>NC_045633.1:627500-1227500 GCF_009829155.1 Mustela erminea
CTTTAATAGCTGGGGAGACCAAGGCCCTTGGAGATGAGGTGACAAGATCACAGAAAGCCTGGAACCTCGGTTTCTTGACTCCCAGACCAGGATTCTTTTCACTCTTTCAGCCTGTCTTAACGCACTGTGGGGGGAACCTCCAAGCTGAGGCACAGAGGGGCATTTGGAGCACAGGAGAGTCCTCCAGTTTGCTCCAACTTCTGTATCTGGGAAATGAGGTCAGAAAAACTAGAGGTCAGGAACCTCTGTGATCTGTACTCCCCCATTCCTCAGGCCTCTGGCACCCCCATCCCCACTCACATATTCCTGGAGCAGCTGCTCAGCATATTTGGTGAGGAGGCGGGCAAGGCTGTGTGTCTGACGGATCTTGGCCTCCAAGTGGGGAAGGGGTGAGATGGAGGAGTCAGCCTGTGGATCTTCTGGTGAAAGAGGGGAAGGAATGAAGGCAGCCCAGACCCCTGCTCCTTGACTACTCTTGCAGGCTGGCTCTTCCTTCCTGAACCCACAAGTTCTGCTCTGAATTCTCCAACTTTCAAGCCAGGCAGCCTTTGTCCCATTCCAACTGATGGTAAATGAGACACCGAACATTTGTGAAACAGTTGTCCTGCCTGAAATGTATTCCCTGACCCCAAATCACTGTTAAATCCTATTAAAGCCAAATTAAAACATTGCCTCCTTAGTGTGGTCTCTGGATTCACCTCTCCCTTAAATTGCCTTTTTTTTTTTTTTTTTAAACTTAAGGCCATTTGTTTATACTCCCAAGGTTGTTTTTGAATGTCTCTTTTATCTGTGTGAACCGGCCTTAGGCTGGGAGTCCTCTGAGGGAAGGTTTCACATATCCACATACCTCACTGATTTTGGTGAAATTTACCATCACTGAAGCACAGAACTTCAAATTGGAATAATACCTTAAACCCATTCTACAGATTGGGAAACTAAAGTCCCATGTCCTCCCGGAAGGCCAGTCTGTGCGGACGCTGGCCAGGACCCCTGCAGCATCAGTGACTGGCCTTCCCTGGCGTAAGCTGGGGGGTAGAGCCCCGGAAGGACGACTACATTTCCCGAGATTCCAGGGCACGTGCCAGGGCATGCTGGGGAATGTAGTCTTGGCCCGGCAACTCCCGCCCCGCCCCCCAGCTCCCCCTTTCCCCGCGCCGGAGTTTCCCACCGCTAGTCTCTATCCTTAATGGCCTCGACTTTCGTCTCCTGTTGTCATTCATTAGCTCCCGTGGCCCAAGGGCTTCCTTCCCTAACTCTATCCCTCCCTCTGGTCCGCAGTTCGGATCCTTTCCCAATACTACCAGCACAGAGCATTCCGGCGTCCAGCCCCACCTGCGACCCCAGCCCTTTCTCCCAAGGTGTACTCGAACCTGTGATCTAAACCCTAAGCCCAAGGCCCTAAAGCCACAGCCTAGGCCTCCGCTAAACTCCGGTGCTTGTCCTGTCCCACAGTTCACCCGCAGCTCACCCGCCCGTTACCTGACACCGGGGCCCTGCTCTCCCCCGCTCAGGCCGCTCCCTTCCCGGCCCCGGGGGTGGTGGGGACCTAGACCCCAGCTTCCAGCCCTTCTGACCCCTGCTCCCCTCGGGCACTGGGCATCCAGCCCTTCAGCCCCTTACCCAGACTTCCCTCCCTCCGGCTCATGCTGGCCCCTGGCTGATCCCGGTTGCCTACACGCCCCCCTTTCGCAGAGGGAGAAGGGGGAGAGGGGTAGGGGCGTGGTCCGGGCGCAACCAATCAGGGCTCAGACCCCAAACAATTCCCCCCGCCCCACCGCCCGCCCCAGGCAGGATTCCTTGGCTCTGAGCTCAGCTCCTTGCTTGCGCAGCCCAGTCGCGAAAGGGGCCTGAGGGGGGTTGGCAGGTTGTCTGCGTGGTGTGCTCAAAACCTAGAGTTTGGGTGTGCCCAGGCCTGGGAGGCAGCCCTGGTACCGGCGGGAGGAGGCGGCTCAGGCTCTGACCTGGGGCCAGGCTTAGTGAGCGAGCTTCTTTTCGGAGAAAGCTGGGGTTGGGGGGAGCGGAATAAGAGGGTGGAGCCGGCAAGACAGGAATGTGCTGGTCGTCCCTTCCGTCTGGGGGTGGGGAGGGGGAAGCTGGGTGCGAGAGAGGCCTGGCTGAGGGGCCTCAGGCTTGGGCCACACCTGCCCAGACACATACCTCCTGGCCTATCTTAGATACTTTTCTGCTCCCCTCTCTTGTCACGTCTACTAGAAGGGGAATAGATAAGGCAGCCGCTCACTTCACCTTACCAGGCCCAGTAAGAGAACCCCCTCTGAAGTACACACATTTACTGCATACAGACCTTCATTCTCACCCTGGAACCCGCTTCCGAGACAGGTAAGGGGTTCATACCGATATATCAACCCACTGAGCAGGTGCAGATAAACTGTGGATGGTGTGCACACTTATACCCATAAGTGGTTCCCAAGCACCTACTCGTCCCGGGCTCTGGGACCCAGAGAAAATCCATATTTGGTCTGTGGCCTCCCAAGGAGCTCACAGTCTGATGGAGGCCTTGGTCTCTGGCCTCCTGAGGAGCTCACAGTCTGATGGAGGCCTTGGTCTCTGGCCTCCTGAGGAGCTCACAGTCTGATGGAGGTGACCATCAACAACAGAAGGTACTGGGGTTTGTGAGTGAAGGGACTGGGAGTCCTGTGTTTCTGCGAGGGTTTTACCAGGAGCAGTCGACTGCCAGAGTAAAGGAAGGTATTAACTGGCAGAGAGCATAGGAGGAACAACTGAAGCCAGACTGTTGGTAGGGGCGACAATCATGAACGGTAGAGGCACTTATGAACGGTGACTATTTATTGGGCATTTACTATTTACTATGTGCAAGGCACATTGTTCCGGGAGTTACATATTAACATATTCTCATATTACGGCTGAAGGAATAGAGATAAGTGAGTCGCCCAAGGTCACTGGACAAGAAGAGCTGGGATTTTGCCCAGGGGCAGTTTGGCTCCAGAAATTCGGTCAGAATCACCCTCCTTACACCTTACCCCTCTGAACGTAATCACACCAAAACACACAGAGTCGAGAGCCAAACCCTTGAGACATACACACATAGCCAACAGAGATTGAAATAAATTCAACCAAATCACACTCATTTTAAGTAAGGCTTTACTGAGGTATAATAGACAGGGAACATTTGGTGAATTTTCAAAGTTTGGTGAATATTCAAAGTAAATACAGTGGGGGAGGAGCGACCAGCCCTATCTTCATCAGTTTCCGGTTAAGAAACTGAACAGGAGCAGGGCCAGAGCTCCCTTTCTGTCTCTCAAGGGCGACCACTTCTCCTGACACCGATTGATTAGTTTTGTGTGTTTTGAACTTCATATGGAAGGAATCACGCGGCGTATACAGTGGTATCCGATTTCTTTCAGGAAACATCCCCCCGTCGTGCGGGACATCACTCTCTGCTGTGTCCACCGTATGACCAGGCTACAATTCCGCTTCCACTCTACTCTTGACGGGCTGTTTCCAGTTTGAGGCCGTTATCGACAGGGATATGGACCTCCGGGGACACATCTCTCGGGGCTCATGCCCACGCGTTCCTCTCGGTTGTTGATGTCCCAGGAGCAGAACTGCTGGGTGGTGCGACCCAGGGGCAGAACTGCTGGGTGGTGCGACCCAGGGGCAGAACTGCTGGGTGGTGCGACCCAGGGGCAGAACTGCTGGGTGGTGCGACCCAGGGGCAGAACTGCTGGGTGGTGCGACCCAGGGGCAGAACTGCTGGGTGGTGCGAGTTCAGCTTCTCCAGAAGTCCGCCCGTTTCCCAAAGACCCTCCGCCCGCTTCCAGTCCCCCAGAAGCTCCAGTTCTTCGTCTGCACTGGGTCCGGCCTGTCGTTCTCGTGTTAGCCCTCCTGGCAGGTCGAGACCCCTACTCCGATCCGCCGCGCCTGGTCGGTCAGGGCGCTCAGCGAACACAGCGCCGAACCGCGCGCCGGAAGAAGAGCCGGGCCGCGCGGGGGGCCCGCCGGGGGCGGCCGGACGCACGCGGTGCACACGGCACGCGGGTCGCCCCCGCGCGGCCGACGCGGGCTGGGACAGGGACCCTGTCGCGCCCGCCGCCCCCTCCCCGTGCCCACGTGGTCCGAACGCAGCTCCTCGGCCGGGCCGCGCGGTCCCCAACCCTCCCTCCGGCGGCGGGTAGGGGGCGCTGCGCGGCGGGGGCGCCCCGAGGGGGCGGGCCCGGTCGGGGCGGGGCCCGCCGACTTCCAGGCCTGGGCTCCGGCCGCCCGCGCCGCCCCGCCGCTCCGGGGACGGGCCGGGGCGGGGCGCGGCCGCAGGAAACGGGGCGGGGACGCGCGGAGGCGTCGGGGAGCGGGGGAGGGCGCGGCCAACTCCCGGAGGGACGGCGGCCCGAGACAGCGGCGCCCCGGCTTGGCGCCGAGCCTGAGCCCGCCGGACGGGAGGCGGCCCAGCCGCGGGCTCGGCCTCGGCCCCGGTCCCGCCAGCATGGCCGGCCGGACCGTGCGGGCCGAGACCCGGAGCCGGGCCAAGGATGACATCAAGAAGGTGATGGCGACCATCGAGAAGGTCCGGAGATGGTGAGCGCTGCCCCGGGGCCGGGGCTGGGACCCGGCGGGACCCCTCTCTCCCAGATGCGTCTACCCGCCCTTCGCCCGCGGGGCCCCCCGGCTGCTCCCTGAAGCTCCAGGGCTCCGTCCCCCTCTGGCTACACCCTCGGGTCTACAAAGCGTGTTCCCAAGCCTTACCCTCATTTATGCCCCGCCCCCTAAGGCTTTGACACACCTCCCTCAAGTGTGCCCAGGATCTTCTTCCTCTGGTTCCCGGCCGGGCCCAAAGCCTTTCTCCCCCGTACACCCCAGGGGTCTGCAGAGCTATGGCCCCCAGCCATGCGCTCTCCCCAGAGACGCCACTGTGTATGGCCTGGGGTCTGCAGGACTCTCTTTCTCCTTCGGACTTTATGCCCCGTTAGCAAAGCCGCACCACCGCCCCTTCCGCAGGGCTCCCCGTATGCGTTCAGCTCCTGCGGGAGGGCTCTCTACTCAGAACGCTGACCCAGTGCCCCCCACCCTTCCACAGGGAGAAGCGCTGGGTGACTGTGGGCGACACTTCCCTTCGTATCTTCAAGTGGGTGCCAGTGGTGGACCCCCAGGAGGAGGTGAGCAGACTCTCCCACACTAGGCCCTTCATCTGTGCAACCTCAGGCCGGCCCCTCCCAACCCTGGCCTCCACCTCCAGTCCCACTCCGAGACCTCAAATGCAGCAGCCAAGACAGATGCTAACAATTACTGGCAACTCCACCCCCTTCTCCCTTTTTCTTGTTTCAGACCCCAGAGTTCGAGACCTAACCCACGGTACCAACCACTGTCACCTGATGCAGGGCCTTTGGCTTCTCTTTGCCTCAGTTTCCTTATTTGTACACTGGAGGGCTTTGCAAGCACTAACTGAAAAGCTGTCACTGACCCTTATCCCTCTAACCCCCAGGAGCGTCGGAGGGCAGGTGGTGGGGGAGAGAGACCCCGAGGCCGGGAGCGGCGGGGCAGGGGCGCCAGTCCCCGAGGGGGTGGCCCTCTCATCCTGCTGGATCTCAATGGTATGTGAGGGATCCTGGGGTTTTGGGGGTGGTGTGTGGGGGGAGTGGGGGAGGGGCTTGGGACCCTCAGGCCCAACCCCCTCGGCTTTTGCTCCCACAGATGAGAACAGTAACCAGAGTTTCCATTCGGAAGGCTCCCTGCAAAAGGGCACCGAGCCCAGCCCTGGGGGCACCCCCCAGCCCAGCCGCCCTGTGTCACCTGCTGGACCACCAGAAGGGGTCCCAGAGGATGCTCAGCCCCCAAGGCTGGGCCAAGAGAGAGGTAGGACCAGGTGACTCCCGGCAGCCCTCTCCTCTGAGTCTTGTCCTCTGCAAAGTTGAACCCAGCGGCTTACCTCCACCTGTACCTGTTCCCCTCCTGTGTTGTTCCCTCCCGGGGGCCTTCCCTGCCTCCTACAGAAGGTCGCCGCCCTACCTCCTGTGAAGGTCTCGTTCATCTGGCTTCTCTAGGTCTTTAGATAACTAACCACTGTCTGAGATTTCCATGTAAGTTTTATTGTTTTTGCTACTCCAGTCTCTTTCCCGGCTCCCACCTCATGTCAGGTTTCTGAACCTTGGGCTCATGTTGCTCCTGTTCGTTACTAAATCCTCAGAACAGCATGGAACACATAGAATGTGCTCAGCAAATATTTGTTGAGGAGTAAGTAATAGTGATATTCCTGAGTGTGATTAGGACGTGAAAAGAACAGCTAAGACTTGCTGAGCTCTGTGTCCCAGATACCCTTCTAAGCACTGAACATGTTTTATATCCGTACTATAACCCTGCCTGGTCTGAACCACCTCCGACGTGGGTCTACAAGCGCCACCTCTCACCCCTGCCGGGCTCCAGCCTCCTCCTGGGTCTCCTTGACACAGCTGCCAGACCAGCTTTTTCTATAGCACAAGTCTGGCAGGATCGTTTGTGCTTCAAAGTCTTCAGTGGCTCCCTATGGCCTTTGACTCCTCCACTTTGCCCTTTGGGCCCAGTGAGTGACCCCTGCTGGTCTCCTTGTTCCTTTCCAACAATACCATGACCTGGGCCTGTGGACTGTGTCTCGATCACACCTTTACTAAGAGAAAAACAACAGGCATTTATTGAGCCGGTGCTGAGGGCAGGACACTCTGCTAAGGGCTTTATCCGTAACATCTCATTTCATGCTCACCACGGTCTCCTGTGGGAATTACTTCTCATTATCCCCATTTACAGATGGGGAAACCGAGGCCCAGAGGAATTAAGTCACAGGCTCAAGGTCAGGATTTGAACCCAGGGAGTCCAGCCTCACAATCTGTACTCACTAAACCTGTGTCCTGTCTGCCTCAGAAGTGCCCCATTTGTCTCCCCCTGACCAAATCCTGCTCACCATGTCGAGACCCCGCTTCCATGTCCTTCCTGTGGCTTCTGCCTGGCTCGCAGCCAGGGTCTCGGCGTCCTCCTCGGCATCCCCTGGCCCCGGGTCTGTGCTGTGGTACAGAGCAGCTGCTCAGGGAATGTCTCTTCACTTGATGTTCCAGATCCTGGGGCCGTAACTGCAGGCAGCACCGATGAACCCCCAATGCTGACCAAGGAGGAGCCTGTTCCCGAATTGCTGGAGGCTGAGGTGAGAGAGGCCAGATGGCTGGACTCCTGGGTCGCTGATGCAGTGGGGGCTCTGGGGCAGCGGAAGGCTGGGGGGCTGTACTCCTGAGGCCCAGGCAGGAAGTGGACACCTCAGGCACAGCTCAAGTCTCAGAGGCTGGGTTCTGGGGACAGAAAAGGAAAGGGTGTTTGAAGACAAAGTCCTGTGGGCTGGATCAGGGCAGATTTAAGACCATTAAAAGCCTGAAAAGATCGTGGTGCTCCTCCAAGTATTTTATTTTATTTCTTATTTTATTTTAGTCCTAAACTGTCAAATTAGCTTAAGAGAGTCAGTCCCCCACAACTTCCGACTTTTCCCACAAGGACTACCTTGATGCATTTCCCAGAAATAGCAGTATCACCTTCTTCCCCCAAACGTTGTTGTTGTTTCTGGTGCCTCCTTCCTCTGCTTCCTGGGGCCCCGAGCCTGGGCGAGACTCCTAGGTCCAGGAGGGGAGTGCGCTGGAGGCGTTGGAGAAGGCGGGCTAGGAGGCGGCACTCCTGGGTTTGGGTGGAGCTCACGCCTGTCCGCCCTTCCTCTCCAGGCCCCTGAAGCTTACCCCGTCTTTGAGCCAGTGCCACCTGTCCCCGAGGCAGCCCAGGGTGACACAGAGGATTCGGAGGGCGCCCCCCCACTCAAGCGCATCTGCCCAAATGCCCCTGACCCCTGAGAAGCCGGCCTGCCTGTCCTGTCGCCCCAAGGGCCCCTTTGGCTTTTTACAAATAAAGACCCTTTTGTAATTTTGTGTCATGTCATTTCCCCGTCAGGGCTGGGGAGGGTCTCTGGAGACAGCTTTGTCTCATGCTCCATTTCTCAGATGGAGTCACTGAGGCTCTAAGGGCACCTTCCTATAGTCATACCATGAGTCAGACATAGAATGGGAGCCTAAGCCAGGACCCTGCCTCCCCAAACTCCCTCCACCCTGCCCTGTCTCCTTAGCTTCGACCCTTCCTGACCTTCAGCCCTCCTCTTTGGGAATCCCAGGACCCTCTTCTTCCTGTTCAGCCCCCCTGCCCCGCCCCCGGGCCCAGCAATTACCAAAGCTCTGGGCACCTGTACCTTGATTCCTGTTCATACGCAGGATCATACACAGGAACACAGAGGCCTGGAGGGACTTTGGGGTCTGATATGACCCAGCCTGTTCCTTGCCCTCAAGAAGCTGCAACATTGTACCCCTGCCTCTGCTTAGCCATCCCTCCCCTGGAGCCCCTCCCCACACTTCTGGCTGAGTCTTACTTGTCCTCTCCTCAATCACCGCCTCCTCCAGGAAGTCTTCCCGGACCCCTGGCTCAATCAGTTTCCCTTCTTTTGGGCTTCCACCACCCGCTGTGCCTCCTCCTCTTTGTCTTGGCGTTTATCAGGCTGTTTGGGATGGCTCATTTGTGTGTCTGCCTTGCCCACTAGCTTTTGGGCTCCTGAGGGTCGATCTTGGTCCCCAGCCTCATCCAGCACCACACTGGGCGTAGAGCAGTGATAGCAACTGGTGAATGAATGAATAAATGAATTTGCTGAGGCTATCCAGGAAGGCTTCTCTGAGGAGGTTGAGTGTGAGATGGGAACCTCGGCGTGGTAGGTCTGAAGTTCAAATCCGGGCTCTGTCACTCACTAGGTGTGTGGCTCTCTGCATCCCTCTCTGAGCCTGGTTGGTTCATCTGAGCGACGGGGGCAGTAACTAGGCCTCATCTGCCCTGGCGGTTTGTGGGAACCTTCAAATAACATGCACTCTGCCTGGCAAAGTGTTAGAGTTAGGTGTTTTAGCCCTCTTTTTATTGGTAACAAAGGTTAAAAGGTTCAGAGGGACCAAACTGGAACTTTAAAAGACTGTTTGAAATGGAGGGCTGTTTTCTGATAGCGGCTGTCAGAGTTGTCATGGTTGAGCCCGCGGAGCAGACGTACAGTGACGTGGTATGTTCGTTTCTTCTTGCTGCTGCAGCAGGTGACCACAGACGTACTTAGTCACTTAGAGAAACACAGATTCATGATCTTACCGTTCTGGAGACCAGAGGTGCAAAATTAGTCTCACGGGGCTAAAGTTAGGGTATCAGCAGGAAAAGGACATTTTTCCTGGTTCCTGTAGGAGCCTGTGGGGGAGTGTCTGGTTCCCAGCCTTTTCCAGCTTCTTCCACATTCCTTGACTTGCACCCTCCCCCGTGTTCCGCGCGGCTTCTTCCGATCTCTGTCTCTGCCTCTCCTGCCTCCCTCTTCAGAGGAGGCTGCACGGAGCCCGCCTGGGTGGTGCGGGAGACTTCCCGTCTCAGGACCCTTAACCGAATCCCACCTGCAACATCTCGTCTGCCACGTAAAGTAACATGCACTGGTTCTGGGGTGAGGCCGTGGGCATCTCCACCCAGCATTTTTGGGGTGTGGCGGTCATCTCCTTATTGCCCTCGGTCATCCCAGGAGTTGACGCAAGGGCTCTGTCAACTATAGAGTGCCTCATTGGCTTAGTAGAACAGCGTCAAAGCCCAGACCACGGGCTCTGGGTTTGGATACCAGCATCTCCATTCATTTGGTTGTGACCTTGAGCCGAGTGACTTAACCTCTCTGGGCCTCGGTTTTCTCATCTGTAAACTGGGGATACTGGTAACATCAGCCTGGCGAGTGTTGTGAGGATTAGATGAGGAAGTGCACGGAGAGCGTGTCCTTGGCTTGACGCATAGTGAGTGCTCAATAAATAGCAGCTATTTTCATGTGACTCATGTTACAGAGGAGGATATGAGGGTGTAGGGAGAGAGGCCAGAGGCTTGCCTGTTGGTGAGCCTGGGGAGGAAGAGTCCATTTCCGAGCACTCTTGAAAGGCTACAGTTCGAGTCCCCCCCGGTCCTGTCCCTCCCTTGGTCCCGGACCCCAGCAGTCTGTCCTCGCTCCCAGGCCTGCCGCCTTCAGCTCGGAGATCCACTCTGTTTTAAGCTCTGGTTTAAAATGCACCTGTCATGGCGACGCCCCCCAGTCATCACCTTACCCTGCCCTCCCTGCCTCCCCCTGCAGCCCCTCCCGGTGTCCACGCTGTCTTCTAGGGACTCCGTCCATCCGTGGCTCTCAGGCGCTGGCCTCTAGTGCTCCCCCTTCTCCTCGGCGTGTCCCTCTCTCCTCCTCCTGATCCCTTAAGCATCTCTTGTCCGGCCTAGCTCTTCTCGTCATGAACACTCCCTACCCGGTCCACCTACTCTTGGAATGAAGGGCGTCCAGGTCTCTGCATCCGAGTGCTGCGCCCTCCCTCTCGACTCGGAGACCCCTGGGATGCCCGGACCCTTGGCCCCTCCTCCTCCCAACCTGTTCCTCCCCTCGCCTGCACCCAGAAATGGCCCCTCAGTCCCCGGATCAGAGCGCCTGGAAGTCAGAGTTCTTTAAGTCTCTGTCCTGAGTAACACTCCCATCTGCCCCCCCTTTCTTTAGGGCCTCCTGTTTGCTAGGTGCCTCCTGGTGGGTTTCCTGCTTCCCTTTTGCCCACCCCCATCCATTCTCCACCTGGCAGCTGGGCAGTCTCAGAAGCCCCCTGGTACTGCCCTGGGTGCCAACCCTCCTTCCTGGCAGGATGGAGCTACCCCTGCCTCTTCCCCACCACCTCTGCACTGTTCCCCTGAGAACTGCTTATAATCATACTGTGCTGTTTCTCACCATACTGTGCGGTTTGTTCGTGCTGTTTGCTCCGCCAGGAGTGTCCCTCTCATGCTCTCTTCATCTGGGGGACGCGTTCTTTTTTTTTTCTAACCTTGGCTTCCCCATGACTTCGTTATCATGCCCTCCGCCTCCTGTGCCCATTTCAGAGAACATCAGGCATTGCCTTGGGATGGTCCGTGTTGGCTTCCGTCTGAGGCATCAGTCTGCCAGCTCAGCAGGGGCAGAATTCCTTTATTTGTAGCGACATGTATTTCTTGTGCACTTACTATTGGCTAGGGACTCTTCTAGGCCCTGGGAATAAAGCATTAACAAAATGGGAAAAATTGTTGCTTTCTTGGAGTTTACCTTCAATAAATTATATCATCGGTAGGAAGTTATAAGTCCTTTGTTAAGAAAATAGAGTCCACGATATTTTATGATAAAAAGTTTCAAACATGCAGCAAAGTTGGAAGAATTACGCAGGTGACACCCGCATACCCCCCACCTAGATTCTGTAACATCTTACTGTGTCTGTTTATCACATCTCCTAATCCACCCGTCTGTCAATCTAGCTTATTTTCTTGACACACTTAAAATAAGTTGCAGACGATAGGGTACTTCCCTCTAAATACTTCAGCATGCCCATTGTTAACTAAGGGTTCAGTATGTACAGATTTGTCTTGTCCCTTGAAATAAAATATCCACATAGTGAAATGCATAGGTATTAACTGTATGATTCCATGAGTTTCAACAAATGCATGCATCTGCATAATGCAAGCTCTTACCAAATACATCATCATCCCTTCTGGAAAGTTTCCTGTTGCCCCTTGCGCCACCCGCAACCCCCACCCCAGCTCCTCGGAGGCAGTCACTGTTCTGGTTTTGTCTTGATTAGGGTAACCTGTTCTAGAACTTCTATGCATGGAATCATAAGAACGTACTTCTTTGCATCTGTTTCACTCAGCATCATGTTTTTGAAACTCATCTGTACGATAGTGTGCTCCTTTCTATTGCCAGGTTATAGTCCATAGACTTGGCTTTGACCAGGAATGCTCTGCCAGATGGAGAACAGATAGGTCCAAGTCCTCTCCCTGTTTCTAGCTCCCTGCACAAGCCTGTCAAGCCGGGGGACCAGAGCCCTGGATGAGTGTACCCTAGGAAGACAGACAGCTTATTTCCCAGGACCTTTCTAGAATGTAGTCAGTCTATGACTTCAGTCCCCCAGAAATCTGGGGAGACAGAACTAATTCAGGGGCAGGATGTAGGGTGAACAAACATCCTGGTTTGCCTAGGACTTCCCAGGTTTTAGCATTTCAAGTCCTGTTCCTGGGAAACCCCAGGAAAACGGGGATGGCTGGTTGCCCTGCAGGACCCCAGCACTGCCCCAAGGGCCCCAGCACTGCCCCAAGGGCCCCAGCACTGCCCCAAGGACCCCAGGCCCTTTCTCACCCCAGACTACACTTACACTCCCTTCCTCCTAAGGACTGATTTTCTATAAACTCTGAACTGATCAACTTCTCCCCTGCTCTAAAATATCCCATGGCTCCCTGTGGCTTTGTCTGGCAATACCCAAAAGATGTACTGACCTATGGCAGTGGTTCTCGAACGTTGCTGCACAATGGAACCACCTGGGGCATTCTGATGCCCGGCTTCTACCCCAGACATTTTAACTGGTTTAAGGCTGTGACTGGGTATCAGTTGTTTTAGAAGGCTCCACAGGTGATGCTGATCTGCTGCAGAGTTTGGGAACCACTGGCTTATGGGTATGATTTGCTTGCTGGTAGTGCCTATGTTTAAAAGCAAAAGATTTCAAATAAAAATCTAGACTCCTAGCTACTTTTTTTTTTTTTTTTTTTTGGTAAGATTTGTGTATTTATTTTAGAGAGATAGAGGCAGGGGAGGGCCAGTGGGAAAGGGATACGGAAAACCTCAAGCAGTATCCCCACTAAGCATGGAGCCCAGCGCAGGGTTCAGTCTCACAACCATGAGACCATGACCCAAGCCGAAACCACCAAACACTCAACTGACTGAGCCACCCAGGTGCGCCAGCTCGCAGCTCCCTTTGAGAAAGCAGAAGGTCTGAGATACTGAGTGCTTCCAAGTATGGTAATCACCAGGGGGTGTGGAGCATTGGCTCCTCTTGGAGACAAAGCATGTGTTTTCTGGTCCCCACAATCTCAGCCACTCCCCGGTGCTTCCTCTGCTCATCTGTGTCCATGTGCTTGGCCTACAGGCTAAGGTCTCAGCTCTGTAGCCTCTTCACTAACTGCTCATCTCACTTCTGCCCTCCGGCCATATGGCCTCCTGTGGCTTTTCTACACCTGCTTTGGCCCAAGCAGTTCTTCCACCAAACTCCTCATCAAGGCAGACAAGGCCTTGCTCGGTGGCCACGGCCATCTCTCTTCCCCTCTCTCCCACGTTCATCTAACACACTGACCTTCTAATACACCGAGCCTGGGCAGGCTAGTTCTCCTTCTGTCAGGTGCGGCACGCTCTGCCTGGGGAACTCGTCCCTTCCTCTGTTCTTTCTTTCTTCCTGGCCAGTGCCTACTTATCTTTCAGGCCTTGGCTTAGATTTTGTCTATTTCAGGAAGTTTCCCTGACCCTCAAACTAGGTCAGGTCACTGGTTAGTCACTGCACTTCCTCTTTTGCTTAACAGCTCACTTCCCTTGCTAGAATAAAGCTAGCAGGTTCATCGCTGTCCTCCCAGGGTCCAGGTAAATAGGGCCAGGCCTGGTAAGTGGTAGATGTTCATCAATGACAAATGAACATAAGAAGGAAAGGAAACACATCTCCCTTTCTCCGCTGGCAAAATTCTACTCTTGTGCTTACATTTCTAGTACAGTAGTCAACTCTGTGCTCCTGGACGCCCAAACCTCACTAAGCTCAGGTCTAGCTCACAGTGAGTCCAGTGGGTCCCCAAACCCCTTCTGTGGTTGTTTCCTCCGTGTCAGAGTGCATAATTGGAACAGGCATACTCAGAAGTGGGCAGAATCCCCACAGCAGGTGACTGAGTTGCCGCCTCTGTGAAGGCAGGTCTGTGTCTGATTGGCCCCCCAGGGCCCCATCCAGGGCAACCACAAGGGTAACTCCCTTTCCATTCCCTGACTTCTGTCTACTGACTTTCACTTGGCAGTGGCTTTGCTCCCAGTCCCCTCTTGGTCCTGCAGTCCCCTCTGAGGGCAGCTGGTGGTGTAGCCAATGGTCAGGATAGGGTAGGAATGGAGGTTTTCATAGTCAGCGGATCCGCATTAACTTGTGTCATCTTGGGCAAGTCCCTCCCCAGCCTGGACTTCAGCTGCTCGTCTGAAAGATGGGGCCAGTGATCCTTGCCTCGTCTTTGGGGTCGAACCTCTCCGACCGTGTCAGGCACCGTGGGAACCAAGTGCAGAGCGCCTGAGCCGCTGTGTGTAGACCCGCTTTCTGTGGAAGTCATGGTTATCTCCAGCCTTGAATGTTTAGAACCACGGGTAGGACTCCGGGCACTCCGGGCACTAGGAAATGCCAAAGAGAAGCCCAAGTCCGCGGCGGCCTGCAAGGCCCCGTTGAGGGTTTGACGTGTTTATTTTTAAGCCCCAGCGAGGGAGGCCAGGCCGGGCGGGGGGGGTGAGCACAGCCTCGAGGGGGGGGCCTGGCTCCGCGGCTGGGACTCCAGCGGCCCCGTCTGTAGCGTGCGGTGCCCCGCGCTCTCCCCGCCGGCCTTGTGTGAGGCTCCGAGGGAACAAAGGAGGGACGCGCGCCTCCGCCACGGCCGAGCGCGCCGCGGCGTCGCAGGGGTTAAGGGCACCGAGCGGCGCGCTCCCGTGCTAGAGCGGCCGCGGGCGGACTTCCGGAGCGCGGGGCCCGGCGCGCGCGGCGCGGCTGCGGGAAGGGCTGAGGGCGGCGGTGCGGGTGTGCGGGTGAGCGGATGAGCGGGTGTGCGGGGATGCGGGGGTGCGGCGTGCGGGTGGGCGGCCGTGCGGGTGTGCGGCGTGCGGGGGGTGCGGGGGTGCGGGTGTGCGGCCGTGCGGGTGTGCGGTGTGCGGGTGGGCGGCCGTGCAGGTGTGCGGCGTGCAGCGTACGGGTGTGCGGGTGGGCAGCCGTGCGGGTGAGCGGGTGTGCGGCGTGCGGGTGGGCGGGCGTGCGGGGGTGCGGGCGTGCGGGTGTGCGGCGTGCGGGTGTGCGGGTGAGCAGGTGTGCGGCGTACGGGTGTGCGGGTGGGCAGCCGTGCGGGTGAGCGGGTGTGCGGCGTGCGGGTGTGCGGGCGTGCGGGGGTGCGGGTGAGCGGGTGTGCGGGTGAGCGGGTGTGCGGCGTGCGGGTGTGCGGCGTGCGGGTGTGCAGCGTGCGGGTGTGCGGGTGAGCAGGTGTGCGGCGTACGGGTGTGCGGGTGGGCAGCCGTGCGGGTGAGCGGGTGTGCGGCGTGCGGGTGGGCGGGCGTGCGGGGGTGCGGGTGAGCGGCTGTGCGGGTGAGCGGGTGTGCGGCGTGCGGGTGTGCGGCGTGCGGGGTTGCTGGCGTGCGGGGGTGCGGCGTACGGGTGTGCGGGTGGGCAGCCGTGCGGGTGAGCGGGTGTGCGGCGTGCGGGGGTGCGGGTGGGCGGCCGTGCCTGGGTGCAGGAGCGCGTCTCCGTCTCCGAGGCTCCGCGCGCCGCGGTGGCATCCTGGGTCACCTCAGCTGGTCCGTCGCGACGAGTCCCCAAGCGCCTCAGCCCGCGAGTGCAAGACCCGCGGCGTTGGAGCCCCTCGGGGCCTCGGTGTCCCGCCGCCGGATCCCGGGGCTGGCCGAGGGCGGTCGGGCTCCCCGGGTCGTCGCACGCCGGTGCCCGCGGTCTCCCCGCCGCGCAGTCAGGGACGCCGGGACCGGCGCTCTCAGTCCCTTCGGCCCTTGATCTCGAGGCCGCTGCTGCCCGGGGCCGGCGCTGCGCAGCGCTCCGTGTGTCCGGGGCGGCCCGAGCGTCTGCTGTCCGCCGGGTCACGGCCTCCCGAGGCTGCTGGCCACACGCGCAGGAAAAGCGAGGCTCAGAGCGATTCTCCCGACTCACGATGCGGGTCGGTGGCTGCGCGGCGAGACCCGTGAACTCCGGTCGGTCGCGCCTGACGGGCCGGTGTTTGGGGGAAAGTGGCCCCTACTGAGTGCCCAGGACCGAATCGTCTCACGGAGGGCCAAAGCGGACAGGGGATGCGGTTGGGGGGAGTGTCACACCTGGTCACGTTCAGTGATCGTGGTCCGGGGTCAGGCGCCTTTGCATCCCGTGGCATCGCTTTCCTCGAGGTGAAAAATCAGACTGAACACCTCTCTCTCGCACAGCCGTAGTAGGACAAGGCTCAGGTCGTACAGTTCGCTCTTTTATCGTGTTTTGTGACTTTGTAACTGCACACCCTTGTCCGTCAGTCGCAGCGAGGGCGCGGCTCTGCTCCTGGGAAGCCCCGACCTGGCCCCGGTAAAATGTACCGCTCAGTGTTTCTCAGGATGTTCACAGACTTGGTCACCGCAACACCACAGTCAGCTCTCCAACACGTTCATAGCCCCCTTCCTGTGGCGAGCCCTAAACCATCACTAATCTGCTTTCTGTCTCGATAGATTTGCCCATTACGGACATTTCCTATAAGTCCTTTTGTGACCGAGATAATCTTTTTTAAACAAAGCCCCAGCCTTAGCTCAGAGCTTTGGCCTGTAACCAAACCCAGCGAGAACTGAAGGGCATTGCTTTGATTTTGTTGGATTTATTTTTGCCACTCCAGGATGAATGGTAGATATTTCCTGTGTGTGATACGAAATTTCCTTTTTGAATAAATTTTTGAATAAATTTGTTTCAAATTTTGAGTTGGCATTTTTAAAGAACAAGATTAAATAAACGATCTCCAACTTTTATCTCCAAAAGCTGGGAAGATAGGACGTGAATGAAGTTTGGAAAACATTAGATTGTCTTGATTTGAGGTTCTCCAGGACATGGCTTGGAAACTACCCTACTATTCCACTTGACTCCCCTGCCAGCTGCTGTGAGGAAGCGTATCATTTTCCTGATGAAGAAGCAGGTGCAGCAAAGTTAAGTGTGATAACCTGTCCAAGTCACACCGTTAGTGACAGAACCTAGACTTCCCCTGAGGTCTGTCTTAAGTCGGAAGACCACGTCCGTACCAAATCCAGACGTCCAGCGGGGTGAGGAGGGGAGGAGCAGGCTTGAACGAGGGAGGACTCTAGCCAAAGTACCAGGACATGTGGGGACCAGGCTGGCCACCTTGTTTTTGGTGTCGCAACGAATGTTCACATATTTCTATAAAATAACTTAATTTGTGACTTTACACAGAAATCCCTTCTCAGTCACAGTTGGGGCTTTCTTCTCTTATGGGCGCGCCAGAGTCCGGGAGGTGCTACCTAGATAAGGACTGTGTGTGTGTGTGTGTGTCCCCTTGAGCACATGTGTGTGTTGGTGCTGGGCAGATCTGTGGTCCAGCTTGACGCTGTTGGTGATTGCCGTCCAAGCCCACCGTGCTCCCTTCAAGTTCATGGCTTCTGCCCTGTATCATGTGTGAGGCACCAGAATTTGGGCCAGCCGAGACTCCGTGTATGTAGGGTCCCCTGTTTCCTGAAGATCAGGCAGCCACCTGCTCTCAAGGCTGGCTCCTTTCTGGAGCATGGCCGTGGGGCAGCAGTAGGGTCCTCTCTTGCCTCTTCCAGGCCAGAGACTTTCACCAAGATCTTCTTCCTCCCCTCCCAAACCCTCTTATTCCGCTTCTCATTTTTTCACTCTGGGTTTCAATAGCACGTGAAACTCCCAGCCCATTTCCAATTAAACTAGTTCCCTTTTCCTCAAGGGCAGAGAGCGTTCAATTTTTAAACCTTAACTTAAGCAAAAAGTAGCAAGTAGAAGACAAAACAACCAAATCCTGCCACATTGTTGTCAACACCTTTGGTTTTTTTGTTTGGTCGGTTTTAAGATTTTATTTATTTATTTGAGAGAGAGAACTAGTAAGAGAGAGCATGAGAGGGGAGGAGGTCAGAGGGAGAAGCAGACTCCCCACAGAGCGGGGAGCCCGATGCGGGACTCGATCCTGAGGCTCCGGGATCGTGACCTGAGCCGGAGACAGTTGCCCAACCCACTGAGCCCCCCAGGCGCCCCTGTCAACACCTTTGTAACTCCGTCCTCTCCTCTCCTAGCTGTGCAATTCAACATGGACCCAAGTGTGTTAACTACGCCTGTCCTCCTTCTAAGGCGATCAGAGGTCCATCTGTGGTGACTCAGCTTGAGGGAGTCTCAACCCTAACTCCAGACAACTTAGATCTAAGAGTAATTTTTGACCATTATAAACAAAATAACTAACTTTGCTCCAGGTCATATTCTAAGAGTTCTATATGTATAATGTCCCCAAAATCTCTTCAGCAACTCCGTGAGGGAAGTACTGTTATTGTGTCCATTTTACAGGTGGG
This sequence comes from Mustela erminea, assembly GCF_009829155.1. Taxonomy (NCBI): domain Eukaryota; kingdom Metazoa; phylum Chordata; class Mammalia; order Carnivora; family Mustelidae; genus Mustela; species Mustela erminea. The sequence continues at coordinate 645,667 of NC_045633.1, forward strand.
GAAACTGAGGCATGGAGAAGTGAAGTCTTTTGTCCAAGGCACCATGGTTAATAAATAGTAAAGGCAAGATTTCAGTCCACAGAGTCTGACTTCAGTGTGGGCTGTCAAACACAGAGCACATATTCTGAAATCAGACTATTTCCTCTATACAGCAATCTCTTAGTATTCCTTATATATTGGAAAGTAGTTTGTAGTTACTTGGGAAGCAGAACTGGGAGGACTCTCCTCCCCACAGAGGAGTCTGAGCACTCTGAGACCTGGATCTCTCACTCAGGACGCCTTTCTCCCTCCCCAGCTCCTGGGCATGACTTCCAACTCCAGTCTCTCCCCCAGTCCCCAAACTGCCAACCCCAGCTACTGTTATGTGTCCACGTTGGGCCAGGTAGACGCATAACTTCTCTCTTCTTCGCTACAGCCCCGCAAGGAATCAATCCCCGTTTTACAGACAAGCGAACAGATTTAGGAAGGCCAAGTGACTTGCCCAAGATCACACAGCTAGTGGGTGGAGCCCCAGGGTTAGGACCTGGACGCCCACTTCTGAGTCTCCTGCTCTGTAAGACGCTTTAGCGATCGTGCAGAGTTGAGAGCCCCCTAAGTGGGTTCGTAGGGGGCAGCGTCTCTCTGTAGCTCCCGAGAGAACCTCCCAGCCTCTCTGGCTCTATTTCCTTCTTGCAGAATCTCTTTTTACCTTCCTCATGTTTCTCAACTTCCTAATGAAAGTTGGGAGAAGTTTTTTGTTTTGTTTTTTAAGGATTTTGTTTGTTTAGAGAGAGAACATGCACATGCAAGTGGTGGGACAGGGAGGGACAAACCGACTCAGCGCGAGTGCTCAGCGGAGCCCGACACAGGGCTCGATCTCCTGACCCTGAGATTATGCCCTGAGCTGAAATCAAGAGTCCATTGCCCAGCCGACTAAGCCACGCAGGTGCTCCTGTTTTGCTTTCAATTTCAAAATTAGACTCAAAGACTACCGTAAAGAGGGTGTTCCCATAAAGGAGTTTCTTTTGAGGGGGTTCATACTGTCTGCTCTAAGGAGACCTTTTCTGCCTAGGGTTTTAGAACAGCAATGAGACTGGGGAGTCGGAGTTCAGGGAAAAGATGGGGACATCATGATAACAATGCTTCTGTTTACTGTGTCCTAATAACGTGCCAGGCCATGGCCTAAGTCCTGTGTGTGTGTGTGTGTGTGTGTGATGTGTGTGCGTACTAGATGTGTGTGCATACGTAGGCTAGAGGTCATGTTTTTATCTACCACTCTACTCCAGATTTTTAGATGGAGTTTTGTTGAGATCACTTCACCCTACCTCCTAGTTTAGAGGCGAGGGGTCGTGGATGCTTCCTCCTTCGAGGGTCATGGAAGTTCTCTTCTCTGCTAGTCCCCATGGCCGGCTCTTCGAAAAGACCAATTTCTGGTGTTAGCGATAGGGGTCACTAGGTGGTATGACTATAATGTTACTTACCTGTATTTCTTAACTTTCCGTAGTGCAGCTAGACTGCCTCCGTGACCAAGATCAGTCCCCTTCCCTCACCGAATGCCTTTCCTCCTTACAGTACTCTTTCTCCAATTTAAATGATGACTTGCCTCATAACCCCCCTAGTGGGAGAAGTTCCAGTTAAAGAAGTCAAGACCTTGTGGTAGAGGGGTGTCCCCTTAGTTCCAGTGGCAGCCACATCGGCAGCTCCTTCGGAATAAAGGAACCAAATGTCATGACCCCACTTCTCTCTCAAGTCCCTGATAGGCCTAGGGATTGGCATCTGAACCCAACTTTCCACAGCAGGGAATCTCAACAGGGTGGTCCTGGGCCTGAGCGTTAGGAAGGTTATGAACACAGACTTGGTTATCATAACTTCAGAGGATGCTAGAGGCATGCCGTGAGCCAGACCCAGGGAGGCTGATGGATGGTCTTGTAACTCACTAGGCAGCCCACCCAACAATGCCCAGAATGACAGTGGATTCCCGTGGGTGGCCTGGTGACCTGGTGAGGTGTCTAGATCTGGAAATGCTGTTCAGTTGTATCATGGCTACCCAGATGACCAGCTAATGTCTTGGAAAGTTTGAAAACCAGTCCCAGGAAAAGGAGAACTCGTATCATATTGAAGTTAATGCAACTCCGTATCAGGGGTCTGGGAGAAGAAGGGTGTCACTGTTCTGGGAATGGATGTGTCACTTCTAAGGGAACAGGATGTTCTAGGGACCCCATGACCTCCTGGGTCTCCTGGGGCTTGACCAATATCCCAGGTGTCTGGAAGACTCTACATGAGCACTGAGCAGCTAGATGGGGTGCATCAATGTATGAAAAATCCTTTTTTTTTTTTTAAACTGAATGCCAGTGAATGGGCAGTAAGTGACACTTTAAATAGTGTAAAACTACTTCCACTGTTGGAGGGTAGTCTACGTACCCTTCTTTATTTTCTTGAAATAATTTTAGGATTCATTCTCTCCATAGTTTATTTTCAGAAAGCTCACATGCTCTCAGAAGTTAGTCCATGAGATGTTTGCTGTCGTTTTAATTTCACAGCTTCAAGTCCCAAGTCATGACAAAGAATGACTTGAGATTTGTGTATACTGGACCTGAAATTCTCACAGTTGCCTAAAAATTGAACAGAAAGAAGTAAACCCACATATTTAAGAATTCTGTGTAAGTAGACTCTGTGATCGGGAAAGTATTATACTCCTGAACAATGCCTAGCCAAATATTGTGTTCAATTTATAATTACACTTACAAATCCAGTTAAAATAGTTAAAGTTACAGACCCAGGAAAAGCTATAGGCTCAAGAGTCACACAGAAAGTGCAAGTTCTATGCGTCAAGTTCAATGCTTTCTCCACTTGTTCTCCCCCGACCACTGCTGCCTCACAAAGCTACGGCCAGGAGAAAACTATAGATTACTTTGAAAGTGATGCTGAGAAGACAAGGAAGGTGAGGCAGAAGTCGTAACAGGAAGGCAAAAAATTTTTAAAGATCGATTTATTTATTAGAGAGAGAGAAAGCATGAGCAGGAGGGGCAGAGGGAGAGAAGCAGAGCCCCTGCTGAGTGCGGAGCCCAACAGTGGGGCTTAATGTCAGGATCCCGAGATCAGGACCCGAGCCGAAACCAAGAGTCAGATGCTCAACCTACTGCGCCATCAGGTGCATCTTTTTTTGTTGTTGTATTAGTATTTTATTGTTGTAACAAATTACTACAAATGTAATGCCTTAAAACCACACATTTATTACCTTACAATTCAGTAGGTCAGAAGTCTGATACGGGTCTCACTGGGCTAAAATCAAGATGTGGGCAAGGCTTTGTTCCTTCTGAGAATCGAGGCGAGAATCCACTCCCTTGTCTATTCCAGTTTCCAGAAGCCACCCACAGTCGTTGGCTCATGGTCCCCTGCCCCCATCTTCAGAGCAGCAGTGTCACTTCTCCGTGACCCTTCTTCCACTGTCACATCTCCCTCTGTCCGAAGCCAGAAAAGGTTCTCTGATTTTAAGGGCCCTTGTGATTACACGGGGTAATCCAGGATAATCTCCTCATCTTAGGGTCTTTAACTTAATCACATCTGCAGAGTCCCTTCTGCCATGTGAAGTAACACACTCACCAGCTCTGAGCTTTGGGGCATGGACATTTTGGGAATTAGAGCAAGGCGATTTTTCTGCCTATCGCAGTTATGAAATATCATCCAGATGCATAAAAATTTGTAGGGAAATAGACATTTTAATGTAATATTCAAATACCCCAGCCACCATTGTCCAAACCAAGAAATAAACATTGTCAGAATCACCACACAGCCCCCACTTAATCATGTTTATTTTTTTTAAGATATTATTTTTTTATTTGATAGACAGAGATCACAAGGAGGCGGAGAGGCAGGCAGAGAGAGAAAGAGGAGGAAGTAGACTCCCCACTGAGCAGAGAGCCCGAAGCGGGGCTCGATCCCAGGACCCCGAGATCATGAGCTGAGCCGAAGGCAGAGGCTTAACCCACTGAGCCAGCCACCCAGGCACCCCTTAATCATGTTTTCTGTTTGCATTTGCCTGAAATTCTTTTTGTCCATCTATTTATTTGCAATATTTTTTTCACTTTTGTTTTATGTGTCTTTCTTATAAATTGCTCATAGCAGATTAAAAGAATTTTTTGAAATTTTTTTCTGCTTATAGCAGACCTTAAAAGTAACTTAGTCTGACAAGTTTTGTCATGATGTTGATTCAGTGTGTCCCTGTTTATGGCGTTAATCTGTAATGTTCCTTTCCACTTCATTTTACATTCACTATTTATTTTTTCACTAATGTTTTCCTGTTTGCTTTTTTTTTTTTTTTGAAGATTTTATTTATTTATTTGAGAGAGAGACAGTGAGAGAGAGCATGAGAGGGGAGAAGGTCAGAGGGAGAAGCAGACTCCCCGAGGAGCCGGGAGCCCGATGCGGGACTCGATCCCAGGATTCTGGGATCATGACCTGAGCTGAAGGCAGTCGCTTAACCAACTGAGCCACCCAGGCGCCCTCCTGTTTGCTTTTTTTTTTTTTTTTAAGATTTTATTTATTTATTTGACAGAGATCACAACTAGGCAGAGAGGCAGGCAGACAGAGAGGAGGAAGCAGGCTCCCTGCTGAGCAGAGAGCCCAATGTGGGGCTCGATCCCAGGACCCTGAGACCATGACCTGAGCCGAAGACAGAGGCTTTAAACCACTGAGCCACCCAGGCACCCTCCTGTTTGCTTTAAAAATAAACAAACAAAAACTTCTGTGGGTTTGGTCAAGTTTCTATTTATTACCTTTCCCCCTCTTTGTAAACCTGCCAGTGTTTATCTTCTTTTTCCTAGCAACCACAGTTGTTCTTAAATGGTTGTATCAGTGCGTGGTCAGAACCCTACTCCTTCACCAGGTAATTTCCTTGCCCACTCTTTCACAACCCCCCCCAAAAGGTGATCGCCCTAGAATGCTTTGACCTTCCTCACTCTATCCTAGAGTTTTGCTAAGATAGCTTACAATTTGGGGTTCGATTACTCGGTTTTTCATTAGTTAATCACTTATGCAAAAGAATCCTTATTTAACGCTTAAAGCACAAATTCCCAGTCGACTGCTAACATGTAAGCTGAGCTTTCTGTACCTGTATCTGTATCTATCTATGTGTCTTTGTATTGCTAACCTCTGCTACCTCACCCCTTCACCTGTCATTATCTTGAGCTCTCCATCACTAACTGAGAGGATTTCTTGAGCGCTTCCCTCAGAAAGGTCTTGCACGTGATGTGTGCACTGAATCTTGTGTGCCAGATGTCTTCTGGTTGGGAAGTGACATGATGGCCACTTTTGATTCTTGGGTTATGTTCTTTTCTCCTGGAGTCTGTATTCTATTGTCTTCTAGCTTATAGTATTGGAGATGGGTGGCTTTAAATTAGCTTGTCTCTAATTCCTTTATAAATAACCTAATCCAGAAGCTTGTAAGTTCTTTTTTTCCAAAGATTTTATTTATCTATTTGACAGACAGAGAGGCAGGCAGAGAGAGAGGAGGAAGCAGGCTCCCCGCTGAGCAGAGAGCCTGATGCGGGACTCGGTCCCAGAACCCTGAGATCATGACCTGAGCCGAAGGCAGAGGCTTTAACCCACTGAGCCACCCAGGCGCCCCTAAGATGTCACTTTCAACAAGAAATTATGACATGGAAAGAAGGAGGAAAGTGTAGCCCATGCAGAGCTAAAAAACAGTAAAAAGAAACTTCCTGAGGAAGTCTAGACATTGAAGTTACTAGAAAAAGTCTTTAAATTAGCTATTACAAATGTATTCAAAGAACTAAAGGAAATTATATCTAAAAATAAATATAAGAATGTCTTACAAAATAGAGGATACTAATAAGCAGATAAAAATTACATGTATATAACCTATATATAATAAATATAAATTATATATATGTAAAATAAAAATTCTGGAGTTAAAAAGTATAATAACTGAAATGAAAGACCAACTACAGAAGCTCAGGAGCAGATCTGACCTAGCAGCAGAATCAGCAAACTTGCAGAGGAGACAGTTGAAATTACTGTCTGAGGAACAGAAGGAAAAAGAATGAAAAAAATGAATAGCCCCTCCCAGACTTGTGGGACTACATCAAGTGTACTAACATACCTATAATGAGAGTCCCAGAAGAGAGGAGAAAATGGGGTAGAATATTTAAAGAAATAATAGACAAACCGTCCCAACTTTAATTTTAGAAATTAATCTACATATATATAATGTAGCTCAAAAGAGGATAAACTGTAAGAGTTTCACATCTAGGCACACCATAGCCAAACTTTGAAAGACAAGGAAAATACTGAAAGCAGCAAAAGAAAAAAGTAATTCATCATGTACAAGGGATCCTCAGTAAGATTCGCAGCTAACTTCTTATCAGAAACTATGAAGGCCAGAAGTGGGATAACATATTCCGAGTGCTAAAAGAGGGGCGCCTGGGTGCCTCATTCGGTGAAGTGTCTGCCTTTGGCTCAGGGTCAGGATCCCTGGGTCCTGTGGGCTTCCCACTCAGCGGGGAGCCTGCTTCTCCCTCTGCTGCTGCCCCTCCCCTGCTTATGCTCTCTCTCTCACTCTTCAAAGAAAGAAAGAAAGCATTTTTAAGTGCTAAATTAATAAACCCATCAACCAAGAAGTTTATATCCAGCAAAATCCTTCTTCAAAAATAAAGAATTAATTAAGACATTCCGAGGTAGGGACTCCTTCGTGGCTCAGTTGTTAAGAGTCTGCCTTCGGCTCAGGTCATGATCCCAGGGTCCTGGGTCCCGCATCAGGCTCTCTGCTCAGCGGGGAGCCTGCTACTGCCTCCTACCAGTCTCCTGGCTGTGTTCCCTCTTGCTGTGTCTCTCTGTCAAATAAATAAATAAAATCTTAAAAAAAAAAAGACATTCCAAGATAAAAACGAAAGGAATTGGTTTCTAGCCGACCTACCCTACAAGAAAGAGTCCTTCAGGCTGAAATGAAATGACTAGATAGTAATTCAAATCCACTTAAAGAACATCAATAAAAGAAACTATATAAATACTAGAAAAAATTATGAATATTTTTTGGCTTGTAATTTTTTTCTTTTATATGTTCTTTTTTTTAAGATCCTATTTATTTATTTGACAGAGAAGGATCACAAGTAGGCAGAGAGGCAGGCAGAGGGAGAGAGAGAGAGAAGCAGGCTCCCTGCTGCGCAAAGAGTCCGATGCAGGGCTCAATGCGGGGTTCGATGTCAGGACCCTGAGATCATGACCTGAGCTGAAGGCAGTGGCTTAACCCATGAGCAACCCAGGCGCCCCTATATGTTCTTTTTTAAAAAAAGATCTTACTTACTTATTTGATAGAGAGCACAAGCAGGCAGGGGGAGTGCAGTGCAGGAGAGAGAGCTCCCCGCTAAGCATGGAGGCCCATGCAGGGCTCAGTCCCAGGACCCTGGGATTATGACCTGAGTTGAAGGCAGACGCTCAACTGATTGAGCCACCCGGATACCCGTATATGTTCTTTTTTCAAGATTTTATTTGATTGAGAGAGAGGATTTTATTTAAGGAGGCAAAGGAAGAGAGAATCTGAAGCGGGCTCCATCCCAAGCACAGAGCCCAACGTGGGGCTTGATCTCACCACTTCCAGATCATGACCTGGGCTGAAACCAAGAGTGGGGTCCCCCCCACCAACTGAGCCACCCATGCACACACCCTCTTACATGTTCTAAAGACAACTGCAAAAAGCAATAATTGTAAAACTCTGTGTATGGGCTTATATGAAGATGTAACTTCTATGGAAATAACAGCACAAAGAAAAAGTGAAGAAACATATATAGAAACAAAGTTTTTATATACTATTGAAATTTATATACTGTTGCCATTAAAATAAACAAGATTTTTTAAAAAAGATTTTATTTATTTATTTGACAGAGAGAGAGAGAGAGAGATCACAAGTAGGCAGAGAGGCAGGCATGGGGCGGGGAAGCATACTCCCTGATGAGCAGAGAGCCCGATGCGGGGCTCGATCCCAGGACCCTGAGATCATGACCCCAGCTGAAGGCAGAGGCTCAACCCACTGAGCCACCCAGGCGCCCCAGAATGGATTTTCAAAAGAACAATAGAAGGGGCACTGCCTGCATGGCTCAGTCAGTTGGGTGTCAGGCTCTTGATTTCGGCACATCATCATCTCAAGGTCCTGGGATCCAGCCCCATGTCACGCTCTGTGCTCAGAGTGGAGTCTGCTGGTCCTTCCCCTACTGGTCCTCCCCCACTGTCTGTCTGTCTGTCTGTCTCTCAAATAAAATAAATAAATAAAATCTTAAAAATAAGATTCCCTCTTCCTCTGCCCCTCCCCCCTAAAATATAATAAACTAAAAATACCAACACAATCCAGTATGCTCTTTATAAGCACAGATGCAGAGATTGAAAGTAAAAGGATAGAACAAGAACCATAAGAGATGTAGAGCAGCTATGCTAACATCAGACAAAACAAAACTTTTTACTAGAGACAAAAGACATTTTATAATGACAAAAAGGTCAATCCATTAGGAAGGCAAAATAGTTACAAACTTATATGTACCTAACAAAAGAGCCCCCAATACGTGACCAAAAAATTTACAGAACTAAAAAGAGAAATAGATAATTTGCCAATAATAGTGGGAGACTTCACTACCCAGCCTTCAATAATGAAGGGAATAGCCACACAGAAGATCTACGAGGAAACAGATTGAGCAATACTAGTGTGGATTGTCTGTTTCATTCCCAGGAACACTGTCATCAATTATCCACTACCTTGGGGCACTTGGCTGGCTCAGTGGGTAGAATGTGCAACTCTTGAGCTTGGGGTTGTGAGTTCAAGCCCCATGTTGAGTGTAGAGACACTAAAACATAAAAATCTTTTTTGAAAAATTACCCATTATCAAAGACCTCTGCAAGCCAAGAAATCAGATTGTCTGATGATCCCTGCTGCCCTTTACACTTGATGTGTCCACTTTGTCCGGATCTCATCATATCCAGTGAGATCAGGGAGCCTATGTCAATGTTAGTCATCATTAGTCATTAGTCACATGTCTACAGCCACACCTGGCCTACAAAGGAGAGTAATCATAGAACTTTTCAAGGATGGAGATCCTCCCTTCAATGCCTTAGCAAGGGAAGTGTCTTCTGGGTCCTCTCAGAATATAGTTGACAGGTTGCACAAGATAAATCAAGTCTATACCCTAAGCCTTTGGATTCCTGCTTCCACATGTTGCCTGGAAAACTGGCATCTCAGCTTCATTAACATTAGGCCACCATCAAATGCAACGTTCAGTCAATGAATCAAGTAACTTTATTTATTTTAGAAGGAGAGAGAGCATGCAAGGAGGGGGAGGGGCAGAGGGAGAGGAAGAAAAGCAGACTCCCCGCTGAGCCCAGAGCCCTCTGCAGGGCTCCACCTCACAGCCCTGAGATCATGACCTGAGCCCGAATCAAGAGTTGGGGACGCCTAACTGACTGAGCCTCACAGGCGCCCCTTAAGTAACTTTTTGGAGCTAACGTCAGGTGCGTAAGCTAGCACATGAAGTCTGGAATCCCTAGTAAATGCACCCATACTGATGACTTTGCCCCTGTTTAGTGCTATGTTCTACGCTCACTGGTCTAAGACCATTCCCACACACTTCCCAGGTTTCCGCCAACACGTTAGCAATGTATTGCAATTCTTTTTGGTATGTAAACTGCTTCCTCCTGGACCACAGTGTGTACTGTGCCCCTAGAACATGCTGAGATTTGACCCTAGTTATAGGTCTAGTGACAACAGAGAATTGGTGTTGGACTTGAGGGGAAAGCATTTGCCTCAAATGAAGTTATCGCTGAGTTTTCAGACAGGAAAGCTGGTCTCTTCAGAGAGACGCAAAATGACTTGGAAGTTCAATATCGTCCACTTCATTTGGGTCTAACCAAAAACACCATTCCAGATTTCTAGATCCTATTCTATCCTGATTAATGCTCTAGTTTCCCCATGACAAACTTGATAGTACTGAATTCAACTGTCATTATTATCCAGCAGCTCTATGATCATATTTTGTGTTTGACTTTTAGCCATATTCGCCCTGGGTCAAGGTAAGGGATTGTTCTAGAACTGTCACGGAAGCACCCTGGTTCTCAGGCTGAGTTGTGTTGGGACTTAGTAGACTTGAGCTTGTCATTTTCTCTCTGTGATCACTCAATGCACTGAGAAGAATCCATCCTACAGCACAGTCATTAGTCACTACTGCTGCCATTGCAGTCAAGGGCAGCAGGCATTTGGGTTCCCAAGGCATGAGCTTCATCACAGTCAGCCACAGGTGACAGCTTTAACTGTGACGTGACTGCATACTGTGGACTACTAGTGTACCATTTCCCGTCGGCAAAGAACTCAGGATTGCTGAAGTCCAAATGTGACCAAATCAACTGCAAAACCCCATGTTTGTGGGTCTGTCTCCTAGGACCACTCCCAGCACCAATTATTAGATCAGGCAAGGTCCAGTCAGGAGACTAGAGGCTACAGTGGGAAAGTTCAAGGTAAGGAGTCATTAATAGGGGCTTGGAATTTAGAGAATACGCTAATAATGAGAGCTAAAGACAATTCTAAAGAATATAGAAGTAGCAGACATCGAGATCTGCTACTTATCCTTAGGGTTGAATAGAACACCCAAGGCAGAGTCCTCTACCACCGGGTCTAAGATCCAGGCTCTATTTGAAAGGGCACCTGGCTGACTCAGTCGGAAAAGCAACCAACTGTTGACCTCAGGGTTGTGAGTCTGAGCCCCATGCTGGGTGTAGAGATTACTTAAGTAAAGAAAACATTTAAAAAAAACAAAAAGGGAGGGCATAACAGAAAAGTCAGCGATGGGCCCCTACCGTGGGACTTCCTGGAAACCTGTCCTCTGGAGCTCAGGTGAAGCTGCTGACTACTGAGCACTGCTAGAGCCCAGACTCGAGGAAGCCGACTCTGCAGGAGCTCAGGGCTGGAGAAAACTGCGCCCACACGGGAGCCTAGCGCCTCCGCAGGCCGGGCCCTTGCCAGACTCAAGCAGAAAGTGTACTTGGTAAATCAAGCACAGGACGGGAGAAGTCAAGTGCTAGAGAGCGCTTGCTCTGCAGAAGGTCAGTGCTAGAGAACGCTGCACGGGGTCCAGACTGACGGTGCAAAAGGAGTCCAAGTGGGAGGAATCCACTGACCGCAGAGGCAGCTTGGGGTCTGCCGGTTTTCCGCTCTCTGGCGTTCCGGAAGAGAAGGCGCAGCAAGGTGGTGGCAAGCTGGGGTCTGTGAGCTCCCCCAGAGAACTGCTTACTCGGGACACACATCTAAGGCCCACTGGATGTGCCCACATACAGGGAGTCCTGCAAATCTGCGCAGCACAAGCGAGAAACCTCGACCGGCCTTAGAACCTGAAGGGCAGCCCCTTCTTGGTTCAGTGGCCTCCGGCGCACTCTGCTGGCAAAGCTTAGCATCACGTTCTGCGCCCTGAGAGGTGCTGCGTGGTCCAGCGCCTTACCTTGGAGCAGACACTGGAGGGGGACTTTGGAACTGAGAGGCAATAGATGGGAAAGTAGCACAGTACCAGAGTCCCCACGCAGTCTCTTCCTCACAGACTGGGGGCCGCTAAGGTAGGAAGGACTGAGTGGGAGTGCAGGATGCAGAAACGATGTGCTACCTTTCCCAGAGCCATTCGGCACAGTCCCTGGTATCTGGCATGTAGCTATTACCTGGCTTTCCCTCCCTGACAGTATGAAGGGTCCACCAGAGCCTGGCCTTTTAGCTGCCAAGGCTGTCCTGTATCCCCAGGTCGATTCAGGGTGATGTCAGTTTTGCTCTGACATATTGGCTTAGGGCCCACCCTTATTTTTTATTTTTATTTTTGTATGTGTGAGTAAAGCGGTAGACGTTACAGAAAAGATACAGAAAAAGCTCAAGAGTGAGAAGGGGTCCCGACAGGGTTGCCAATGAGGGCCTTTAGGGTTGGTCTTTTATAGAAAACTAACCAGGAAACTTAAATCGTTTTAACATCTCGGGGCACCTGGGTGGCTCAGTGGGTTAAGCCTCTGCCTTCAGCTCAGGTCATGATCTCAGGGTCCTGGGATTGAGCCCCAAGTCAGGCTCTCTGCTCAGTGGGGAGCCTGCTTCCTCCTCTCTCTCTGCCTGTCTCTCTGCCTACCTGTGATCTCTCTCTCTCTGTCAAATAATAAAATTTTTTTTTTTAAAAAAGATTTAAAAAATCCTTTTAACATATCTACTGAAAACAAGTTCAGTGGTTTACTTCCTTTTTAGGGGCTGGTTTTTCTTTGTTGGTCACAGGTGATTATCATAAAGACACTCACCCCACATGCCTAGGACAGGGTAGGGCCCACCCTTATGACCTTATTTTTTTTTAAAGATTTTTTATTTATTTGACAGAGATCACAAGTAGGCAGAGAGGCAGGCAGAGAGAGAGGAGGAAGCAGGCTCCCCGCTGAGCAGAGAGCCTGATGCGGGACTCCATGCCAGGACCCTGAGATCATGACCTGAGCCGAAGGCAGAGGCTTAACCCACTGAGCCACCTAGGTGCCCTTTATGACCTTATTTTAAATTAATTGCCTCTTTAAACACCCTATTTCCAAATACAGTCACATTCAGAGGTACTGGGGCACCAGGACGTTAGCATATACGTTTTTTTTGGTGGGGGGAGGACACAATTTGGCCCATTAAGAGCCCATACTGCACAAATTTGAAGGCCATTATCCTACTAAGAGGAAGCTTCACTTGTAGGGTTCAAGTGCAGGCAGCAAAAGTCAAGTGTAAGCAGTTTACCCGTACAGCTAGCTCCCTTCCAGGTCTGCAAAGGTGAGCAGGTTAGCTAGGTTCTGCCAGGGCTGCATGTTGGGGGAGGAGGAGGGAACCCATACTTGCCCCCCTCTTCTTGAGCCCTGAATCATGTTTGTAAGTCCAAGAATTATCTGTCCATGATCACTGGCAGCTCTGGACCATGGCCGCCCTCCCAGGTAAAATTTGGAACGTGGAGGATTAGAACAGAACCCAAGTTTTAGGGACACAGTGAACTCACAGTGGCTCAGTCGGTGAAGCAGCTCAGGTCATGATCCCAGCGTCCTGGGATCGAGTCCCACATCGGGCTCCTTGCTTGGCCGGAAGCCTGCATCTCCCTCTGCCTCTGCCTGCCACTCTGTCTGCCTGTGCTCGCTCTCTCCCCTCTCTCTCTCTCTCTGACAAATAAATAAAAAAAAAATTAAAAAAAGAACCCAGGTTTTACCCAGCAGGTGCACCCTCAAGGGGAAAAGAGAGGAGATTGGGATAAGGATGCATTTCTCCCTCGGGAAGTCAGGGGATGGGGAAGGCAGGAGTACAGACCAGCGGTCCTCCCTCTACAAGAAGGAAACATTAAGAGTGAGGACACTGTGTCCTCTTGTTATGCAAGAGGGATGCTAGAACCCTTTCCTGACGCAGTTCCCATGTTTTTTCCCACTGAGCTCTTTCTTGAAACCAAGCGTATTAGCTTTCTCTTGCTGTATTACAAATTACCCCAAATTTAGCAGTTTTAAACAACACTCCTTTAAAACAGGTCCTGTGAACTTTGCTGGGTTCTCAGCTTAGAGTCTCTCAAGGTCAAAGTCAAGATGTTGGCTGGGCCGGAGTCTTACCTAGCCTGGGGGGAGAATCCACTTCCAAAGGAGTCCAGGTTCTTGGCCAGATCCAGTTCCTGGGTCTGCGGGGTCGTGCTCCACGTTTCCTTGCTGGCTGTCACCCGGGCGCCGCTGTTTAGAGGCTGCTGCGTCCCTTGTCACTGGCTCCCTCCCTCTTCCAGCCAGCAATGGCTCACAGTCCTCCTCCGGCTTCAAGTCTCTGATGTCTTCTTCTGCCATGAGCTGGAGAAAACTCTGCTTTTAAGTGGCTACCTGACTGGGTGTTGATCTCTAGATCTTAACATCAACTGACTTGGAACTTTAACGACATCTTTAGTGAGATCTGCAGAATCTGTTTGCAGCTGTTCCTTGCTTAGTGTTGGATCGAAAAACCAGGGGCCAGGAATTTTAGGGGTTATCTTTAGAAGTCTGTCGACCACACAAGGGAGTCTTATCTTTGCCCCAGACGCTGAGGTTTCTTAGATCTTGTCTGACACACAAGGAAAGTGTGTTACGTGCCCTCTCGCCTAGAGAGACCACAATCAGCCCTTCAGAGGGTCATAAATTCCTAGCATGACTGTGTGAATACGGAAAAGGTACAACAGCTTCGAACAATTTACCGCCGTCTGTTGGAAAGTCGTTGTCATAACTACGCGGATCTCGTCGGCCCGGACGCGGGTGGCACCTCCAAGTCTTGCCGCGTGTGACTCCCACGCTCCGACACCAGCCCTGGTCCCAGCGGGAGCAGGTACCTCCTCTCCGCTCCAGCCACTTGCCCACACTGTCTCTCTGGACACATGTTTTCCCAGAACCTGCTTTCTGATATTCGTCATCTATAGTTTTTTTTTTTTTTTTAAGATTTTATTTATTTATTTGACAGAAAGAGAGAGATCACAAGTAGGCAGAGAGGGGGGAGTGGGCTCCCTGCTGAGCAGAGATGCTGAGCCCCGATGCGGGGCTCCATCCCAGGACCCTGAGATCATGACCGGAGCACCAGGCACCCCTCATCATCTATTTTATCCCTTGGTGATTTGGGGAACATGTGAACTAGAATGGCCATCATTTGGCCTGAATAGGGCGATGAATTAATATTCAGAAAAATAAACAACATGTTTTGCCAGTGGCTTGATCTAATCTATTTGTTAGATTCATAAGCAAATATCCAAGATCTTCCAAGGAGCAAACCCTCAACTACCAGCAATATTAAGGTGATAATTACGGCCACTGATGTTCCTCCGTGCCTGTGTCTCCATCCAAATATAGATACAGCTCAGACAGATGCTCATGCACTCAGACATACACATCATCTCCTTTAGTCCTCACAGGAACCCTGCTGAGTAGGGATTATTACCCTGATGAGGTAGACGAGAAAACAGGCCTAGTGATGTTCTATTACTTCCCCAAGGTCCAGGATAAAAAGGAGCAGAGCCACGTAGCCAAAAAACCAAAACCCAACCCAAACAGAAAGCCCAGCTGAGTCAGGACTCATACCTACGCCGTGGGCCATGCTTCTGACCACTTGGGTGGAGATTTGCGAAGTGCCTAAGCCCTGAATTGAGGCCTTGACTCTCCGCTTCTGGAAGAGAAGTCAGGGCTGCTCCCTGGGGGCCTGGAATGTCTTTGCTGTATTCCTGAGAGTGGCACAAAGGGAAAAGTGTGCTCGATCGTTGTTTGTGGCTGCGAGACAGGGAGGGCCAGTGGGACTTGGACACCCGCTTTGGTGCCCAGTTCGCACCTGCTGAGTGACAGACTCGCTGCCTGATCCGCCAGACACACAGCTTGCCTGTGAGAGCCCCTGTCTGTGCTTTGCCCCTAATACCGCCCCTTCCCTTTCCAGTACACAGACTCATCGGAACTGGATTTGAGGTCATTTTAGGCTGTAGACCTTGTGCCAAGTGTTCTACCTTCCCATTTAAGGGGAAGTCAGAACCCCCTGATAGACGATTTCATTATCTGAGAGGTTTCTGGGCTGGAGAGAAATATTTACCACCTTCTGTACGCGCTAATGCTCAATGTATTAGACGCCGACAACAACAACAACAACAACAACAACAAATTGAAAACCATTTGTTTCCCACAGGGGACTTAAGCTTTGATCACAAATCTGACCAGCTAAATTACCTTAAATAATTTAACTGTGAAGACAAAGTCAATACAGTGGGTTTTTTGGACTACTCATATGCGTTAAGCGTTTACAGAGTAATTACAACATTTATTAAGACCCTGCCTTCAGACCTGGTTATGAAAGTCCCGAAGCCGCGGGCCTAACCTTCTCTTGTCCTTCACCTGCCCAGGGCTCCAGTTTCTCTACCTTTCTAGGGCCTCAGAGATTCTACCAGTTATTATTTTTATACCTTTCAAAAATTTTTATTAACAGTTTATTTATTTGACAGAGAGAGAGAGCGAGCACACAAGCAGGGGGAGCAGCAGCAGAGGGAGAGGGAGAAGCAGACTCCCCACTGGGCAGCGCGCCGACAGGACCCTGAGACCAGGACCTGAGACCAAGGCAGTCACTTAACAGACTGAGCCACCAGGTGCCCCCTAGAGTTTTTGTAACCCTACCGGACCCGCAGGAGAAAGGAAACTCTCAGAATCAGCAGGTTGCGGGTTCTGGCCAGAGACAAGGGATCATGTCCCAGCTCTGAGGATTCAAACGGAGGGTCACTAGCCCCAGTGCCCGTTTCTATAAAGCTTCCTGGTGACCTTGGGGAGCTTTTGAGTTTCTTTCTTTTTGTCTTTCTTTCTCATATATTCCTTCTTTCTTCTCTTTCTTTTTCTCTCTTTCTTTTGTATGCCTTAAAGAAAAACTCATTATGGAAAATGTCAAACAAATAAAAAAAAATACGGTTTATAGGACTCTCCGTGAACCCACTGCTCAACTTGAACAGTTTAAACTCACGACTACTGATTCTCCTCCCTGATTATTTTGAAGCAAATCTCACACATGATAGAATGTCATCTGAACTGTTAAGGCATGATACTCAAAAAGATTAAGGATTTTATCTATTTTATTTTTTGTAAAGATTTTTAAAAAGTAATCCATACACTAACACGGGGCTTGAACTCACAACCCCAAGATCAACCATCACATTCTCTATGACAGCCATTCAGGCACCCCAAGATTAAGGATTTTAAACTGTAGTGCCATTATCACAACTAAATTTTTAAAATAATCATCCCTTAATATTGAATATCCAGTGTATTTGAATTTTCAATTTGAATAAATGTTCCATAAATGTCAACTAAATTTTTTTCAGCTTGTTTAAATCAAAATACAAATAAGAACTAATACATGTAACTGATTTATATACAGATACTAATTTTTGAACCTTGGTGTCTTCCTCAGAGTTGGTACATTCAATTTTTGTATGGTCATCAATAACTGAGCTCTTGTCCCTTTATTATGATGCATCGACCTGGTCTGTTGGCACTAGTAAAACCCATTATTAACTTATAATTGGTAAGGTCATGAAAGTTTCACATATACCCTTCTGTGCCCTTCCCCTGGCAGAGGATCTCAAACCTGGCTGCATATTAGAATCTGGACATCTTTTGTTTTTTGGTTGAGATTCACATAACGAAATTTATCATGTTAACGATGTTAACCATTTTTTAAGATTTTATTTATTTATTTGAGAGAGAGGGAGTATGAGAAAGGGAAGGGTCAGAGGGAGAATCAGACTCCCCGCCCGCGGGCAGGGAGCCCGATGCAGGACTCGATCCCAGGGCTCCAGGATCATGACCTGAGCCAAAGGCAGTCACTTAACCAGTGACTCCCCACTGAGCAGCGCACCCCCATGGCACCCCCATGTTAGCCATTTTTAAGTGGACAGTTCTGTAGCCTTAAGTACCTTCATTTTCTTGTACAATCACCACCACCACCCATCTCCAGACTCCTTTTCATCTTATGAAACTGAAACTGCGCACATTGAATGCTAACTCCTCTTCCCCCTGGCCCCCAGCCCCTGGCCACCACCATCCCACTTTCTGACTCTGAATTTGACCACTCTAGGGAACTCCTATAAAAGAAATATTACAGTACTTG
Source organism: Mustela erminea (assembly GCF_009829155.1). Classification (NCBI taxonomy): domain Eukaryota; kingdom Metazoa; phylum Chordata; class Mammalia; order Carnivora; family Mustelidae; genus Mustela; species Mustela erminea. The sequence goes on from NC_045633.1 coordinate 663,293, forward strand.
TTTTGTTTTTTGGCTTATTTCACTTAACATAATGCCCTCATGGTCCAACCATGTTGCAGCCTGGGTCAGAATTTCCTTCCTTTTTTAAGGCTGGGTAATATCCCATTGTATATAACACCCCACCTTTTGTCCATCCACTCAGCCGTCAGTGGACGCTTGGGTTGCTTCCATCCCTTGACTATTGTTATTAAGGCCGCTGTGAACACGGGTGTTCAAATATCTCTTTATGACTCTGCTTTCCATTTTTTTGGATATATACTCAGCAGTGAAATTGTCAGCTTTTTTTTTTTTTTTTAAGATCTATTTATTTCAGAAAGAGAGAGCATGGCGGGGGGCAGAGAGAGAGGGGGAGAAGCAGACCCCCTGTTGAGCAGAGAGCCCGATGTGGGGCTCGATCCCAGGACCCTGAGATCATGACCCGAGCCGAAGGCAGCTGCTTAACTGACGGAGCCACCCAGGCGTTTCCTGCCAGCTCTTTTCTGAGGGCCTGTCACCCAGTTTTCCGTAGCAGCGGCACCGTTTTACATTCCAGCCAACTATGCACAAGGGTTTCAGTGTCTCCATATCTTCATCAACATTTGTTATTTTTCTGGGTGAGGTTTTTTTTTTTTTTTTTTAATAATAGCTATCCAAATGAGTGCGTTTTTTGTGGTTTTGTGGTTTTCTCTTTGTTTGATTTGCCTTTTCCTAATATGTTGCTATGATGAGGGTCTTTTCATGTGCTTGTTAGCCATTTCTGGTGTTCTTTGGAGACATGGCTGTTCAATTCCTTCGCCCGTTTTTCAATCGGTTTGTTGACTTTTATGATAAGTTGTGAGAGTTCTTTATCCTGAGTATGAATCCCTTATTATAGAATCTGGGGATCTTTTGTGATGGGACCTGTAGCTGGGTTATTTTATTTTATTATTTTATTTATTTTTGTAGCCCAGTGTTTTTTTAATTTCCTCAGGCTAAAAAGCATTTTCTTAGGAGATGCGGTAATAAGTTCGGTGAAGCCAGTTCTCATCAGGACAAACAGGGTCATCACCAGCTAGAACAGTGCTGACATGTCCAACTACCTGGCTACCATGTGTACTGATCAGTGCTGTTGGGTCATGGTCATCCTGCCTTACCCAGGGTCAGTGGGCCCACAGTTCCCTCCTTGCACAGAGAGAAATTAGTTCATATTTCCACCTTATAAATAGAAGTAGAGGAATAAGAGGCAAATCAAAATATCCATATATTTACACTCTATTCATAAAAATCATCAAAATGAGGGTGCCTGGGTGGCTCAGTGGGTTAAGCTGCTGCCTTCAGCTCAGGTCACGATCTCAGGGTCCTGGGATCGAGCCCCACATCGGGCTCTCTGCTCAGCGGGGAGCCTGCTTCCTCCTCTCTCTCTCTCTGCCTCTCTGTGTACTTGTGGTCTCTGTCTGTCAAATAAATAAATAAAATATTTTTAAAAAAATCATCAAAATGATACATATCTATTCTGATCACCTTTCTTTTTTTTTTAAAGATTTTATTTATTTATTTGACAGACAGAGACCACAAGTACGCAGAGAGGCAGGCAGAGAGAGAGGAGGAAGCAGGCTCCCCGCTGAGCAGAGAGCCCGATGTGGGGCTCGATCCCAGGACCCTGAGATCATGACCTGAGCCAAAGGCAGAGACTTTAACCCACAGAGGCTTTAACTCACTGAGCCACCCAGGTGGCCCTCATCACCTTTCCAGTACAACTCCCTGTAGGAGAACCTCTAGTACCCGTAGAGGAGTGTACTTGTCTTACAATGACCTTTTTGAAGATTTTATATTAACTTTCTACTTTGGAGTCATTTACGGACTCATGGCCTTCCCTGGACATTTCACTTATGCCTCATGATTGTTGCAGGGTTTAGGGTGCTCAAATCACAACATAGCTTTGAAAATGGTAGCCCATTTAATTAGGATATTTGTCTTTGTAACACTACCCCAACATCCTTGAAAATATCCTTGTTTTCTGGCATCAACAGGATGCTTGTGGATTTTTCTTGTCTAAGAAATGGAATCAGCTACCCTCCAAGGACTCCCGGTTATTTTAATGGTAAATAATGTAAGACACCAATTTCTGGGCACTAGGGGTATACACAATAGTTGGGTACTGGACCTCACCTAGTAGCGACAGAGTTGGGAAAAAAAAATCGTTTAAGGTACGAGTTTATATTTGATCTTCCCGATGTAACAGCGCGGCTCTGCCCCACCGGCCTGCGGTCTGTGGACCCCGGGTCACACGGACAGCCCTCGGAGGCCGCCTTCACCGTTAGCCCCCACCTCACCACGGAGTGAACCGGGACCGCAGGAGGTCGGTGACTTGCCTGGAATCACACTGCAGCTAAGTGCGGGGCTGCCCGGCTCGTCCGATTTCAGGCACCGAGTCCCGGCCAAGCCGTGCCTCGCCCCCCCCCCCCACCCCGGCTGCCGCAAACAGTGACCTCTGTCCGTTTGCCCAGATTCTCCACCAAGTTGCCCCACTGAAGACTCCCAGGGCAGGTTTTCCAGGTCGTGGGCGGAGGGAGAAGAAAACACGACCCAGATTCTTCCCTTCCTCTGGCAGGACTCGGGGGTGCGGATGACCAGAAGAGCCCTGCACGAGAGAGGCCTGAAGGCTGAGCCCCTCCGGCGGCTCCTGCCCAGAAGGGGCCTCCGGACAAGCGCCCGGCCGGGTTCGGCGCTGCTGCCCGACGCCAGAGCGCCCGCAGGAGGAAGCAAAGCTCCGAGGGCGCCCAGGACGGTTCCGCAGGGGAAGGGGAGGTGAGCCGGCTCCCCAGGCGAGGCGAGGCCCTCGGGTCTCTCTTGGCCGCCCCGAGATCCAGCCGCGCCCCCCGCGCCCCGAGCGTGGACAAGAGCCTCGCAGCCCTCCGGCGACCGCAGGGGCCCCGGGCCGAGCCGCCCCCGTCCCCTCGAACCCAAGGTCACAGCGCCCGTCTTGCTGGCCACGGGCGCTCGCACAGTGAGCGGGCCCACGGGCACCCCCCGGGCGCAAAGGGGCACAGCTCGGACCACGCCCAGCGCCCGAGGACGCTTCGCCGCCAGAGGCTCCCGCCGCCCTGGAGTGCGGGGCGGGCGCCCACCTCCTCCCGCCCGGCGCGCCCGGCCCCGCGGCCGCGTCGCCCCCAGACCCGGCGAGGCCCACGTGCGCGCGGAGCCCCTGCCACTGCCTCCCCCGCGCCACCGAACCCCCGTCTCCCGCCCCAAGCCCCACCTGCCCCCGGCGCCCCCCGCCACCCCCCATCCGCACCCACGGCAGGCCCACGGATGCCCTGCAGGGGCCTGGGTTACCTCAAGCACCAGAGGACGTGCTTCAAGAGCTTCTACCCGGTGCCAACCTCGCCAGTCCCCTGGGAACCCACGTGGGACAGAGGCTTTCCAGCCTGGCCCCGCCAGGGGACCCGCAAGGCGTCCTGGGCTAGGAGGGCGGGCCTGGGGCATCTGGCGGAGCCCAGAGACCTGCAAAATCCCCGCCTGAACAAGGCCGGGGGGCACATGAGCCCTGTGAGTGGTTCCAAGGGCTTTCGCCAAGCTCTTCCTCCCCAGGTCCACTGCTGGGCCTGTCGTATTAGGAAAGAACGTCTCGCGTTTATTGGGAGTTCACTCTGTGCCAGGCATTGTGATTTACAGCGATGATCTCACTTAATCCTCCCAGCATCCCAGTGACACTGGTGTTCTCATTATCAGCATTTTACAGAGGAGGAGAAACTAGGTCTCAGAGAGGTTAAGGGACCTGCCCAACGTCACACAGCCAGTAGGTAGCAGAACCAGCATCCAGTCCCAGGTCCGCCTTCCTGATTCCACAGCCCCCCTGCCGCAGTGCCTCTGTTCCTACAAGAGTTAAAGGCGAAGCTTGACCCGGCATCCATTTACTCCATTTTTCTCATGGTAATTACATGACACTTTGTGTACTAAAATGAGCAGATGCTCTCTGGAATGAGATTGCGATAAAACTTGAGCCTTCAGATGTTTCACATGAAGACCAATGCCTCAGGCTCAGCCCATGGATCCCTGAAGTAACCTCTTCTCAGACCTCTGCCTTTAGAGGGCTGTTGGCCAAGGAAGCTCTACTCCAGGACCTGCTCCTATGCAGAAACTTCCTGGAAGCCAGGAAAGATGGCGTCTCCGTAGTTTGCCATCCCACTGGGCTGCCCAGGAAGCCCGTCCGGCTCCTCTGGGCCGGGCGTCCAATTTCCCAACAGAAACTCATCTTCGGGATTTGGAAATGAAAAACTGGAATTCTTGGGAATTCCTGAAATCATTCATACTCGTCTGTATTTTTCATAACATTCTGTATTTTTTAAAATACATAAGAGTAGTTACAAAGAACTGTAGGCCATAGCAAATATTAAAAAAAAACAGAATATTATTGGTAACATATGAATAATGAAATGTTTAAATCTTCAACAAGATAACTGTACCACATGGCAGTGTGTGTTGAAATTGCCCATTGGAGGACAAGCTTATTTCCAAAATTTGATTCTTGGAACATCATTCATAGGATTTGTACAAGATATATGATGCATGTAAACAGATTAATATTCCATTTGTGAAAATGACTGTTTACAACAGACAGGGCCACAGATCCACTTGTGATATGGCAACAGCTATGAAAAAGAATGATTAGACTGTGACCACTTCTTCCTTTTTTTTTTTTAACAAATATTTATTTATTTAAGTAATCTCTACACCCACTGTGGAGCTCGAACTCACAAAGCTGAGCTCAAGAGTCACACACTCCTCTGACAGAGCCAGACAGGCACCCCCACTTCTCTCCTTCTGACCCAAGTTCCCAACATATCTACCTTAGTCTTGGACTCCATCTCTCTGCATTTCCACTTGATGTCAGTGATTCCTTCCTACCAGGAATGCCTCTATGTTTATTGTTAAGCATGAATTCTCACAAGAGAATTATAATACTTTTCCTATTTTCCCAGTCTCTTGACTGATGGGTCTTGGGATTCAGGAAAACATAAATTTCCCAGAAAAATGTCAGGAAGGACTTCCGGTTTAGAAATACTATTCTGGGCTGAACAGGATTGCCAAGGCAAGGCTGCTACAGAAATAATTACCTAGTACCTCATCAGACCCTGTCACTGATGCTTCCTGGTTTCAGGGGCCTCAGAGCCAGAAGATCCAGTTGTGGATCTCAGCTCCGCCAGTTCCTGGGTGTGAGACTTTGGGCAAGTCACTTTACCTCTCCGAGCTCCCATTTAATGGATAAGCTAGTGCCGGGAAATAATATACTTGTTTCGTGAGGCGATGTTGTAGAAGGGTTGAAAGTGTGGTCTGAGGTTTGAATCCGTTACTTACTACCTCTCTGATTAGGGGCAACTTCTCGCCACTGTGACCCCATTTTGCTCCTCTGTAAAATGGAAAAGCTGAGCCCACTTCATAGGATCTGGGTGAGTTTAAGTGAGATCACCTATGAAAATTCTTCACACAGAGCATGGTAACAGTGTAAATGCTTGATCAACGTGGACCAGAGTAGCTATTACCTGCTGTATCTACCTCACGGGGCCGTTGTGAGGATGAAAGGGAGGTCACGGTGTGGAGTCGCTTTCTAAGCTGTGAAGAGGTGTCCACACTCTTCTCTTTCCTCAGAGAGGGGATGGTCAGAAGCTACTGGCTCACACTAGAGCGATCTCCAAGTCAGAGGCCTGGGGATACTTCCTGAGATCCACGGAAGGTAGTTGTGTTGAGGAAGAGGTGTCCCCATGGTTACCCGATAAACAGGGTTTAGTTGCAACCAAGTGGGCAGACTTGGGGCACATTTGGGGGGTGGGGGGCACAGATGATTTTCAGAAAGAGGCTTTGGAGAAAGGACTGTGTTAAATGGAGCCTGTCACGGTAGGTCTGTTTAATAGGGATTGGATCAGGGGAAGGGGCCATGGCCTAGAAGGTGGCGAGGGGGCTCTTTGACTGTTGTCTGAAGCCCCTCATTGGCCAAACCTCAGAAACAATTCTGTTAGCCGGAAGCAGCGCATCCTGCCCCTGCTGTGCGTGACCTGTGATGCTTATTCATCCCTAGACTGTAGATCAAACATGGATCAAAGGGTTTTCCAGAGATGAGTTTCTGCAATCCTGACGGCAGCCTGGGAAAGTGAATAGTAGCCTTACTCCCATTCTGAAGACAGGGGCTTGGAGTCTGGGAAAGTTAAGTCCATGGCCCAAGGTCATACAGCCATTCTGAGGTTGAGTCAAGATTCTTCTTGTCTTGAGACGAGAGTCCAAGCCCCTAGTCCAGGCCACCTCAACTCGTGAGATGCCAGATGCTGAGCTCGAACAAGGGGAAAGGAAAAACGAATGTGTGGAGTTCAGCGCCTAACCGGCTTCCTCTCTTGTCTTCTGCGACATCTCTCTCTCTCTCTCTCTCTCTCTCTCCCCTGATAACACTCCCACTTTCCCAGACACTGTTTATTTGCCACCAGAGACGCTTTTCTCTGCATAGCCCTTAAGTCGGGCTCCTCTGGGCCCCATTCCTTGGACTCTTTTCTCTCTCGTTTGCACAGACAGGTCCGTGAGAGACGCTCCTGTTGCCCACAGCCTGGGCTGTCGGCCGCCTCTCCAATCCAAACTGCCCCTCTGAGCACCAGCCTGGTCCAGCCAACTGCCCCCTTGACATCCCCCTGGGGCTTCCAGGCTCTCAGCTGAATTCATCATCCCTCCCTTGGCATCAGTCTCCCCCAGAGTTTCCCTTCTTAGTTGGCCTCTTAGTTTCAAGTACTGGGGTTAGCGATAGGGAATCCAAGAAGCCCACGTAGACGCAACCTCATGAATCCGTTCCTACAGCTAGACGTGGACTGTGGGGTGTGTTCTCTGACAGCTGCCAACAATTTGGGGGTGAAGTTGGAGGGTAGAAGACATCATTTAATCTGCTGTGTCCTAAGTGCCCAGCAGTGTGCTAGGTCCAGTAGCTGAAAGGGATGAGATCCTTGGCTTTTAGGAGCTTTCAGGCTACTAGAGAAGATGGGCATTAGGAATCCTCCCCAAATACGCATTCTTACAAACTGTGATAAGTACCATGAAGGAAAAGTTCAGGGAGCTATGAAAGAATGTACTCGGTCTGTATTAGGTTGGAGTGGGGGGGTCGAAGGCCATTTTGAGAAATGATAATTACTGTATCCCTGAGTACTTGAGTTGGGGGAAGAAAATCCATACAGAGGCAATAGTAGGTGTGTGCATGAAGGCTCAGAGGTGGGCAAGAACTTGGTATGTTTGGGAACCCAGAATGCAGCCATATCAATGGAGCTGCCCATGACGACGGGTCAGGATGAGATGGCACAGGCTGGCTGGGGGTGGTGGCAGGTACCTCGTGGGCCATGGTAAGGAGCCTGGATTTTTTTGGTTTAACTTTTTATTTGGAAATAATTTCAAAGTTAAGGAAAAGTGAATAGTATAGTGGACATTTGTCTGCCCTATATCCTGAATTCACCTGTTAAAATTAAGAAAGTTAATTCTTTCTCTATATGAAGTGTTACAGGTAACTTATTCTGAACTACTGGAGAATAAGTTGCACACATCACACTCCTTTATGCCTAAACAGTTACAGTGTATGTAAGAACCATTATCCACTTCACTAAATTTAACATGAATGCAACATAGTATCTCATTTACCACCATTTTGTCAATTACCTCGATAATGTCCTTTGCATAGCATTTTCCCTCTAGTCCAGGATCCCGTCTAGAAGTGAAGCGAAGCATTCCACTGCCGTTTCTCTGTAGTCTCCTTTAATCTGGAATAGTTGGCTTTGTCTTTTATGACAGTGACATGATGGAAAAATTCGGTTTTCCCTGTTAAGAGAGTATTTCATTTGGGGGTTTGTCCTCTGTTTCTTCATCACGCTTCCTGCTGGAAGACGACATAAACATTATTTTCTCTTTGCCGGTGAGACAACAAAAGGCACACAGTGTCTGTCTCCTCCGCCTTGGTGATTTAAATATTGTCCTATTAATCTGTAGTTATTGTTTTTCCCTTGTCACTGATAAGCAGTCAGGGAGGTAGTTCCAACCATGCAGATACCCTCTTCCAGAGCTTACTAAATAGATGAGATTTAACCTTCAGCAAGGCTTCTTGCCTGAAGCAAATCAGTCAGCGTCAGGAGGGTTAGAAAATGACTTCAGCTCTCTCTGCCCTTGACATGCTTCTGCCTATTTATTTACACATTTATTACTATTAGCAGGGGCTTCTGGGTTTCTGCTATTTTCCAATAATTTTGGCTATTAACCTTCATTATCTTGGTTTCAAATTACCCCAGCTTCGGGGATCTTTTCTCAGCCAGGTGCATCATAGGTGGGAGTGTGCACGAGCTGGTCCCCGAGGCTTGTGGGAGTCTGGCCACCGTGAGCCTCTGCCCTCACGTGCTGTAAGTTCAGCGTGGTCTCTGCCAGCCAGGTACTCACCCATCCAAAGTCTGTTGTCCCCTCCGCACTCCTGCACGTGCCGAGGAAAATGGGTTGAGTCTGAATGAGCATCCTAGAGCACCCTTCACTTAACCAGGGTGGTGCTGTGCAGGGGACCCTCAGTTCTGTGTAGAGGATGTCGACAAGCCCATCGGAGACACAAATAAGCAAAGGCAGAATTTCAAGACACCAAGAGGGAGGGGCAGATGTTCTGGGAGCCCGGGAAAGGCAAGAGAGTTACTAGTTGGAAATGAGGGAAGGTTCCATGTGAACCAGGAGAAGGTGGCATTTCAAGGTGGTGTGTGAATCAGGCCTTAAGGGCAGAGAGGATTATTTTCCATTTCACAAAGGAAATAGTTGATTATCCAAGCCGAAAAGAAAATGAAGGGGAGAGAAATCATTGCCCACACAGTCATTGTTGGTTATGTGCATATCCCATCAGGCAGCGACTTTTTGTTAGTCCTCTTACTGTTGGAATAATTCATTTCCAGGCCTCAGGACATTGGCTTGGAGCCTGTGGCTGGGCAGGGGGGGATAGAAGCAAGCCCGGGACCAAATGCAACTCAGGAATCAGTGCTTCGAGCCCATCCACTCGTTCCTTCATTCAGCAAACGTTTATTCAGGACTCACGTCTCCCAGGCCCTGAGGATACAATGACGATCAGAACATAGTTCCTGTTGTAAAGACCTCAAGTTTAATTGAAGGGGAACCCCAAGTGGAGAGAATTTATTGTAAAGCACGCGAAGATGCCAAAGGCAGGCTCACTGTATACAAGATGCGGTGCTGACGTGGAGACTCTAGCCGGGGAACCGGAGCCTCGGCGGTCAAGGAGCACAGCAGAGCATGCGCAGTGAGAAGGGGGGATTGAGGACACCTGTCCGGGGACCAAGGTCAAGCAGAGCCCCGGGACATAGCTCTCTGTCCGCAGCCTGGAAGGCACGTCTCTCCTACTCTTAAGCTTCTGGGTGTTTTTTTGTTGTGATTGTTGTTTTTTCTTTGTTTTGTTTTTTGTTTGTTTGTTTTTATTTCAAGTACTTCCTTTCTCTGATTTTTTTAAGGGGGGCTATTTTTGTGCTCTTTTCCAAAATCTCAACTTTTGTGGTCCACTCATTCATTTTATTTTTCTCCTTTTGACCCTAAAAAGCATTTAGTGCTCTTAGATTTACCTCTGCAGATAGATTTTACTGTATCTTATTTTTAAAATTATTTTCTAAATAGTTTGTTTTTTTTTTTTTTACTCTTGATTTACTTCTTGTCCTAAGAGTAATTTGGTAGGCTATTCATGTTTTTCCATTTCAGAGTGGAGTGTTTTATATTACTGTTAGCTGTATTGCATTTGATCAGAGACTGACTTTTAGAATTTCCACTTTTCAAAACTTACCAAAATAGTCTCTGTAGCTTAATATTTGTTGAATTTTGTCACTGTCCATGGAACTTGAATAGAAGGTACACTATTTGTTTTCAGGTTGAAAAAACTTTGTAGGGTCATATCTTCTGTGTCTTTATTTATTTTTTTGATTACTTGTTCAGAAGATGTGTTAGAATATTTCCAATAAAACTGTTTCTCATGGTTCTCCTAGTGTTTATTACTCAATATCTTTTTCGTGGATCTTTGTTATTTAACGTATGCAATTACATTGTGGAGTCAAGACAGCCTGGATTTAAACCCCGGCTCCATCACTTATTCACTTCGACTCCTTATCCAGAAAATAGAGATAATACTGGTATCTCCCTTGTAAAAGGGATTAGATGAGATGAAGGTGTCCAGTAAAGCTAGAATTCACTGCCATGATCGTTGTTATAGCGCCTGGCTGATTGCTGCTGGCATTCGAAGCCTCTGCTGTGGAGGCAGACTAGGCCTTGAAGAACCCCTTTCTTCTCTAGCCAGTACACATCTGGTAAACAGAATGCCCCATGCAAACAGCGTGCAAACACGGATTGACACACATTAGTTCTGGAGGTGGGGTCCCTGTGTCAACCTGTGTGTGGACATGTGAGTCTGAATGGCGTCCTCCAGCCTTTCCCTGGCCGGCGGGCATGTGGGATGCCAGGAAGAGGGAGCGGCCCCCGCTGTCCCCAGCTGTCATTTCAAACACTGTGTCCGCCACTCCGATCCTCAGGTCCCTTTTAGCAGCACTGCAAGCTGGGATTCTGCATGGTTCCCTGCCAATGGCCCACACCTGCAACCTTCAGGGGTTCGTTCTTGCGCACTGGAGGTGTTTCTCCGCGGAAATTTGATGTCTTCACACCCTCTCTGCTCTGGGGGCGCTTAGGGTCAGGGATGGGCGAGTCAGCGCTACAGCCCAGCTCTTTTGCCCGGAGCAGGATAAATTCTGCAGAGACGCCCCTTCACCAGGCAGAGAAGAGAACCTGTAGTCAGGAGTCACCCCGATTGTGCTGAATCTCTCCTGCGCCCCAGCTGTGGCCACGGGGTCCCAAACGGAACAAAGCAGGGCAGAGCTGAGGGCTGTGAGGTAGGGACCTGAGATGCCCCCACCCTGGCTGGTCTTCTTCCCGTGTTTCCTGTGCTCACCTGCCTACTTCATTCCCTTCATGTTTTTTTCTGAGAACTCTTCTTTGATAAATCACTTACCTGGGTTAAGCTTTTGGGAGACTCTGACCTAAGACAAGCTGCTCCGCTCCTTCCTGACAGGAGGAATCCTTATGGACTGAGCACGTTAATTTTTATTTTTTTTTTGCATTTATGTCCTTCTGGTTGCAAGAGACATAAACCCAAAGGTGTAGCTTGGACAAGAAGGTAGAAGGAGGCCAGAGTCTCCCAAGCGATCCCAAGAAGGAAAGGCGTCCTCCTGGGCCCCAGAGGCACCCGAACTCAAGTCATTCTCTCCCCAACTCTCTTGATGACTCGAGGTGCTTTGTTCCCGGCCAGCGGTGTTTCCAAACAGCTGCAAACAGGGTCCCTTCCTCAGTTTCCTCAGCTCTGCCCTGCTTTGTTCCGTTTGGGACCCCGTGGCCACAGCTGGGGCACAGGAGAGATTTAGCACAATTGGGGTGATTCCTGACTACAGGTTCTCTTCTCTTCTTGGTGAAGGAGGGGCTGTGGCCGAAGGGAGGGGTGCTAGACAGGGAAAAAGCTGATGCCCACCACATAATTCCTTGATGAAAAGAGCAGAACTTGTTCTCCCACGCTCGCAGCCGCGGTACCCCAACAGCTCGAGGCAGAAACAACTCAGGTGTCCGTCAACAGACAGACTGATAAACTGTGACACACACACACACACACACACACACACACACACAGGAACATTCTTCAGACTTTTAAGATTTTTTTTTTAAAACTTGAGAGAGAGAGCACGAGGGGAGAGAGGGTTGGAGGGAGAAGCAGACTGCCCGCCGAGCAGGGAGCGCCGTGCCGGACCCGGTCCCAGGATCCGGGATCATGACCTGAGCCAAAGGCAGTTGCTTAACCAACTGAGCCACCCAGGCACCCAACATTATTCTGCCTTTAAAAGGAAGGAAATTGGGACGCCTGGGTGGCTCCGTTGGTTAAAAGGAAGGAAATTCACAGGCTACAGCATGGATGCACCCTGAGGACATTATGCTAAGTGGGACACTTAGAGGACATCATGCTAAGAAATGAGCCAGTCACAAAAAGACACAGACTGCGTGATTCCACTGATATGAGGTCCCTAGAATAGGGAAGTTTACAAAGACAAAAAAGTAGAATAGAGGTCACCAAGGAACGGTGAGGACAAGAATAGAGGATTGTTGTTTGATGGTACAGAATTTCTGTTTAGAATCATGAAAAAGTTCTCAAAATGAGTGGTGGCGATGAGTGCACAACATGAAAACATATTTATGGCCAGTGAATTGGGTACTTAAAAAGGGCTCAGTACTAGAATTCCCCAGAGAAACAAAACCAGTATATATGAGGAAGAGATTTGTTGCGAGGATTTGGCTCTTGCAATTACAGAAGCTGCAACGTCCCAACCCAGGAGCCGATGGTGTAAGATTCAGCCTGAGTCTCCGAACGAAGCGAGGAACAAAGACCAAAGCCCCGGCTCCAAGACGGGCAGGCAGAGAGAATTCTTTCCTCCTCAGCCTTCTATTCTAGTCAGGTCTTCCATATGAGAAGTGATGCCTTCCCATACTAGGTAGGGCAACCTGCTTTACTCAGTCTACCAACTCAGTTTTTTAAACGATTTATTTACTTATCTATTCATTTATTCACGGGAGAGAGAGAACATGATGGGGGGAGGGAGGAGCAGAGGGAGAGGAAGGAGACTCCGCACTGAGCAAGAGGCCAAGGCGGGGCTCGATCCCAGGATCCCGGGATCATGGCCGGGAGTCGAAGGCAGACGCTTAATCGACTGAGCCACGCAGGTACCACAGTGTACTGAAATTTAAAAAAAGAATTAACATCAATTCTTCTCAAACTCTCTCAAAAATCAGAAGAGGAGGCAACACTCCCGAACTCATGAGGCCAGGGTTACTCTGACACCAAAATCAGATCAAAACAACCCAAGAAAAGTGCAGACCAACACTATGAACACCGATATAAAAATCCTCAACAAAATACTAGGAAGCCAAATGTAAGAGCATATTAAAAGTATTTGGGCAGGAGCACCTCAGTGGCTTGGTCAGTTAAGTGTCTGACTTTTGATTTCAGTTCAAAGCATGATCTCAGGGTGATGAGATCAAGCCCCAAACTGAGCTCTGCACGAAGTGTGCAGCTGCTTAAGATTCTCTTTCCCTCTCCCCCTCCCCTCACCCACTGACTCTCTCTGCCTCGCTCTCTCTCGTTCTCTTAAAAAAAAAAAAGGACTGGGGTGCCTGACTGGCACAGTCTATGGAGCACGGAACTCTTCATCTCAGGATTGTGAATTCAAGCCCCATGTTGGGAAGAGATGACTTAAAAATAAAATGATAGAGGACGCCTGGGTGGCTCAGTGGGTTAAGCCTCTGTCTTCCGCTCAGATCATGGTCTCAGGGTCCTGGGATCGAGCCCCAAGTTGGGCTCTCTGCTCCGCGGGGAGCCTGCTTCCTCCTCTCTCTCTGCCTGCCTCTCTGCCTACTTGTGATCTCTGCCTGTCAAATAAATAAATAAAATCCTTTAAAAATAAAATGATAGATAGATAGAGAAATGGATTAAATACCATGACCAATTAGGATTTATCCCAGAAATGCAAACATGGTTTAACACACAAAAATTAATCGGTGTAATACAGCACACTAATAACATGAGAGGGAAAATACGTGATCTTCTCAATTGATGTTATAACAGATATGACAAAGTTCAACATTTTTTGAGATAAACACATTCAGTACACTAGGAATAGAAAGGATCTTTTTCAAAATCATAAAGTGCAGTTATGAAAAACCCACAAGTAACATGGTGGTGAAACTCAACATTAAGTTTTCCCTCTAAGATAAAGGACAAGACAGGGATGCTCACGTTCCCCACTGTTACTCGAAGTTCTAGACAGAGCAATTAGGCAAGGCAAAGAAAGGAAAAGCATACACGCTGGAAAAGAAGTAGAATTATGGCTATTCACAGATGGCGTGGTCCTAGACATGAAAAACAAATCCCAAAGATTCCTAGAAACCACTAGAGCCAATAAACAAATTCAGCAAGGTTGCAGAGTACAAGATTAACACCAAAAAATTTAGCTGTGTTTCTGCATATCAGCTATGAACAATCTAAAAGGAAACTTGTACTTACAGTAGCATTAAAAGGAATAAAATACCTAGGAATAAATTAAACTAAGGAGATGAAAGACCTGTATGCTAAAAATTGCAAAACATTATTGAAAGAAATTAAAGACGACCCAAATTAGTGGAAGGACACCCTTTGTTTATGGATTAAAAGACTTAACATTGGGGGCGCCTGGGTGGCTCAGTGGGTTAGGCCACTGCCTTCGGCTCAGGTCATGATCTCGGGGTCCCGGGATCGAGTCCCGCATTAGGCTCTCTGCTCAGCGGGGAGCCTGCTTCCTCCTCTCTCTCTGCCTGCCTCTCTGCCTACTTGTGATCTCTGTCTGTCAAATAAATAAATAAAATCTTTAAAAAAAAAAAAAAAGACTTAACATTGTTAAGATGGCAGTGCTATCCAAAGTGATCTCCAGATTCAGGTGCAGTCCCTATAAAATGTCAATGGCCGTTTTTGTTTTGTTTTGTTTTGTTTTTTTGTAAAAATGGAAGAGCCAATCCTTTATTTATCCAGATTCAAGGGGTCCTGGAGAGCCAAAACAATTTTGAAAAAGGAGAACGAAGTTGAAGGATTCATACCTCCCAATTTTATTTTTATTTTTTTAAAAGATTGTATTTATTCATTTGACAGACAGAGATCACAAGCAGACAGAGAGAGAGGAGGAAGCAGGCTCCCCGCTGAGCAGAGAGCCCGATGTGGGGCTCGATCCCAGGACCCTGAGATCATGACCTGAGCCGAAGGCAGAGGCTTTAACCCACCGAGCCACCCAGGCGCCCCCATCCCTCCCAATTTTAGAACTTATTGCAATACTACAGTAATCAAAACAGTATAGTACTTGCATAAAAATAGACAAATAAATCAATGGGATAGAAATGAGAGTCCAGGGACACCTGGGTAGCTCAGTGGGTTAAAGCCTCTGCCTTTGGCTCATGTCATGATCTCAGGGTCCTGGGATCGAGCCCCACATTGGGCTTTCTGCTGAGCAGGGAGTCTGCTTCCCCCTCTCTCTCTGCCTGCCTCTCTGCCTACTTGCTATCTCTGTCAGTCAAATAAATGAATAAATAAAAATCTTTAAAAAAAAAAAGTGAGAGTCCAGAAACAAAACCTTACATCTGTGATCATTTGGTTTTTGTAAGGGTTTTTGTAAGGGTGGATATCCACATGTAAAAGGATAAAGCTGGACACGTAACTATATCACATATAATAATTAACTCGTAATGAATCAATGATCTAAATACAAGAGCTAAAGCAAAACTCCTGGAAGAAAATAGAGTGGTAAATCTTTCATGACCTTGAATTTGGCAATAAAGTTCTAGATATGATACTAAAATCATGACCAACAAGAGAAGATAAATTGGATGTAGTGTAGGCACTTCTACTGGAAATTTCCCTCTAAGCACTGTGTTAGCTGATCTTATATATTTTGTATGTAACATTTTCATTTTCATTCATTGCAAAATGTCTTCTACTTTTCATTGTAATTTATTCTTTGATCCATTGGTTATGTATGAATATGTTCCTTAATTTCTACATATTTGTGAGTTTCTCAAATTTCCTCCTGTTACTGATTTCTAATAACATTCCATTTTTGTCAAAGTTGTGTGATTCATTTCACAGTGTATACAAACACCAAATCATTACACTGTACACTGAAACTAATATGTTCTATATCAATTATACCTCAAAAAAAGTTTGACTCAATCTTTTTAAATGTACTGAGACCAAAAATAAATAAATAAACAAATTTTAAAAATTTACTGAGACTTGGGACACCTGGGTGGCTCAGTTGGTTGAGCGGCTGCCTTCGGCTCGGGTCATGATCCCAGAGTCCCAGGACTGAGCCCCATGTCAGGCTTCCTGCTCAGCTTCCTGCTTCTTCCTCTGACCCCCACCCCTGTCATACTCTCTTTCTCAAAGAAAAATATTTAAAATTTAAGTATTTAAATTTATCATTTAAATTTAATAATATTTATTTCTTTGAGAGAGAGAGAACATGAGCAGGGGGAGGGGCGGAGGAAGAGGGAGAGAATCCTGGCTCAGACTCCCAGGTGAGCGTGGAGCCTGATGCAGGGTTCTCTCCCAGGACCCTGAGATCACGACCTGATCGCAGTGGAAGAACTGGACCCTCAACCGACTGAGTCACTCAGCTGCCTTGAGACATATTGTGTGACCTAATGTATGTTCTCTCTTGGACAACAGTCCATACGCACTTGATAAAAACATGTATTCTGCTCTTGTATGGAGGGTTCTACAAAGTTCTGTCTGTCTATTCCATGCAAATAGAATGCTACTAGACAGATCATCTATTTCCTTGTTAATCTTCTATCTAGTACCACTATCTATTATCGATACTAGGGTATTGAAGACTCTGACTATTATTGTTGAATTGCCTACTCCTTCCTTCAATTCTGTCACAAAATAAACTGTCAACCAAAAATTCTATACCTGGAAAAATTATCCTTCAAGAATGAAGGAGAAATTAAGACTTTTCTGGATAAATGAAAACTGAGGGAGCTCATTATTTGTAGACTTGCCTTGTAAGAAATGCTAAAGGGAGGGGCACCTGGGCGGTTCATTAATTAAGCATCTGCCTTCAACTCAGGTCATAATCCCAGGGTCCTGGGATCGAGCCCCACACTGGGCTCCCTGCTCTGTAGGAAGCCTGGTTCTCCCTCTCCTGCTCCCCCTGCTTGTGTTCCTTCTCTCACCGTCTCTCTCTGTCAAATAAATAAATAAATAAAATTTAAAAAAAAAAAGAAAGAAATGCTAAAGGGAGCTCTTCAGGCTGTAATGAAAGAACACTATGACTCAAAATCATAAGAAAAAAATGTAACTTTTATACTAGTAAAACTAATTTCATAAATATAAAAGCCAGTATTATTGTATTTTTTGTTTGGCTGGTAACTTCTCTCTTTTTCTTGTATGATTTAATAGGGAAATGCATAAAACAATAATTATAGATCGATTTTGATGGGTATATATGTATAAAGATGTAAACTGTGACAATAACAGTATAAAAGGCAAGAACAGGGATATGTGGGAGGAAAATGTTTGTGTAGAATTGAAACTAAGTTGGTATTTTTCAAACAAGATTGTTACAAGTTTAAGATGGTAATTGTAACCCTATGGCAACCACTAAAAATAATAATAATAATACAATATACATGAAGGGAATCAAAATGGTACACCATAAAAAATCAACTGAATAAAAAAATGATAAGGAAAGAACTGAAGAACAAAAAACACATAAGACACACATAAATAGCTAAATGGCAGAAATAAATTATTCCTTCTCAACAATCACATTAAGTCTAAACAGGTTAAATCCTCCCCTTCTATTAAAATATAGTGATGGGTAGATTTAATTAAAAAAAACAAAACAAAACAAAACAAGGCTGCGTGTTTGGCTCAGTCATTGGAACATGTGATTCTTGATCACAAGGTTGTAAATTCAAGGCCCATACTGAGTGTAGAGATTACTTAAAAATAAAATCTTTGGGCGCCTGGGTGGCTCAGTGGGTTAAAGCCTCTGCCTTCGGCTCAGGTCACAATCTCAGGGTCCTGAAATCGAGTCCCGCATCAGAGTCTCTGCTCGGCAGGGAGCCTGCTTCCTCCTCTGTCTCTGCCTGTCTCTCTGCCTGCTTGTGATCTCTCTCTGTCAAATAAATACATGAAATCTTTAAAAAAATAAAAATAAAAATAAAATATTTAACAACAATGAAAACAACAGGGTCTATCTGTATGCTGTCTACAAGAGATCCACCTTTTAAAAAATTTTATTTATTCATTTGAGAGAGAGCAAGAGCATGAGTTGAGGGGCAGAGGGAGAAGGGGAGGCAGAGGGAGAAGCAGACTCCCTGGGGAGCAGGGAACCCAACCCCAGGTCCTGGGATCATGACCTAAGTAGAGAAGGCAGACACTTAACCCACTGAGCCATCCGGGTGCCCCAAGAGAGCCACTTTAGATATAAGAACATAAAGAGGTTGAGGGGTTGAGGTTGAGGTTCAGGTTGAGCTCAGTCAGTTGAGCCTCTGACTCTTTTTTTTAATAGTTTTTTTTTTTTTTTAAGATTTATTTAGGGGCACTGTGATCTGTCGGTTAAGTGTCTGCCTTCGGCTGGGGTCATGGTCCCAGGGTCTTGGGATCAAGCTCCAAATCTGGCTCCCTGCTCAGTGGGGAGCCTGCTTCTCCCTCTCCCTCTGCCTGCCGCTCCCCCTGCTTGTGCTCGCTCTCCCTCTCTCTCTCTCTGTCAAATAAATAAATAAATCTTTTTTTTTTTTTGAAGGATAATAAGAAGGGCACCTGGGTGGCTCAGTCATTAAGCATCTGCCTTCCGCTCAGGTCATAGTCCCGGAGTCTCAGGATCGAGCCCCACATTGGGCTCCCTGCTCCGCGGGGAGCCTGCTTCTCCCTCTCCCCCTCCCCCGGCTTGAGTCCCCTCTCTCGCTGTATCTCTCTCTGTCAAATAAATAAAATCTTTAGAAAAAATAGCAAGAGACAAAGAAGGACATTATATGTTGATTAAAGATTCAATACAAGAAGACATAATAATTGTAAACATACACACATCTAACAAGAGAGTCTCTAAACATATGAAGCAAACATTGACAAAATTGAAGGGAAAAATAGATTTATGGTAGTAACACTTGGAGATTTTACCCTACTTTCAGCTATGGAAACAGTCTGGTAGTTCCTTAAAAGGCTAAACATAGAGTTACCATAGATTCAACTACTTCTTCCTTCCAAGCAACCTGAAAGCAAGGATTCAAGCAGATGCTTGCGTGTCAACGTTCATGGCACCATTACTCACAGTGGCCAAAAGGTGGAAATAAACCAAATGTCCATCAACAGATAAATGAATAAACAAAATGTGGTGTACACACTCAATGGAATAGTTTTCAGCCATATAAAGGAATGAAGTTCTAATACACACTTCAACACAGATAAACCTGGAAAACATTACGCTAAGTGAAATAAGTCAGATGCTAGAGAGCAGATATTGTGTGATTCCACATATATGAGGTATCTAGAATAGGCAAATTCACAGAGATGGAAAGTGGATTAGGAGTTACCAGGGGCTGAGGGGAGAGAGAAATGAGCAGTTACTGCCCAGTGGTTACAGGGTTCTGTCTGGAGTGATGAAACACTTTTGAAATAGATAGTGGTGGTGGTTGCACAACATTGTGATGCAATTAATGTCACAGAATTGTACATTTAAAAATAGATTAAAAGGCAAATTTTATGTTATATATGACCAAAAATTTTTTTAAAGATCTTATTTATTTAAAAAAAAAGATCTTATTTATTTATTTGACACACACACACACATACAGAGAGAGAGAGAGAGAGAGAGGGAACACAAGCAGGGGGAGTGGGAGAGGAGGGGAAAAAGGCTTCCTGCTGAGCGGGGAGCCTGATAAGGGGCTTGATCCCAAGACCCTGGGATCTTGACCTGAGCTAAAGGCAGGTGCTGAACTGATTGAGCCACCCAGGTGTCCCACAATTCATTTTTTTTTAGTGTTGTTGTATTCTGAGACCTTGCTGAATTCACTGATTAGATCTAGGGATTTGTTGGTAGAATCCTCAGTATTTATTCTGTGAATGATCGTGTTATCTGCAAGTAAGGGAACTTTCGTTTCTTCCATTACAATCTGCAAGCCCTTTATTTTCTTGCCCTATTGCATGAGTTAGAACTTCCATTAGAGGTGAGAAGGGAAATTCTTTAATTTTTATTTTCTGGGGCACCTGGGTGGCTCAGTGGGTTAAGCCTCTGCCTTCGGCTCAGGTCATGATCCCAGGGTCCTGGGATGGAGCCTCGTGTCCGGCTCCCTGCTCGGTGGGGAGCCTGCTTCTCTCTCTCTGTCTGCCTCTCTGCCTACTTGTGATCTCTCTCTGTCAAATAAATAAATAAAATCTTTTTCAAAAATTTATTTTCCAAATGTTGGTAATGTTATACAAAAATTACAACTTAAAAAACGAAAACTGAATTTTGTATTTTGACCTTGTTTCCTAGACGGAGCTAAATTCATTTATCAGCTCTAGTAGCTGTTTCACAAGTTTCCTTGTTCATGTCACCTGCAAACGGAGACAGTTTACTTCTCTTCTGATTCTTACGCCTTTCCTTTTTCTTGACTTACTGCACTGGCCAGTGCCTCCAGGACTATGTCAAATAAATGTGGTGAAAGGGGTCATCTTTGGCTTGTTCACAGTCTTAGATTGAAAGTATACAATATCTCACCTTTAAGTATGATTTTGGCAGTAGATCTTTTTTTAAAAAAATAATTATTTTCTTTGAGAGAGAGAGAGAGAGAGAGAGAGTGTGTGTGTGTGTGTGTGTGTGTGTGTGAGAGAGACAGGGAACAAGGGAGGGCAGAGGCAGAGGGAGAGGGAACGTCCTAAGCCGACTGGCACTGGGCATGATCTCATGACCCTGAGTTCATGGCCTGAGCAGAGTTCAAGAGTCAAAGGCTCAAATGACTGAATGAAACAGGCACCCCTGTAGATTTTTTTTCTACATAGATTTTGTGAGATGAGGAAGTTCCCTTCTGGGCGCCTGGGTGGCTCAGTTGGTTGGACAACTGCTTTCGGCTCAGGTCCTCACCCTGGAGTCCTGGCACTGAGTCCCGCATCGGGCTCCCTCTTCAGTGAGGAGTCTGCTTCTCCCACTGACCCTGCCCCACTCAAGCTCTCTCTCTCTCTCTCACACACACAAGTAAATAAAATCTTAAAAAAAAAAAAAAAGGAAGTTCCCGTCTACAGAGTTTTTAATTTGGGTTACTATATTTGGCTATTTGTATTATATTTGTATTCTATTTGGCTTTTTTCAAATCTGTTAGTTTATTTGGTAGTGGTAGTGGTGGTGTTTCCTGCTTCTTGCAATTATTTTTCAAGTTTATGTCCTATTTTTTTTTTAACATAATATTCAGGGGTACTTGACTGGCTCAGTCAGTAGAGCATGTAGCTCTTGATCTTGGGGTTGTGAGCTCAAGTCCCACATTGGGTGTAGAGAGTACTTAAATAAACATAAACAAACAAACATAACAATAATCAGAGATTATAGTCTTGGTTTAATAATTCCAATATATGAAATATTTATAAATGTTGGCTTCTGCATTCTGTCATTTCTGTGTGCTGGAATATTTCTGACTGTCCATTCTCTTCAAAAACTTATTTAAAGGAATTAGCTTCTACCAGTTACCTGAACACTGCCAATCTGCAGTCACTTTAAATATACAGCTTGAGTATTTTTCTCTTTTTTGACCCCACCAATGATGTAATTTGAAGCTACATACCCACTCCAGGCCTGGCTTTTCATCACAACTCAGAAATAGTTTCTTTCTTGTCTTCTGCTCAGCACCTAGGTACTTAACTTGTAATCCCCCAGGGCAAAGCGCCTGGGTTAGGTTCCTCTCGGTTGACTCATTTTTGAATCCTGCAGGGGGCATCTCTTCCTAATCACTAGGATGGGCTTGGATTTCTGTTCTGAAATGCCTGCTCAAGTTGACCTAGTTTAGCAAATGTTCTCAGGGTGAAGGGTGTTTCAGTACTCGGGTTCCTCTCTGGGCTCACATTTTCATCTAGATTTTAGACTGGTAGTTCCTCTTTGTTCTTCAGTACTTTCAGAAAGTGATTTTATTTACTTATTTGACAGAGAGAGAATGTAAGCAGGGGGAGATGCAGAGGGAGGGGGAGAAGCAGGCTCCCCACTGAGCAGGGAACTGACCTGGAGCTCCATCCCAGGCCCCTGAGATCCTGACCTGAGCCAAAGGCAGACGTTTAACAAACTGAGCCACCAGACCTCCCTGTTCTTCAGTACTTTAAAAAAATATTTATTTATTTATTTGACAGGCAGCGATCACAAGTAGGCAGAGAGGCAGGCAGAGAGAGAGAGAAGGGGAAGCAGGTTCCCAGCTAAGCAAACAGCCCGATTTGGGGCTCAATCCCAGGACCCTGAGATCATGACCCGCCCACTGAGCCACCCAGGCCCCCCCGGGAGAGAACAAATTCTTAAGCAGGCTCCAGGCTCTGCACAGAGCCTGACTCGGAACTCGATCTCACCACCCTGAGATCATGAGCTGAGCAGAAATCAAGAGTCAGACACTTAAGCAGCTTGAGTCATCCAGGCGCCCCTCTCCATGGCTCCATTGAAAAGATTTTCCCAGTGATTCTAATAGGACCCTCTCACTCATTAGAGGTTCACGGGGGTAACTCTCGCCCCTTACAGAGGTGAAAGGAAGACTTCCTGACCCTTGACTCAGTTACCAAACCCTGTTCTGTAATCTGGTCACATCCATGCTTCTCTGATTAAAACATTCTCCTTGGGGCGCCTGGGTGGCTCAGTCATTGGGTGTCTGTCTTCAGCTCAGGTCCTGGCACTGGGCTCCTAGGGCTCCCTGTTTCTCCCTCTCCCACTCACCCCCCCCCTTGTATTCCTTCTCTCGATGTCTCCATCTCTCTGTCAAATAAATGAATACAATTTAAAAAATATATATAGAAAGAAAGAAAGAAAAAAACTCTCTCCTGTGGGGCACCTGGCTGGCACAGTGGACGGAGCATGCAAACCTTGATCTCGGGGTTTTGAGTTTGAGCCCCACACTGGGTGTAGAGATTACTTAAAAAAAAAAAAAAAAAAAGGCTGTCCTAGTAAACACTGCAAACATGTATTTTCCCAAGACCACAAGGCCACTGCACCCCAGCCTTCCCACCTCAGCTGGTGGAAACTCCTCTTTTCGCTGCTCAGGTTAAAAATCTCAGAGTGACTCTTAATTCGTATCTTTATCTCATAACCCATTTCCAACCTTTTGAGAAATCCTGGGGGCTCTACCTTCAAAATAGACCCAGAATCTGACCATCTCTCACCACCTGCGTCACCACCACTCTAGCACAAGCTACCATCAGCTACACGCTGTGGCAGGCATTATTGCAATAACCTTCTAGCAGGCGTGCCTGCTTCTGTCCTTGTCCCTCTGGTTAGTTCACAACCCAGCAGCCAGAACGGTTATTTTAGAATATGTCAGATGATGTCACCCTTCTGCTCAAAACACTGCAATGGCTCTCTATTTCGGAGTAAAAGCCAAGCGTACAAGAACCAGACAAAATCTGCGCTCTCTCTCTCTCTCTCTCTCTTTCTCTCTCTCTCTCCCCCAGTCGCGTCCGGCACTCTCCCCTCCCTCACAGGCTCCTGCCACCACACGCACACACTTCTCCTTGCTGTTCTTCAGTGACACCAGCCAGCTGTCCTCCGCCCGGCATGCTCTGCCGCCAGCCCGTTAGCTACCCGTCTTCCCTCCTTCAACGCTCACTTTCTCACTTGTGTGCAATCTGGCCAAACCTGCTCCCTTGACCTTGCTCTACCTTAGCGCCCCCTTAGCCATGGTTTCACTTTCCGCAGTTTCCATTACACAGGGTCAAGCACAGTTTGGAAACAGAATTCTTCCAAAGGTCAGGAGTAGCCTGCGCTGCAATGCCCACCTCGCTCACCTTGCCTGCTCTCACCGTGTAAGCTCTTGATCATCTCACATTATCACAAGAAGGGTGAGGACAGGACACGGAGATATTTTGAGACACAGAGAGAGAGACCACATTCACAGAACTTTTCCTACAGTATATTGTTAGAATTGCTCTTTTTATTATTGTTGTTGTTAACCTCTTACTACGCCTGATTTATAAATTAAATTTATCATAGGTATGTATGTATGTATAGGAAAAAACACAGTATAAGTAAGGTTCGGTACTATCTGGGGTTTCAGGCATCCACTGGGAGTCTTGGAACATATTGCACACACACACTCACATAGACTCACACCCCTCCGGAGGGGTCTACTGTACTGTACTGCATTTTTCTGTACTGTGCTGCACTTCCCCCCATAGCCTTGTATTATCTCCCTTGTCTAAGAATAGAAGCTACAAGAAGGCAGAAATCTGTTTTGTTCACTGAGCCCAAGAACTCAGGAAAGTGTCTATCACAGCGGCTTCAAAAATGTCAAACGTAAACTTTATTTTTTTAATATAAAATCTGAGTGCCTGTATTCCTCGCAATACTACAACTAAGAAGTATGACTAACAGGATCAGGTCGTGGGACCCAGGGGTTCTCGGACGCCCGCTACCTTCACCCGCACCTAGGAGGGCAGCTACTTTGAACTGGAAACACTGATTTCAGCTCACGGAAGCCCCTTCTCTGCTCAGCTTCTGCAAAGTGTGCGTCCGGGGCTCACCTTGTCCGGCCTGGACGAGATTCCCCTTCCCCCAGGGCCAGGGTCCTTCATGCCGCCAACCCGTCAACATCCCCGGCCTTCCTGCCCCCGAAAGGCCTTCGCTTTCCGAAAGTTTGCGCCGAGAGCGGCGGGCGGAGCAAACGTCGCAGGTGCGCGGTTCGCGGGGGCGGTGGCCTGGGTCACCGCGGGGCTCCACCCGCGCCGGGAGAAAATGGGCGGGGTGTGGACGAGAACGTGCCGCCTCTATCACGGCGCGCCTTGGGATTGGCTCGCCACTGCTGGGCCACGCCCCCAGCCGGGCTCTCGCCACGCCCCCAGCGGTGAGCCGTCCGGGGCCAGGTGCGAGGCTGCGAGCCAGGTGCGAGCCAGGTGCGAGCCAGGTGCGAGCCCCGTACGAGCCAGGTGCGAGCCAGGTGCGAGCCTAGCGAGCCAGGTGCGAGCCTAGCGAGGAACCCTCAGAGGCCCGGACACAGGCGCCCTTCTCCGGGGAGTCGCCCCGCGCCGTCGCGGGGAGATGTGCTTCTGCCCCCGGGACCCTGCAGGTCCCCGGTTATTCATTCACGCGGCGGTGCCAGCCCGGACCTGGATCCCGGGCCAGGAAATTTCCGAGAAACCTCGACCCAGGGCCGGCCTCTCGCCTAAGCCGCTCTTAGGAGAGGGATTGGATTCAGTAGAGGATCTCCAAGGAGCCAGCCCCGTCAGCAGACCTTCAGGGAAGTCCCTGGCTTCGGGGGGCTTTGGCTTCCTCAAGTGGAAACGCATAGACATGGGGGAACCCAGAACTAGCCGCAGCTCAGGCACTCACTTGCTGTGGGGCCTTGACCAAGACACACCCTGTTGTGCCCTCATCTCACTGCGAAGGGGACTTGATGTCCTCTAAGGTCCCTTTCGTCCTTCCTAGTTATGAGGCTGCCCTGACAACACGCGTGAAGTTTCTTTGTAAGTGTTCCAGGAATGAGGGAAGAGTCTAGAACGGCATCTAAAAATAAAATAGGGACTGTTAACAGGGGAGTGAGAGCCTGCAGCTCAGGAGGCCTTGCCGGAAAGGAGAATGGAATAACCCTCTCTACTTTAATGCCCTCACTTTACAGAGGAGAAAACTATGAGGGTAGCTAGGTCCGGCCGCTAATAGGAAGAACCCAGGTTTTCTGGCTTCACTGCATGATCAGTCCCTTTGCACGCAGTGTTGGCTAACAGAAGGCATAGACATGTAAAAGCAGGTAGAGAAATTGTCCACAGAAATAAAAGCAATTTAGTTGGTAACTTTAGATCTTTTCAAGTTGGGGTGCCTGGTGGCTCAGTCGTGAAGTGCCTGCCTTCCACTCCGGTCATGATCCCAGGGTCCTGGGATCCAGCCCTGCATCGGGCTCCCGGCTCAGCGGGAAACCTGTTTCTTTTCTCTTTCTCCTACTCCCCTGGCTTCTGCCCCCTCTCACCGTGTCTCTCTGTTGAATACATAAAATAAAATCTTGTAAAAAATAAAATAAAACGTTTTAATTGAATTAGAAACTTCCCACTTTCGTTTACTTAAGATTTGTATCCTGCCTACATTTAGGGTGACCTTCAAAGCAGAAACAGAGCAATAAAAAAATAAAACAGAAGCAAGTTATTTCCCTCTTCTGCTTTTTCTTTGTCACCCTTACCTCCGCAGAAGAGCTTCTCGACTTCTGATGTTCCCAAACAACCCTCTGAAGTACTCTTCAGTGACCATCCACCCAGCTTCCAAAAAAATAATAATAATAAAGCCAAAACCCAGGTGTGACATTCATATATGAAATGCCCAGACGAGGCAAATAGATATAGAAGTTTATAGATTCGAAGTTTATCGCAGGAATGATGAAAATGTACTAAAATTATGGTGACGGTGGCACAACTCTTGTAACAGCCTGGAAATCCGTGGATTGTGCATTGCACTTGAAGTGCACAACATGTGAACTCTATCTCAATGAAGTTACAACAGCAAGAGAGACCTACCAGAAAGCAGTAACGGGGCTGTGCTGTACCTGGGGCACCTGGCTGGCTCAGCCGGCGGAGTGCCTCGCTCTCAGTCCTGGGGCTGTGAGTTCAAGCCCCACCCTGGGTGGAGAGATGACTTTAAAAATCTTTGAAAAAGGTGGGCGGGGGGTGGGGAAGGATACACATGGCAGAATAGAGCCTCACAGGATATTGAAGAAGTGACATAGAGAAAAATCAGAAAGAAAGGGAATGTTGAGGAGGAAAAGAAATCAACATTGATCTTTTGTGATTTCTCCCCCCTCCTGGGCTATTTCAGAGACGGCAGACAGTGTGTGAGTAGCTTTTAGCCTCATCTGGGCTGCCTTTCTGCTGGAGGAGCTCTTGGAGGGAGCACTGTGTGGTGGGCTGTTCCACAACCTAGAGAAGTCCCCTCAGCCTCCCCATCTAACACTTCAGCACCTTCCCTGTCCTCCACACTCCCTAGCTCACTTTGTTTTTCCCTTCTTTTTTAAAAGATTTTATTTATTTATTTGACAGAGATCACAAGCAGGCAGAGAGGCAGGCGGTGGGAGGGGGAAGCAGGCTCCCTGCTGAGCAGAGAGCCCGATGCGGGACTCGATCCCAGGACCCTGAGATCATGACCCGAGCCGAAGGCAGCGGCTTAACCCACTGAGCCACCCAGGCGCCCTCTCACATCCTTCTTTAAGTCCTTACTCAAATAATTAAAAAGTACACCTTTAGAATTAATATATATCTTCAAAACTCTTTATTTATTTATTTTTTTAAAGATTGTATTCATTTATTTGACAGAGGTCACAAGTAGGCAGAGAGGCAGGCACAGAGAGAAAGGGGGAAGCAGGCTCGCCACCAAGCAGAGAGCCTGATGTGGGGCTTGATCCCAGGACCCTGGGATCATGACCTGAGCTGAAGACAGAGGTCCAACCCACTGAGCCACCCAGGTGCCCCCTTCAAAACTCTTTAAAAGTCCAAAGTGACAACCGGGTTAAAAAAAAAAAATCAAGCTGACAATGTATCTTTACACTCTTGAGGAATAAGCCTGTATTCACAAGGAGAAGGTCACAGGAGAGAAATTATTCCCTCCCCCAAAGCAAAAATTAATCAAACACCTACTGCGTGCGAGGGACTGACACCGGCTTTCATATTTTATCTCACCGAATCCTTACAACGATGAAAGTATTTTCCTATTGTGCAGAAGAAGGAACTGAAGCTTTAGAATGTTACGTAATTTTGCGAACGTTAAACTGATTCTGAGAGCTGGAGTTGGATCAGAAACCAGTCCCGGTAGTCAGAAAGGTAACTGGAGGGGAATGCGGCTCCTGATCTTAGCGTTCGGTCGGTTTGAGCCCCACATGGGGTGCAGAGAGCACTTTAAAAAATAAAATACAGAAAAAGAAAAAGAAAACAATATGGCTGGTGTTCATCCCTTCTGCTGTCTCTGTATCGACGATCCAGTTTTTTTTTTAAGGGATTTTATTTATTTGACAGACAGAGATCACAAGTAGGCAGAGAGGCAGGCAGGGGTGGGGGAAGCAGGCTCCCCACCAGCAGGGAGCCCGATGCGGGACTCCATCCCAGGACCCTGAGATCACGACCTGAGCTGAAGGCAGAGGCTTTAACCCCCTGAGCCACCCTGGCACCCCTGATGATCCAGTTTTTTTTTTAAGATTTTATTTATTTATTTGACAGACAGAGATCACAGGAAGGCAGAGAGAGAGAAGAGGAAGCAGGCTTCCCATTGAGCAGGGAGCCCAATATGGGGCTCCATCCCAGGACCCTGGGATCATGACCTGAGCCGAAGGCAGAGGCTTTAACCCACTGAGCCACTCAGGCGCCCCTGATGATCCAGTTTTTTAAAAGAAAAAAAAACTCTTAACTTATGAGTAATGAGTTCATCATGCTAGTCCCTCACCACTCAGATGTCATTCTGGACCTCTCTCCTTGAACTCTAAAGGGGTGTGTGGGTGTGTGTGTGTGTGTGTGTACTTGCCCACACTTTAAGATGGGTCCAAATGAGGAAAAAATGGCTTCTTTCTGTCCCTTGCCTCAGAGCTATGAAGCGGTCAGATTTACAGTATACGCTCTTGAGACCTTCCCGGCGTGTTGAAGTTCATTCTTTCATTTACCCCCTCACTCACTTATGTACTCTGGGCTCTTCCACACACTGCAGATACACTTGTGAACAAAACACCTAAAAATTAAAACCCAAACCCCCAAATCCCTGTCCTTACAAAGGTTAAATTCTAAGGAAGACAGACAACTAAGAAGAAGGAAAAAGCAGGGGCGCCTGGGTGGCTCAGTGGGTTAAGTCTGCCTTCGGCTCAGGTCATGATCTCAGGGTCCTGGGATCGAGTCCCACATCGGGCTCTCTGCTGGTGGGGAGCCTGCTTCCCCCTCCCGCCGCCTGCCTCTCTGCCTACTTGTGATCTCTGTCAAATAAATAAATAAAATCTTTAAAAAAAATAAAAATAAATAAAAATAAAAAAGAAGGATGTGAGAGAAAGCTAGAGAATGAGGAACTGGGTTTGGTGTTTGCTTCAGCTCTACCATTTGATGCGTTACCCAGAACCCTAAGAATTGGAATGCTGAGTCCCTGGGCCCTGCCCCAAATCCCTCTTCAGCCCAAGTTTTGTTTTCGTTTTGCTCTTAAAAAATGGAATTGGGGGCGCCTGGGTGGCTCAGTGGATTAAAGCCTCTGCCTTCAGCTCAGGTCGTGATCCCAGGGTCCTGGGATCAAGTCCCGCATCGGGCTCTCTGCTCGGCAGGGAGCCTGCTTCCTCCTCTCTCTCTCTGCCTGCCTCTCTGCCTACTTGAGATCTCTGTCTGTCAAATAAATAAATAAAATCTTTTAAAAAAAATGGAATTGAAGTACACATAATGTAACATTTGCCCCCTTCATATTGTCTAGGGTCCAGTTCAGTTGTATTAGGTATAGCCTCGGATGTCTGCAAGGAGCACAGAGCTAAGCACAGGAGCGCTGGATTCAGCCCATATGGACTTGAACTCCTGGCTCAGCCCATTACTACATGGCCTCAGGCAAGGCATGGAGCTTCAGCCTTGACATCAGCAAAGAAGAGAATCTCACAGTCTTGACTCCAACGTTGTAGGGCTGGAGGGAAGCCACGGGGATGCGGCCCTTGCCAGGGCTTCGCTCAGAGAGTGCCTCGGTGCATGTGAACCATTGTCGTTATTCTAGAGCTTGGAATTCAGAATCAGAATCAGGCTGGGTTTCATGCACAAGGTCACACGGATACAGCTGGGTCCTAGACACGGCTTCAGCTGAGTCCTGAGCAGAGCCTCCGGGTCGAGGGGTCTGTGCAGTGTTCCTGTCTCTCAGGACTGAGTAAGGCTTCTATTCTCCATTCTCTTGGGGCTGCCTCTCTGTTCCTCTACATCACTCAGGATTGGGGGAGGGTGGCAGGGGTGCCGTCTCCAGCCACAGGACTGGACTGAGACTCAGGATCTATAGCCCGTCTGGGGCCCCTTCTTAGGGCACATGTTTCCTCGAATCCTATGTGCCAGGCGGTGTGCTAGTCACTGGACAGTGCCAAGGTGGATCTGATTCGGACCCCTCCCTCTGGGATCTACAACTGAACTAGGGGGATAAAATGGGCGTGACTATGCCACTTATCCAGTTGGTAAGTATTTATCGATCACCTACCGTGTGTATGACATCATATAAGATATGGAGTCACAGTCACAAAAATCCCCAGGAGGGAGAGATGACCGTGGCTGGTTTGGTCCTAACCCATCTAACCCGAGCCGGGCCTCCAGAAATGCTGCCGAGACGGATGGACGGATGGACGGACGGATGGAAGTTGGTTAGATGGCTGGTAGTTAAGGAAGGTTTCACATGGTAGGAGATCAAGCCGAGGACCTTGCAGAATAGAGGTTTCTCACTGGAAAAGACGGTACAAAGATACCGTCCTCGGGTTCATTCGAGAATCTGGGAGGCCATTAATCTGTGAGGGTTCCTTTAGGGCCTGAGTGGAAAATTCAAACGGCTACAGAGTCCAGGAAAGGATGGGACCGGCATGGGGCTGGGTGTTTACTCTGGTGTCTTTACATCTGAATGCCTCTTGGCTTACCTTCCACTTGTGCCCTTTTCAAAGAGACACAGGAACCAAAACCTACGTCCCATCCAGGAAGAACATTAGGGCAAGCACAGCTGCTGTTCCTCAGGCTCAGGCAGGGAGGGCTTGGGAGGGGAGGGTGAATCAGGGCGCGCAGTCCTGCTAAGGGGGGCGCCAACTCTGTTTGAACCAGATTAGTGTAAGAACACGAGTGAACTGTTTCCAGCTCTAGTGATGCATCAAAAGCTAGAAATCTGGGTGTTACTGTTTTTAGGATGAAACCGCCCACTTCTAAAGTAAGTATCAACTCGAATTTTTGAAGGAAATTGCTCACCAGTTGAAACACACTTTGGAATCGCAGCTACCGGTCTCTACCTCAGGGCACCGGGAGACAGTTCAGGTTAGAAGATGGGCTGAAGCTAAATTTTTAAGGGACCTTGAATGCCGCGCTAAAGACTTTTGACTCCAGCTCATAGCTTCAGTTTGGGGCCCCAAACGGTTTTTGAACAAGGGTGTGGCTCGAGGCAAGAGTCTGGGGACCGGTGGGGTGTACAGTGGCATACGAGCCAGCGGGGCAGCAGTCAGGTTTGAAGGTCACCGCCGTCAGGAAGGTTTGTGACAATGCGATGGAAAGGCGGTGGCCGTGGGAACGGGAAGACGGAGCGGACAAGAGTCAGACGAAGAGGAACCGGGTCCGGAGAGGGTCAGGGGCGTCGGGGGAGCGGCGCGAGGAGAGAGAAGCGAGCTTCCACCGCGACCCACGTCTGTCGCCCGGAAGGGAAGAAAGGCCAGGCCGGCCAGGGCCGGTGGAGGCCGGCCGAGGGGTCCCCGGAGCCCGCCCGCATCGCGACGGGTCGGCGGCTCCAGGCCCAGCCCGCGCCCGCGCTGCGGCTCCGACCGGCCCGACTGCGGACGCCGCGACTGCGGGCACCGGCGGCACCTGCGAGCGGGCGAAGGGCGCGGGCGCTCGCCGACCCGGGGCTCGGGGAGGCTCGAGGTCCCTCGGGGAGCACCGCCCCCCCCCCACCGGCCGGCCGCGGGGACAGGCCCGGGGCCCCCGGCGGCCGCGAGCGGAGACACCGGCCGCCGCACGGCCCGTGCGCCCCTGCCCAGCGCGCGGGGCTCGCTCTCCGCAGCCCCTGGAGCCCCGCCCCGCCCTGCGCGCCCCGCGGCCGCCGAGCGCCCCGCACCCCGACGCGGCCGGTGGGGCCCCCGCGGTCCGCCGCCGCCGGAAGTGCGCGCTGCTCCCGCCGCCCGCAGGGCCTCTCTAGCCGCCGCGGGCGCCGCGTCTCCGTGCGACTAACCCCTTCGGCCCCAGCGGCCGGGCCGCCGCCGCAGGGGGAGTGGCGGGGAGCGGGGGGGGGGGAGTGGGGGGGGGTCGCCGTCTTGTCCCTGCCGAGGGCTGACTTGCTTGTGTCCTCCCCGGGCGACGGTTCGGTGACCCTCGTGCCCATGTCGAGAGGACAGCGCCAGCTCGCGGGGTTCGGGCGCGCGCGGGGTTCGGGCGCGCGCGGGGTTCGGGCGCGCGCGGGGTTCGGGCGCGCGCGGGGTTCGGGCGCGCGCGGGGTTCGGGCGCGCGCGGGGTTCGGGCGCTGGGCCGCCGCGGGCGGGTTCTCGAACCTCCCTGCGCCTCGGCCTTCCGACCTGTGAAAATCGCGGTGTCGGCCTCAAAGGCTCGCTGTAAGGATTCGGGGAGCACGTGAGGGACTCAGAAGAGGGCCTGTCCCTAATGGCTCGGGAAAGGCTAGTCGTCATTGTCGCGATGTTGATGCTGCCTTGTGACCAAGGACGGGGCTGCGAGGGTCCGTTCGGAGCCAGGGCAAGGGAGAACGGACAGACAGGCTTGCAAGAGCTGCGTCTCCCGCGGGCCGTCTTGGCGCGGGGTTCCCGCACACGGGTCCCTGCAGCCTCGGGCCTATTCCGCGAAGGCAGTCCGACGATTCCCAGTTCTCGGATGGGGTTAGGAACCGAGTGCATGTCGGCGTGGGATCTGCACTCAAGGTCCTCTGACCCCGGAGCCTGTGCTTTTTCTTCTCCTCCACAGGGCAGCACTGACTTCATTGGGTTTGATTTTTAAGAGTTTATTTGAGAGAGAGAGAGAGAGCGAGTGCCTGTGTGCCCCTAGGAGGGCCAGGGACAGAGGGAGAGGGAGAAGGCGACTCCCCGCTGAGCAGGGGAGCCTGCTGTGGGGATCCATCCCAGGACCCAGCATCATGACCTGAGCCAATGGCCGACAGATGCTAAACCGACTGAGCCACCCAGGCCCCCGCGGCACTGATTTTAGGAACCTTTTCTGGGAATTCTGACCTGAAGCTTCAAAACCAATACGGTTGTCAGACAGGAATGTCCCGTCAGTCCTGGGCAAAGGTACCCAATTCCTACACCAGGCTAACACACAGTAAGGGACGATGCTGGCCCAGCATGGACGCTATACTTGCTTAAAGACAAGGATCTTGTGACCTTCAAAAGAAGTAAGTTGCAGACATCCAAAGAGAGAAAGACACTGGACACCTGGGTAGGTCAGTGGTTGAGTGTCTGCCTTCGGCCCAGGTCATGATCCCAGGGTCCTGGGATCGAGCCCCTCATTGGGCTCCTGCTCTGCCTGCTCTCCCACTCCCCCTGTTTGTGTTCCTGCTTTTGCTGTCACTCTGCCAAATAGATAAATAAAATCTTTTTTTAAAGTGAGCAAGAGAAAGACGCTGAGTAAATATATATTTCACAGTTTATTTTTTAGCAATCTCTACACCAACTTGGGGCTGGAACGCACCATCCTGAAATTGAGAGTCACATGTTCTTCCAAATGAGCTAGCCAGGCAACCCCCCACCCTTTTGTTTTATAAGATTTATTTATTTTAGAGAGAGCGCGCACAGGGGGAGGGGCAGAGGGAGAGAGAGCCTCTTTAGCAGACTCCACGCTGAGCTTGATCTCACGCCCCTGAGATCACGACGGGAGCCAAAACCGAGAGTCAGACACAACGGACTGAGCCCCCCAGGCACCCCTATTTTTTAAGGATAAAATATAACCATGTTTTCAGGTGCAAAACTGATTACCAACCAAGTCCAACCTTTGCCATGACCTGTGGAAACCTGGGGGGCCAGTCCAGCCGGCCATTTCTCCCTGTTTCCGCTCTCAGGGTCCCTCTGGGCAGTTCCGACTGGGTCCCAGCGTTTACGACTAAACGCCCTTTGTTAGAGTTCGTGGCGCCTGGAGGATAGGGTCAGGCTGTGCCTTTGCCTTTCATTCCCTAGGCATTCAGCAACTTGACCATCATGCAGGAAGTCACCGGGGAAGGGGAAGGCCTGGCCGCTGTGAGGAGAAGAGGGGGCGGCCATGAGAGGTGGGGGACAAGAACCTTTCTCACCTTCTCGCCCCTTGGCCGTGCTGCTCCCTCACCCGGTGGAAGCTTTGGGAGGGCAGGACCTGGTCCATCTTGTCTTCTGCACCCTAACGCCAAGAGAGTGTGAGGCTTTCCCCGGGTCACTGCATCAGTTACTGGTTTGTCAAATAGGGCACGGGGGCATCCCACGCCATGTACCCAAGGGTGGCGTGAGGAGTATGGCGCCACCCAGGTCTAAAGACCCCATCTGCTTTCTCCAGTGAGGAAAATCATGGCCTGACGACATAGGGTGGAGGTTTTCTAATAAGATTCCGTTTACATTTTTCCTTTTCACTTCCTTTTGTATTTGGGGGAAAAATTCATACGCTATAAGGGAACGCAGGCTGTCCTCCTGACTATGCCTGTCCCCAGCCCCTGTCATGGTCTCCGGAGAACTGTGACCGATTTCTTGTGTCGTTCTAAAGATAGTCTACCCATACACAAGTGTCTTCTAGAAAAACCAAATGCAATAATGCACACTGTGGTGCCTTGCATGCACAAACATATCGCAGAGACTGTCTCATGTCAGTGTGTACGTATCTGCTTCCCTTTTCTCACAGCTGCTGAGTAGCCTGTTCTATGGATATGCCATAATGTATTTAATCGACTTCCTTGTTAGTGGACTTGTAGGATATGTTCAGTCTTTTGCCGTAGAAGCAACCCTTTGCTCAATAGCTTAGTGCGCAGGTGCCCCGTGTCTGTAGGACCTCGAAGTGGAGTTGCTGGGTCAAAAAGGGTGTGCACATGTTGAATTTCGACCAGTGTTGCCAAATTTTCCTTCCCCCAAA
The DNA here is from genome assembly GCF_009829155.1 of Mustela erminea. Classification (NCBI taxonomy): domain Eukaryota; kingdom Metazoa; phylum Chordata; class Mammalia; order Carnivora; family Mustelidae; genus Mustela; species Mustela erminea. The sequence goes on from NC_045633.1 coordinate 697,797, forward strand.
GAGGCAGGGCAGATGTATGCTCTTACTAATGATGTTTGAGAGTTCCTGATTCCATGTAGTCTATAAGCAAATTATATTTGCAAACCTCTTAAGGTAAAACTTGTATTTCATGGTTTTTGTTTGCCTTATGAGATTTCTTTTATAACAAACACTGGTGAGAGGAAATTGAAACCTGACAGTGGAGGTAAAAAAATTTTTAAAAAGCATCGTGTGGTTTTAAATCAATCCTCACCTCCTGATCTGACTTGGAGACGTAAAAAAAGAAAAATTGCCAGTGAGTGCTCCGAGCCACCTGACTCACTGGAGGAGAGATACCAAAATCTAGAGACAGACAAACTGAAGTCCCAGTTTTCCAAACAAGGGAGAGATATTAATAACACATGCCAAAGGCCAGAAAGCTGGATGCTTAACTCAATTGGGATCCTAAATCAGAGCATCAAACAGGTGATTTGCAAGATGGCTTGGTGCAGGGAGGAATAAGGGTCCTGAGTCCTACAGGAAGGCATTGAATCACAGCTCATACTGGCAGGGAGACCTTGGGCAAGGTACTTCCCATATCTCTGAACTTCTATTTTGTCAGCATAAAGCAGGGGCACCAATACCCACCTGCCAGAGTTACGGTAAAACTAAAATAACTCATGTCAATTGCCTGGCACAAAAAATATTAATTAAAATGGAAGGAAGAAGGTCCAATCCAAGCCCTCTGGGGTCACAGGCTCTAGACCCCTGAGAAAAAGGAAGGTGACCTGGAGACAGAACAGCCAGAAGTAGGCACAGCTTGATTGCCCCTGTACAAAGCAGGCTTGCTCCAAACCTGGTGGTCAGATCTCAAGGGTGAAACACCAAACAACAGAAGCTCCCTATATTATCCCTCTAACAACGTGAAACAAAGCCATCTTCTTGCCCATGTGTATTTCCAGAGTCACTCTCTTCCATTCTTCATGATGGCTCTTGGAACTGGCAAGCTAGAGCTACTGTGTATCTACCAAACCCCAGAGCCGAAGGATACATGTTGTAGCTAAGCCCCTTATTAGGATTGCTTAAGCCTGGGATGTGTGATTTGTAACAATGGCTTTCAAAGCAGACTGGCTGAACTTGCGAACTAGCACAGGCATGGGCCATCTCCCACAGCACTGGGGCGTTGCGTGCCCATCTGTCTCTGTGTTGGACTAGATTCAGAACTAGGGGGTAGGGTTGAAGACATGTCCTCTGCATCACGAAATGTCTTTTTTTTTTTTTTTTTTAAATCAGAGAGAGACCGTGAGCATAAGCAGGGGGAACGGCAGGCAGAGGGGGCAAGCAGAGGGAGAAGCAGGCTCCCCGCTGAGCGGGAAGCCTGATGCGGGACTCCATCCCAGGATGTTGGGATCATGACCTAAGCCAAAGGCAGATGCCTAACCGGCTGAGCCCACCCAAGTGTCCCGAAATGTCATTTTGATGAGGACTCACAGAACTTTCTCCCGTGTCTCACATGAATTACATAACCAATATCTGCCCAGGCCTCTAGAAAGTTCACCAAAGGGTGCCTCACTTTTAGCAATTGTTTTGGGTATCAACCCTGGATTCATGTTATCATTTCCCCTATGTTTCACCTTTGCCTTTTCTGTTTTGGGTTTGTTTGTTTGTTTTTATGGTCTTGTTAATAACACTTTACTCCTGCTGCTGTTATCAGTGATAATGGCCAGTGCTGAACAGCTGCGGGTCTTCCTAGATGCCAGGCACCTGTTGTAGAATATGTGGCTCTGTAAATGCCTTGGGTCCTTTTTGAAACCAAGCAAGGTATAAATAAACAAACAAGCCCAACTGCCAGCCTCGCTCTTAAAGGTGTCTTTTTAATATCTGATTTAATATCTTTTTAATATCTATAATATCATACATGCTAGTGAACGGCTGCACATCTTTGACCTCATACTTCTCTTTCTGGACATATATTTGGAAATGAACAAGTCTACAAAGCAAAACAAAACCTCTTAGCAAACAGAAGCCATTTGTCAAGGGACGCCTGGCTGGCTCCGTCGGTTAAGCCTTTGACTCTGGTCATGATCCTGGAGTTCAGGGATCGAGTCCCACATTGAGCTCCCTGCTCAGGGAGGAGTCTGCTTCTCCCTCTGCCTCTGCTGCTCCCTCTGCCTCTGCTGCTCCCTCTGCCCCTTTCCTTCTCCCCCTGCTCGTGCTTGCTCTTTCTCTCTCAAATAAATAAAATCCTTATTTAAAAAAAACAAAAAGAAAAAGAAAGAAACCATTAGTCAAGGGACGATAACCTTACAAGAATCAAACCCCACGAGCGTGGTAAGGAAAGCAGTGACCCCTAGAAGGCCACAGAGAGCTGCAGTCCGAGGATACTCTCACATCCTTTACGAGGATAAAACAAGAATAAGGACTGACCGGTCAAGAGCTCACTCACATGGGGCCCTGATCTGAACGGTCATGCCATGATACCTTTAATACTCACATCCACCCTATGAAGTAGGAATTATTTTCTATGGTTGCAAGGTTTCTTACTAGGTTCACAGACCAAGGAAATTTTCTAGATTTCGTTTAGATGGATTTCAGCAAGGCATGTAATCAAATCTTTCCTCACATCCTTTAGACAAGACAGACAGACAGAGACCGACTATCATGCACTTAGAAGCACAACTAATTACAAGGTAACACATCACCAAAGCCAGGGAAATGCTCCTAGATCTGACCCAATATTTCTATTTCCGGAACTCTCTTTTAAGAAAACAATTAAAATTGAGGTGACATATACTCTCAGAGATGTTCACTGAAGTTTTATTTATAAGAACAAAAACGGAGGCAGTGTAGATATTCAGCAACAGGGAAATGACTCAGCAAAATATGGTGTAGGTAGAAAGAATTCTGCAGACAGCCTGTAAAATTATGGCCGTGAAGACGATGAAGCACCAAAAACATAAAACTAAGTTTAAAAAAAAAAAAGTTTTGAAAAAAATTCAGGAAGGGAATACAATGAAAGGCAAAAATAGTTGAACTAGGAGCAGATGCAAAATGCATGATTTTATTTTTATATTTTCATTGGTATGGTTATACTATTTTTCTAGTGTTAAAAAAAAAAAAGAATGTATTTAAGCCAAAGATAAAAGCTGAAGCTAACTACGGGGGAAAAAACCAAGGGTCAGTGTGAGCTCACACCGCATTCAGTCCTCACACTCTGGAAGGGTTGTTTCCCTATTTTGCAGATGAGGAAATGGAGAATCAGAGAAAGTCCAGGAATGAGAGAACAAGGTGTCACAACTGAATGTGACAGAAACAAGAACTGAAACAAAGTCTGATTTTGGTGGTGGCTTTCCAGGTGTCTCACAACTGAGGAAGTCTCCACAGGAATTTTAGCAATTTATGAGAAAGGTGCCTGCTCGGGGCAGACAAATTGCAGAAAGATCCCTTTTCTGGGCAGGTAGCCCCCGACCCACGGGCTTTGGCTGGGGGATTAAGCCTCAACTGAAGTGTCATCATATCGGTCCCCGTGGCTATGGCCGATGCCTTTGCATAGGGTATAACCTGCACCAGCGCCCAGGTGGGGAGGCAAGGTGGCATCCTGGTGATTGATGTCAAGGTCTTTGCCGGGGCGCTGAGACGGCACCAGAAGCAGGGCGGTCCTTTCTGTTCCCCTTCCCAGGAGAACCCTTTGAGGCCACCCAGGGGAGAGTCTCAGGTTGGTGCAGAGGACTTTATCACCACTGCACGCTCGCTGTGCCTCTGTCTCTCTCACTCCTTCTCACATACACACAAAACAAGCCCCTTAGACCTTTATTGTGCAACAATATACAATGGCACTTATTAGCATAATTTAATATTGGTTGAATTTTTTGTTGAATTTTTTAAAAAGATTTTATTTGAGAGAGAGAGATTGAGCACGAGCAGGGCAGGGAGGGGCCGAGAGAGAAGCAGACTCCCCCCTGAGCAAGGACTCCTATGAGGGGGCTAGAATCCAGGCCCCCTGGGATCATGACCTGTGCTGAAGGCGACAGATGCTTAACCCACTGAGCCACCCTGGCGCCTCTGATTGAAGTTTTGACTGTAAAATTCACATAACAATGATGTCAACCATTTTGAAGTCTACCCTTCAGTGATGTCGTGCATTTACAGTGATGTGCAGGCATCACCCCTGTCAAGTTCCAGAACACTCTCATCACCACAACAGAAGTCTTGTACCCATTAAGCGGCCACTCCCCATGCCCCCCCACCCACCCCCTACCCCCAGCAACCATTCATCTGCTTTGTGTCTCTCTGGATTCACCTGTTCTGGATACTTCGTATAAACAGAATCATAGAATATGCAACCCCACACATCTAGTGCACTTAACAGTGTTTTCAAGTTCAGGGGCGCCTGGGTGACTCAGTCGGCAATGTGTCTGCCTTTGACTCAGGTCACGATCTCAGGGTCCTGGGATTGCGCCCCTCGTTGGGTCCCCTGCTCAGCAGGGAGTCTGCTTCTCCCTCTCCCTCTTCCTCTCCCCTCCCCGCCCCTGCTTGTGTTCGCTCTCTCTAATAAATAAATAAAATCTTAAAAAAAAAAACCCAAAACAATGTTTTCCAGGCTCATCCACATTGTAGCACCTATCAGCCATCTATTCCGTTTTATGGCTTCATGATATTCCGTGGTATGGATACACACCACGCTTTGTTTATCTCTTCATTCCTTGATGGACATCTGAGCTGTGTCCACTTTGGGGCTAGTTGAAGAGTGCTGGTCTGAGCATCTGTGACCAAGCTTTTGTGTGGACATATGTTTTCATTTGCATGCAGACCCGGAATTGCTGGGTCATGGGTGGTCCTCTGTTTAGCTTTCTGAGGAACCACCAAATTGTTTTCCACAGTGGCCGCAGCATTTTTCATTCCTATCAGCAGTGTGTGAGGGTTGCGAGCTCTCCACATCCTCATCAACACTGGTTACTCTTGGGTTTTTAGAAAGTATTATTATTATAACTGTCCCTGTGGGTTCAAAGTGGGATCTCACTGGGTTTTTTTTTTTTAAGATTTTATTTATTTATTTGACAGAGAGAGAGAGAGCACAAGTAGGCAGAGAGGCAGGCAGAGGGGGAGGGGGGAAGCAGGCTCCCCGCCGAGCAGAGAGCCCTACGTGGGGCTCGATCCCAGGACCCTGAGATCATGACCTGAGCCAAAGGCAGAGGCTTTAACCCACTGAGCCACTCAGACGCCCCTCCCTGGGGTTTTGATCTGCATATCCCTCATGGCCAATGATGTTGAGCATCTTTTCATGTGTTGTTGGCCATCTATAGATCGTCACTGGAGAAATGTCCAAGTCCTTTGCCCATGTTTTAATTGGGTTGTGTTTATTGTTGTGTTGTTACAGTGACTTTTTTAAAGAGGGGTTTAGGCAGAGGGAGAGGGAGAATCTTAAGCAGGCTCCATGCTAAGTGGGGAGCCCGGCATGGAGTTTGATCTCATGACACTGAGATCATGATCTGGGCTGAAATCAGGAGTTGGACACTTACGTAACTTGAGTCACCCATGTGCCCCCTACAGTTCTTTATATATGCTGGATACTAGTTCCTTATCAGATACATAGTTGGCTGAAGTTTCTTCTCCCATTCTGTGGTCGTCTTCACTTTCTTGACAGTTTCCTTTGATGTACAATATTTTTAAAATTTGATGAAGTCCAATTTACCTACTTTTTTTCTTTTGTTGCTTGTATTTTTGGTATCATATCTAAGAAACCATTGCCAAATTCAAGTTCATGAAGATTTACCCCTAAGTTTTCTTCTAAAAGTTTTGAAGTGTTAGGTCTTTGAATCATTTGGAGTTACTTTTGCCTTGTATTTATTTTTACACTTATAATCAGCAATTTTCTTTCTTTTTTTTTTTTTTAAGTCTTACCTATTTAAGTACTCCCTACACCTAACAAATTCACAACCCTGAGATCAAGAGTTGGATGCTCTTCCGACTGAGCCAGCCGAGTGCCCCGGGAACAAGCAATTTTCTATATATCACACTGACTTTGAGTTTCTGTCTCAGATATGTTTTATTACATGAAGAAACATGCGCTGAGGAAAAATATCAAATAGCACTAGAGAGGGTACCCCGATGTGGCCAAGATGGCGAGTAAAACGTAGGCATCCCTGCAGTCAGGTTGTGACAAGAGAGGAGGGACGAGGTCATCGGGGACCTCGACCATCGGGCGGCGTAGGATATAGTGGGATTCTGAAGGAGGGAAGCCCCAGACCCGCGGCCCGCAAATCCAAGGCCCGTAGACCCCAGGTTCTCAGGGTGGTTCTGTGACATGAACTTGCTACCTGTCCGAAGTCCTGTACCCCCAGGAGTAAAGGAAGGGTGAGGATAACCACCTCGTATCAAGAGACACAAATGTCTGAATGTGAATTAAAGTATAGGTTCTTTTTTTATTTTTTAAGATTTTATTTATTTATTTGACAGACAGAGATCACAAGTAGGCAGAGAGGCAGGCAGAGAGAGAGGAGGAAGCAGCCTCCCTGCTGAGCAGAGCCTGATGCGGGGCTCGATCCCAGGACCCCAGATCACGACCTGAGCTGAAGGCAGAGGCTTTAACCCACTGAGCCACCCAGGCGCCCCGAAAGTATAGGTTCTAAAGCACTTGCTCAGTGGGGCTGAGTGTCAGGGTCAAGACTTACGTTGGCCTCTGAACAGGACCCTGAAGACAGGACCTGGCTGTGTGGCGAGAAGGGAAGCATTCCGGAGGCGAAGGGAGCCGAGCTTGGGGAGAGGCCGGAGGAGCAGGACAGACAGTCCTGGGGTGGGGGGCCCAGCGGGTGTGGAGCCTGTGGCACTCTGTGACAGTGGGGATCCCCTTGGGGGACACCGAGGAAAGAGGCAGAAAGGCTGTTTCAGACAGGCCCGCTTCCCTGGCGCTTACACGTCACTTCTCCACCCACTAGGCTGGGGTCCTTGGGAGTGGGGTGACCGCGGAATCCGGCTTCAAGTCTCCGGGAGCTTACTGATTCTGTTTTTTAAGTATCATAACCACGTGTGACAATATAATCCTCTCTTCCATCTGTCTTCAATCCCCTTTCCCGTGCTTAGGGCGCAGTCAAGCATCTGTTCCAGGAGGACGGGGACCTCTCTCGAAGGTTACTCTACGTGTCACATGTGAGTAGGAAATCAGCTGAACATGATTTAATGTGGCTTAACCCAGGCTCTCCACTCCAACCTTATACTCCAAATATTACCGTTTAAAAAGTAGAAATTGGAAATTTCCAATTTACAAATTGGAAAGCATCAAACAAAACCAAAGAACCCCAAGTTAAATCTCTTCCTCTTACCACAGACCCTTGGTCTTTCTCCCCAGAAGTCACTGTCCTTTCCAGCACTTACGTACCCTCCCCAAAACGTCGAATATGTCGACAAGCTTTCCACATGGCCAGACCCTGACTGTTGAGAACATGTGATCTGACGGGTTGTTCTACGGGTAACGTGACTGAGGCCCCGAATCGTGGTGACTGGAGCTATTTTTTGGTTCACGCCTTTATGCAAATATCTGGTAACACAACAGTATGTGTATATTTTATTTACTTTCATGTTTTCTATTTATTTTTTTTATTTTTAAAAGATTTTATTTATTTATTTGACAGACAGAGCTCACAAGTGTGCAGAGAGGCAGGCAGGGGAGAGGGGCAGGCAGGCTCCCTGCTGAGCAGAGAGCCCTACATGGGGCTCGATCCCAGGACCCTGAGATCATGACCTGAGCTGAAGACAAACGCGTACCTCCCTGAGCCACCCAGGTGCCCCGTGGCTTTCTATAGCTTAAAGTTATTGTCAAAATATAAATCTATAAAAAGTCTTAATTTTCAAAAAATTTTTAAAAAACCGAACACACACAAACACGTTCTCTATTGATGGCGGGGTCAGAGGAGGTGTTCCGAGCGTGAACACGCTGCTCCTCTTTGGAAGAATCCTGGGGGACCGGACAGGTGGGAAGAAGCCGAGGGGACTAGAGGCCAGAGAACCTGTCAGAAAGTCACCCTGGCCGTTCAGGGATGACCACCAGGGAGTGCCAGTGGCCCGGGCAGGGCGACAGGAGAGGCGAGCAGACTCGGCTGCGGTGCCACAGGCCTGAGGGCCTGCTGACAAACGGGGTGCAGAGTAGGGCCCGTCAGGCCTTGGGGAGCGGGACGGCCGGGGACCAAGGAGAGAAACGGAGCTGGTAAACCCGGACCACCGTGCCACGCACCGGGCTGTCAGGCAGAGGGACAGAAGGAGCAAGGCCCCGAGGACAGGGACAAGGCTAAGCAGCTGACACGGAAGGATTTCTGGAACGGACCCCATGGAGCAGGAAGTGTTCGGGAAGAGAGTATAAAGGAAGCACGTGGCTCTGAGCCTTGGGGACATGGTGGTTAGGAGGCAGCAGGAGCGTAGGACTAGACGCGAGAAGTCTTAGGGAGCCACTGCAGGTTCTTGAGCAGAGGAGTGACTGCTCCTGGACTCTCAGAGGCAGAAGCGATCGCCCAGGCCTGGGACTCCGCTCTTACTCCACACTTGAGGACCACATTCCTACGGAGCAGCCCCTAATGCATCCTGTGGGCAGGCACAGCCCCAGGGAAGCGGGCCTAGCCTGTCCTGCGGCACTGGCTGGAGGCCCCCTGCCCCGGGCGGGCAGCGGCCCTCAGGAGAGGGGTGCGGAGGAAGCAGCCCTCCCCGCCCTGCTCAGGCTGCACCACCTCAGCTCTCACATCCTGCCTGAGCGCGTCCCCCACAGAGCGGAGGGTTGGAGTCTGGAGTCTCGGGTCAGCACTTCAGGTCCTCCCAAGTGACACACTCCCTGTGTCTCTCAGGACACGCTTTCCAGACTCCTGGCTCGCCTGCCCCCCGGGCCGAGGACTGTGCGCTCTGATGCGAAAACATGAGGCAGCCATTTCTAGAGCTGGTCCGCTCTGAATTCTTGTATCATCTCATCTTACCTTCCCATCCCCTTGGGAACCAAGGCCCCTCCCCTTGCCAAAGAAGCAGCCAGATCCCCAAGGTGGGTGCCCAACACCACCCTGAGCAGTGAGGACACAGCCGGGACAGACCAGGGCCCATCTCCAGGAGCTCACAGCCCTCCCACAACCTGGGTCTCAGGACACGGGGGCCTGCGTTAAGGGGCCACGTGGAAGGCTGCTGAGCAGCAGCCAAGAAGAACCTGGCAGTGGGTCACCCATGAAAGGCAAGGGGGAGGGGGTACAGTCATCTTTCCAGGAGGATCTCCTCTCTGGCCACTGTGCCGGCTGACCGTGGGCAGCGGACAGCACGCCGTCACCCGCCATCAGCGGCCCGGTCTGAGCAGGGGCGCCCCACCCCTGCCCGCGGCTCTCTCCGGCTCCTGGAGCACGTTGTGGGGAGAGGATGGCCGGGCTGGGCGGCTCGGGGGCTACCCCCAGACACACGTGAGCCATTCTGAGAGTTGTGGTTAGAAGCCGTGTGGCTCTAAAGGCAGTGTGTCTGGATGTGATCACAGTTCCGTCACTACTTAGTCACGTACAAGGGACTTACCCCACCCTCAGGATGATAGTATTGGTTTTGCGAGTTGTTATCAAGGTTTGCGGAGCCCTTGGCATAGTGTCTGGCACATAGTAAATGCACAATAAACGGAACTCCTCAGAAGACATCCTCCTCATACTTGTTACTCTGACCTGGGGGACACACCGGGGGGTACAGAACCAGAACTCCCATCAAGCGGGGCTTGGAACACCAACAGTGAGTGATCACACATACACTGAAACCACTTCTCGGCCTCCAGGTTGGAGACACAAGAGAGTGACAGAGACTGGGACACTTGAAAACCAGTGGCCTTGTAATGAAGGAAGCTACTGCCCAACCAAAGGCTGCCCCGTGAAAACTGGGGCCTTGCAGCCACATCTTTGGATTTTCCAAAGAAGCGGGAATTTGGATCTGTATGTGAAATCAAAGACTGTATTTATTTGTCAGAGAGAAAGTGCACAAGCAGGCAAAGTGGCAGGCAGAGGCAGAGAGAGAAGCAGGCTCCCCACTGAGCAAGGAGCCCGATGCGGGACTCAATCTCAGGAATCTGGGATCATGACCTGAGCCGGAGGCAGCGGCTTAACCGACTGAGCCACCCAGGCGTCCCGAAATGGACTGATTTTTAGAGGTGCTGATTAATCTGGTTAAACACACGTGTGCACACACCCCACCCCCACCACCGAACGGGGCGGGGGGGGGGTAGGCCAAATTAAACTGTTCCAAGAGCCTCCAGGATGCAGTTTCCAAGCCCCACCCCCAACCCCACTCTAGACTTGGTGCCCCCGGGCCAGGTCAGGCTTTTGCAAGGAGGAGGCAATAGTGTGCTGTGAGAAACCGCAGAGAAAGGGGGACCAGGAGGGGCAAAGGCCCTGAGGTGGGAGCGAGGTGTCAAAGGAGATGGAGCCAGAGGTATTCCAGACGGGGACAGCGCAGAGACCTGAGCAGGGGCAGGGCCGGGGGCGGGGGGTGGGGGGCACTTCTGCCGGTGGCCACACACTCTGCACCTCCGATGTAGGCGCAGAGGGGCTGCATCCTCTTGAATAATTTCTGACGCCCAGTTTGTTCCTGCGCTCGCTCCTTCACATCCCCGGACAAACCCCTGCTCACGCTCTCCCGGGCACCTCGTGTTGTCTACCACCTACACACTGTCGAGCTTCTTGAGTTCTGAGGGCAGAAAGCCCGATTCTGCTCAGCTCTGGGGTCTCTCCCACTTTTCTCCCCGCAGCATCCAGGCTTCAAGAGACAAATGTGCGAGGGAAATAATGGCGACCGTGGCCGTGAGCGCGATGCCGCCCTCCCCACAGCTCAGATTCCTCTCCTGCAAAACGGGGGTAATCACCAACTGTGGCGAGGAGGAATGACATAAACGGTGTAAGAACTGGGAGTCCAGGTAGCCGGGGCCTTGGGAAGCCACCAGTGTTCTCCGGGGGTTAGAGGTTTCTCCTGCTCTGAGCCCGGTACCCTCTGAGCAGCTGGGCAAGGGCCCTCCCTGGTCAGTGACACAGTGACACACACCCCCCCCCCAACTGACTTCCGTCCTGCCACCAGGGCAGCTCAGAGGAGAGCCAAATCCCTCCTGGCCGCCGGGGACCCTCAGCCCAGACTCCTGCTGTCATGACTTATTTCATTCATGCCGTTTTCAGCCCGTAGGATACTCCCCCTTGGCATCTGCCCAGCCAGTCCATGCTCCCACCCCACAACCCAGGCATCTGAGCCCCGTGCCTGAGTCCGAGTCCCAACAAAGGCAGGCCCCAGGGGACCGGCAGCCACCAAATCCAAGCTCGGGGTTGCCAGGAGTGGCCGGCGGAACCCCCTTCAGATGGAGAGCGGCCAGCAATCCAGAGACCCCTCACTGGCATCTGGGCTTCCCCCGAGGACGCGCTCCCGCCGCAGCCCGAGAGAGGGGCGTCTCGACCACCTCCCCCGCTCCCTGTCCTCTTTTTTTTTTTTCCCCAGGCTGCGGGAGGCAAAGGGTTAAATCCCATAGAGCTGATGCTCTGACTCCAGGCTAGAGGGGCCCGGGAAGCTGGGGTCACTTCCTGCTCCGTCCCAGTCACCCTGAACTGGTCCCCGGGTCCTCAGCCCGGGATCACCCCTTGAGAAGGACCCCAGAGTCCTCGGCGCCCAGCCTGCCCCCCGAGGCAGGGCATTCAAGGGGTTAAGTCCCCTGGGGCTGGATTCTGCCTTCCGGCCTTCCCCAGACCCCAGAGCCGTGAGTGGGGGACGCCTGGGTTCCCGGGGGGTGGCCCGGAGGGCCCGGGACGGCCGCCGGGAACAATGGGGCGCGGGAGGCGGGGGCGCGCGGGCCTGCGCCCCCTCCCCGCCCCGGGCGCCGGCGGGGTGGGGGGGGCCGGGCCGGGGCCGCGAGGGGCCGAGGATTCTGGGAAGAGCGCGAGGGTCTGGCTGTGGGGGAGGGGCGGAGGGCGTGAGCATGCCGGGAAGAGGGCCGGGGCGGCCGGCGGGGCCGGGGCGCCATCCCGGGGCCGGCGGGCGGGCGAGGCCGGGACGGGGCTTCGGCCCGGAGCCGGGGGAGGGTCGCGGGGACGCAGGCGAGCGCAGGGCCGGGGTCTGCGCTGCGGCGGGAGGGGGCCGGGGCCGGGGCCGGGGCGGCTGCATTCCCGCGGCCGCGTCCACGTCAGGGTCACCCTGGGCCGCGCTGCAGCCGGCCCTGCGAGGCAGCCTCCTCCGCCTGGCCTTCCCCGCGGTGGGGCCGCCCGGGGTCCAAGGCCGGGGCCCGCGGCCTGTGCCCGGGGGGCTCCCGGCGCTTCTTGCCTGCCTCCGCCTTCCTGCTTTCCTCCTGCACTGGCGGCCTTGGCTTTAACCCCTTCCCGTCTGCTCGCGACCGCTGAGCTCGCCTTTCTCGGGACCGTCAAGGTACATGAGGTCTTACCTGTCCCGGGAAGGCCAGCGGGCCTGTTCAGAATAGGCGGAGGCCCCGGCTCCCTTCGCTCCAAAGACACTCACAGACGGGGGAGGGGACATTTCCTGGCCTACGAAGCTGCAGAAGTGAAGACGTTAATTTACTTCCCAAAATCCAGCTCCTGTCTCCCCTGCCGCTGTTCGGCAGGGTGCAGCTCGCTCCGGCTACACTTGGGTGGCCTCCCAGCTGCCTCCTCCTGAGCCCTGTCTTCCTGCACCACTGCCCCCCTAGGCACTGGGCCCCTCCCACACAGCCTCTGGAAGCCAGGACCCTCCCCAGGGACTCTGTTTAGGCTCTAAACATTGTGGGAGCCTAGAATTTAGCTCCCGAGGACCTATTCCCTCAAGCTGGAATCCCGTCACCCTTTTTGGAGGGATAGCTAGCTGTGAAGTTTTACCAGGAGGCCACTCCGAACTCCTGCTCCTTTGGCGCCAACCCGGTTGCAAACTGACCTTTAAGGCATTAGAGCAGATAGGTTTTCCAGGAACGAGGGGCATCTCCTCATTCACCATTCATTCAACAAAATGTCTAAGGCACCTCTTACGTGTCAGGCACTGTCCTAGGCACAGGGTACAGCCACAACAAAACAGAACAAATGAAACAGAAGAAGGGCTGTTAATGGGGGCGGGCCTTCAGCCCGGAGTACTGTTTTGAGGTCATGGGCGCAGACTGTCAGGTCTAGTCACCGGATCCGACCAGCCAAGGAAAGTGGACGGTCCTGGGAGTTTCTCCGTGTCATGGCCCACAGGTTCTGTCTGAGCTTTCCTCATCACCGGTCTCCTGCCAGCAGTCCACGTTTATGAGTTTCACGTGACTCCCAAGGTCATCTCCCTCCCAGAGGCTGGGGCGAGCCAGACGCAGAACCTTGCATTTCTGGTCTGAGCTCTGGCACTTCCCAGCCCGTGACCTTGGAGAAATCTCCCTGAGTGTTGATTTCCTGATCTGTAAAATGGACAGCCGGACTCCTCGGTCTGATCGGGAGAGGGAAGGACAGCACACACACCCGGGCAGCGACTGGGCGGCCTCCACACATTTTCCCCTTCTCCCGTTTCCATTTCCCTCTCAAGGTCATCTCTGCAGAAGTCCCCCACGGCTTCAGACTGCCCCCGCCCCCACCTCTGGCTTGAACTTTTTGTGCTCGGACGGATAACGGGAAAGTGCCCCAGTCCTTTTGGAGGGCCCCATCCCCTCAGGGAAATCTGATTGCTTTCGTGCTTGCTTGGCTGGCTGGCTTTTCTTTCTTTCCTTTTTTTAACTCTTCAAGTGTTCCAGGCACTGTAAGTTCTTTGGGCTCATAAGGAAAGTTTATTGGTCCCAATTAGCAGCCCCATTAAGGAGGAAAATTAGAGTCTTAATGAGCTTCCTCTGATTAGCAAAATAACAGGTTTCCCAGCCTCTGGGCATCAGAGGGGTGGGGTGAGAGCTCCTTCCCCCGTGGGTGTCAGATCCTTCCCTAGCCCCCAGTCCGGGTTCAGAGGGTTATGACTGATGAGCTTTTAATTACACACTTACATTCGTCTACCGGCTTAGTTGTGATCTTAAGATCTGGAGCAGGAATCGGGCCTGCAGGGGTAGGGGGCCGCTGTGAGAACGGACGCCCGGAAAAATGGGGAGGTGGGAAACTGAAGTTCAGCTGAGGAGGAACGCGGCCTGGGGCCAGCAGGTGAAGGAGTCGGGCTTGGGAAGGAGACACTTGCAGATCAGCTCCGATCGCCTGTTCCTCTCTTCTCCCCTGTCCCCCTCCCCCAGGCTCCCTGGAACACTGGGCAGTCCTGAGCTCTGGGATGGAGCCCGAGACGGCGCTGTGGGGCCCCGATCTGCAGGGTCCTGAACAGAGCCCCAGCGATGCTCACAGAGGTGAGGGGCACGAGAAGGGACTGCAGGCCTGACAAGACAGCGGCCGCTTCAGGGAGGGGCCCAGACTCTGGGGGACACCCAGGGGAGGGAAGAGCGCCCCGGCCCCGTGTTCTGAAAGGAAATGGGGGCTGGAGACTCCCTTTCTCTCTGTAGGTGCCGAGAGTGGGAACGAGAGCCCTCCGCAGGAAAGCTCTGGGGAGGAGGTCATCTTGGGAGATCCCGCTCAGAGTCCAGAATTCAAGGACCCCTCAGAGATGGCCCCGGAGAGACCCTCCCAGGATCCGACAGTCTCTCAGGACTCCCCAACCCCACTGGGTCACCCCAACCCCTTGGACCAGCAGACCGCTCTGGATCCCCCCGCCCCCGAGGTGGTCCCTACGCCCTCGGACTGGACCAAGGCCTGTGAGGCCAGCTGGCAGTGGGGCACTCTGACCACGTGGAACAGCCCCCCCGGGGTCCCAGCCAATGAGCCCAGCCTCCGGGAGCTGGTGCAGGGCCGCCCTTCCGGGGCCGAGAAGCCCTACATTTGCAACGAGTGTGGCAAGAGCTTCAGCCAGTGGTCCAAGCTGCTGCGCCACCAGCGCATCCACACGGGCGAGCGGCCCAACACCTGCTCCGAGTGCGGCAAGAGCTTCACGCAGAGCTCGCACCTGGTGCAGCACCAGCGCACGCACACCGGCGAGAAGCCCTACAAGTGCCCGGACTGCGGCAAGTGCTTCAGCTGGAGCTCCAACCTGGTGCAGCACCAGCGCACGCACACGGGCGAGAAGCCCTACAAGTGCACGGAGTGCGAGAAGGCCTTCACCCAGAGCACCAACCTCATCAAGCACCAGCGCTCGCACACGGGCGAGAAGCCGTACAAGTGCGGCGAGTGCCGGCGCGCCTTCTACCGCAGCTCGGACCTCATCCAGCACCAGGCCACGCACACGGGCGAGAAGCCCTACAAGTGCCCCGAGTGCGGCAAGCGCTTCGGCCAGAACCACAACCTCCTCAAGCACCAGAAGATCCACGCCGGCGAGAAGCCGTACCGCTGCACCGAGTGCGGCAAGAGCTTCATCCAGAGCTCGGAGCTGACCCAGCACCAGCGCACGCACACGGGCGAGAAGCCCTACGAGTGCCTGGAGTGCGGCAAGAGCTTCGGCCACAGCTCCACCCTCATCAAGCACCAGCGGACCCACCTGCGCGAGGACCCGTTCAAGTGCCCCGTGTGCGGCAAGACCTTCACGCTGAGCGCCACGCTGCTGCGGCACCAGCGCACGCACACGGGCGAGCGGCCCTACAAGTGCCCCGAGTGCGGCAAGAGCTTCAGCGTCAGCTCCAACCTCATCAACCACCAGCGCATCCACCGCGGCGAGCGGCCCTACATCTGCGCGGACTGCGGCAAGAGCTTCATCATGAGCTCCACGCTCATCCGCCACCAGCGCATCCACACGGGCGAGAAGCCCTACAAGTGCTCCGACTGCGGCAAGAGCTTCATCCGCAGCTCCCACCTCATCCAGCACCGGCGCACGCACACGGGCGAGAAGCCCTACAAGTGCCCCGAGTGCGGCAAGAGCTTCAGCCAGAGCTCCAACCTCATCACCCACGTGCGCACGCACATGGATGAGAACCTGTTCGTGTGCTCCGACTGCGGGAAGGCCTTCCTGGAGGCGCACGAGCTGGAGCAGCATCGCGTGGTCCACGAGAGGGGCAAGACCCCGGCGCGCAGAGCTCAGGGCGACAGCCTGCTGGGGCTGGGCGACCCCGCCCTGTTGACCCCGCCCCCAGGAGCCAAACCACACAAGTGTCTTGTCTGCGGAAAGGGCTTCAACGACGAAGGCATCTTCATGCAGCATCAGCGGATCCACATCGGAGAAAACCCCTACAAAAACTCGGATGGCCTCACCGCACACCCAGCCCCCAAGGCGCCTCAGTTCCGACCCGCCAGGCTCCCCTTCGGAGGCAATTCCTACCCAGGAGCTGCGGAGGGCCGAGCTGAACCCCCCGGACAGCCCTTTAAAATGCCCGAGGGGCAGGAGAGCTTCAGCCAAAGACTGGGCCTGCTCTCTTCCAAGTCCTACATTTGTTCCCACTGTGGAGAAAGTTTTCTGGATCGGGCCGTGCTCCTCCAGCATCAGCTCACCCACGGCAATGAAAAGCCCTTTCTCTTTCCTGATTATAGGATTGGTCTAGGGGAAGGGGCCGGGCCCAGCCCCTTCCTAAGTGGAAAGCCCTTTAAATGCCCTGAATGCAAAAAGAGCTTTGGCCTCAGCTCTGAGCTGTTGCTGCACCAGAAAGTCCACGCAGGTGGGAAATCCCAGAAGAGTCCGGAGCTGGGGAAGAGCTCAGAGCTGGGGAAGAGCTCGGAGCTGGGGAAGAGCTCTTCTGTCCTTCTGGAACACCTCAGGAGCCCCCTGGGGGCCAGGCCCTACAGCTGCTCAGATTGTGGGGCCTCCTTTCTTGATCGCCTGGCGCTCACCCGGCACCAGGAGACCCACACCCACGAAAAGCCCCCCACACCTGAGGATCCCCCTCCAGAGCCAGCCACCCTGTCCACGGGCCAGGAAGGTGCGGCAGAGGCCCCCACCCCCACGGGGAGTGGCCACCATGGGGACGGGGAAAACCCCAAGACCGTCTTGGAAGAAAAGCCCTATTTGTGCCCTGAGTGTGGAGACGGCTTCACAGAAGTCGCAGCCCTCCTCCTCCATCGGAGCTGCCACCCTGGGGTCACCTTGTGAAATGGGTCTGGAGACCAAGGGCCTCTCTCTCCTGAGAGGAACACCGGCTCTCCCCAGAGATGGTGTGGGGGGAAGGAGGGAAACCCTATGCGGTTGTAGAGAAGCGCAGGATAAAGAACCCGGGGTAAAAATAGTTCTTTTACATCAGTGACGAGAAACCCTATAAAAATGTTGGTGGGAACCACTTAAGGCAGTAGAGAAAAACTGTTGGGTTAGAAACCCTATAAATATGTAGGAAAAAAAAAAAAGCCCTTTAAGTCTGTAGCAGAAAAACCCTATAAACCATAGTGGATAAAAGCCCTATTAATTGTAGGAAGAGGTCCCAATACGTCTCTAGACAACCCTATAAAACTATCAAAATCCTTGTGGAACTATAGGGTCGGGGAAGTGCAGGGAATCCAGTGGCATTGACTTGAAAGGAGTGACCCTCAGAAGGTGTAGCAGAGCCTCCCGAGGACTTGTCCGCAGTGTCCCTCCCCCTGGAGTTCGGAGGGGCCTCTCCCCCGGAAGCCTTGGACAGTGACGCTGAGCGTTCAGCTGGGGACTAGTGTGGGGAGGAGAGAAACAAGGGAGGAGGAGCCCCCAGGCCACAGAGAAGAACCACCCAGGGAGCGAGGCGGAGAAAGTTCAGCTGCCCTGCGGCTTCCTCGGGGGCTGAGGCCGCTCTGAGGGGATGGCGTGTTAGAGGAGGAGGCCCACGGAATTCCTTAGGAGGGAGAACCCAAAAATGGGGAAGGAAAAAAAAAGTGATGTCAAGCCTTTTTAAAGGCTCAAGTTTGGGGTGCATAGAAACTTCAAAGAATACTGGGTAACCACCACAATAGGGGGCAGGGAGGGATTTCTGTTAGGGAGCTTTGAGGAGAGCAAGCCAAGGTGAAGCGGTGTCCGGAAGGAGGCCAGCGAACTCGGGGCTGCCCAGTGCTCCCCGTTTCCGGGAGCTTGTTAAGCTGCAAGTGCAAGCAGATCCCAGCTCCGGCCACCAGGGCTCTCCTGGGGACTTCGACTCCGAGAGGCCTCCCCAGATGGAGGGTCCCTCCTACCCATTCTCAGGTCTCACCGTCAGGAGCTGTCTCCTGCCATCTAGCTAACTGCCACCAGACTCGCTGCCGTGGCAGCTCGCGTCCTCGAATTCTGTCCTCAGTGGAGAGGGGGAACCCGCTGCTAGTCGACCTCCAAAGAATAAAGCCCTTCAGAGACTCCAGGCTTGTGTGTGGTTAAATCCTCCCTAGACTTCTCCGAGTCAAAAGAGCTACGTGTCGGTTCTCTGTGGCCACGAGGGACAGCGAGTCGACAGAACAGAGCGCTCGGATTAGCTGGCAACCTGCTTTTTTAAGCCTCACTCTCCCGTCTGAGCTGTGAGCCAGGCTGCTGGCGGGATGAGCCAGCCGGCACGTAGTGGCATCCAGACACCCCCAGATGGGGCCATGGGTCCCTGAAGAGCATCCGGAGGCCTGACCACCTTCCTCGCGCTGGTACTTGGAGCGCTCTGAGGTGGGGATGACCCACCCGATCGTGGCCTTGGAAGGGGACAGACCCCACCTCTCCTCCTCAGCCAGAATCCTCCAGAGGGAAATAGAAGGATGAGAAACCCGCTCCCGGCCGGGCCCGTCTCCCGTCCTCATACACACACAGGGATGCTCCTTCATTAACCCAGCCCAGCCCGCTACCGAGACTGGGTGTGTGTGTGCGGGCCGCAGGGGTTGGGGGGATACAGAGACCGCTGCCCTAGGAAATGGGCGGAAACTCTCGCGACCCCTGTAACCAGAGCCACCCTCTAGCCCAGGAGACCCTGAAAGAAGAGGACTCCGGCCGGTGCTGGGTCCAAAGGAAGCGCCCGTGGGCCCCACGCTGGCACCCGCTGTGCGTCGCGGGCCTCGACTCCGAGAACGGAGATGCTGGCTGAGGGGGCCTTTCCCTGGAGAGGGCGACCCGCGTTCCTCAGAGCTGTGGAAGAGACCTCTAATCCCACGACCTAAAAGCCCGAAAGGTGAGAGCACTTCAGTCTTCATCTCTCCTGCCCGCCTGAGGAGAGGACCTTAAGTTCAAAGGATCGAAATCTAGAACACTGTAGGAAGAAAAGCCCAGGCCCGCTGGGGAGAAGGGAGTGGCCGGCCTTGGGCAGTGGTGGGGAGACCCTGGTCGCCGTCTGCATAAAGCCGCAGCCCACCCAAGTGCCGGGTCAGGAAGCACTGCCGAGAGGGGAGAAGGGATCTGCCCCCCGAATCTCTACCGACAGAAGCATCAGCAGAGGGGGTGTCCCTGTGAGACTAAGGAAGAGGAGACCGTCCTCCAAGTCAAAGCAGATTTGTTCTAAGACGGTAGTAGAAAGAAACCAGTTGTAGAGACAAACCCCTTGCAAAGCTAGAAACAGCTCCGCTTGGAAACAGGTCTGAGGACTCGGTCTTCGGAAGAGTCCCGGAGAGCAGCCTGTGGGGCTCCGGGGCCGGTCGGGGGCGGTAGCGGGGGAGGTGGTCAGTGTGGTCGGGGGCCGGCCGTCAGCCTGCTGAGGACTAGGGTGCAGCATACGTAGTAGGACGCTTGCATGTGTGGGGACGCGTGAGGGCCAGCGGTCCTGGCTCCGGTGCTGAATGGATGACGCGGGCATGACTAGTTGGGGTCCGGGCTTTTGTAGCAGGAAAGGGGCAGGATCGGAGACCTTTGGGGCGTGACCTGTGCTCTCTCGCCCACGTCCCCAGACGTCTTTACCCAGGTGCTTCCCTCCCAGAGCGAGCTGCATCTTGGGAGGAACGAAGCAGGGAGCTGGCTTGGGGAGGCGGCCGTGTCCAGAGTCCCTCCGGCCAGATGAGGCGAAGGCCCAGGGGGACGGTCGTGGCACATGCCCGCCAGAACTCAGTCCAGAAGGTGCAGCATAGCCAGACCCTCTTGTCTGGCTCCTCGCAGGCCTGGCTTCAGGCTTCAGCAGTGCCCTGGGGGAGGGGCCCAACAGACCGGTCGCAGGGGCGCTGGCGAAAGCAGAGGGGAGAGGAGACCCTGATCGGAGCTTAGGGAGCAACTTGAACCTCTGTGGAGGTCACATGGGAACTCAACAGAACTGGGCGTGGATCCTGAATGGTGGGGACACGTGAAACGGTCACAGCCAAGAGGGGAGACTCCATGACCCTGCTCCGGAGGCGAGCAGCCCCCAGACGCCTTGGCCCCCATTAGGGAAGCCCCACTCAACCTGACTTGTCCCCGTGGAGTGAAGAGGGGCCCCACTTTTGAGTGTTGTGTGTCAGTAACAGTGTTGTGTCACCGGTGGTCATGTTGATTAGTCGAAGAGAATAAAGGGAGTAAGGTTTCCCAGGTGTTTCCTGTCTTGTCTTCCAAGCCTGGACGCGCAGAAGGCGCTCTGTCCTCTCCCGGGTCCAGGGGCTCTGTGTCTGCTCAAAAGCTCAGCTGGGCCCCTTCTCGCAGCTGCCCTCAAATTCCCACACGTTGCTCACAGGGAGAAGCCAGAGGGTTTATGGATGGTTAAAATCCCCGTGCTAGGGAGAAACACGCGGAGATGGTGGCAGAGCCAAGCAGCTCTTGTTGGTGCCCGGCTTTTGCCACCAGCAAAATGACCGCTGGGCGGCTGCCTGGTGATCCTGGCACTTACTGGCTCTGGTCCAGCCAGGCGGCCCCAGGGAGGCCTCTCCCGTCACAAGGAAAAGCTCCAAAGATCTAGTTCCAAAAGCCGGTGGCACCTCCCCTGGTCCGCCTGGGGCCCAGTCATCCTCCTCTGGAACAGAGCCTCCTAGACCCTGAAGAGGCATGGGTAGAGCTCTCCCCCGCAGGAGGCAGCGACAAGCCCTCACTGTGTGGAGAGGCTCAGAGAAGGGCACCCCTTGCCCAAGATCCACAGGAAGGCAGTAAGGGAAACCAGAACGGCCGGGAGCAGGCTCCGTACCCAGCCAAACCTGTCCTCCCCCAGCATGGGACCTGCCTGGGCCTGGCCTGGGCTCCACACTGTCTGGCCAGGCGGGGCTGCCCTCGCTGAATCCTCGGCGCCAGGCCTGCCTCAGCTGCCATCTCCGGGGCCTAGGCCGGGCCACTGCCCCCTGAACAGCCACTTGAGAGCCACAGTTGCTTTAACCTGTAGCCTGCCTCTGCCCCGGCCTGCAGGGAGCCTCCTGTCCCAGCCAGGAAGCTTTCTCTCCACTTTCTCTGCACCTCTCTGACCCAGACCTCCAGCGCAGTGTCGCTGTCTCTCTCCTTCCCCTTCCCTGTCGGGAAAGCCGGAAGTGGGGCAGTAAGTTAGGGACAAGGGACTTGCCTTTCACAGGGAGGCGAGCAGGGATGATCCTGCGTTCTGGGCTCGCCATGCTTGTCCCAGCGCAGGAGTCTTCAGTCAAGTGAGGGGACTTCAGGGAGCACAGTGATTGGTTCAGAGACTTAGCACAAAAGGCTGTGGACCCAGACATGGTGCCTGCCACAGCAGAGGGTCAGGAAACTGGCTGGAAGAAGTGACCTGAGGCAAAGGGCAAGGGCCAGGGGTGGGGTGGGGGGTAGAAAGTGCAGAACATTACGCGGGCTAGGCGGTAGCACATAGACCAGTAGAGACAGGTAAGGCAGAGAACAGAAGCCAGAGTGGGGTGCACCTTGCCTGAGGAACCTGGGGTTAGGGCACCATCTGGAGGAGAGAGACGACCTTGCCCTCCGCCCTCCCCACCATGGTGGCGGTTTCGTAGGTCGAACTCAGGAGGGAGAACTGGATCTTAGCAGCGTAGCTGTAGCCAAAGCCGCGGATAAAGACGGAAAGTAGTGAAAAAAGGAGAGGGGGTAGCCTAGGGTGGGAGGAGCAGGGCGGGCAGAAGACGGCATGAGAACGACCAGGAGAGTGCCGCACCACGGTCCAAGGAAGTTTCAAAGAGAGTGGGCAATGCCGGACACGCCACCGGCCCGCGCGGCCAATCCTGCAGCGGTAGCTCTAGTTCTAGCTAGAACAGGTGCATTCACCATGAGGCCTGCTAAGGTGGAGCTCTGGCCCATCCTAGGGGCCCAGGGTATCACAGAGCCACGGAGGCCACTGGGGGTTACTGGGGATTGTCAGGGATCTGACCTGAGAGAAGGGACCTGACCAGCCCCTGAGGCAGAGCCTCCCAGAGATTCTGGCATCTTTATTCTCTGCCCTTCAGCTTGAGAAAGTGGTCTGATGCCCACCAGACGAGACAAGGGTTGTGACTTCTCGGAATCCGGACCCCAGCCAGACCGACCTTTGGGGAGGTGATGGGCAGTCGCTAGTGTGTACTGAAAGCGCGCGTGGAGAAGACTCCCGAGAAAGGTGGTGCTCGCGGGGGGCTGGCTGACCCCGACCCGCGCGGGGCAGCCCTCTCTCGGAGCCGGCCCGCGTCTCTATGATGCAATAGGCCGCGTTTCCGCAGCCTGGCGTGCGCTGCGCTCGGGCGGCCGACACTTCCCCAACGGCGCGATGCCGTCGCCGGCCGCGGCCCGGGTCTCGGTGAGCGCGCCCACCGCGGCCGGCCCGGCGCCGGAGGTCACCGCAGCCCGCGTCTCCGCCTCTACTCCGACCTGGTCCGGCCGCCGCGACCCCGCCGCGACCCCAGACGCCAGGGGCAGCCCGAAGGCCGACGAGGCCGCGAGCCCCCGCAGAGGAGCGGCCGCCGAGGGGGCCGCGGGGCCGCGCGAAGGCGCGACGGCTGCCACCACCCTGCGCCCGACCCCGGCCCCCAGCTCCGACGGGGCCGGCCCCGGCAGGAGCCCCGCGACGGCCGCAGTGAAGGCTCCACCCGCGGACCCGACAGGCCGCTGAGCCCACGGACAGCCGTCCGCGCGGGCACAGGGTGCAATGAAGGAGGTCACCGCGGCGCTGCTCTCGTCTGTCCGCTCGCGGGGGCGGGGCGGGGCGGGGCGGGAGGGGACGGGGACGGGGGCGGGGGCGGGGCGGGACAGCTCGCAGCCTGCGTCCGGGCCGGGCACCAGCTCACCGCACGGAGGAGCCCCGCGGCCAGGTGCCAGCGACGGACTACATCTCCCGGGGTGCAACGCGACGCTCCCGGCAGCCCATGCGTGCGAGGGGCGCGGCGAGCCCGGCGGAGGGGCTGCAGGGCCGCCAGGATCCCCGCGGAGCGTCACCACCACGGGGGCGGGCAGCGAGGTCCCGGCTGCACGCACGAATGGGCGCCTTCTCCCTGCAGACGTGCTCCTCCTGCGAGCGGACTCCGGCGTCCGGGGCGGCAGTTAGGTCCAAATGGAACTCGATGCTTGGGTGCTTAGGGGGAGGTCTATGGAGGACCTTGGGGTTCCCGTGCCAGCCAGGGCAGCGACGGGAGAAGTGTAGCAGCCCAAACCTGGGACATTTAGGGCAGGAAGCCTGGCTACTCAGAGTGTAGGCTGAGGGGGACGTTTATTCCTAACAATTAACAGCCTGTACAAGAGCTCTCTAGAGCAGGGCGTGCGGGTCTGAACGGACCCTGCACCTGCCGGCAGCTCCACCTTCCAGGCCCCCGTCTGCCGCCTTCGCACCCCATGGGCGTTTGCTTGGGCAGGCAGCACAGGGAGCATCACGGGGACAGGCTCAGTCACAGGGTGTTCGATGAAGCTCCTCCACCTGGAATGATTGGAAGTTGGCCCAGCCACTCGTCTGTCCCTTCCCCTCCTGGGAAACTCCGCCTCCACTGCAGTTAAGGCCATCAAGATGAAAGCAGGGTCAGGCTGGGGACCCAGTGGAGTCTTGGGAAGCACGGGACGGGGGCAGGGGAGTGGGTTTGGAAAAGAAACAGAGATGGTGTGGGGGAGGCTGATCGGAATAGAAACTGATGATCTTGCTTCAGCACTCCGGAGATGAGGGCAAGGCGACCGCAGCAGCCGGAATCCCCCCAAAAGAGGGCCGTGCCCCCCACCCAGGGGGTACCTCCTTAGGCCCTTAGCGTAACAGCCAGACCAAAGAGCCCAGGGGACTCCACAGGAGGGACGCCCCACCCAAGTGTGGACAGTCTCCCTGGGCCCTAGAGTTGAGGGGCTGGGGAAAGTGGCCCACCCTTGGTCCTCACTTGTGGGTAAGCAGGTAGCAAATGAGCATTCTCTTGGGTAGGAGGTCACAGCCTGGGGGATCGCACCCTTTGGACTAGGATGGGCCCGTGGAGACGGCGGACTAGGAGTCAGCCTGTGGAGAAGGGCTAGGGCCAGCTTCCGGGAAGCTCAGGTGAGTGCTCCAGGCTCCACAAGCTGCTCAGAGCAGACCCCTCCTGCAGGGCAGCTGCACCCCAGCCTACATCTCTGACTGTGGGGAGAAGACAGAATGGAACGTGACAGATCTTACTCCCACCAGCATGCACTGGGACCCCCAAACCAATGAGGTGGAGAGGGGCTGGGCCCACAGGGTCTGGAATGGAGCGTAGGGGCCACTGAACGTGGGGTAGGGAGGGACTGGAGGCACAGCCCCCGGGTCCGTGGGTGTTCCGAAGTCCCCTGAGTTGCGGGTTCAGCTGATGTAGACGCGGTGGAAGTCGTGGGCACCGAAGGCCGCGTTGCACTTGGGGCACTTCCTCTGGCGGGCCTCGTAGCGGCCCCGCACACACTCGAAGCAGAAGACGTGGAAGCACTTGGTAAGGACCGCGTCCTTCTTGCGGGTGTTACAGCAGGGGCAGGTCAGCCGCGCCTAGGCCGGGCAAAGGCAGCAGCTCGGGCCCAGTCCTGATGGCACCCAGACCCCGAGCTGAGGGCAAGAGGTGGTCCAGGCCACGCCCACCACATACAGACTCTAACTCTCCCCAGAACCAAGAGGTGGGCAGAGCGCTCTCTGGACAAGGACTGAGCAAGCTCTCGGGACTTGACAAAAGCAGAGTCTGGATTCTACCCTGCTCACCGGTACCCGTGAACAACACGTCCCCGCTCAAGGCTGACACTCTACAGGCTCAGCCTGGGCTCCTCTGCCCTGGGGCTCGAGCCCTCACTCCTCTGGCCGCCTCTGGCCAAACCCCAGTCTTAGCTGAAGCTGTCTGTCTACCTCTCCTTCTCCGCACCTGCTAAGTCACAGCCGGGCAGAGCGGTGCCACCTCCGCACCTGCTAAGTCACAGCCGGGCAGAGCGGTGCCACCTCCGCACCTGCTAAGTCACAGCCGGGCAGAGCGGTGCCACTAGAAATCCGCCGTCTCTACCCTGAACTGAGCGCACGCCTGGTGCCACCCAGAGATCTGGCTGGGTCCCCGGACTCACTCTTCTCTACGAAGGTTTACAAATCTCCTCTCCTGGCGCCCCCCCCCCCCCCCCCCCCCCCCGGCCACCAGATCTCACCTCTACGTCCGGGAGTCCATCCACTCCCAAACAGTCCTCCTCCGCTCGCCCGGCTTGAAACCGCAGCCCAGCCGACCGCGCCAGCATCAGGCGTTCCCCAGCTCGCAACCCACCCCAGGCAAGCTCTCTCATCTGGGAAACCTTCCCCCCCGCCCCACGGCCGGCCCCCAGCTGCCTCTGCTTCCTCAGGGCCAAACCACAGGCTTCTCTTCCTCTCTCACGGAGGCTTTGGGGCTCCCAAGGGGAAAGAATGGGCCGTCTCTTACCGGGCCACAGACCCACCCTGGGGGACCACAGCTGATGGGAGTCCCCCACCCCCCGCTGCCTCTGCTCACGACCCCCCAACCCCCTGTCGTCCAGACAGTCTCCTGCTTCAAGGGCCTCCCCAGCAAGCTTCCCCCGGGCACCTCATTTTCAACATCCTGGAGACACACCGTCCGCCACCACCTGCTTCTCCACAGTCTCCCTAATGCCGTCACGTGCCCCTAGTCACCCAGCTCGTTTCTCAAATCCGGGACGCCGGCGCGCTCAGCACCTCCCGCCTCCTCCCTCTGCGCATCGACCCACGCGGAGTCCGAGCACTTCCGCCTCCTGATCCGTCGCACACCCAGGCTAGCTCCCTGTCCACTCTTTGCCTCAGTGACTCCAACAGTGGAACGGACTTCTCTGCCTCTAGTCTGCCCCTCCTCTGCGGAATCTAACAGCACATCAGGCCACATCACTCTCTGGCTTAAAACCCTTTGACGTCTCCATGCGGCCAGCAGGATAAGCCACGCAGCTCAGCCGGACCCACCACACGCTCCAGGGTCTGACGCCTCAGGTTTCCCTCGGATGACAGTCATTCCAGGAAGCCTGCTAACCCCCGGAGCTGCCATGCGCCCGGCCTCTGCCGCCACAGCGCGCATCACTCAGAATACTCGGCCGCCTCCTCTTGGTCGGCTTCAAGAGTCCGACACTCAGGCTAGCTCCAGGCCCTCCCACGCCCGGGCCTGGCCCAAGCACACACACGGCACCTGGGCAGCTGTTCGAGTCCCCACAACCAAGGTGCTGTCCACTTTCTGCGACTCGTTTCGGGGGTCCCCAGACTGTGCACTCCAGCGGTCACCAACTCGCCATCTGCGAGTTCCTGGGTGCCGGGGCCTGCCTCCGCCCCGAGCCCCACCTTGTACTCCTTGATCTCCTCCTGGAGGATCTCGTCGGCGTCCGCGTACACCTCCACCTTCCGCTGCTTCTCCAGCTTGCGCCGCAGCCGCGAGATGTCCTCCTGGGGCGGGGGGTGACCAGCTTAAGTGCAAGGGTTCTCCTCCGGAAGCACCCAGCCCCAGGCCACAGCAGGGACCCCGAGCCACACGGCCCCTGCCCCACGCACACACCTGAGCCCTCTTGAGATTGAAGCTCTCCTTCTCACGAGCAGCCCGGCTCTCCGCCAGGCAGGGCTGGATCTCTCGCAGCCGCGTCTGCACGTGCTCCAGCTGCACCTTCAAATCCTCGGCCAGCTGGGCCGCTTCCACAGCCTGCGGGTGGGATGGGGGGCACCGATCACCTGAGCCTGGGAGTCAGGCGTGCCGAGCCGCGCTCCGGATGCCTGTGCTCCGTGTTCCAGTGACTCTCGCTTTTGGATCAAGTCCGGTGTCGTCGCGAGATTCAGTCCTGCCTCCTGACCTCCCCACTTTCGCCTCCCCCCGTTCACAGCTCCGACACACTCCCCCCCACGGCCGCATGATGCGCAGCCCATCCTTCAGCCTCCGCGGGGCTCTTCTCTGCTGCCCTCAACTCCCACAGCGCACACACTTCTTCCCGGTGGCCCCCCAAGCCCCAGCTCACACTCCGCTCCCGAGCCAGGCTCCCCCGTTTTTCTTTCACGGCACCTTAGTGTCCTTCACAAGACTTACTGGGATCAGCAACAGCCTATTTCTCCTGTGGGATTATTGGCTGGTTATTTGCCCCTCGAGACCGGAGGGTCCCACCTCTGGTAGGGCCCCCTGGTTCCAGGTTCTCCCCAGCACTCAGTGCCGCGGGCTCACAGCAAGGGCATGACTACGACTGCTTTAATGAAGGAAGGAAATGGGGAAGAAAATGAAAACCAATATTGACCTCCAGCCTGAGGGTGCATACAACTCTGTGACAAGGACCAGCATGCCTACTTTACAGCTAAGCAACACAGTGCCCAAAACGTGGGTTATGGAGCCAAGGAGATCCAGGGCCCAATTCCAGGTCCGCTCTTTCCTGAGCAAGTCGGCTGCCCGCCCTACTGAGGAAAGCAAGCAACACCACACACCGCCTCACGACCGTTCCGAGACCAAAATGCAAGCGGCCAGAGATAAGGCTCAGCGCGGGGACTGGAGCACGGTAAGCCGTCCAGACGTGAGCTGGGCTGGGAGCCGGGGCACAGCAAGGCTTCAGCTGTGAGCCGCCATCTCAGGCTGCTTTCTCCCCTGGGGCCTGGCCTCACCTTCCTCTTGTTGAGCTCCAGGGCCTGGCTGCGCAGCGTCAGCTCCTTCTCCACACCCCCAAGGCTGCCCTGCAAGGCCCGCTCTTTCTCCTCCAGCTTCTGCACGGTCAGCAGCTGGGCATCCACCTGAGGTCAGGGGTGCTGGCTCAGTGCTGGGGAGCCGCTGGCCCTTCCGGCTCCAGCCCGCAAGCCCCAAGCAGCCTTACCTGGGACTTCAGCCCCAGAACTTGCTCGCCCAGCTCGTCCTTCTCCTCCCGCAGCAGCTTGTGAATCTGGTTGGCCTTGATCCGCTCCGACATCAGCTTGAAGTTGGCGTCATCCTTCTCCCGAAGCTGCTGCAGCAGCCGCCCGTTCTGCTCCTGCATGTCTTCGAAAGCCTGGCCGGTCACATCCATCTCGGACAGCAGAGCCTCTTCTTCCTGCGGCAAACGGGCGAAGAGGACCCCGCATACGGACACCGTGGGAGAACAGGGCTGAACAGCGTGGGCCCCGACCATCTGCTGGACGCGCTCCACAAGGAGTTACGGGAATCCCAACACTCAGAAGCAGGCGGACCGCAGGGGCTCTCACCTGCTTGGTAGCACCCAGCTTGCGCTGCAGGTGCTCGATCTGCTCCTCCGCCTGCCGAATGCGCCGCAGGGCGTCCTCGTCCGCGATTTTTTTGCTTTCCCGCCTGTCCCTCTCCTCCAGTTCCCGAATACGGTTCCGCAGCTCATCAACCTACAGCCACCAGAGAGTGAGCGCTGGCCACAGCCTGCTGCTGGCCCGGGGCACTGCTCTGGTCAGCACTCCCCAGCGCAGCCTCTGTGCAGGCGCTGCAGGCCCTACCTGTCCTCACCTCAGCCTTGGCCTTGCGTTCAGCTGCCATGAGCTGCACCTTATCCCGCTGTTCCTTGGGTGCCGACTTGTACATGTCCAGCAGCAGCTTCATCTCCTTCTGGCTTTCTTGGGCCTTCCTGGGGAGCCACAGGAGGAAGGCTTGGTGACTGGGGCTGGAGGCCACTTTGGCAGGGGTGCGAGGGAAACAGGAAGAGGGGCTCACTTGAGCTCTGCTCGGAGACCTTTGAGGAGCTCTGACTCCTTCCTCTTGGCCTCCTCCACCTTGGCCTTCTCCCGATCAGCCCTTGAGAGAGCTGAGGCTACAGATGGGGGTCCCAGGCCAGGCCCTTCCCGCTCCCGAAGCTCCCGCTTGGGCCGGGGCTCAGGTTCTCGGCCCCGAGAAGAGGAGCCCTGGGACCCAGGAGTTAGGGCCTGGGCATCCTCCTCAGAGGGGACCAGCTCGTCCTTCTTCACCGAGGAGGCAGTGGTGGTGGCACCAGGCACTGAAGCCATCTCCTTTCTGCCCTCAGGGGCAGTGACAGGGCCTGGCCCACCCTCTTCTTTCCCTGGGGCCGGGGCACTGAGGCTGGAGTCCTCTGGGTGGCCCAGGCTGGGGATGGAGTGGGTTGAGCCGCTGGCCTGGGCCCGGAGCTGCAAAGACAGAGAACAGGGCTGAGGTGAGACAGTGGTCGCCCAGGTCCAGCCAAGGGTCTTCCCAGGCAGCCCCCTCACCTTGCCGATCTCAGCCTGCACTTCCCGCAGCTTCCGCTTGTACCGCTGGGCGTCCCCCTTCAGCTGGTGGTTGTGGTTCTGGAGGCTGCTGATCAGGTGGCGCATCTCCCGGTTGATGGGTCCTAGGAGAGGGTTGGGAAGAAGTAGTTCGACGGCCTCGGCACAAGGGGCCCAAGCCCTCCGTGGGGGAAGAAGGGGAGCCGCAGCCATCACTCCCACTGCGGACGACAGGGCAACGGAGGCCTTATACAGAGCGTGATCACCTCAAAGTGATAACCTAGCCTCAAAGGAAACTCACCCAAAACTAACATGAGACTCCCTACTTGAGTTATTTCTGTTGATGTAGATTTTGTTTTAGTGTTTCCAAATTTCCTTTAAAGGAACATAAGAGCAATATTCACCCAAGTAAATGAGTCCGCTTTCTTTGTACTTTTAAACAGACGTCACCTTGTAAATTTCACTTCTCTGGCCTCCAGAACCGAGACCCCAACCCCTTCTCCCCATGCTTCCTATCTTTCTTCCCTGCTTTCTTCTTCTGGACATATTTGCCACCATCTAAGATCTGGTTAGGCAGGTCTATTTTTTACTTTGTTGCCTTCCTTCGCTACAATACCGTTCCACAATACCAGGGATCGTCTGTGTTTTGTTCATGGACATAATCCCAAAGCCTGGAAAAGAGCCCGGCTCATCGATCGTGTTCAAAAATCTTCGTAAAATGAGCGAATACCTCTGAGAGAGACACGGTAGGGCCAGAGAACCACAGGCGGGGCCGAGAGCTCATGTTCTGGCTGTGCCTGCTCTGTCAGCCACCTCACCTGGTTGTGACCCTCACCGTGCCTTTGAGTCCAGTGGCAGGAGCCCCGTTTTGGCCAGGGAGAGGAGGCTCTGCGAAAGGAAGGGGCTTCACCCCCTCGCATCTGGATAAGCGGCAACCCCACAGCAGGGACGAGCAATCCCAGATGAGGTCCCCCCTCCACCCTGCTCTCACCACGTACCCGCCTGCTCGTTGGCCGCCAGGTTCTGTTCGAACTCGATGCGCAGCATCTCGTACTCCTTGCGTACCTGGGCCAGCGTGTCCTCCAGCTGGATGACCTCCGTGCGCAGCTTCTTCTGCAGCCCCAGCTCATCGCTCTGTAGGTTGAAGCGTCAAGGACCCACACGACCCCTGAGCCCCCTAGCAAACTCCTTTCCTCGCATCCCCCCACCCCCCCACCTCAGGCCTCCGAGGCTTGGGGCGAACTTATTCCCAAGGGACCCCTGGCAGCACACAGGGGCTGCAAAGGCCAGCGACACCTTGACCCTGAGGTCTGCTCCAAGGCCGTACCTCCATGTGCTCAATATGTCTCAGGTGGGAATTCTTGGTAGCCAGCAGCAGCCCCCGGGCCTCATCAAGCTGCGTCTTCACTTGCAGAGACTCGTTGTAGAGCAGCGAGAACTGGGCCTGCAGCATTCGGTACTCCCCCGTTTCCCGCACCACCTCCTCAGGAAGGCTCCGCAGGGCCACCTACGGCCAGGGTGCCCACCAGCGATCAGCAACAGGATTCAGGACCTGGCCACTACCTTGCAGGTTTAGGCCTCCCGGTCCCAAACAGGGCCCACCTTGAGGCGCTCGTTGGTCCGCACAGCTCCCTGAAGTTCGGCCTGCAGCTTCTCCAGCTCTGCCATCCGGCTGTTGGCCAGTTCCTGGTTCTCCTCCAACTCCGCATTCAGCATCTCAAACTGCAGAACGGGAGGAGCTACGGGAGGCAGGGCCGGGCCGGGATGCGGGCTTCCCTCTCATCCCCACCCAAGGCGGGCAGTGATGGGTTCTGAAGCCCCAGGGACGAGCCAAACCCAAGCCTTTTCCTAAGGGCTTCCAGGTAAGTGGGAGAAAACACTACGTGATCAGTGCTGGGAACCAAAGCTCATAACTGACAGGGAAATCAGAAAAACCTTCCTGAAAGACCTGAAAAGGAACCTGAATTAAGGCTTAACAGGGAACAATGATCCTCACAGGACCAAAAAATATGTTCGATGAACAAGAAGTGAGACAGCCCTCCCGGTGAGACGGCTCCTTCAGCTAAGCATGCCAGTCAACTCCAACACACTTCCCTTTCCTCTCCCTTTTTTCTGAAGGTTTATTTACTTTCATGTGCGAGAGAGTGCACATGCATGAGCGGGGTAGGGACAGAGAGAAGCAGACTCTCCACTGAGCAGGGAGCCTGACAGGGGACTCGACCCCAGGACCTGGTGATCACGACTCGAGCTGAAGTCACACACTTAACCTGATAAACCACCCAAATGCCCTCGTCTGTGTCTTTTCTGTGCTTTTCCTTTGGGGCACCTTTAACCACCTGATGAACTATCTTACTTCCTGTTTATTCCCCCCACTAGAACCCTAGTTCCATGAAAGCTCTGCTTTTTGTCTCTTTTGTCTTCGCCTGTGCCTGCTTCCAAGCACCGTGCCTACGATTTAATGTTATCAATTACTTACTAAATACACAAATCAATGAATAAAACAGAGCAGCATGAATGACAGGGAACGGACTCAGAGCATGCAGCTCTCTGCCCTAAACTCTGAGGGGACTTTCATGGGTGGGGCAGAGGCTGTAGGAGGAACTGGAAAAATGGTGCCTACTCACCTTCTGCATGCTGAGTGTGATCTGGCCCCCCTGGAAGCCGGAGGAGCTCCCAGACACATAGTAGCCAGAGTTGAGCTGCGGAGAGACAGACCCATGGGGGTGGAGGAGAGAAGCAAGGGCTCCACGTGCCTAGCCGTGGCTCCGTCTGACCCAGCACCCAAGCCCCACCTGCTCTAAGGCTTCCGCCAGGTGCTTATTGAGCTTCTGCTCACGCTTGCGCAGCTTCTCAATGTCCCACTGCAGGTCCTCCACTGTCGTCTCCATCTCCAGCACCTTGGTCTCTGCTGATGTCACTTTATCCTGGAGCTCAGAGTACTGGAGACAATGACAGGGTCAGATGCTTAGAGCAGGGAACTTGGGTCCCTGAGAGCCTTCGTATGCGTCTAATCCAAACCCTGCCCTGGTTTTAATCCCACCTCCAACGAGATGCGGTGGTGCTTCTCCTGTAGCTGGGTGGCCAAGTCCTGCAGCCGCCGGTTCTCACGACCCAGCTCCCGGGTGCGTGCCCGAGCCACCTCACCGGGGGGCTCACTGTCCCCTGAGAAGGCAGGGCTCGGGTAAGAGCCAAATCCAGGGCCATGGGGCAAAGTACTAACTCATTCTGGAGTCTGCTATGTGCCCAGGGTGATCCACCAGCTGTCTTGCCCGTTTCTCAGGACAAAGCCCGGAGTCTTTTATCTCCACTGCACAAAGGAGGAAACCAGCTCAGAGAGGAGAACCATCTGCCCAGAATGACAGGACTAGGGCTGGGAGAGCCTGTCAGCCTGCAAGGCCTGGACACTTGCTACTACGCTTTGTGGGCCAGCCACTGCAACTAAGATCTGTGCAAAGTGTTCCAGAGAAGTCTCCAGCTGGAAGGCAGTGGCCCCAGAAGCATCAACTCCTCCCTCCTCTCTGGAGCGCAACCCACGAACCAAGGGCAGAGCCGCATCTACTAACTACCGCTTTCCCAAGAACGTGGCTAATTCATTCCCTGGAGAATTTTGGCTGCCCCTGGACCCGGGCATTGGGGGGACACAACCAGACACAAGTGGGGACGGACACCTCTGCGGTGGGACACAGAGAACTAACCTCGGCTGTACACTCGCTGACAGAGTTCCTCCACCCGGCGCTGCAGGCGGTCTGAGGCCTCCACGACTCGGGACACGGCGGCCTTGGAGAACTCCATCCGGCCCTGCAGCTGCAGCTCCACCTCCTCACTACTGCTGGCGCCCAGGGCCACCACAAAAGCCAAGGCTGGCTCACTGAGCGGGGGCCGCAGCTGCACGGGCAGGGGCTCTGTGGGAGGTGGACAGACCCTCATGAGGATCTCAGGAGGTTGAGAGCAGCAGTTACCGCCACTCCATACCAAGTTCCAGACTGAGCCCTTTGACACCCTGATTCAACACACGCAGTGCCCGTTAATACACTGGTGTCCCCATCATCAAAGTGAAACTACGGAGGCCCAGGAAACTAAAGTAATTCCAAGGCCACGGAGCTTCCAAATCATTCCTCAGGGAAGCCGCCTCTGTCTTCGCCAACTCAACGAGACCCACACACAAGTGCACATACACTAATGCCCTTTCATGGGCTCCTATTCTTTTTACTTGTGGTTTATAATCACTTCCTCCCCGATGGCAAAGACAGTGTTTCTTTTTTGGCTTATCTTTGTCTCACCCAAGGCTGTTACAGTATGAACTCACAATTATCACTTGGTATTGTTACTTTCTGAATTAAATGAGTGTCAAACCTGACACGCACTATGAACCAGGTCACTCAGATTCCAAAGCCTGGGGCCCGAGTCCTTAACCGCTACTTCTCGCTATCCAAACATGAAGTCAGATGTGTGTCTGTGTGAAGGGTGGTCAGGAACTCAGGAGGTTAATACAAAAGTTCCCTCTTCAGCAGGACCGTTCCCAGGACTTAATTAAGCTCCCCAGCTCCTAGGGCTCTGGCCCTACCCCTCAGGTCCGATGTCCCTGGCTCTGTGAGAGGGGTCTCATCACGCGTCGGCCCCTCCTGGGTCCCAGGCGCCTCTGTCCCTCCAGACAGCTCCCCCTGGCTCTCATGGTGTCGGAGAAGGGCTTCCACAGTTTCATCCAGCTGAAGGGAGAAAGCACCAAAAATGTTATGAATCCCTCAGGTGCTTCCCAGCATGACGCTCGTTTTCCAGGAGAGCAGCAGAGGACGGGCAGCGGGATCAAGGCCGGGTCTTGGGAAGCAGAGGGGCAGCCACCTGGGCCCAGTAGCGATTGACAATGAGGAGCGTGGCGTCATCTGTGGCCTGCCGCTTCTCCAGCTTCTCGATTCGCTCTCGGAGCTCGTCTTCACAAGCCTGCCGCTGTTCCAACCGCTCTGCTAGTTTCTTGTTCTTGAACTGCAGAACCTTGAGGTCCATCTCCTCCTACCAAAGGAGAACAAAAGGAGAGCAATCAGAGAGGGAGAGAAGGGCGCGCTGGGGCGGCGGGGGCAGGACCCCCACCCTAACCACCGGCAGGATCTACGGACATCTAGGCGCCCAGGAGAAAGCCCCTAATCGTGCGGGGGGCCAAGGTCTGCTTCTGCCTCCGTCTAACTCTCGGTCTCTGACAGGTCGCGCGCTGCTGCCAACCCGTTCCCCTATCTGCAGAAAGCAGGCAGAGGTCAGTCCCCGGCTTCTCTCAGCAGCGCGTGCTGGAAGCGGCCCCCGCTCGGCCTGGGGAGCAGGGAGCCCAGGCTCCGACGATTCGGCGCTCGGAGATGGGACAAGCTGGGAGGGCCGGGCCGGAGCCCACGCACCGTGGACGAGATGCCCCCCAGGCGAATGGGCTCTATCAGCGTGGTGGTGGTCTTCTCCTCGCGGCTCAGCTTCTTCTCCGGGGGCCCCGAGCCCCCGTCGCCGGCGGCGCGTTTGTTGCCGGGTCCGGACATGGCCGCGGCTGCGAGGAGCGCCGCAGGGTCTCCCGAGGGACGTCAGGAGGGCGTCGGCGGCACTTCCGTCACCTGAAGACGACAGAGAGCAGAGGTGGCGAGGCGGCCAGTGCTCCGCAGCCCCAGGCCTTCCCCGCACACACCTGCCCGGGACCCTCACCCGCGGCGGACCCGGCCTCGCGCCATCTTGGACTTCGCCGGACGTCACCGGCCTCCTCAGCGCACAGCGCAGGCGCCGCAGGCAGTGCCGGATGTGGCGAAACTGCATTTCCTGTTTCTATTGGTCGCGCTTTGTCCCGCCTCTCGGGCCCGGTTCGGTCTCTTCCTCTTTCTCCCGGTGATTGGCCAGCAGACAGTTCCCGTGGCAACGGACACCACACGCCCATCCTCCAGCCCTAAGGGCATCGCCTACCTCCAGTTAGCCACTTTGGAGCGAGGGCACGGGGGCGGAGCCTGAAACTTGCTGCGCATGCGCCCTCGCTTCTCACTGATTGGTGAGCGTCCTGCACTTGCTCCCCCCCGCCCCGAACTCCCTTAGCAACGGTCGCCGCTGAGACGGAGGGAGACGCTCGCTGCGGATTGGCCGCCCCGGCCTCTCTGCGCCGCGGATTGGCTGAGGCGTCGCCGGAGGGAGGACTTGACAATCGCGGCCCGAGAACCGGCGTTCCCAGGACCCGGGCGGGACGCGGCCCGCGCTGACCCGCGCCCCGGAAGAGCGACGAGATGATCCGCCACAAGTCCAGCCAGTTGACGGCCCTGAAGACCCCGTCGGAGCGTGACCAGCCCTCCGCGCTGCAGCGGGAACCCCAGAGGGGCCTCGGCTCGGTGGATGGGTCCGCCACGCGGATGGCGACGGGGGCGCGGCCCGGGTCCGGCACCACGGCGGCCTCGGAAGAAGCGGATGAAGACCCTGCGGCCACCTTGTTCCCGGTGAGGGCGGGACAGCGCGGTCCGCCCCGCAGCGCTGGCGAAAGGGCTCCCCGGCAGGGCGTCCCCGCCGTGCTTCTCAGCGTTCCGGACGTTCTCGGGTGCCTTGAAGAGGCAGGGTCGTGACTCCCACCGTTCGCTGGTCGTGGGCCGTGCTCGGGGCCTCCCGAAGCCTGGCCTGCCGGCGTGGCTCGCACACGAGCCTTAACACGAGAAGGCCCGCGAGCAGGTCCTTAGGCGGGAGAGTCCGGAGGGCTCAGGGACCGGGGCCGGGGTGGCAAAGCTCCGCCTGCCCACTCCGTTTTCTCTCCGCAGCCCCCGCTGCCCCAACCGCGGATCTGCCTGTGGTGAGTGTGAAGGACCTTGGGGAAAAGCGGCACCGTAGGCGCATTATTCCCCCAACAGGCCTGTCGGACAGCCGCGGCACCCCGTTTGCTAGATGAGGAAACTGCAGTTATCCAAGACCACTAGAGCTCCAGGCTTCCTGCCTCCCCGGTCCAAAGAGGGGTGGGAAGGCGCCTACGGCTGTGGATGCACCACCCGCGGCTGCGGGGCCCTGTGCAGCCCGAGACGAGAACTCGTTACCTAACCCTCCGCTTTATAAATGACGAGAACCCCGGGCGCTCCTCTACACCGCGCCCGTCACTTACAGACGGAGAACGTTACACCCGCAGAGGAAGTGACTTGCCCCGTGAGGGTAGTAGAAGGGCGAACCCTCAAGCTCAGGTCTCCCGGTTCCTGGTTCCCAGCCCAGTGCTCTAGCCATCGCAGCCCGGTCAGGGGACTAAGGCCTGCCGGCCACCAACACCTGTTCTCTTTCCTTACGGCAGGAAGTACCTGGATACGCATTCCATGCACAGGCTGCAGAAGACAGCCAGCACGGAGGAGATGAGGGAGTATGGGGACCGGGCAGGGAAGAGCAGAAGCGCTGGCTCCTGGGAGGGCTGAGAGGGCCGGGCTGGAAGGCAGGATGCGCAGCTCCAGGATACGCGGGGCACCGGTGTGGGGTGGGGAAGGGGCTGCTCAGTTCTTCCTTCCTGTCTCCCTCCCAAGGGTGCTAGCTGAGCTCTTGGGGCTAAGCTGTCCTGAGCCAAGCCCGAAGGAGGCCATCACCCTGGACCTCTTCTCCCACGCACTTATCTTCTGCCGTCAGCAGGGCTTCTCGCCGGAACAGACATCCACAGCTTGTGCCCTGCTCCAGGACCTTCATAAGGCCTGTGTTGGTGAGAGGAGGCAGCGACCAAAGGGTTTCAGCCCAGGGGACAGCGGAGGCGGGGATGGCACACGGGGCCACGGGAAGCAGTCGTGGGCCACCCCCTGCAGTCTTGGTTCTGTCGTCACAAGCAGCATTATCACGCACAAGCTACTTCAGCTTTGAAACCACTGCTTCCTTAGACAGCACCAGCCTGACGAGACTGCTCTGAGGAATACTGGGGGAACTACCACCAGTACAGACAGGCTCCGTCACCTCCCACTTTGTTCCGGGAACTGATATCCCGGGGGATGTTCAACAAGGGCTGAAATTCCGTAGTTTTTGTTTTATTATATGTTACTTAAGGGCAGGATCTCGTCTGCTGTGTTCAGTGCCTGGAACAGTGCATTGTGGGTGCTGCTGAGTGAGTTAATGAAACAGGCACTTAGCCTTAGAGCTGTTCACTTCCAGAGCTCATGCTCAGTGAGGTAGCCGGTGAGGGAGCGAAATGAGTGACGATCCAGGAGGGGACTCGCTTGTCCGTCTTGTTTCTCTCCCAGCAACCCCCCTGGGCAACGTGGAGGAATGTTACCGCTACTTCATCAGTGTCCTTTTTTGCCACGGAGTCAGGGTCAGTTCCCCTGACACGAGATCCTCGGCCTCCCACAGCTAAGCTCTAGCCCAGTCTCCCGGCGCACACGCCTCACCCTCGTCTTCCTCTGAAGGCTGCAGGGGGCTCTCCCTGCTCCTCCACAGCTGGGCACCTGGAGAAAAGGGCAGGGTTCCTGGGCGAGGTCAGTCCGCTCACTCCCAACCACCCCCACAGCGGCCCCCCTTCAGCATCAACCTCTTTAGGGAGGAACAGCTGCTGGCCCTGGCAGATTATGTGGTCAACACCTACTTCCGCCACTTCAAGCTCTACAAATACGTCTTCACGCCCCAGGTACGGAGGCCGCCCTTCACCTCCCCCACTCGGCGCAGACGTCCGCCTCTCAGCCTCCTCCTCCTCCTCCCCAGGTGCGACTGGATCTGTCTTTGACTTACGTGGGGCTGCAGCCCCCCAAGCTCTTGCCAGAGGAGGAGACAGGTAGGGAAGACGGCTGGGGCTGGGGCTGGGGCTGGGGCTGGGGCTGGGGCTGAAGGCTCTTGCGGCTTCTGGCCTGCAGAGAAAGGCGGCGAGGAGGCGGAGCAGGGCGTCAGCCCACAAGAGGAACCAGAAACGGGGGTCCAGCCGGAGCCGGAGCCGGAGCCGGAGCTGGAGCCAAGTGAGGATGGGTTAGGTCCCCCGTGACTTTGGGCAGGTATAAAATGAAGGGTTTGGACCACATCAGGACTGCAGGTCAGTGTTAGGCACAGTGCCCTTTCTCCAAATGCTTCCTTATGCAGAAGTCCAAGGTGACAAACAGGTACTAAGACGCAGCTGCTGGGAGGGAGGCAGGAGGTATCTGCCTCCGGATCCGCAACCCGGAGGACCTAGGCCGGCCAGCTCCGCCCCCCTCTCTGCGGAAGGGGTGTGGCTGCTTTCCCTGAAACAAAGCGGCACTGCCGCGGGCGCGGCGGCACAGCATCTCTGCTGACCTGCCCCTTCTCTCCTGTCCCGGCAGGCCGGGTCTCCAGCCTGCAAGCCTACATCAGGACCCAGATGAACAAGGAGCTGAGGCAGCTCCAGCAGCTGATGGAGGAGCAGCTCCAGGCCAGCGAGGACCGGCTCAGCAGCAAGCTGACCACCCTAGAGCGGCCCTTCCAGCCGCCACCTGGCAAAGGCAAGAACAAGACCAAGTGACCCCCAGCATTTTCCCCAATAAACGCCCAGGACAGGGCAGCCCCATCCCCACCCTGCTCCCTGAGCACCTTCTGGGCTCCCGTGCCAAAGCCGGACACCAGACACTGGGCACCAGCTCCCTCTGGCGCGCAGATTTTATTGCAAACGCGGCCGAAGCAGCACAGATGAGACCAGGCGTGGTGTTGCGAGTGGCTGCCTTCCCCCTCTGCTCCGACCCCAAAGCCCCGGCTGGTGGGGGCAGGGATACACGGCTGCTCTTCATGGTAGTACAAGCAGTGGTGGGCCTGGCCAGCCTGCGGGGCAAGGCCCGAGGCCAAAGCCCAGAAGAGCTGGAATGATAAAAATCCTCCTCCTGAAGAGTCCTACACTCTGGGGTCCCCGGGGCCAAAGTGCTAGCCCAGCGCCAGCACAGCATCCTCCTCCGGGATGGCAGTGGAGTCCCCCTCCTCATCAGGGCCCGAGATGGGAAAAGGCCCGGGGGGCCGGTGCTGGAAGAGCGCGGCGCGGTTCTGCTGCTCCCCCTTCTTCACCCAGTGCCCATAGAGCCGGAAGGCACAGCTGTCGATGAGGCGCCGCACGGGCCGCAGCGCGTAAGGGTCCCTCAGCAGTGCGCTCTTGGTCAGTGGCCGGACACGCTGGGCGCTTAAGGCCACGCGTCCCGCAGCAAGCACGGTCCACACTGCCACCTGGTGGGGAGGCGGGAGGCCGTGTGAACTCCAGTGCAGTAGCCACCGTAGGAGAAAGATCACGGCACAGAGGAGCAGGCGCAACCCCGAAGCTTGCAGGCTTACCCGGAAGCGCTGGCGGGGCGTGAGGTTCCAGGGCTGGCTGCCTTCACAGCGCTCAAAGAACGGGTGCTGCAGGGCCTGGTCCGCTGTCAGGCGCTCCTCAGGGTCCACCTGGAGCAGCTTGGAGATCTAGGGGGAACCCCAGAGCGTGAGAGGCAGCGCTGGGGCCTCCTCCCCACCCCACTCTCAGCCTCGGCTCACCAGGTCTTTGACCGTGTTGGAACGGTCATCCCACTCGGGCGAGCTGAACTGGTACTGGCCTTCCATGATCATGCGTAACATCAGGATCTGGCGGCGGTGCCAGAATGGTGGTGAGCCAGCCAGGAGTGTGAACAAGATCACGCCGCAGGCCCAGCTGGGGAGAGAGCGGAGTCAGGCAGGTGCCAGGCAGGCGTGCGGACGACGGGCCCCAGAGGAGCAGGGAGGCGGGGAGGCCGGAAACTCACAGGTCGACCTCCTTGCCGTAGCCGGGGTGGGTCTCGTCCATGGAGCATTTAAGGATCTCTGGTGCGAGGTACCCTGGGGTCCCACACAACTCTGGGGAGAGAAGGCTGAGATTGGCGGATGCCACCAGCTCCTTCAAGGGTCCCTAACTCCAGACTCTGCTTGAGCCCCCACACTCCCAGGGCCTGAAGGGTTCCCATTCTGCTCCTGCCCACCCTCCGCTGAGGGCTCACCTAGCCCCATCCCTGCTGAACAACTCAAGTGCCCACCAAGGTTCCCTGTGGCATAGCTGATTTTTGGACTGACTTCAGTCCCCATATCTTTTGGCACCGCCACCCCACCCCCTCACCCCTTACACAGCCTTTTATCACGTTTTGACATACATGATACACATGGAAAACAAACCTTCACTCTTTTTTATGTTCCTTTCTGCCCGAATCGATTCCTCCACCTATGATCGCTATTCTGTATAGTGGAATCAGCACTCAAACCCAAGGAGAATGAGTGGGACTATGGGATTTCTTAAGGCACGCACTAGCTAAGTCCCTCATTTAAAATCCCTCCCTGGCTGTCCCCCCCCCATACGGCCTTGGGCTCAAGTCTAGACTCCTGCAACACAGAGCCCTCCCCGACTTGATCCAAGCCTGTTACATGTAGCTGCTTCTGCTTCAGGCACCAAATCTTCCATCTGCAACTGCCCAACCGTGTTCTGTGCCACACGTCCAGGAGAGCTTAACAGGCCTGACTCTTCTGGGTAATTCATTCCCACCAAAAGTATTGAAGAATGCCCACCACGTGCCAGGCACCATACTAGACACTGGTGAAATTAGATGTGCCCTTACCAAGCTGTCTATCCGAAAGCAAACAAGAAATAATAGAGTAAGAGGTGTGTCCCGAAGGGAGAAGAAGAAGAGAAAGCAGGGGATCTAACCTAACCTGGAGCTTTAAAGGGAAACCTGAATTCCTAAAGCCAAGGGCAAGGGTGGTGTGGGGCAGGAGCAAGGATGGTTCCAGAATGGGAAAAAGTATATGGGGAAGCCCAAAGGGAAACAAAGCAGAGCATCCGCAAGACAAACGTGTTAAGTCCATAGGTCATGAACACGAGCTCTGGAGTCCGACTGTTCAAGTCCCAGCTACCTGACTGGGCAAGTCCCCTCACCTCTTTAAGCCACTTATCAAATGGTGATCCAGACACTATCTCAAAGAGGGCCAAGAGGATCTGGAGAACCCAGCCATATAAAGCCTTAGTGCGGTGCCAGCGAACGTCAGCTGCTAACAGCACAGCGCCAAGCCAACGACGGACAGAAAGTACCTTAATAGCTCTAAGGAGTCCACAGTCAGACTTTGTGAAGTCTTCCATTTGCACTAAAAATATCTGTCACAATGGTGACACAGCGGTGTCACAGAGGGCGAGTTCCAGTGCACCAGCGGAGCCGCACAGTCTGGCCACATGGGGCTCTTCCTAGCTCCTAAGCAGCACACTGCCATCCTATCTGTGCCAAAACCCAAACACGCAGCTGAGGCCTGTTCTCCACCCCCACCCCCACCCCTCCACCGCCTTCTTCCTCAGGGGACAGGCCCAGCTCTGGAGACCCCTTCTTCCGTAGGTCCCTCCAGCTGAATCAGGCGCTCCCCCATCCTGGCTTCCCCTGCACGGTCCCTTGCCTGGCTGTGTCCCACGACCTGCACACCTGTCTCTGTCCCCTCCCCCGCGCAGACCGGGAAGCCCACTCAGATGCACACGAGGCTCTGCACACAGAAGGTACTTGGCAAGCGCTCACTGACTTCTCCCTTTTTCTTGATACCTGGGTACTCGGTTGTCAGACCCAGCTAACCAGCCTCAGGCCTGGGTCTCCTTCCCTCCCAAGCCTCTTAAGGCGCCAGGCCCCCTCACCTCGGAGCTTCTCGCCAGGTTCCAAGTGGCAGGAGAACCCAAAATCTGAAAGTCGGATCTGCATATTGTCATCTAGGAGAATATTCTCGGGCTTCAGGTCTCGGTGCACAATGTTGTTGGCGTGGAGAAAGCTCACTGCTTCCAGCAGAGACCTCATGATGGACCTGGGGGAGGCGCAGTCTCCTCGTCGGCTTCTCCCAACCCCGCCCTGTCCCCTGGTCACCCCACGGGCCACAGGCTCAGTCATTACCTGGTTTCCTTTTCGGAGAGGGCCACCTTCTCTGTGAGATAGTCAAACAGCTCTCCCTTCCGCATCCTAAGGAACAGGAGGGCTTGGGAGGGAGGTGCACCTTACACGGGGGCTAGGAAAAATAAGCCGGCACTCACAGAAAATACCACGGAAGAGGCCAGGGGAGAGAGAGTCCTCTCTGGTTTTTTTTTTTGAGTGATCAGAGTGCCCCAAGAGTGAACTGGATGCCAGGGACAGTTTGGCCCAGGGGTCGCCAGTCAAAATACATGCGCCATGCCACGGCTGCTATGCTAGCAAGAATAAGAACCTTCTTCCGGCAGCAATTTACAGGAGGTCCTCATTATACGAGACTCATTATTCAAAGAGGACCCTCTAAAGTAAATCTATCTAGATATGGGCCAAAATTTCACAGGTAATAATGGCAAAATAGTTGGGCAGGATCTTATTTTTATCTTGTCTTTCAAAAACCAAGTTTATAACTGCAACTCTGCGTGGACCCTTGAAGTCAGGTATTGCCTGGGGGCCTGCAACTGTTCTGCAAAGCTGCATGATGAGGGGACAGACGCTTCCTACCTCCCCCGCCCCTTTTACAGAGGGTCACTTCTGTACGAAGAAGTGAAATTTTTCCAGGGGTGTCTCTTATTTATTTGCTATTCAAACCACTCTTCCGAAGTGCCTTTGCACTGGTTTACACTGTACTGTAGAACACCTCACACTTGGATTCAGACTGCCCAGGAAATGAACCGATGGGCAGAGACAAACACCAAGTAGGGTGTTCGGAGCAAGAGACGGGGGAGCAAGAATCTGTCGGTAAGTACTCAGCTCTGCAGTGTTCCCCGCTGATCTTATAACCATGGGGACAGGGACAATGAGCCCGGGGGTCACGGAAGCCCTTTTCAACCGGCCGGTCCTGAGCACTCTGGAAGAACTCGCCGCCTCAGGGCACCCAGGGAGCGGGGCCAGGGCCACGGGCCCATGGGAAGGGGTGAGCAGGGTGGTCAGCCCAGCGCGCCGGCAGGCCGGGGCCGTGCGCGGAGGGAGGAGGGCGCGTCTCGGGTCAGGGCAGGGCGATACTCACAGGTCGAACACCAGGAACAGAAAGCTAGAAGACTCGTAGGAGTCGACGAGAGTGACTGGGAAAGAGGCAGAAAGGGCAGAGATGCGAGACGGGAAGGAGCAGGAGCCAGTTAAAGGGGCGTTCCACCCCGAGGTGGCAGCGGGCGGTTCCTGGGAAGGAAGGAGAACCGAACGGAGGCAGGAG
Source organism: Mustela erminea (assembly GCF_009829155.1). NCBI lineage: Eukaryota > Metazoa > Chordata > Mammalia > Carnivora > Mustelidae > Mustela > Mustela erminea. Next base: position 741,049 of record NC_045633.1, read on the forward strand.
GGACCCAAGGGCTGGCCACACTGTGCGGCGGGGCAGAGCCATGATGAAGGGGGCAGAGGTGTGGAGGCGGTGCTGGGGGGAACGGGCTGGGGGCAGGGCCGGCAGGAGGTGGCTGTCGGCTAACGGGAGCGGGGAACGCAGCCTCACTGATGTGGGGGTGGCCGGCGACCTGGCGAAGGATGTGCGTCTCTCGCCGCGTGGCTTCTCGCACCTCCTCTAGCTGTTCAGGACTCAGCCGCTCGGCTGTCACCTCCATGATCTTCACCGCAAACTCGTGGCCAGTGGCTCGATGAACACAACGGCGCACCACGGAGCTCACGCCTCTGCCAGAGTCAGACCGCACACGCGTCAGGGCCTCCTGCGCGCTCTTTTCCACCAAGAGTGGAGCCTCGCCATCCTCTTCCCTGCTCCGTACTCGGAAGCCCCATCCCGACAGCAAGGCAGCCTGCTGCGGCCCGCCCTGGCCTACGGCAGCTTCACAGTAGCCTCAGCAAGCCATGGGAGTACCCAGCAAGAGGCAACACAAAGCTCCCAGGGAAGGCAGGCGGGGTGCTGGGTTCGAATCCAGCCTCAGCCGCTCCCTGCATGGAGAAGCTTAGGGAGGTCCTTTCCACACTGAGCCCCAGAACCTGCCCCTTCTCCCGGAACCCCACAAGGAGTAAGCAAGAAGAAATGATCTAAGGCTCCCTCCAAATTTTATTCACACTCCCCTTGATTACCCCTTCCAAATCCCAAAGTTCTCCTACAATACCTCAAGTGTAAGAGGCTCCAAATAAACAGCAGACCAGTGACTGGAGAACAAAGTTGTGAATCAGGAGACCTTGGTGTAGGTCCCAAATGTGCCACTAATTAACCTCCAAGTGACCCACTGACATCAGGTCTCTGGACTTCCACTTTGCGGGCTCTGAAGTGTGGACAAGGCCAACTTGAAGAGGTGTCCAGTGCCACGAGGTAGAAGACGAAAAACCCATTTGGCAAGGTGAAGAGAAAGTCCTAGACATGTATTTCCTGGCTTGGAATCTGTCGCCAATTCCTTATGATCCCACGTGATCCCACGAGTACCTCAGGCTAGTACGAATCTCTCAGGCCGGAGCTCACACCACATTTCCTGTGCTTGTTCCCCGGCTGCCCTTCACGGCTTCCTTTGCTCCTACGTAATTCCTTTTGCCTAGACCGCCTGTCCCCCACATCTCGGGTCCCATCAGGAGATCTCAACCACTGACCCTCCAGCCAAAGGGTGTGTTGTGTTTGGTCAGTGAGCGGTTCTTTTCAAATCTGAATTCCCGTCTTGCGGGACGAGAACCTTCCAGCTGCTACAGAGCTCACCACTTCCTACTGTTTTACTCTTTGCCACTTGACAGTTTTAATTCCCCCATTAACAGTAATGCCATTCAATCAGACTCCCGAACTAGAAATCTGAGGAGAGTGCCTGGCATTCCCCTTCCTTTCACAACCTACCACATGCAGCCAGGCCACTCCCTCGGGTGTGTTTCTCAAATCTGCCTCCTAGTACTCCAGCCCCATAGCCTTAACGGCCTCCTCACTGATGCCCCTACTGCCAACCCCGGCCACGCAGCCCGTCCACCACGCTGCTTCCAGAATGACCGCCCCAATTATGTCATTGCTGCTTGAAACCTCTCCAGCTTAAATTCTCAACTAAGCTCTAGGCGTACCCTCATTCCTCAGCGGGACCCCTAGAGCAAAAACTGTGCTCTTTTTAAGTGAGCCCTAATAATTTCAACCACAGCCAGTGAACTACGGAGGACACTCCACACTGCCTCCCTGTGACCTGCAAGACGGAAGTCAAATCCCAGCGCCTTCACCTGTCGTCCAAGGCCTCCCCAAATGGTCTCCGTTTCTTTGCAGTCTCATTTTGGGCTATGTCCCTGCTATTCAATCTTTGCTTCAGTGACTTAGAACTTATCACCAATTTCTAGAATGCAGCAAGCTCTTTTAAAGCTTCAGACATGAAGATTTCATACGTGAAGAAACTGGCACTCTGGGAACTCATTTAGTGAGAGTGTACACGTACTTCACTGTGCAGGAGAAACACAGGGAAAAGACAGAGACCGGGACGCTGCTGCTACAGCAATGCTGGAGCGAGAGGCTAACGAACCCTCTTCCCTGACCTGCTTCCTCCGAAACCGATCTCTCTGCACCCCATGGCAGCAGAACCACTGTTCTTCCCGAAGGGCTCTCCTAGCCTCGGTGAACCCTCCCTTACCTGGTCCTGAAACCCCACCTCAGTTTAGGACTTGGATGTCAGCTCTCTTCTTTTCCAGACACCCTTTCCCCCATGACCGTCCTGTCCTGGGCGATTTAAGTACCGGTTGTGCAAACGGCTCCCACTGCACTGCCTCAAGGCTTGATTCCTTTCCAGAATTCCTGATCCTAAAGGCCTCTATCACGTCTGCATGTGGTATCTGAAAGGAGTCTGAACACATCTAATAGTCAGCCCTTTCTGCTTTCCTGGCCTCAGAAGCACTGATCCAGCAGACCGCGCCAGCCTTCTAGAAGCACATTCTTTTCCTGTTTTTATTTCTAACTCAAAGATGCTATCTCCTCAGCCTCCCTTGCCGACTCCTCCGTTTCTAACTCCTTAATGGTGACATGCCCCAGGGCCCGAGCTTGGCCCCTTTCACTTCTTTCCATGTATTTTCTCGCCAGCTACGATGTACATGCTACTGCCTCCCAAACGGATTGCTCTATACAGCTCTGTCTTGAGCTGCAGAGACACGTACCCACTTGACAGCTCCAGCTGGATATCCCAAACTTCCATTTCCAAAGCTGAACTCTTAACTTGCTCGGCCCTCCCGGCAACCCGATCCTCCTTGGCCTTCCTCATTTCACAAAATGGTTCTCAGGCGCTCAAATCCAAACCTTAGACAGGACTCCCGTTTCCTTTTCTTCTTCTTCTTATGGCCCACATCTGCTCTCTCAGGAAATGTATCAGTCTCTCCTCAGTTCATCACCTCAATCTACCCACCTCTCCCCATCTCTACCACCACCACTCAAATCGAAACCACCACCGTCTCTTGTCTGAATCAATCAACAGCTTCCCAACTGGTCTGCACACATCCCTTCCTGTCCGCCTCCTATCCATTTTCTACACAAGAGTCGGAATGATCTTTTTTGAATGTAGTAACGTACTCATGTCGAGCACTTACACTTGCCGGAAGTGTTCTAAGACAATCGTAGTAATTCTTCCCATCCTCACAGCAACCTACATGGTACGGTCTATTTTCATTCCCAATCTAAACGGCAAAACTGAGGCATACAAAGGCTGAGTTCCTAGCCCCCAGATCACAGAAATATAAATGAGACCATGTTAATTTAACTACCCTGTTTGAAACCATCAGTTTCACTAGAATAAAATGGAAATTCTTTATCATGGCCTAAGGCCTCTATTGACCTGTCCAACTGCATCTCCTCCACCCGTCCACTCTTACTACACCCCAGGCCCCATGATCATCTGTCTATTGCTTTAGAATAGGCCTTTTCTTGCCTGTGCCTTTGTATGTGCAGTTCCCTCCGCCCCAAATATGTCCTCCGTTCGTGCCCATCCTTCAAGCCTCAGCGCCGTTAATTACTCTCATCCCCTCACCTGAGCAGATGAGGACCGTTGTCTTGTTTTTGTGTTTCCTGTCTGTCTCTACCACTGGAATACAAAGTCCAGGAGAACAGAAAACACGTGAGACCTGTATCCCCACTGTATGTGCTAGCCTAGCACACCGTACGTGCTTAGGAAAGCTTGGATGAGTGAGTGTACCTGCCACTGTCTCTACAGGGGAGCCGTGCTTCTATTTTCTGCTTGCTGAACTACGCATCCTTCCAGACCCAAAGATCACCCCGTGTGGAAAGCTGTGGTTTTGAGCCCCATCCCACAACCTGATACTACGGGAATGCTCATGTGTCTCTTTCAGTTACTTCTTCTCCAGGCATAAATCTCTCTTCTACGCTCCCTGTGTCTGGCTTTGTGTCTGGCAGACCTTCGTTGCTTTAACTACGTCTGTTGAACACATAAATGAGTGAATGTGAAAGAAATGGGGATTAACCCAGACAAAGACTTAAGTCCCCAAATGGTCCTCCACTAACCACTGTTCGTTCCCATTTAGAACCATGCAGGGGCGCCTGGGTGGCTCCGTGGGTGAAGCCGCTGCCTTCGGCTCAGGTCATGGTCTCAGGGTCCTGGGATCGAGTCCCGCATCGGGCTCTCCGCTTGGCGGGGAGTCTGCTCCCCACCCCGCCCCCGCCTACTTGAGATCTCTCTCTCTCTCTCTGTCAAATAAATAAATAATCTAAAAAAGAAAAAAAGGACTGTCCAGCCCTCAGATGGAACCGTGTGTTCTGGCCAGGGCCCGACCTCTCCGGACCGGTTTCCCTGGCTGGAGCCTCACCTGCCAATGACGTCCTTGGGGTCGTACTTCTGGTAAAACTCCTTGGCCGCGGCCCAGTCGGGCAGCTCATCCTCCGGCCCCACGTCCAGCGTCATTCTGAAGGCGGTGGGCGCCTGGGCGGGGGAGACGGAAGGCAGCGAGGGCAGTGAGGCCCACAGGCTCTGGGAGGACGCACATCGCGGCTCGCGGAGGCGCAGCCCTTGCGGCTGGGGCGCCAGGATCTTCGGGGATGGGGACGGGGTGGGGGAAGGATCAGGGCTGGGGAGACCCCGCGAAAGGGCCTGGGGGCGGGAGGGGGCGGGGGAGGGGAAGGGAAGAGGTGCGGAGGAAAAAGGGAAGGGGCACAGCGGCCGGTGGCTGTTGCTGCGCAGGCGCACCAGGGCGGGCACTGGGAGGGGGCGCGGGGTCTCGCGCAGGCTCACCCGCGGGGGAGGAGAGCGGAGCCAGGGTCGACGCGAAGCCGCTCTACCGCGGGCTTCGCCTCCCGTCCCTTACCTTGCACCCGGGCGGCGCCGGCGACGACCCCAAGCCCCGCCCCCATCCTGTCCGCCAATGGCCAGCGGCGCTGGAAAACTGCGGTTCGAAAGCAATTCCGATTGGGAGCGTGCAGCCCAATAGGAAGCGGAGGGTCTCGAGGTTGGCGCGGGCGTGAGAGCTCGGCGTTTCCAAAGGCAGAGACGCTGGGGCGGGGCTTCCGGTGCAGCCAATTAGCGCACAGCATCTGCCAGGGCCGACGGGGGCGGAGCGCGGGCCGCCTAGTGCGGTCGGAGGCCGGAACGGGAGCCGGAAGTGGATTACCCGGAAGCGAGGCGTCGGGGAGTGCGGGACGCGGGGGCTGCGGCGCCGCTCGTTCGCGGACTCGGGCGGACGCCCGGGTCCCCTTCCTGGCGTCACTGTCCCCAGCCGCTCTTTTGGAAGTTGGCATTCTGGCCCAAAGTGGGTGCTTTCGGGGGCCGCGTCCCGCTCTGGACTCGGAGCCCGCGGCCTGGGCCCCCAGCTTGCCCCTGAGTGGCCCGTCCCCCGGCTGCTCGGATTCCTGGATACCGCCCGAGCCCGCGCGCTCACCACCTGGGGTCCTGCATGCCCCAGTCTCCTACCGGCGCCTCCCAGAAGCCTCGGGGGTAGCGCTCCGTTCTAAGCCCGGCGGGGGAGATCCTGCCGGGAGCGACTCGCTTGTTAAGCCTTTGGTGCCCAGCTCAGCCCTGGCATCCGCGGGCTCGTTCAGTAAATACGTGCCGAGCGTCTGAACGCGAAACTCTGGGCGGCGGGGGCGGAGGGAGGCCTTGCCCTCGTGGAGGTCCTGTTCCCGCGAGAGGCACAGGATGAATTCATTTACTTCTAACAACTATCTTAGAAATGGCACTTGGGGATCACAACCCTGTAAGAGGAAAACGAATCCAAGTAACTTTTGAACAGAGTACTTTGACTTTATACCACCAATCTAAAGACAAACAATGGCAAAGAAAACTTGAACTTTACTTAGTAGGCTTATCGTTTGTTATTATAATAGGATTATTCAGAAATTGAGCAAGTGAATATATTGTTATATTTAAATAGATTTGCAAGTGAATAAACGTACTGATGTACTTGGCAGCCAACATTCTTAATACGGGACGATGGAATTTGAGATGGGAAAAGGAGAGAAAGACTCTTACGACTGATTGACATTGGAGGTATGATTTTAAACACAGATCTAAAAATAGATATATTTTCTAGCTCTGACCTCTGAAAGGGCCCAGAAGCAGTCACATCTCAGGAGAATGAGGACCGCTAGTCTAGATACTGATTTCAGCGTGACAGGCCCCAGTTCAAGGAACCAGGACTCCTTGGGAGAAATGACCAATTCCCAGGCTGGAGCAGAGACAGCGTAAGATGAGCCTGGAATAATTTGTGCCAGAAAGCAAGTGAAGAAATGTGGGGACTTATCAGGACAAAAGAACTAGGCTGATGCAATTTCCACTGGTCAAAATCGTCAACAAAAAGAATAATGAGACAGAGAGGGCCATGAGGGAGCCTTCTAATGTTCTATTCACCTAGGTGATTATACAGATGGGTTTATATGAAACATTCACCAAGCCACACACTTAAGATCTGTGCACTTTACTTCATGTAAATTATACTCCAACCAAGTATTTTAAAAGGATGACGGTAATGGATAAAACAAATTGAACTAAAAAACAATCTGAGACCATACTGACACTAAAAACTGTAAATAAGAATTTAGGAATGGGGCGCCTGGGTGGCTCAGTGGGTTAAGGCCTCTGCTTTTGGCTCGGGTCATGATCTCAGGGTCCTAGGATGGAGCTCCAAGTCGGGCTCTCTGGTTGGCAGGGAGCCTGCTTCCCTTCCTCTCTCTCTCTGCCTGCTGTGATCTGTCAAATAAGTAAAATTTAAAAAAAAAAAAAAATTTAGGAATAAAGGGGCTTCCACTTATTCTCAAATGGCTCCACAATAACAATCTGTATATTTATTTTTTTAAAGATTTTATTTATTTATTTGACAGAGATCACAAGCAGGCAGAGAGGCAGGCAGAGAGAGGGGGGAGCAGGCTCCCTGCTGAGCAGAGAGCCTGATGCGGGGCTCGATCCCAGAACCCTGGAATCATGACCTAAGCCAAAGGCAGAGGCTTTAACCCACTGAGCCACCCAGGTGGCCCAACAATATGTGTATTTAGAAAGACCTTAAAACAAATGTGGTGAAACACGTGGTAAACGTGAAACGTGGTAAAACAAACGTGAAAAATTATAAACCTAGGTGAAGAGCACACATGAGTTCATTGTACTATTCTTTTATTGTTCAGTAGGTTTGAAATTTTTTCAAAATTGAGTTTAAAAATAGCAAGACCTAAAAATAAATAAATAATTCTCTCTAAAATGTGCCCAGGCAGGCAGCATTTTACACCGATCAATCGACATCTGTAGGACTGAAGTCCAGGCATAAGTACTTTTTAAAGCTCCCCAGTGGTTCTGCTATGAAGCTGATTGAGAGCCACTGCCCTAGGATGGCTTTTACCCAGTGTTGTAACTCTAACCTCTGGGACCAGCAATGGATACTCTTCACTTTTCTTTCCTGGAGCACTTTGGAACATCGAAGACAACCATCTTCCCCTTTAAACCTCTCTCTTCAGTGTGCAACAAATATCTTTAATTCCTTTAGGTGCTCTGCTGGTCTCTGAATTATGGTGAAATAGCCCAAAAATTCAGTTCCCAGGGCACATGTACTCCAAGAGACATGTATAAGAATGTCCATAGTAGCAAGATTCATAATATCCCCCAAATGGAATCATCCCCAAAGTTCACCAACAGATAATGGCTAAACCGTTAACAAAGTCATATAATGGAATACTCTACAGTATGACGACAACTACAGCTACACCAAATATTGATGAATCTCACCAACAATATTAAGTCATAGAAGTCAAACATAAAAAGAATACATAGGACTCCATTTATATAGTGTTCAAATGCAGGCAAAACTAAACCCCACTGTTAGAAGTCAGAATGCTGGTACCTGTGGGAAGAAAGGACGGAGTAGTGATTGGGAGGGGTCTAAAGGTGGTTCGGGAGCGCTCTCAATGTTCAATTTCTTGACTGAATGATGGTTTTCAGATGTTGGCTTTGTGTTACCTTAAAAGCTATGTATTCCTTTTGGATATTTTCCTACATATATGATATGCTTCACAATTTGAAATATGTTTAATCGCTTCTTGGCCTTTTGGCTAAGATCAGGAGGTGTAAAATGTGTTTAAAATATTACTGGGAGGGCCCAAGATAAAGGATATAAAAATTCATGATAATCCCACAGACTTTCACATCCAGGGCAGAAATTCCCCTGCTGCCGCCATCCCTTTCATTCCTCTCTCAACTCTGGAACCAAAGGCTCTGAGTTCAATGCCAGCTCAGAATCTCACCAGCTGTATGACCTTGGGTGCCGGCTTCCTCAACTATAAAATGAAAAGAGTGAAAACACTCTTTCTGAGTGGCTGCGAGGGGTGAAGGAGTTAAGTAACAGAAAGTGCTTAAGAACACAGCTTGGAATATAGGAAGCACTCCATAAATACAGGAGCAGCTGCTCCTTGTCTTATCTGGCCGCAGGGGCTCTCTGTTGATGTGCAAGGGAGAAGCTGGGTTCTTTCCAAGAAGGGAAACTTCCAGGAGAAGGAAAAAAGAAGAAAAACCCTCTTGCAGCTCCTAAGTAAGGGAAAATGCAGACTTTTGCCATCAGTCAGATGTCGGTCTGGCTCTCGCCAAGGGCCAGGGGAAAGTAGGGGAACAACAATTAGACAGGAGCATTTCACCGCTAAAAAAGATTTTTATTACAAAACAAAGTCTAATAAAATCAGGCCTGGTCTTCAACCCCACCTCTGGGTCGAGGCCCCTAGGATGTAGCAGGCTGGGGGAAATCGGGGATGGTGGGCACTGAAAGAACAGAGCAGGCTGGCCTCCCCTCGACAGTTTTAGCTGCTGCCCCCTTTTAGAAAGGTCTAGAAGAGCTCTTCCAAAGCCTTTTGAGAGAGGCATCATCCTTCCAGCCAGGAAGGACCACTGCTGGCCTCAGACGCTAGCAATGCCGCACTGCAGGATCCAGGAGGTCTTGCTGACTCTCAGCAGAGGCCACCCAGGGTCACTCAGCCTGGGCGATGGCATAGGAGAGCAGCCACAGAAGCAGGGGGCCCAGAATGAGGACAGCAAACCAGACAGCAAAGCTGGCCAGGATGAAGTTCCGGGCCCGGGCCCCACAGTGCACTGCCTCCTCGAACCGGCCTGCCTTATGCCGCTCTTCTGCCTGCGGGGGCAGGTTTTTGGTTAGGTTCTTCCCCTGCTTCTTCCCCAAAGAGCCCACTGTCCCACACCAATCCTCCATCCTTGTAATGGCTCAAAACCTGACACCCAAACCCCCTGAAATAAAATGGCTTTTCCCTTTCCAACGTCTATTTCTCATGCCTCCTCTACAAAGTAAGGTTTCTACTCAGCTCTGTGTAAGCTTCCAAGTAGCCATTGTTAGCTCACAAGATCACAGATGGTAAAGTCCTTTTCAAACCTTTTATCCCCAATCCTTTTCTACTCATCCCACATTCATTCAGAATTTGGAATCCTTGGCAAGAAACCGAGAGATATCTTGGAGTCTTTCCCTCCCGTCAGCCAAACACCACCCCCTTCTCATTAGCCCAATGGGCCTCATCATTTTACTAAGAATTCTTTTTTCATATGATGAAGCCAGAAGGTCTCAAGGTCATAAGAATACAGTTTCTGATTATTAAAATAAAACCAGGATTGAGAAAATTCCCATGTGACACTTAAGTTGCCTGTGTGGCCATTCAAACGGTGCATGTGGGGGCACCTGGATGGCTCAGTCCGTTAGGCGCCTGCCTTTGGCTCAGGTCATGATCCCAGAGTCCTGGGATCCAGCCCCACCTCAGGATCCCTGCTTCTCCCTTTCCCACTCCCCCTGCTTATGTTCCCTCTCTCGCTGTCTCTGTCAAATAAATAAATAAAATCTTAAAAAAAAAAAAAAAAAGGTAAACATGCAGTTTCGGTTAGGTGTTTGGAAATGGTGGAGCCCTCTAAAAAACCCCACAGCTTCTTCCTAACTGCTATAGATTGCTCTAATCACTGCTCAACTGCCTCCAGTCCTGCTCCTTCCAACCCACTCTCCATGTAGGCCTTGGAACACAAACCTGACCATGTCACTCTCCTCTGCAAAAAGTCTTTAAAGTACTCCTCAGTACTTTCTTTTTAAAAATATTTTATTTATTTGACAGAGATCACAAGTAGGCAGAGAGGCAGGCAGAGAGAGAGGTGGGGAAGCAGGCTCCCCGCTGAGCAGAGAGCCCACTTGGGAGGCCCTTGGGAGTCTGGGCCCTCTGGCTTCATCTTCACCATTCCTCACTGGTCCAGTCGTGGGCAACGAAGAGCCCAGGCCTTTGCACACGCTGCTCCCTTTACCTGGAACGCCCTTTCAGCCCTTAGTCACTCATCCTTTAAGGCTACCTTCCTGTCTCCTACTCTACATACACAGGTACGTAATCACACATATATATCCGCCCTTGCTTCCAGAATACCTTGTGTTTCCCCATCACAATACTGATGAGCTACATTTCATTAATTACCCATGTTCACAGCTCTCTCTTTCATTAGACTGTGGCACTCTGAGGGCCAGAAGCAGGTCTCATTTCTGACACCAGGCCCGGAGCCAAGCTGTGACAAGTACTTAGCAGCTGTGTGATCAGTGTACATAGATCAAATACGCTAAACCATCACCTAACTACACCCACCCCTCTGCTCCCACAGGAATCACACTCCTCACCTTGATGGCAAACACGAGGGCCACGACTCCCAGACAAGAGCAGCCACAGATAATGCTAGTAGCTGCCAAGTAGCGGAGGCGGAGCCAGCAGCAGCGGACGGGGGATGGAGGGTGGGCAGCTTCCATGTTGCTCACCAAGGTGTCCACTGCCTTCTCCTCGTCCTCCATCACCTGTGGGCGACAGTCAAGGTACTTGTAAGCCCAACCACTGAGCCATTGGCCTGGGTCGGTCAGACTCCGCCCCTCTCTCTGCTGTGTCCTTGTGACCTAGCCCAACTCTCAGGAATGCTGCCTTACTGGGGAATTCCTCTCATGACTCACAGACCAAGAGAGGAAACGTTCCGCCGGAATCCTTTTTGCTCAGCCTAAGATTCTGAGTGTTTCAAGGGAAGCCGGCGCACAAACGTAGCATTATCTGTATTGCTTAACTGTTTTGACAAGCAGGGAAAAACAAAATGACAGGTGCACACTGACAAGCAGGAGAAGCCCAGAATCTCAAAAGCTGGTAGGAACCAGACTCCACAAATCAGTGACTTTAAACTGTATTTCAAAGGGTCTTAGCATTCTCTGAAGTCCCTCAAAAGCTGCTCGTGAGTATGAAGAAGGGCTCACGAAACGGCCCCCTGAGCCCTGCCCCCCACTTCAAGCCCAGCAGCGTCTCACGTGAAAACAGAGCGGACGAGGACACAGAGATGGGAGAAGGCAGGGGCAAGGAGCCCTCTAAGCTCTCTTCTTAGCTGAGGCAGCTGACTTCAGTCAAACCAGACCTCCCCAAACTGGGCCTCCTTTGCTAGGCCGACTCCGGCTGCCTCTTCTCCCCATCTTAACCCAGGCCACCCAATATATTCCGAGCAACACCATGACCTCATAACGCACACAGAAACCTGCATAATGATGCTTCATCATCTCTCCTCTCCCTAACTTCTCAGCCCCTCCGAGCTGCGGCGGCCAGCCACCTTTCCACCCGCATCTCCAACCATCCCCGACAGCCTGGACAAAATGGAGCCTTGCGGTTCTCTGAACACAAGCAACAAGCGTTCGAGTGACAGGAGGCAAGATAAGCAGAGCGCAGAGACTCTCGGCCGCACAGCCGCAGGACGGGATGTGAGGAGAGAACTGATGTGCTGAACACAGACACCGTCATTAGGAGAGGGCTCAGGGAGTGGAGACCAAAGAAATACAAAAACACGAGCAGGGGCTCTTACCTGGCCGTGGGCCTCGAGGGACTGCGAGTTTCGGCTCCTGCCTCTGGTTGGATTTGGCTTGGGTGGAGATGGAGCTGACTCAGGTCTCCAAGCCAAGCCCGGGGGTGGGGTTGGGTGGCCAGCCACCACCCAAAAGGCCCCAGGAGCTCGGAAAGGGGTGTGGCTGACTCAAACTAGTTTGGCTAGATGGAGGAGAGCAAAGAGGGGGACGGAGCGACTGAAGGTCGGATGCCTGCCTTCTGGGAAAGGAGTGAAAGCACCTGCACAAGAGGGGTGAAAGCAGGGACAAGTCCGAGGCATCAGAAAGCTCTGAGTGAAGGTCCAGGAACTAAGGGAATAGGAGGAGAGAAAAAGTGGGAGTTGGAGTGACTCAAAACTGAAAATTTAGGGAAAGGCACCCTACCAGATCAGATTTGCCAATCTTTCCTCCTCTTGCGGGATTTCTGCCTCAAAGACACATAATTCTGGGTTAGATAACAGGTACTAGGGTTTTGGCAAGAACGAGAAGAAAACGATGCCCAAGTTCCCACCCAACCCTCCACCAGACCAGAAAATCAGAAGCCTCCTTACGCGGATGCTCATACAGAAACTAAGTTTATTATTTTTTCTTCTTAAAAAAAAAAGAAAAAAAAAAAAAAACTCATGGTAGAGAGAAGCCCCTCCCCCTTCCCCTAAGGGCGGGGGGCCGTGAAAGATAGCTGGGGAATCAAGTACAGGGGGTGGGGACAGACTATCTTGCCACCCTTAACACTGCCCAGCCACGTGGGGTGGAAGGGAAGGGGTATGTGAAGAGCCCCATTTCCATGACAACCAGTCGCCTACCCCCTACTTTGGTGGGAAGAAGGGAGAGGCCCCTATGTCTCCCGGGAGGCTTTCCCCCTCAAGACTTCAAGTAGTGGTTAACAGAGTCAGGCCTGGTTGCGGAGGGAGGGGGGCCGTGGCGGAAAGCCTAGGTGGAGGGGCAGCCCACTCACGTCTTGGCCTTGCGGCCTCTGTGACTACCGGCAGGGCCAGTCAGATGGGGAGGGGCACTGCTGCGCAGAACGCGCTGGTCCCCTTGGCTGGCGGCCCCACCGAGGCGGCGCGGGCCAGGCCGGCGTCGTGGGGTCCCGTCCCCTTCCTCCTCCTCACCTGAGGCTTCAGCCTCAGACTCCTCTACTGAACCCTCAGGTCCCAGGGGACTTGGAGGTTGTAGGCGGCCCCGCTTTGCCAGCCCAGGACCGCCGCCAACTGGGGCCCCTGCCCGTTTGCGAGGCACCTTCTCAGTCTCTAGCGGGGGCACTAGAGACCCTGGCCGCAGGCGGGTGGAGCGCAGTTTTGGAGCTAGCGAGACCGCAGGAGGTGACAATTCCAGCCCGCCCGGCCCACTCTCTGCTAAATCCAGGTCATCCTGAATCACAGCCACCACCATGGACCCTTCGCTCTTCCGTGCCCGCGTTCCTTCCGCTTCAAGCCGCAAGCGGGCCAGGCGGGTGAGGGGGCGGCTTCCGTCCTCGTCAGAGGAACTGCCCTCACTCTCCCCCTGGCCCTGGGGTTGCCGCCGCCTCCCCAAGCCACAGCTCTCAAGGACAGAAGAGCTGTCACGGTCCAGGACAGGGAGCTGGCTGGGCCGAGGTGATGGTGGATTCTTGGGAGGTCGGCCCCGCTTCCGCTTGGGTGGGGATGTTGAAATGGTGAGATTGGTGACAGTGTTGGCGACAGTAGCAGTGGGACAGGCTAGGAGTGGTGGGAGTGGTGGCAGGGGAGGTGGCAGCGGGAGTGGCTGTGTCCGGCTCTCTAAGCTGCCATCCCCTGGAGAGGAAATGGTCCCAGGAACGGGCAAATCTCGGGCCTTAGGGGGCCGCCCACGCCTCCTTTTCTCCACAGGTGATAGGATGAAGGGCTCTGGTCTGTGAACCGGCGGGGCTCCGAGAGGCTGCGGCCCAGGACTGAGCTGGGGTCCCAGGACAGGCTCCGCCACAATAAGGGTCTCAGCCCCAGGGACTGGGTCAGCCCCGTTGGTCTTTCCCTTAGAGGCGGATGAAGGTACCTCATCCACCCCTCGCCCAACATCTGCCGGAGACCTGTTCTTCTTGGGGGGCCTCCCCCTCCGACGCTTCACAGCTGGAGGGGTGATGGCAAGCAGTGCCCTGTCTCCATTCTCTGGGCTGCCCCCACCAGTCACCCCCAGCTCAATGCGACGGCGAGCTATGAAGGGCTGCTGGGTTGGGGTGGGCAGTGCGGATGGGGGGGCCGCTTCACAGGGCCCACTGGCGGGAGGTGAGGATTCCGGCCCCGACATGCTGCGGGCAGACGGGCTTCCCGGGCTGGCGCCCGTCTCAGACACGCCAGGCACTAGGGAGCTGGCAGGTCCCCGCTGCTGTCGCCGCCGCCTCACCAATTCCTTTTCCTCGACCACGGTCACCAGCCGTCCCGGCAGCTTGCGGAGCACTTTGGGGCCTGGAGGCTGCCCTGGCCGACCAGCCCCCTGACCCCTAATTTCTACATCGGCACTGGTGCGACGCCGAGGGGGCCGGGCAGGTGAAGGACTCTCAGGCGAGGAGGTGGCGGAGGATGAGGTGGATGGGGCTGCGACCTCTGGTGAAACAAGTTCCTGGGGCTTCTCTGGGCTGGAGGTTGGGGTCTGGGCCTCCATCAGCTCTTCTGAGCTCTTGTCAACCTCCACTGGCTCCGGAAGTAGCTCATCAGATGCTCCTGAAGGTGGGAGATCCAGCCCATTGCTCTCACTCAGACACGAGGGCACCTCCTCACCGTCAGGCAGCACTGTGAGGACGGTCCCCTCAGCAGGCTCTGGAACTTCCTGCTCTTGACCGTTGGGGACGCTGTCAGCCTCCAGGGTTGGGCTAGGTGCAGAAGAGGCGAGAGAAAGGTTCTTCTCTGATATAGGCAGGATCTCAACAGCAACTGGCAACAGATCCTTAGGGGGCACAAGAGGAAGCGGGGACGTCTCGGAACTGGCCAAATCAGCCAGCTCCGGGGACTCGGTAGATGCCAATGCTTGTGCACACAGCTCTGTCTCAGGCCCCAAGCCCAAGGAGAGGTTGGTGACTGGCGGGGAGACGGGCACAGAAGGCAGACCAAGCAGGAGAGGGGAGGAAGGAGTTGAGAGAGAAGTTTGGGTGGGAGGGGGCGTATGAGCTGGCGGAGGGGTGCAGGCAGGAGGAGGGGCACAGGCAGAAGAACAAGAGGGAGGAATCTGTGAAGGAGGCAGTGGGGGAGAAGGCAAGACAGGAGCAGGAAGCATGGTTATTGGATTGGGGGCGGAAATGGGGATCGGGGCAAGAATTGGAACAGGGATCGGGGCCGGAATTACAGCAGGAGCTGAAGCTGGAGTGGGTCGAGGCCTAGGTGCTGGCCGGGGAACTCTCTCCCTGGCAGGGCTGCAGCGTGGGGTTGTGGAAGTGCTGCGGGTATGATGGGTGGATGTGACAGGAGTGTGGTTTGCCCCTTGAGTCTCAGCCCGGGCTCCACGAAGACGCTCACTGACGCGAGTCCCTGGCCTTTCAGGGGCCTTGGCCTTCTTACTGCGCCGGTGACTGCCTCCACCAGTCCCACAGGAAACCTCATCCCCAGCCCCTGGCCCCTCCTCCTCCTCTTGGGGTAGGCGGAACACCTCCTCCTTGGCTTGGTCCAGATCCTTGCGGGCAGCTTCCACTTGTTCCTACCAACAAGAGAGCCCAAATGGTGGGTGGTCAGAGGGAGGCAAGCAGGGTCGGGAGTGGGTAGAAAGCAGCCGCTTCTCACTTCCATCCCCACCTTCTAGAAATACTCACTTCTGCTTGCTTGAGCTCCTCTCGGCTCACCTCCTCCAGTGAAGCTTCCAGGAATTTCATGGCGTAGCGCTCAATGGGGGTCAGCTGTGGGAAGAAACAGTGGTAATCAACAACATAAGGACTTGATAACCAGGGCCCGATAGCCTTATTTTCACCAGAGAAGACAGGAGGAGGATCACAAGGCCCAGAGGAAGAAGCTGTGAAGGGTGAGGTTGAGAACTAGTGGGTCCAACACTGACCTGTTCTACAAGGGCAGCGATTTCTTGCTCAGCTCGGGACATCTCTTCATCCTCAGCCCCAGGCCGGCTGGCCTCCTCTCCCTCACCAGCAGGAAACCCATCATTCTCATTGAATTCTGCAAGCTCAGCCACCTGTTCGGCCTTGGCCTGGGTGGCTGCACGGATATCCTCTTCATCCTCTGCCCGACACAGTGCCTGCAAAGGTGTGGGGAAGAAAAACCAGGAGAATTAAAGAATTCTACATCCCGTGGTTTGATTCAGACAAAAATCTGAGGCCACATTTATACCAAACCAGGTATATAACTGAACTCAACTCTCTTCTGAGCCCTCGAAGTTATCAAAGCAATGCGATATTCCACATAGGATAAACTAGATCTCACTTGGAAGCCCACTAGTGAGAAAGCATCTGTTTTAAAAACCTCCAGCTCCACTTCCTTTTCCATTCAAGTCCACCTTCTGTCTTCTTAAGAGAACAGTCCCAGAAAGCTGTAATTACAAAAAATCCCTAACTCTTTTTTGCACTGAGATACCGCTTGACAACAGACTAACCACCTCTGGTTTTTTCCCGTGATGAATAGCCAGAAAGCACACACTGAAGTCACCGAGGAACACAACCTAGAGTGCGTGCAGGGAAAAGCACCTCCGTACTGTACCTTATAGTTCCCAACATCTACCTCTGAAAAAATACAAATGCCCAGCCTTTGCCCCCCCAAAATCATAACTTAGTAGATTCTCAGATGGGGTCCCAGGAATCAATCCTTTAAAAAGCTCTTTAGGATCACCTGGCTGGCTCAGTCAGTAGCCCCACACTGGGCGTGCAGCCTACTTAAAACAAATTAAAATAAAAAGCCAAAAGGTCCCCAAATGAGTCTACTATGTATCAATCAGTATCTGGAAAACAAGAGGTCACACCACACACAAAGCATTTCTTACGTCCCCTATTCCATTTCATCCTGTTACTTCCTTCCCATTAGCAGTTCAGAAAGGTGAAAAGCAAGATTCCAGGCTCAGAAGATGAAGCTGACTTGGCTTAACAAACACAGCTAGTAAGAGGTCCTATTAGAATTCAAACAAGTGGGGCGCCTGGGTGGCTCAGTGGGTTAAGCCGCTGCCTTTGGCTCAGGTCATGATCCCAGGGTTCTGGGATCAAGCCCCGCATCAGGCTCTCTGCTCAGCCGGGAGCCTGCTTCCTTCTCTCTCTCTCTGCCTGCCTCTCTGCCTACTTGTGATCTCTGTCAAATAAATAAATAAATCTTAAAAAAAAAAAAAAAAAAAAAAAGAATTCAAACAAGTAACTGAGGATTCCAAATCCTTTCTTCTATGAAATCTTATGAGCCAATAAGCAATCTACTCACAACTCCTAAAGGCCACCAGTCATTCGGGAAGCAGCAGAAATGTTCTTTCGCCCCAGACAGCCCACACCTTAACTATTCGCTCTACTCCAGAGAATGCGGGCTCTTTCCTCACCTGCTCCAGGATATGGGTCTGCTTGCTGGCTACAGGCTCTTCCTCCTCTTCCGGGGCAGAGGGTACAGATGAGCCAGATGGCTCTTCCAGGGGCATATCAAACAGCTCTCGGATGGTCTGCTTTGGGGAGAAGACAGGGAAGTGTCAGAGCCAATGGAACGCTGGACCCAAGTCTACTATGAAATAAAAGCTCTTAGAAATAATCAGGAATGCCACTAGTTGAAGAGGCAGATCTGTGGAGACCAAAGCATCTTATTTACTTATTTTTGTTAAAGATTTACTGTCTAACTGTTCTAATACATCCAGCTTTTATCTCAGAGAAAAAGAGAGAGAGAGCGAGCGCGCAGGCACTTGAGGGGAGGGGCACAAGGAAAGACTCTTTCAAGCAGACTCCCTGCTGACTGTGGAGCCCAGCGCACAACTCAACCCCAGGAGATCACAGCCTGAGCTGAAACCAAGAGTGGACGCGTAACAGCCTGAGCCACCCAGGTGTCCCAGAATCGACTTTCATGAGCAGGAGCAACCCCTACGGGCACAGCAGTTGTCTCCTGCATAGACTGGAAGATCTTAGTACCTGCTTAAAATAGGCTGTGGTGAAGTTGCCTCCCTCAATGGCCATGTCTCCCAGCATTCTTTTCTGATTTGCCTTTTTTAGGATGTTCTCCTCCACCGTCCGCTCACTGATAAGTCTACGGAGTGACAAAGGCGCCGTGTCAACCGCCAGAATAATAAACCTACCAGTAAAGAGGCTGCAAAATGAGGGGAGCGTAGGCAATACCTGTAGATGTGGACATCTCGGGTCTGGCCAATTCGGTGACAGCGATCCTGGGCCTGAGCATCCATGGTGGGATTCCAGTCGCTGTCATAAAAAACAACAGTATCTGCTCCTGTCAGGTTCACACCCACACCCCCACTCCGAGTTGAAAGGATGAAGCAGAATATGCGTTTGTCTGCATTGAATCGTTCCATCAAAGCCTAGAGAGAAAGAAAAAAGACTGTATCAGGAGACACGGCCACCCACACAGACCCAAGGCTTAGTGGGGCCCCTTCTGGAAAATGGAGACAGTAGCTGAGGTGAGCCTCAAAGGGCTGCAGATGTCCAGGTTACCTGTCTCTGTTCAACTCTAGTAGACCCATCCAGACGCAAGTAGAGGTGGCCATGGTAGGTGAGAAACTGTTCTAATACATCCAGCATCCGGGTCATCTGAGTGAATATGAGCACCCGGTGGCCCTCCGCCTTGAGCTGTCGCAACAGCACGGCCAATGTTTGCAACTTTCCTGACGAAAAATGAAGGGTATGGGGGGCTCGTTAGAAGCTGGAATAGCGGGAACACTTAGCACTCAAAGACTCCAGTTGAAAAATAAGAAAAGCTTTAGCTGAGGGTTTCAATTAGCCTAAAAGATCAAAAATATTTAACTTTAGGGGCGCCTGGGTGGCTCAGTGGGTTAAGCCTCTGCCTTTGGCTCAGGTCATGATCTCAGGGTCCTGGGATCAAGCCCCGCATCGAGCTCTCTGCTCAGCAGGGAGCGTGCTTCCTCCTCTCTCTCTGCCTGCCTCTGTCTACTTGTGATCTCTGTCAAATAAGTAAAAATATCTTAAAATAAAAAAATTAACTTTAGGAGCACCTGGGAGGCTCAGTGTCTGACTCTTGGTTTCGGCTCGGGCTATGATCTCAGGGTTGTGAGACGGAGCCCCGTGCTGGGCTCTACGCTCAGCGCAGAGTCTGCTTCAGATTTTTCCTCTCCCTTCCCATCCCCATACACATGCTCTCTAAAATAAGTTAATTTTTTTTTAAGAATTTTATTTATTTATTTGATAGAGATCACAAGTAGATGGAGAGGCAGACAGAGAGAGAGAGAGGAGGAAGCAGGCTCCCTGATGAGCAGAGAGCCCGATGTGGGACTTGATCCCAGGACCCTGGGATCATGACCCGAGCCGAAGGCAGCGGCTTAACCCACTGAGCAACCCAGGCGCCCCAAGTTAATTAATTTTTTTAAGTTAATTAATTAAAAAAAAAAGATTTTATTTATTTATTTGTCAGGGAAAGGGAGCACAAGCAGGCAAAGTGGCAGACAGAGGCAGAGAGAGAAGCAGACTCCCCACTGAGCAAGATGCCAGATGCGGGACTCGATCCCAGGACCCTGAGATCATGACCTGAGCCGAAGGCAGCGGCTTAACCGACTGAGCCACCCAGGAATCCTTAATTAATTATTTATTAAAAAAATATATATATACACACACACATATATATATATATATTTTTTAAACTTTATTTCCTTCTTTTATGGGATCCCCCTCTTTAGTCTGCTCCTGTCTAGGATCTACCTTCTATGTCTAACCGGGGGTAGGATAACATAAAGACCCTCAGGGGAAAAAAGGAAACCCTCAATGGTATATGAGCAGGAAGGAAATCTTTAAGGAGCTACTCTGAGTTATGCCAGCTAAACCACACAACAGATTCACAGGACAGACATCAACAACATCCACTGGACGTTATGACTTACATACAAGGATTCAAGATCCCTAAGATCATAACCATGGAGAGAGGATCCTATGAGGTTATCTAATTCAATCTCCCATCAAACACAGAAATACCTTCTATAATGTTTCTGATGAAAAATTTAAATGCTTTTAACAAAGACTTTCAATTTGTCTACTTACTCTAAATGGTTTCAAATGTTACAAAATTGTTTTTTTACTAAAATATTTCTTGAGCATATGTTAATAAAAATTTTGCTGTCTTACATTCTAAGGCCATTTACAAAATCTCTAAACATGTTACTGAAGAAACATCTCTGCTGGGCTGTTGCAGAAACAATTCACTACTGTCCAATAGATACTCTTGCATAATAGAACCTGATTTACACTGTAGACACCCTGGCAGAGATCCCTTGATCCAGGAAGGATAAGCCCCAATCCAACCCCAAAAGACAGATCATGACTGGTCTAAAAAAGCCATAGTTGGAGCGCTTGGGTGGATCAGTCGGTTAAGCCTCTGCCTTTGGCTCAGGTCATGATCCCAGGGTCCTGGGATCGAGCCCCACATCTTGCTCCTTGTTCAGCGGGGAGCCTGCTTCCTCCTCTCTCTCTGCTTGCCTCTCTGCCTACTTGTGATCTCTCTCTGTCAAATAAATAAATAAAATCTTTAAAAAACAAAAATAAAAAAGCCATAGTTCCTCTTTACCATTTCCCTTTGTCAGAGATTATTCTAGGGATGGGCTTATTGCCCAAGTTAAAGCAGTGCGCTATGAAGCGTCGTCAATGAGGAGAACTTTCTTCCCATCCCCCAGAGAGAAACTTGCTGAGAATATTTTCTCTCAAGCCCTGTTTCCTGCTCAGAGCACTGCTGTGCTCCCTGGAGTTGTGGCAGCCATGGTAGAACCACCAACAAATAAACATGAGAATAAGAAGATAAAAGCTAAGGATGGGAGAAAGACCAGAAGGTCCTGGGTCCACGAAAACATCAGTAAGCTGAACCAGTCATATACCACTATTCTCAGAATTTCTCATTAAGGAAACAATAAATGCTCTTGTGGTTCAAGCCACTATTCAGTTTTGCAATACTTGCAGCCAAATGCATTCTAACCAAAAAGAT
Source organism: Mustela erminea (assembly GCF_009829155.1). Lineage (NCBI taxonomy): Eukaryota > Metazoa > Chordata > Mammalia > Carnivora > Mustelidae > Mustela > Mustela erminea. Next base: position 762,032 of record NC_045633.1, read on the forward strand.
TCTAACCAAAGACAGGAAGATCCTTGTGTTTTCCTAAAACACAACTTACTATTTACTGTGCAGTCTTGTACCAACTTGCACCTTTCCCCATAAATCTGAAAACTCTCTGCTGTGCTATCTTGTTTGCCACCGTATCCTAAGTGTAAAATACAACAGATACTCGCAAAATAATTACCAAATGCATGAGTTAACACACATTTTCAACTTTCATCGAAGTCAAATCCATGAATGTCAAGAATCCATCAAAGGTCTACATTTCTCCATCCTACCTATAAGCGTAGCCTGAAAAACTGCCTGGTGTTTAATGAAATTCACAAAAATCAAGCTATAGCGTCCCTTTGATATAGTCTTTGCTACTCACAGTGGGGGGAAAGGTCTAGGGATCCTTACTGACCAATGAACTTACCACAGTCATACTGGATGAGCCTCAAGTCAGGGAACTGGGTGCGCATGTTACACACAATACGGTGCAAAGGACGAGCCCGTGGCCAGAGCTCACAGGCCAATTGCTCTTGGAAGGCTGCCTGACGGGGGGCCAGCCAAGGAGGTGGGTGGCTGGCATGCAGGGAAGGGGGAGGTGCCTCCACAGGAGGCATGACAAAGATGAACCTGTGAAGGAAGAAGGCAAGCAGCATAAAAGATGGAACTCGGAAAGGCCCCAAAAGTGCACCTTCACCAGCCCTAACCACTATATCCACTCAGAGGCCCCAAGACCCGGTTCCCATTAGCACTTAGCCCTGCCAACCTCTCAATGATTTCTGACAGCTGGTCTAGTCGTTGCTGGGGAAACAGTACAGCCTGGCGGGCAGCCTCGGTATAAGTCCAAAAGGTGGGGTGGCTGGGGCCAGGAGAACGAGGGCCGATGGGGCTGGCAACAGGTTGGGGCAGGGTACAGAAATCCAGGACTTCAGTCCCATACACAGGTGCCAGGGCCCCATGAGCCTCACTAAGTTGGAAAATCCGTTCCAGGCGTTCAGACCGCTGCCGCTTCCGCTTTTCCTCCAGAGAGTCCTGGGGATGAGAGGAAAACGCACACACACACACACACGCACACACACGCACACACACACACACACACACACACACACAGAAAAAGTGATCAGTGTCCTCATAGAAAACCTGACCATTCATCCCAGAATTAAACATAACCTATGGAAACCACAGGATTCAAAACTACATTATGCTTTTAGTGGGTTTTTCCAAGCTGTCAATAAGGAGAGTTACTCTTTTCATAATGTTATATGAAATAACTTCTCTGCAAAAAAACCCCGATCTTCCTTTATATGTTACCAAAACAGAATGCCTAAATATTCAAAACTAAGATCTGTATATTTAATAAGCTTATAAAATGGATGATTTCTGGGAATTTTCTTAAATAACACTTAAACTCCACGACTTTCAAATTAATTTGGCTTTTAGAAGTGGACCCGAAACAATTATTGAAAGCCTTCCTCCAATCACTGACCAGGACAGAGTGGCTAATCAAATCCAAGGGAGGTTTCACCCAGGAGCCATACTAGAATGGGGTAGAATTGGGAAAAGCTAATCAGACACCTGGGTTTCATCACCCTAAGAGAGAAAAGGGGAGGGCCCTAGCAGACAGGAAATTTGTAGGACTTTGACCCAGTCCTTTCCCATCATTAGCACTTCAATTTCACAGGCTAAAAAACTACCTTTTTTTGCAGCACTCACCACATTGTTTTACATCTGTATGATCTTTGACTAATATCTTCTATCCACAAAACTGCAACCATAACGCAAACTGTATCTTACCTTGCTCACTGTAATTACCCACTATCTAGCTCAGTTATCTGGCACCAAGCAGGCTCTCAATAAACAGCTGCTATGAGAATAAACAAATGAAGATGAACCCTAGGAGATGATCCTGAAAAAAAGCAATGTCCCAAATCTCCCTTCCTGTCTGCTCCCTTAAACTTGAGGCTCCTGGGGATCAAAGTGAAAAAGGAAAGCATCCCAGCAGAGCATGTCACTCTCAAAAGCAGTAGCAAAGGAGAAAATATCTGCATATCATGTATCTGAAAAGGTATTTGTATCCAGAATGTATCTTTCAAATCAGTAAAATAACCCAATTAAAAAGGGCTGGCTCAGTTGGTAGAGCACAGTTTTGAAGAGATTTTATTTATTTATTTCTGAGAGAGAGACAGCGCCTACACACGCGAAAACACAGGCAGAGGCAGAGAGAAGCAGGCTCCCTGGGGACCAAGAAGCCCGGTGCAGGACTTGATCCCAGGACCCTGGGATCATGACCTGAGCGGAAGGCAGTGGCTTAACTTACTGAGCCACCCAGGTGTCCCTAAAGCATGGTTTTGATCTTGATCTCAGAGTTGTGAATTCAAGCCCCACACTGGGCACAGAATTTACTTAGAAAAAATAATAATAAAAATAAATTTTAAAAAATTAAAAACACAAAGGATCTGAGTACCTAACATTTCTTCAAAGAAGATACACAAATGGCAAACCACCAAAAAGATGCTCAACATGACTGGCCATTAGGAAAACAAATCAAGACCACAAGATACCACGTCACACCCACTAGCACAGCTACAATCATAAAGACATAACAACAAGTGTTGGAAAGATGTGAAGAACCTGGAACCCTTCTGTGCTGCCTGTGGGAATGTAAAGTGGTATCGGTGGTTATCGCCACTTTGGAAAACAGTTTGGTAACTCCTCAGTTAAACATAGTTACTATCCGACTCAGTAATTCTGCTCCTAGGCATACATCCAATATAACTGAAAACATATGAAGACAAAAAAATCTTACAAGTGAACTTCAGGGCAGCATTATTCATAAGAGCCAAAAAGTAGAAATATTCCAAACGGGTCCATCTACTGCTGAATAGATACATAAAATGTACTGCCACACAATGGAATGTTATTCAACAATAAAGAAACCAAAATGCCGACATATTCTACAACGCGGATGAACCTCAAAGACCTTGCGCTAAATGAACAAAGCCAGTCACAAAAGACCATATGCCGTGATTCCATGGCAAAATCTAAAAAAACAGAAAAATTAGTGCTTGTCTAAAGTTAGAAGAGACGGAAGAGTTGGAAGATGACGGCTAAGGGTGTGGGGTTTCTTCTCAGGACCGTGAAAATGTTTTCAAGTCGACAGCAGTGATGGTTGCAACCTATGTGAATATACTAAAAGCCACTCTTTATATGGGCAAACTATGCGGTATGTGATCTTTATGACAAACTGCTTAAACAAAAAAAGTGCTTAAAAAAAAAAAGTGTTGAGAAGCTTCTACAGGGGGTCATTAAGCGTCTGCCTTCGGCTCAGCTCATGATCCCAGGGTCCTGGTAGGACCTGTTTGGTGGGAGGCCTGCTTCTTCGTCTCCCACTCCCCTTGCTTGTGTTCCCTCTCTTGCGGGGTCTGTCAAATAAACAAAAATAAAATCTTAAAAAAAAAAAAAGCCTCCACATACTTGCAGAGCAACCAAAATTTAGCACAGACCATGCAGCTGCCACTCTTGGGCTGGATCTAGCTCCCTTCTCTCTCCCTGCAGCAAGCCAGAGCCACCTGGCAGCATTAGAGAAAGGCCGAAAGGCGGAGTCAACGGCACGGATGGAGTGGGGGTCTGGGGCTGAGGAAAAAAATAAGCAGCAGCTCTGAATAAGCAGCAGATCCCTTTATTTTAAAGGGACAGAAAGACACAAAGGACCTGGAACAATTCACTAGATCTTTCTTCCTATTAGTTCTTGAATTACTTACTCGAATTTGAGCTACAAGTTTAACTTAGGCAAAAACATGTGTGGATCCGTACATGTAACAAAAAAAAATGGTCACCACAAAATTCATGGAAGGACAAGAAACACAGCTCCTTTTACACTGTGGAGGTAAAACAAACCAACAAACCTACAAGAGAGAACCATTCGTCAGAGGCTTGTGATCTTAGGGAAGTGCAGTCCATGGTGCCATTCCCTTCCCCCAGAAGCTCAAATCCTTGACAACTGCGATGGTTTCAGCAACTGAAAAAAGTTTTCCTATCTCTGAGGAGTGCCTTTTGCGTGGATGAGGAGAAAGCAATGGAGTCAGCGCATCTGAGTTCTCACCAGCTGTGCCACCTTTATAACATCACTCAGTGGGCTAGTCTTTCCATCTGTAAAATGAGGCCATCAGATGCTAACGCTGACTCAAGAATAAGCAAGTACCAAAAGACCAACAGTACCAAGGCAGCCTTGAATGTATCAGTGATTCTTCATAGTTTTAAAAAGCACATTAGGTCCTCAATTACTCCTCTGAGAAAAGCGGAATAAAGATTATCATTCCCATTACACAGAAAAAAGGAAAGGGCCAGGAAAGAGAAGGGACTTGGCCAACTGCACACTCTAAGTATCAGGTCCACAAAACTAGGCTGTGTCATCTACCAGGATTAACATCGTTCTGTCCCATTCACTCTACCAGAACTCCAAAGAAACCCCAAATTCCTGTTCCCTCTCTCCGAGGGAGTAAAACTTACCAGATAGAAAGGGGAACGAGGTGGTGGTGGGGGCTGGCGTCGAGGCCGGGGACCACTGAACGAGGTAGCAGTGGAGGGAGGGCTGGGGGGACCAGGGCGCAATGTCAGCGTCTCAGGCTCATCCTTGGAAACGGGCAGCCGGGATACCATGGTGACGGGCAAGGGAGCAGCGCCAGATGCCGAAACCACAAGGGAGGGTGTCTGGGAAGCTGGGGCCTGTGTTGAGATTGGGGCCAGCGCCAGAGTCTGGGCTGCAGCTGGACCCAAGGTGGACACCGGAACTGGGGCAGGGCTCAAGGTCAATGTTTGCACTGAAGCTGGGGTCAGGAGTGAAGCAGATGACGATACTGGAGCCAGAGTCAGCGTGTGAGCTGGGGCTGGGCCCATCGGAGAAGCTGGAGTCAAAGGGGGTGCTGGAGCCAGAGACAGTGTCTGTGATGGACCCAGTGGTGGTCCTGGCGCCAAAGACAATGTCTGGGCTGGAGCCGGTACTAGGGATGACGCTGGAGTCAATGACAATGTCTGCGCTGAAAAAGGCCCCTGAGGGTTCCCCGTTCCCAAAGAGAGGGTTTGAGATGGAGACGAGCCACCAAGAGTGGATGGTAAAACTGGGGCTAAGGCCAGTGTCTGTGTAGAAGCTGGACTTGGAAGAGGTGATGGAACCGGGGCCGGCACCATGGTCTGCGTCGATGATGGAGCCAACACAGGAGCTGGGGCTGGCACCATTGAAGAAGCCGAAGCTAAAGATGTTCCTGGAGTAGAAGATGAAGCCAGAACTGGAACCGGAGTCTGCGATGGAGCCAGGAGGGGAGCAGGACCTGACGACGGAGCCAGGACTGGAAGAGGAGCCAGAGAAGTAGCTGGAGAAGGAGCCAGGATTGCTGTCTGTGGAGCCACCATGGGAGCCAGAGAGGTGGCTAGAGCCTGAGATGCAGAAGGTGCTGGAGCCAGAAGGGAAGCCTGAGCTGCAGCTGGATTTGGTGCTGCCGGAAAAGGACTGGCCAGAGCAGAAGCTGGTACCAGGACAGGTGAACATGCCGGGGCCACAGCTGAGTTCAAGCCTGGAACATGGGAAGAGGCTGGAGCCAACAACAGAGGGTGACCAGGTGCCTGAGATGAAGACAGGGATGGAGTTGTGGCCAAACCTAGAGTCAAAGCGGACGCTGATGGGGAAGCCCCAGCCGGTGCCAAAGAGGGAGGTCCAGGAGCCGCTGAGACAACAGGTGCCAGTGCTGGGGTCACACTGGTCAACAGAGCTGGGCCGGAAGCCGAAACAGGCAGGGGGGCGGAGATAGGGACGGCGAGTGGAGCGGACACGGGGGCAGGAGGCGTGGCGGACACGGAGATGGGGAGTGAAGACGACACCGGAACGGAGACTGCAGAGGACCCGGGACTAGCAAGGGGGGAGGAGTTGGGAACCGGCACTGGAGAAGAGGCTGGCCCAGGGAGAGGAGAAGAGATGGTCAAGGGAGCAGCTCCGGGTGCTGAAGCTGTGGAGACAGAGGATGAGTTAGCCCCCAGAATTCTTTCCCTTACCCCCCCCCTTCATCCCTTTCCCAGAAAACCTTCACTCCCACCCCATGACGTCAAAGATTCAAGGACTTTGACAATTTAACATTTCCTTTCCCTCCCACGATTCTAAGAAGTATATTCTAAAATAAGGCAAGATGGGGGGAGGGGGCTTGGGAGAAGGGGGTGGGATTATGGACACTGGGGAGGGTCTGTGCTTTGGTGAGTGCTGTGAAGTGTGTAAACCTGGTGATTCACAGACCTGTACCCCTGGGGATAAAAATATATGTTTATAAAAAATAAAAAATTAAAAAATAAATAAAAAAAATAAAATAAAATAAGGCAAGACCTCAGCGGCCTGGTTCTGGGGCCCACTACAAAGCAAGTCAGTACGCAGATAAGTAAGAAACCTGTGCGACTGAGAAATCGTCTGGACCACCCTCTGTCTATTCCGGGAAAAAACATTTCCTCTTAGCCACCTGGACTCACCACTGACTTCGGGCGAAGGACTGTGGACCAGCTTGAGGAGGGGCCTCACCAGAGTGGACGTGGGAATGGGGGCCCGGGCGGTACCCAGAGTAGGCGTGGGTAGCCGGCCAGGGGCTAATGTGGGGCGTGGAGTCAACACAGCTGGAAGCCCAGAACTCGGAGGCCGGGGTGCTGGGGCCAATGGAGGAACAGGAGTCAGTCCATCCCGAGGGGCCTGTCTCACTACAATCTTCACCACGCCTGTATTATTCACCATGGTTGGTGGCACTGCAAGAGGAAGCTACATTGAGGGGAAGGTAGAAAAGAAACAAGAGACCCAGAGGATGGAAACAGTCCAGGGGCACGAGAGGGGAGCAGACAGATACTGGAGATACTGGCGAGGGAAGGCTGGACAGACAGTAACCCAGGGCATGCCTGAAGGGACCAAGGCCAGCAAGGGCTAAGTAGGAAGGCCAGGAGCCTCACCCTGGTTAGCAGCAAGCGGAAGGCTGAGGCCAGTGGGGGCAAGGGTGGTGCTGGGGGTCGAAGAAGGCGGCACAGAGACAGGGGTGGGGCCAGGGGTCGGGGCCACGGCCTGGATGAGAGCCACATGGGCAGGCTGGCTGATGAGGTGGTGCTGCCCCCCTGCGGACACCAGGTGCACCACATTCCCTGGGTTAAGGGAAGAGAGAGAGAGAGAGAGAAGCAGCTATCAGCCGGAGGAGGACAGAGGCAAGGGCAAGAGGAAACGGAAGGAACAGAGAGGGAGAACTGCTCCGGAATGATGGCGACCCTATCTTTTCCAAACGTTCCCTTTGGCCCCACCCGCCAGAAGCTCGGGAAAGAAACATTAAGACCAACGTCTGAAAAGAGCAACAAAAACAAAGAGACAAAGAAGAGGAGAAAAAAGGCAGGACAGGGGGTGGGTTTTACCTACTTTGCAGCGGGCGGGGCTGCCCCACAGCAAGCTGGCGCACCTGCGCACCAGTCAGAGTCAGCTTGTTGCCCTGGATCTGGAAGGTGAGAGGTTTGCTCCCCCCTGCGCTAGCCACGGGACGCTGTGCCAGCGAGGCCAACTGCCCGATGCTGACCACTTCACCTGCTGGGAACAAAGAGAGGGCCGAATATACCCAGGGACGCCTCGAACACCACTTTGCCCCACGAAGCACAGGTCTCCACTTCCTCCAACCCTCCCCCTCAATTTACCAAATTCCAGTAAACTCAGCCTTTGAGCCTTCAGTGTGCTGCTACTTTCAATCCCACTGGTTTGCCTAACCATCTCCTTTATGTCTTCTAATGGGCTGCCGGGCTACTGAGCTAATCGCCACCCCAGCTCCACGCTGCGCCTTCACCCCAAATAAGCGCTCCACTGCTAGGGTTACCATTATTCACTCATCTCTCAGAACTCCCTGACAGCTCTTGATTATGAATTTCCAGCATACAGCAAGATACTTCACGGACATTAGCTACCTAGAATTTTACACTTTTATACTCCTCAGCAGCTTTTCTCCAGCCCTGTAGCATGTAAAACTTCTCGTCTCAAAGCCTTCACTCACAAACCACGGAGAACTTACAAGGCAGGCGAGCCTGCATATCAGGAGACAAGATGAGGCGCTGCGGTGCAGGAGCCGAAGCTGGTGCTGCCGTGGTGGGAGCAGCAGCCGTGGTGGTGGAGGCAGTGGTGGCAGCAGCGGAAGGGAACGTGTAGCCTGGTGGCACTGTCAGGGGCTTCAACAGGCTGGAGGAGCCCGGAGGTGGGGCAGGGCTTAGGCGAACAGGAGCAGGTGGGGCCGGTTTCAGGGACAGGGTTGGCGTAGGAGGCCGTGAGGTCCCACTAAGGACCCCCAGGGGGGACGGCAACACTGCAGACACAAAGCAAACATCTGTCAGATATACCGACTGGAGCCCCAGCCCGCTCCCAGCAAGCTCCACACACGCTCCCAAGCCAACAACCACCACAACTCTGTCTCCAACTTCGCTCCCTCGACACTAATTTCATTACTCCTTCCCCAACCTGAACAATCTGCCTGAGGTAACCCCCCCCAGCAGGTTGGCCCCCTTGTAACTCACCCTGGGGCAGAGGCCCACTGTTTGGCTGCAGTGGGGGCAGCAGAACAGGGCCAGGAGGCCGGGATGCCGGAATAAGCGGGGGCCCAACAGGCGAGGCCGACACCATCAGTGGTGCTGGCAGCACTGGGGGGGCTGGGCCAGGGGTGGGCTGGGTGGAGAGCTCAGGGCCTGGAGGGGGTCGCACAGGGACAGGGCCCATGGGGGTCCGTGGGCTGTTCACCACCACCACTGTACGGCCTTCCTGCTTGGGCACTGGCTGCAGCATCCTGGAAGGACAAAATCAAAAGGGTGGGTAGGCAGGGAAGGAGAACAGGAACGGGAAAAGAAAGGAATAAGGAAGATGAAGCCAACACGGAAGTCAAACATCAAAAAAGCAAAGGAGAAAAAGGCAAAGGACACAAAGGAAAGAGAGGGAAAGAAGTCCAAGATAACCAAAAAGCACCGAGCAGAAAAAGGGGGCAACAGATCGGTGACAACACAGGGGCGGGGGCGGCTCCCAGGACCCTCTTCTCTCCCCAACTTCCTCCCGGACTTTGCATCCGTCCTGCACACACTTAGCCGAGCCTCCAACTCTCTCCTTTCCACCCCAATTTCTGCCCCCAGCCAGCTGTAGCCACTTTTTCTAGGAACCCATCCCTTTATCCGTCAGCCCTGGTACCTGTTGACCTTCATCTTGACGGGTTTGGGCCGGGGTGGGGGATCAGGAGCAGTGGCCACCTCTAGCAGTACCCGGCGGGAGAGGCGGTGCCGGGGTAGAAATGTGTCAGCTTCGTATCTAGAGACACGACCCTCCAGGCCAATAAGATCGAACCGACCCATGTCTATCCGCTGGCAGAAACAAAAAAGCGTGGTGTCAGATGGACCAATAAGGCAATGGTTTCCTGGATATGACGCCAACAGCACAGGCGACAGAAGAAAAAAACTGATCACAGGACTGCATCAAAAGATACTACCAACAAAATGAAAAGGTAAGCCATAGAATGGGACAAAAACATTTGCAAATCATGTATCTGATAAGAGGATAATATCCAGAACATATAAAGACCTCCCACAACTAAGCAACAAAGCCACCCAAGTAAAAACATCAGGCAAATATGCCAAATAAACATTTCTCCAAAGAAAATACACAACGCACAGGAAAAGTGCTCTGCATCACTAAGCATCAGGGAAATGCAAATCAAAATCTCAATGAGGTGGGGCGCCTGGGTAGTTCAGTGGATTAAAGCCTCTGCCTTCGGCTCAGGTCATGATCTCAGGGTCCTGGGCCCGAGTCCCTCCATCGGGCTCTCTGCTCAGCGGGGAGCCTGCTTCTTCCTCTCTCTCTCTGACTGCCTCTCTGCCTACGTATGATCTCTGTCTGTCAAATAAATAAATAAAATCTTTAAAAAAAAAAAATCACAATGAGGTACTGCCGCCTCACACCTGTTAAGACGGCTATTATAATAAAAGAAAAAAACACCAAGTGCTGGCAATGATATGGAGAAATTAGAACCCTTGTGCACTGCTGTTGGCAATGTGAAATGCAGCAGCCACTATGGAAAATACTACAACCGTTTACCTCAAAAAATTAAAAATCAAACTACTATATGATCTAGCAATTCTATGTCCCCAAAACAATTGAGAGCAGGGATTCAAACTGGTATTTGTACACCCAAGTTCACTGTAGCATTATTTATAATAGCCAGAAAATGAAAATAACCCAAAGTTATTTACCCATCCACCGATGGGTAAACAGGTGAACAAAATGCAGGACATATACATGTGTAAGCATGGATGTATACAGACATGTAGACACATGTATGAAACGGCATCCCCACTTAGCAAGGAAATTCTGGCACATGCTACAACATGGATGAGCCTGGAAGACAATCTGCTAATAAGCCAGTCACAAAAGGATAAATACATATGATCCTATTTATCTGAGTACCTACCCAGAAAAGTCAAACTTAGAAAAAGCAGTGGTGGCTGCCAAGGGCTGGGGGACAGGGGAGAATGAGGAGTTACTATTTCGTGTGCATGGAGTTTCAATTTGGAAAGATGAAAAAAGTTTTGGAGGGGCGCCTGGGTGGCTCAGTGGGTTAAGCCGCTGCCTTCGGCTCAGGTCATGATCTCAGGGTCCTGGGATCGAGTCCCGCATCGGGCTCTCTGCTCAGCGGGGAGCCTGCTTCCCTCTCTCTCTCTCTCTGGCTGCCTCTCCATTTACTTGTGATTTCTCTCTGTCAAACTAATAAATAAAATCTTTAAAAAAAAAAAAAAAAGTTTTGGAGATGCGTGGTGGTGGTCGCACAACGTGACTATACTCATGCCACTAAAATATACACTTAAAAAGGGTTAACGTGGTAAAACTGTGTATTTCACCACAACAAAATCAAAAGTTTGGGGGGGCGATGTCCAAAAAGAAGGAAGGAACAGGAAAACAAAATAGTATTTAAGTATCACTAACAAGCCAGGCACTTTCAAAAATATTAACACAGTTTTCACAAACATATTGCAGAGAACAGGCCTTTATAATCCCTACTTTCAAGGGCAACCAAACTTAGTGTTAGAGATCAATTGAAAATTAGCTTGCCCTAAGTCACACAGACCGAAAACGATGAAACCAGGGGAAAAGTGCTCAATTTATAAGGGAAGGATGCAATAACTGGACTCTAGCCTTAAAAAAAGAATACAGGGTTATGCTAGGGCCAGTAACTTTGGGAACGACTTACCTGGAGGGGGTGGACATCAGTGGCCCTTAGCACCAGAGAGGCGGTGCTGAAGCAGATTCCTGGGGTGATGAAGGGGGAGGTAACAGGTCGAGGGTCAAACAGGTTTGGATGATTGCAGACTTTTCGTAGCTGCATCAAAATGTTGATGACACTCATGAAATGGCCTGTGGCTAGTGTCTCCTTAGTGCTGGGAGAGAGGAAAAATAAATGGGGCATCCTGACAATCACATCTGTTCCAATATAGGGCCCCAGGGCCCACCCTCTGTCCTCCCTTACGTGGTCTGTGCCATGAAGTCATCATAGAGACAGCGCTGACGCTTGGAGAGCCGGCAGCGGATAACATGCTCATATTTTTTAGGCATCTGCTTCTCAACGTCCACCTTAACCCGGCGCAGCAAAAAAGGCCGCAAAACCTAAAAGCAAATAAGCAGGAGGCTAATAGGAGAACGATGGGCACTGAGCCCCAGCCTAGCCCCTCTAGCTGGGTCTTGGCCTAATGACCAGCAGAACCCTAGCTTAGCCCTTCTGTAAATACTCGTAAAGCCATAAAGTATGCCAGGAATCAATCACACAAAGAGGAATCAAATGTAAGCTCTCCACTCAGGACTTTACGGTCTATTGAAGGAGATCCATATAAAGATGGTAATACCACTCCTTAAGAAATGCTTTAAAAGGGCGCCTGGGTGGCTCAGTGGGTTAAGCCGCTGCCTTCGGCTCAGGTCATGATCTCAGGGTCCTGGGATCGAGTCCCGCATCGGGCTCTCTGCTCAGCAGGGAGCCTGCTTCCTCCTCTCTCTCTCTCTGCCTGCCTCTCTGCCTACTTGTGATGTCTCTCTGTCAAATAAATAAATAAAATCTTTAAAAAAAAAAAAAAAAAAAAAAGAAATGCTTTAAAAAAAAAAAAAAAAAAAGAGAGAAAGACACCGAGGGCAGAGTAACTATGCAGAAGGGATGACTTAAATTACATTTCAAGAAGGAACTGTAAATTTATAATATTATGAAAGTAAATCCAGGAAAGAAGCTGAGAACAAAAATGGTGGCATTGACAGACAGCAGAGAAAACAAAAGGCGAGTCTGAAATCCGAGGAGGTAAAATCTGATAGGATAGTTTTTAAATAGACATGGAAGAAACGAAAAATATAAATATAATGAAGAAAAAACACATAGTTAAAGAAGATTCTGGTTTCTAGTTTGATTTACCAAAGTGACAGTGTGAAGAAAACAGAGTAGAAACAGTAGGCTATAAAATTTGAGATGTTTGACTTAAATACTGTGTATTCAAGACTCGAATTCAGTAACTCTGAATTAAAGATACCAAGTCAGAAATTTAAATACAGATTGGTTGGGAGAGTAAAAATACAAATCAGAAAGTCTTTAAAGCCTTAAGACATATGAACTGAGACAAAAGAGCTGTCTCACCAGAATGCTGAGAGATGTTACTTAGAAGCTGGACAAAGCAGTAGAGCATCCGACTCTTGATTTTGGCTTGGGTCATGATCTCAGCATCATGGAACGGAGCCCCACATCATGCTCTGCAAGCACTGCGGAGTCTGCTTGTCCCTCTCCCTCTGCTCCTCCCCCCACTTCTCTAAAATAAATAAAATCTTCAAAAAAAAAAAAAAAAAAAAAAAGCTGGACAAAAGGATCCAGAGAAAACAAAAGGAAAAAAAGAAAGAGAGAGGAAAAAAAAAACCCCACAGAAAAAGAGAAAGAACCCAAAAGTTGAGGAAAGCCTGGTAAGAAGAAATCTAAGCAAGGACCAATCAGCAGGACCATTCTATTCAGAGAATAAAGACAAGTGTCACTGCTGGGGGGGGGGGGGGGGGGCGGGGACAAGTAAAATGATGACTAAGATGAGGTCACTCAGTTTGGCAATGGGTCAGTCACCAGAACACTGCCACCTGACAACTGAGCAAATTCAGCCCAGCACTGATTTCCCTCTCCCTAAAGGTCTTCCAGGTACTACCCTTAGTTTGCCACTCCCAACACCCTGCCAAACTGTTTCCGGCCCTACCTTGTGCAGGCGTTTGACCAGACCTTCATTGTACTCTTGGCTGCCCTCAATCATGCCAGTTAGGGGGTTAGAGAACCATTCTTTAAACTCGCGATGAGACTGGAAGACATGGGGCATCAGAAAGTGCATCAAGGACCACAGCTCCATGAGGCTGTTCTGCAATGGAGTTCCTGTGAGGAGCAGGCGTCTCTGGCTGCAAAGAAACAGAGGGAATTGGAAGAAGGATGATCAGCAGGGTCCCAACCTTCTGAGCATCTCACTCTTCAAGTCAAGTCAACCCTCCTCCAAATGGCCATTTGCACCCCCACCTGTTGAAGTTGAGCAGGGACTGCCAGCGCTGGGACTTGAAGTTCTTGATGTTCTGAGCCTCATCCAGAATGAGATAACGCCAGTTCTTGCGACGGAAGGCCTGGTGGTCCTGCAGCACCAGCTTGTAAGACGTGATACACACGTGGAAGGCATTGGGCTTGGTCCAGCCCTGAGGAATCAGGAGAAAGCAGCAGATGGTGGGGTGAACAGGAAGGAAAGGATAAAGAAAAGGTATGCTAAGGTCCTCAAAGGACATAAGTCAGGTCTGGAGAAAACAGCCAAGTCCCAGAAGAAGAAGGCAGCAATAGAAAGGGGAGGAAAAAGAACTTCTTTGAGAAAAGGGCCTAAGAGTAAAAGAGGCATCAGTGTGGGGCAAAGGAGGCGCGGGAGTGATCAATCACACAGAGAGCGAACCTGCCGCTTGAGCTTCCTCTCTTTCTGGGCTCCATAGTAAGTGAGGATTTTAAAGCTGGGACACCACCGCTTCAGCTCCATCTCCCAGTTCAGCATCACACTGGTGGGGACAATGATCAAATGGGGACCCCAGTTACCTGTTTAGCAAAAGAATGAGACATGTACAGCATGGTGACTATAGTTAATAATACTGGACTGCATATTCAAAAGCCATTAAAAGAGATGTTAAAAATTCTCAGTACAACAGAAAAAAAGCTTTTGCAACTGTGTGGTAGTGGACGTGTGCTGTGCCAATCATTTCGCAACACACACTAGTTTCAGAACGTTATACTAGACACCTAAAAGTCGTATAATGTTATATGCCAACTACATCTCAACTTAAAAAAACAAAATAGAGAGATAGTACGGAAATACAAACTTTAGGGCTCTGTTCTGGTTCCTCAGGTATAACCCCGATCACTCTACCTAACGGCCCCTCCTAAGAATCCTACACTGGCATCTCCAGTTACTGACCAGAGTCAATAAAGCTACCAAGACAGCACAAAACAGGGAGTGGTTCACCATCCCGCGGTTAGTCCCCATTCAACAGTCTTTGCAGGGGACTGGCCAAGGAGACCCAAATGGGAGGGCCCTGCCTCGTTACCTTTTTCACAGGCCAAGTGAGCAAGCAGGGAGATAGTCTGGATTGTCTTGCCTAGCCCCATTTCATCAGCAAGAATACCATTAAGTTTCTTCTCATACATAGTAACCAGCCAGTCCAGCCCAATGTGCTGGTACTCCCGGAGCTGGCCCCGCAGGAGCAGGGGGATGGGCGTCTTCACCTGGGAGGGAAAAAGAGAGGCAGCACAGTAGAAAGGAGGCACGAGTCACTGGGAAACAGAAAAGTCAAGATATGAGAAAGCAGAAACTGGGCTCTGGGGTTACCTGCGTGGTGGCCAAGGTATAACCCTTGGGCTGAAGACTTTCAGCCGCTGCCGCGATGTCAGTAATCTCCTTCTTAGGGCCGAGAGCAGCGGCAGGTCCTGGGGTGGGAGGGCCACTCCCCGCGTCTACCTCACTCTGCTCCTCATCCCTGGCAAGCAAGTACTCCACCCCAAAGTCGTCATCGTCTTCCTCCTCCTCCTCCTCCTCCTCCTCCTCCTCATCCGCCTGGCTCTGTGATGGAGACTCCTCAGACTCGTCAGACTCAGATTCCTCTGATTCGGAACTGCCGCTCGTTTCTTCCTCCTCCGAATGCTCGTCTTCCTCTTCCTCGCTCTGCTCCTCAGCAGATTCTAAAGCACAAGACCAAGGCTTAGTGCTCCCCGTGCCTACTCGTCCCGTATCTCCCCTCCAGGGTGCCCGTGGCCACAGAGTCACCTGACTGACTGCTACTATCCTCTTGAGGAGCCTCTTCGGCTTCTGTGGCCCCCTCTGGTTCACAGTCAGAGCTGTTAGCCTCAACCTCATCTTCGTCTTCCTCTTCACTACTCCCAGAGCCTGGGACCGAGGCGTCGGAAGCATAGGCTCCTGCGTACTGCTGCAGTAGCTCCTCCATGGAGAGCTCACCTGGAAAAGAAACCACGGCTAAGCTTCTGGGTGCTCTGAGGGAAAAGGGGTAAAGACAAAACAGAGGTCTGAGTGGTGCCCATTCATTTTATCTGGGTTTCTAGAGACACTACTGGGCTCAGGTCTGAAGGGAGACAGAAGAGTGTGCTTTCAGCACCAGCTACAAAGCCAAGTCCCACAGCCTGGGCTAGAACTATGGATGCTGCTGCCTTCCACTGGGAAGGGCAACATCAAACTAAACCTCTCTTTAAGGTTCAGGTCAAATGTGGCCAATATGCTCTTATATTAGCTCCACGTCTCCAACATGGTCACGTCACTCTGTTCAAACTTCCATCATAACCGGTCGTCATAGTCTGTTTATAATTATTTGTTTCCATCTCTCTTTGTCATTAGACCTGTAGTTCCTCCAAGGGGGATGAAAAGTCCTTTCTTATTCGTCTCTTTATCCCTCACATTCTGCACCAAGCGGATGCTCATGAAACGTCTGGTGAATGTCACCTTCTCGAGCCAACTCGCTCAGCTCCATGGCATGGTCCACGTCCCCTTCCAACTGCTCCTCAGCTGCTATGGTATCCTCTTCATCCTCCGCTGCGAGAGAGAATGACCCCAAATCAATGGGAACAGAATCACAGGACCCAGTCCAAGTTGAGGAGAGGAGAAAGCATGAAAATGTTAGGTCCAGAGAATTCAAAGGGCAAGGGGCAATAAGATAAAGAGAACATGCCTGACCTTCATCCTCATTGGCAGTGAACTCTTCGTCATCCTCATCTGGATGCCAAGGCTGTTTGTTGCGCTGTGTGACAGAGGGTGGGGGCTTCACCTGAATGGCAAAGCATGAAAAGGGACAAGACCTGAGGTTAGAACAGCAGGAGAAAGGTGCAATGTTGAATATGACGTCACAGAACAATCTCTCTGTCCCACTGAGTGACAGTTGCCACTGGCACAGTCCCAGAGCAAGGATGCAATCAAGGGTTTTCTTTCAGCACCAGCTACCAAATCCTGGCCCCACTGTCCAGAGGAGGATCTGTGAAAGTGCTAGGTAAGAAACACAGGCCCCGGCACCAACCCCACACACTCAGACTTCTAAGAAAGAGACAGCTTAGGTCCAGAAAAGACTTCCGGATTATCATCCTAGTTCCAAACCTACAAACCAATAGGGAGTATTAGGACCATTTCACAGAAGCGGCAAGAACTAGATTAAGTATTTTTTTTCAAGGCCACGTAACAGTTGTCGAGTACAGCACTCTTCCACGACAGCATTGGAAACTTCCCATCTCAGAGCGCGACTTGCCCCAAACCCAGATTCTTCCCTATCCATCCCTCCATGAGAGCCAAGTGCCCTCAACCAGGGAGAACTCCGGAAAACCACAACGACCTTATGAGCCAGAACTCAGTCCTTGAACCTCCAGCTCGGCTCCCACGGAGTCCTCCCTCTACCCATTCTCCGCGCACCTGTAACACCCGAGAGGCCTCTTCTTCACCACCTTCCTCAGGCCCATCGCGGGGGTCACTGTCACGAGATGAGGGGGTTCTTGAGGGGCTGGAAGGCCCTCCTAGCAGCTGAGGGGGGAGGGAACGGAGCAGCTCTTCCAATGGCAATTCTCCCTCACGTCGAAGCAGCTCAATCTCACGCCTCTGGGTCTCTGCATCATTGCCTTCCTGTTGTTCTTCAACCTCAATCGTCTCCTCATCATCCTCTTCCTCCTCCTCTTGGGGTTGGAAGTCCCCATCTATAGCAGGAGAACAAGGTCACAAAGTCCACGGGGCCCTGCAAGCCACAGGGTGGGTTTTCAGCTCTGGAAAGGGCACGTGAGGAAGAGAAACAGAGCCAAAGAGGACACACACCTTCATCATCCGGCCGGGAAACCGGGGGTGGAGGACTAGAGGCAGCTGAGGAAGAGCCAAGGCAAGGGGAAGAGCCAGCTTTGCTGGATGCTAGTGGCTGGTTGAGGCTCTGAGATAAAAGGTCTGAGTACTTTTCAGTTTGCCCCACAATGAAGTCCAGGTGCAGATCCAGAGCTTTTTTACGTTTTTCCTCAAGCCGGGACTGTTGCTTGAATTGTACCACCTGCCACAGCATGAAATGGACAGGTCACGGATATAATCTTTTATTCATGTAATCTTTAACCGAACATTTAGGGAAACCTCCTCTGTGCTAGTCTTTGGGCTTGCTTTTCAAGAGGGAAAAACTAAATGTCCTTAAAAGTGCTTTTGAAGAAAACAAAACAAAACAAAACAAAACAAAAAAGTGCTTTTGAAAAAAGCACAAAGGGAGCACAGGAAAGAGAAAAGCCAATTTAACTTCAGGCAGCAGAGAAAGAGTTACAAATGTATCTGGGGCTGAATCTTAAAGACTAAGTAGGTGTTCCCTAAGTGGGCACGAGAAGAAAGGCATTCCCGGCAACAGAAAGAACATGGGTAGGTTATCAGGGATGTGCAAAAAAAGAATATTTGAAGTAGAAAAGAAAAGGAACTGGCAGGAGACAAGACTGAATATACAGACAGAAACCAGGCAGTACTTGAGAAACAAAACTTCCTATATGAGAACAATTTGATTACTGAGAACTTCGATGATGTTTAAACAGGTAAATGGCATAAAGAGGTTTTAGGGAAAGCATGCTGAATGCCCTGGAGAGAGAGAGAGATGGGGAAGCAGGCTCCCCGCTGTGCAGAGAGGCCAATGCGGGGCTCGATCCCAGGATCCCAAGATCATGACTTGAGCTGAAGGCAGAGGCTTGACCCACTGAGCCGCCCAGGTGCCCCTCTCTCCAGCAGTTTTGATCACTCCTGCTACCAGGCTAGCACTAAGCAAACCTGCGGCATTTCCCTTTCCTAATCCCTGGCGCCCACCTTCTCCACATTGCTCCAGAACTGCCTGACGTCCTTAGCCATGGCGGAGGCAATTCGGCGCAGCTTGGCTTGCTCTTCTCTCCGAGCCCGTTCCTCTTTCTGCCGTTGCTCCTCGTGGTGCCGGATGACCATGCGCACAACCTGTGGGAATACGGAACCAGAGTGAAAACATTCCAAGGCCAGTCTCCTACTCCCTCCTCAAACCAACAGCAATGAGAATAATCAAGGCCAAGAAATCTGGAAAGTCAGAGCCTGCCTCCTGAAACTATGGGCATGAATAAGCACACTATACTGTTTATTCTGTTTGGTTCCCTTCAAACCAACCCACTTATCAAGGAAAAGGAAATCTGGAAAAGAAATACTGGAAGGTACGCCCAGCTGATGACCTACCTTACGGGCCACACCCCGTTTCCAACGACGCTCCTGAGCAAAGTCAGCAGAGAGCCACTGCATCTCCTCACAAAGATAGTCCCAGTGCCCTTTGGGGCGGGGAGGCTCGGGCACCTTAGGCAGCCTCTTCAATGACCAGAAACCCTCCTTCCGCAGCTCAGCAATCCGAGTCTCAATCTCAGCCTCCTAAGAAGGAAGAGCTAGGTCAGTCAAGTTACCGCACATATACGCTACCTCATGAAGACAACTGAATTCCTGGGCACTGATTAAATATAGGCACTGTCTGGACGGAATGTTGTATGTGACTTAAAGTCCGCATACCAATCCTGCAAGTAAGTAAGTATTATAACCTTTTCAAGTGGGGGGGGGGGGGAAGATGAGAGATTAAGTGATTTACTTGAGATCACACAACCAGGAAGTGCTAAGAGCAGGCAATTAAAAATAGGTCTAATGACTCCAGACACAGATTTTATGTTCTTTCCGTTATTTCACTCAATCTCCACGCCCCACGAACATAGGAAAGACTGAGGAAAACAGATTTCAAGGGAAGCCTCCAGGGAGGCAGGGGCGTACCCTCCCCATAGACTGGATACAAAGGATCTTCATCGCTGTTGAATTCCACTTAAGAGTATTATGTTCATGCTTAGATATATAAAGCCCAAC
Source organism: Mustela erminea (assembly GCF_009829155.1). Classification (NCBI taxonomy): domain Eukaryota; kingdom Metazoa; phylum Chordata; class Mammalia; order Carnivora; family Mustelidae; genus Mustela; species Mustela erminea. The sequence continues at coordinate 781,463 of NC_045633.1, forward strand.
GTACACAATCTGATTTGTTTTTATAAAAATATACATTTTGGTAAAAATACTAAAAAGTTATACGTAAAAGATTAAACAATAGTATGATAAAAAGGTAACATGTTTCTACTATGGCTAAATTTCACACGCAAAAAAGTGAAAGCATTTGAAATAGACAAAAGTGACTTAAAAACTCAAGACAACTGGGAGCCCTAGTGGCTCAGTCAGTTGAGCACTGGACTCTTGATTTCAGCTCAGGTCATGATCTCAGGCTTGCAGGATCCGGCAACCCCGTCAGACTCCTCTCTCAGCTTTTTATCCTGTCCCTATCCTTCTGCCTCCCCCTGAACAACTTACTCTCTAAAATAAAGAAAGAAATCTTGAAAAACAAGCTCAAGACAACTGCTTTCATTATTCTTGTCTTTTTCTGACAAAAACTAAGTCATAGGAAACAAGAGCCAGAGAGGACAGGGAACTAAATGGCCTGATGGTGAAGAAAAAAATCAAGAAAGACAAGGGTATTATTAGACCATAGCTCTTGTATTTAAGCATGCAACAGAATCACGTGGAGTGCTTTTTAAGACAGACTGCTGGGCCCCCACCCTCTAGCTTTAAATGGATAGATGTAAAAAGGGTACCAACAAACTTGAATTTCTAACAAATCTGCCAGGTGATGCCAATGCTGCTGGTCCAGGGACCACACTTACCACTGGGTAAAGCAGCAAAGGCTAGAGGACAGAAATGAGCAGTAGAAACCAGTAAATCTTAAGAACCTCACAGTTTAAAAAGCATTCCAGGTCTATTTCCTCCTTTAACTTAGAGCTCACAACAGTTTATAGACTACTACACCACCTTTAACTCACAGACAAGGAAGTTCAGAGACCAAGCAACTTGCTCAAGATTTGCAATTTAAGGCAGAGCCCACCCTCTAAATCCACAAGGAAAGAAATGTAAAAAGTTCATGGGACACAGAAGTTGAGGAAAGAGAATCCTCATGGGCCTTCCCAATACGTACATGCTTGGCCTGCTCTGCAATCTCAGCATGGCTCTTCTCCCACTTTGGGCCCTTGTTAGCCAGGTCAGCAGCCTGGGGTAAGCTGAGCCCCTCCAGGGGCACTGTGGCACCATCTGGGGGCCCTGGAGGTCCATCCAGAGAGGAATCTTGAGCTATATGCTGGGGGGAGATGCCGCCTGCCCCACTAGAGGCTGGGGAACTGGATGAGGCAGGGGACACAGGATTGCTGCCTGTCATGCCGTCCGACACCATCTAGAAATAAACAGAAAATGATAGATAAAATGAATGCTTAGCAAGATATTGGAAGTTCTCATCATATTATCTCATTCTATCTTACAAGAAAAAACTCAAGTAAATAACCAACCTCATTTTTATAAACATAAATATACAAGATACTATGTTTTGGTAAGGTGTTCAATATAGCAGACCCAAGTTTACAGATGCCTGGCGTGCAAAAGGAGTCACAGCCAGACATTTACAGTTCCCAAATTCAAGAATAATACCATAGCATATAATTTCAAACACTAATGATCCTTTCAGAACCTAAAGAAGTTCATTCACGTACACAACTCCCCATTTTTTCTTCCTTTACACTGAATGGCAGATTCACCTATTAGAATCAATCTCAGTTACCACCAAGTTCAAAAAGCAACAATGACCACCTCCAAGATTACTTAAACCTCTTCATGTTCTTCATCAATCTTGGTAGTTTCCTTTACTAGGAAGGTGGAAGGGGAGGGGGGCTGGTCACTGTTCTCAAACACTCAACTACTACTTCATAAAATAGTGCACAAAAAATAGTTAAGTAGAGAACAAAGTCTCACTTAAATGTGGACGTGAGCAAACTCATACAAATTACTCCAGCACACTCGCCTAACAGGTGTGCCACTGGAATTCCTACCTCAGTTAAATGACAAAAGAGTGTGTATCACAAAATTCCCCAGCTGCTCAGGAAATTTTTTTTTTTTAATTTTATTTATTTGACAGAGAGAGATCACAAGTAGGCAGAGAGGCAGGCAGAGAGAGAGAGAAGAGGAAGCAGGCTCCCCGCCAAGCAGAGAGCCCGATGCAGGACTCGATCCCAGAACCCTGAGATCATGACCTGAGCTGAAGGCAGAGGCTTTAACCCATTGAGCCACCCAGGCGCCCCATGCTCAGGAAAATTTTAAGTATCAAATCCATGCCCATCAAAACCCTACTCTATGCAAACCTATGTATGTCTACTCTCAAAAGCCACATTTTTCCTACTCTTACATTTCCTTAGTATGAGAAAAGTATAAACACTACACATCATCCATAATACTTATGTTTTTCCAGTTCCTAAGGAAACTAAGCTATTCTCAAAGCTCAGTCTTAGGAAGCACGTTGTCCCAATCTCCATTTCCAACCTGGCCTAATTCCACCCCTTTTAGGTAACAATGAGTTTCCACAGTCTTAGCGATCTATATCATATTACTGTCAAAAAGCGTGTGAATATCTAATTACACTGATGGTCAACCTGAGCACCAAAAATTTTCCAAATACAGATAGCTGTAGGATCCTGGAAATGTGGCTAAAACGTGCCACATTTCTTCTGACTCAGATCTAACAGCGGCACAAAGCAGAATCAGAGAAGGAATCCTCCCCACGTTCAAACCTGTGTCTGCAGGATTGGGAGCTGAGGGTGAGCAGGGGAGGGGCTGCTCTGCATGGTCCCACTCCCAGGCTCCTCTTTGGACGCCTGAAGAATGACTGGGTCGTTATCACCACTGCTGCTGGCCGAGGGGCTGGCGTCCGGCTGCAGGGCATGCTGGGAGCTGGCCTCATTCTGGGCCACCGGCCACCGGGACCCGCCTTCCAGGGCCCGGGGCCCACTAGGGCGTCCCAGCCTCCGCTCAGGTCCACCGGCCTCTGGAGCACCTAAAATAGGGTAAAAAGAGTAAAAATGGGATTTGAAAACATTAATGAATCTTGAAAAAACAAACACAAACAAAAACCAAGAACAACGTTAAGGAATAAAGATAATGGGGGCGCCTGGGTGGCTCAGTGGGTTAAAGCCTCTGCCCTCAGGCCAGGTCATGGTCGCAGGGTCCTGGGCTCGAGCCCCGCATCGGGGTCTCTGCTCAGCAGGGAGCCTGCCCCCCCCCCCCCCGCTCTGCCTATTTGTGATCTGTCTGTCAAATTAATATCTTAAAAAAAAACGAGAGAAAGAATAAGGATAACGAGCAATGACTACAGCCCGTGTTTCCGGAGCTTCCACTGCGTGTCCTGCTTTACCGAGCACCGACGTGGTAGGTCCCATAACCCTCGCACCCACCGAGCCAGCCAGGTACCTCTCGCACCCTAATAAAAACGTGGTTCCTTCCTCGTGCTAAAGAGAGGGGCACACAGAGAGCATCGCTGCCCTAGACGAGCGTCCCCATTTCACGCCAGGGAGTCCTCACACACAGAGGCGTAAACGGACGGACGGGACCGAAACCGAGGGAGTTTCGCGGCATGTGCCCCTCGCCTGGGGAAAGCGAGGGCGGTCGGACGTTGCTCTGGGCGCGCGGCCGGCGAGCTCCCGCACCCCGGCCGGCCGAGCGGGCTCGCACTGACAGTTCCTCCCGCGGACCGTCAGCGTCGCGCGGAAGACGGCATCCGGCCCTCACCTGCGTGAGCCGAGACCGCACCCCCCGTGCGGGTCTGTACTTCCACGGTGCCGCCGTACTGCGGGGAGTCACGCCTGCAACACACCGCGGGGAGGGAAAGCACCGTGAGGGCCGGCGCGCACCGACGCGCGCTGACCCGCATCTACCGCAGCCTTCCGTGCGGCGACTTCTGAGGCTGCGACGTCCACCCGAGTCCAAGGCGGAGCGGGCGGTCACAGTCGCAAGAGAAGCTCACGTCCCAGGAAAATAAAAGCAAATCATGTTTTGCGAAAAAGATCCCGGCTGCAGGAGAAGCCCTGAAGCGGAGCCAGCAACAAAGTTCGAAGGGCGCAGTGCAGGCGGCCACGGCGCGGAGAACGCGGCTGTCACAGCGCGAGCTCCGGAAGACGCTCCCGGGCCGGGCGCGGACCCGCCGCCGCCGGCCGCCGCCGGCCTCCGCCCGCAGCGCCAGCCGCTTCCGCGGACACACGCACGGCCGCACGCACCGCGGCGGAGGAGGCAGAAGCGAGAAGGGCCGCTCGGCGAGGAGCCGTGCCCCGGAAACAGGTGGGCGAAACCCACCGAGGCCCGGAAGTGCTTCCCCGAGCGCGAGGCAGTCCCTGCAGCGGGGAGCAGCCTCTGAGTCTCTCCTTCCCCCGCAGCAGATTCGCAGACCCGAGCGAACCACACTGCAGGACGCCTGAACTCGTGACCCCCGGCTGCACGGCTCTCTCCCAGCTCCCTCCGACAGACTGACCCGGCGTGACCCCTGACCTCTGCCCCCAGCGGCCACTAACCCTAAGCTAGCCCCGCCCCCCCAGACTCCCACCCCACCCAGCGTGCGCGACAGACTGGGGGAGGGGCCCGCGCGTGCGCGCCTGGAGGTGGAGAGCGCCGGCTGCGCGCACCGCCCGGGGGCTCCCGCCAGAGCCCAAGCCCACGCACACCGGGGTCGCAGGCTGGGAAGTCTCTCATCCCTACCCGTCAGGGAGCCCCCCACCACCTGACCGCGAAGGGCTGACATAAGGGAGGGTTCGTGCCGCCAGGTCCTGGTTACTGACTGCATAGGGTGGGCGCGCGCCCCGACTCCTCGTCCCACGCCCCCCTTCCGCTTCCCGCGCGCCCCTGGGGAGGGGGCTGGGGTTGGTGGGCGGGCAGGAGCGCACCTGGGTCCGTCCTCTCAGGGCTCGCTCGCTCGCTCAGGCACGCGTGCGCAGACGGGCGGGAGGGGAGAGGAGATGCGCCCGGGCCCTGTGCTGGCCGGCCTGGCCCCCCTCAGCCTGTCTCTATGGGCGCGCGCCGACAGCCTCGCGCACCGGCCCCGGGGCCCCGGCCGAAGGTGCGCGCGCAGCACCCCGGGAAGGTGGGAGGAGAGGCGGTGGCGGAAAGATGCGCGCGCAGTCACCCGTCAGGGGAGGGGGAACTGTGGGGCGTCCGCCATCTTGTCTCCCTCTCCTTACCTGCGTCCTCGGGGGCGTGCGCTCCACCCCCCCTCCCGCCGAGGAGGGGGGAGGGCCCCCTCTTGGCTGCCGCCTTCGCGGCCTTTAAATTCCCCTGGGGCCCGCGGCTACTTTCACCGCCTTGCTTCCACTGCCTCCTCTCGCGGCACAGAGTTGCGGGCGGTGGGTGGGAAAAATGGAAGACGCTACTCTCAGCGAACCGCCGCCGCCGCTTCCGAGGCCCCACCAAAATGGCCGCCGCCGCCTCGGCCGCCACCGCCACCACCAGCACCACCACCACAGCTCGCTATCGCTACCGCCGGCGCGGCCCGTCCTCTCGCGAGAGACAGTAACGAGGTTGGGGGAACGGGGAGGCTCGCGTGCTAGCGTAGGGCGCTGCCCGGAGCGCAAAGCAGGCTGGGTGATGTAGTCCTCTTGGAGACTCCGCGCTCGCCCCGCGGCCAAGCGTCTTCATCCTCCACTGGAGACCGTGGCCGTGAGGCTGCATTGCGGCTGCCGGTCCGGAGCAGCCCCCGCTTGTGACTAGATCACCCAGAGAGCTGAGCTGTGGGTCAGCAAGCCGGCCGTAGAGCCTGGGCCTCTGCATTCCCCTGCGGTCCGCTTCGTCTTAGGCGGGCTGGTGGTCGCGGGAGCCCCGTCGCCGCCGTGCCGTCCGCTGGCCAGCTTTCTGGGTTCAGGGCTCCCTGGAGAGGCCTCACCCCAGAACGGAAGAGGAGCAGTCGCCTTCTGCCGAGACCGCTTTATGCGCTGACCCTCTGTTCATCCCGAAGCTCCTGGACCAGCCCGTGACCGCGGAGCCAGGTCGCGGCCGAGCGTCCAGCTGCACCGACTCTCGCCCAGCTTGGGAGCCGGGTTAGGGAGCCCGGATGAGGTCGTTCAAAAACTCCTCACTCGGCTTAGTTCTTACCGGTGTTGCGCGGAGCTGGTCCTTCTCTCTTTCTTACAGCAAAGATGAGGGCTGAAAACTGAGAAACGGATGCGCGCGAAGCGGCATCACACTGTAGGCTGATTATACTTCAATAAGAAAATCGGTGTGAAAAAAAGAAAGAAAACTCCGACACCTAAAAGAGCCACGAAAGTAATGGAAGTGGAGAGGGTCGGGTGAGGAATGAGAGGGCCTGGAGACTGTATGCTCCGATTCGCGAGAATAGCCACTGTTCAAACCACTATTTTCCGGTGGCCACCCGGCGGGCCACGATACATCTGAGGGTCAAATTCAGCCACAGGCTGCCCATTTGCTACCTCTGGCCTCTGCTGGAGCCTCGAGGCATACAGAAGGACTCAGGACAGATTATTTGGTTGAAAAAGTGGATGAATGTCCACCCATTTAGGCCCAGGCGGGGGTGGTGGTGGGTGTGGTGGTGGTGGTGGGGTTTTGTTCCACACCAAGCTTACATATTTCTGAGACCCCATCATAGGACCACACAGAGCTCCCAAGAGATCTCCCGTTTCTGGGCCTTCCCATAAACCATTCCATCCTTTTTCAGCTATTCTTCCGTCAAAATTCAGCTCAAGGGGGACAACCCCCAGGTGATCCCATTTGACCACACCTAGGCTGCTGCCCTTACTGTTGGCTCCCAAAGCCTCCTGGGTTGGTTGGTTTCTTTTTTTTTTTTTTTTTAAGATTTTATTTATTTGTTTATTTGACAGACAGAGATCACAAGCAGGCAGAGAAGCAGGCAGAGAGAGAGAGGAGGAAGCAAGCTCCCTGCTGGGCAGAGAGCCCGATGCGGGGCTCGATCCCAGGACCCTGAGATCACGACATGAGCTGAAGGCAGAGGCTTTAACCCACTGAGCCACCCAGGCGTCCCCCTGGGTCCTCCTGGGTTTCTTTTTTTTTTTTTTTCTTTTTTTTTTTTTTTAAATTTTTTTTTTTTTTAAAGATTTTATTTATTTATTTGACAGAGAGAAATCACAAGTAGGCAGAGAGGCAGGCAGAGAGAGAGAGAGAGGAGGAAGCAGGCTCCCTGCTGAGTAGAGAGCCTGATGTGGGACTCGATCCCAGGACCCTGAGATCATGACCTGAGCCGAAGGCAGCGGCTTAACCACTGAGCCACCCAGGCGCCCCCTCCTGGGTTTCTTAAAGCACTGATTGCATTATATCTGGATTCGTGTCTGTCCACCCCACCCCCAAAAGTATTAACCCCTTGAGGATAGGAACATGGTTTATACATGAAAATCCACGAAGCCAGTCTCAGAAAGATTATTTGGGAAACTTATTAGTATGAACTACTTGTATTATAATACTTGGTTAAAAACAAAAATAACTGATACTGGATTCATGAGCTCAAACTGAAAATAAACCCCAAATCTCTCTTCTGTTTCTATGACTATCACCCTAGAGCCAGCCACCATTATCTCTTGGTTGGATTACTCCTGACTGGCTTCCCCACATCCACTCCTGTTTCTCTTTACTCCATTTTCCACGTAGCAACCAGAGTGACCTTTACATATAAATAAGATCGTGTTGCTCTCGTACTTATGACCTCTGAGTGGCATCTTAATTCACTTAAATTATGTATCTTAAAATCTCCATAGGACAGACATTATGTTGAAGAAGCCAGGCACAAGAGAATTGACATATGATCCCATTTATATAAAGTTCAAGAGCAGACAAAACTAACTGACCGTGGGGCGCCTGGGTGGCTCAGTTGTTAAGTGTCTACCTCTGGCTTGAGTAATGGTCCCGGGGTCCTGGGATGGAGCTCTGCATCAGGCTCCCTGCTCCGTGGGAGGCCTGCTTCTCCCTCTCCCACCCAGCCCCTCCTTCTCTCACTGTGTCTGTCAAATAAATAAATAAAAATCTTTTTAAAAAAATAACCGATGGTGATAAAAATAATACCCATTGAGAGAGAGGGCTTTTACCTGGGGAGAGACACAAGGAGGATACTAGAAATGTGTATCAGGAGCTGGTAAATCATGGCCCAGAGGGCAAGTCTTGTACTGCCCCAGGTTTCATACAGCCTGCCAGTTAAGAGTGTTAACAAGTCTAAGTGACAAGCCTTACACTTACAAATGGTTGAGGGACAGTCAAAGGAAGAAAACTCTTGTGACACATGAAAAGCAAATGTAAATCAAATTTCACTGTAACTAAAGATTTCTTGGCATCCCACCATACCCACTGACTACCATGGCATCTATGTCTGCTTGCCTATTACAGTACTATAGCTGAGTAGTTGCAAGAAAGGCCCTCGGCCCACAAAGCCTAAGCGACTTTCTGTCTGGTGCTTTACCAAAAATGTCTGCTGACCGCTGTTCTCTATCTTGATCTGGAGGAGGTCATTTCCAGATCAAGACAGATGCGAACATTCATTGAGCTGTGTACTTAACATTTGTATATTTTGTGTACCTCAAAACATGTATCTTATACTTTAATTTTAAGAATAAATATCCTACAGGACATGACCCCTGTCTACTTATTTTTTAAAACTTCGTTTACACCTTGCTCACTGCACTGAAGCCACCATGTCCTTCTCCAAACCATCGAGTTCACTTCTGCTTCCAGAGCCTTCATTTTTGTTGTTTCTTCTGTCTGAAAGTTTTTCTTCATGGCTAGCTCTCCCTTTTCATCAAAGTCTCAATTTAAACGCCGTCTCAGAGAAGTTCCCTGACACTGAACAGCCCTTTCACTGCCAGTCGCTCGCTATTCCATGCTTTCTTCACAACACGTACGTGGAAATTACTAATTTATCTGATGCTTGTTTATTGTCTGCCCTCCTCCCGTCTAAAAGATAAGCTTCCTGAGAGCAGGGACATTGTGCTAGGGATTACAGTACTCTGGATAACATTTCAGACAACCCTGTAAAAAGGAGATTATTCCATTTGACAAATGAAATTTCAGTTGAATGGAAAGTGAGTGTTGAAGACCAAATATTGTCAAGATGTCCATTCTTCCCAACTTGATCTACAGATTTGGGGCGATCCCTATAAAAATCCCAGCAAGTTATTTTGTGAATATCAACAAACTGATTTTTAAAGTTTATACCTTAAACTTCAGAGGCAGAAGAGCCAAGATATTATTGAAGGAGAACAAAGTTGAAAGACGTCAAGACTTACTGTAAAGCTGCAGTACAAGAAAGCATGATATTGGCAAAAGTATAGACAAATAGGTCAAAGGAACAAAAAGATCAATAGAGAGCCCAGAAGTAGACCCACATTGATATGGGCAACTGATCTTGACAAAGGAGTAAAGGTAATACAATGGAGCCAAAATACTCTTTTCAGCAAGTGAAGCCAGAACAGCTGAACGTGCATAAGCCAAAATATTAATCTAGACACAGACCTTACACCTTTCACAAAGATTAACTCAGAATGGATTGCAGACCTAAATGTACAGAGCAAAACTGTGAAACATCTAGAAGATAACATAGAAAATCTAGATGACCTTGACTGTGGTATTGATGCCTTTTAGAAACAATAAGAAAAGGATGATCCATATAAGAAATAATTGGAAATCTGGACTTCATTAAAATTAAAAATGTCCCTGTGAGTGCTCGCTTCAGCAGCACATATACTAAAAATGTCCCTGTGAAAGTCAATGTGAAGAGAATGAGAAGACAAGCCACAGATTGGGAGAGAGTATTTACAAAAGACATCTGATAAAGGACTGTTACTCAAAATATTCAAAGAACCTTTAAAACTCAATAAGAAAACATTAAAAATGGGCCAAAGACCTTAGCAAAGAAGACATACGGACAGCAAGTGAATGTATGAAAGGATGTTCCACATCATGTGGCATCAGGGAAATGCCATCTAAAACAACAGTGAGACACCACTACGCATCGATCAGAAAGACCCAAATTCGGAATGTTGACAACACCAAATGCCAACAAGACTGTGGAACAATGGGAGCTCTCATTCGCTGCTTTTGGGAATGGTATAGCCAGTTTGGAAGATGGTTTGGTGGTTTCTTACAAAAGTAAACATACTCTAACCATACAATCCAGCAATCACACTCCTTCTAATTCCCAAAGGAATTTTTTTTAAAAACCTACATCCTCACAAAAAACTGCAAATGGATGTTTACAGTGCTATTCATAATTGCCAGAACTTGGGAGCAACCAAAGTGGCTCTCAGTAGCTGAATGGATAAACCGTGATACATCCAGACTGTGGAATATTATTCAACACGAAAAGGAAGTGAGCTATTGAGACACACAGAAACATGGAAGAGGGGGGTGCCTGGTTGGCTCAGCCAGTTAAGCATCCAACTCTTGAGTTTGGCTCAGGTCATGATCTCAGGGTTGTGAGATCAAGCCCTGCATTGGGCTCTGCCCTGGGCATGGGGCCTGCTTAAGATTCTTTCTCCCCCTCTCCATATGCCCCCTCTCCCCCATAATTCCCTCTCTAAAAATTAAAAAGAGAGAGAGAGAGAAACATGGAGGAAACTTAAATGCATGTTATCAAGTGAAAGAAGCCAATCTGAAAAGGCTACATACTGTATCATTCCAACTGTAGGACATTCTGGAAAAGGCAGAACTATGGAGACTAAAATAATCAGTGATTGCCAGGGGTCAGTGGGGAGGGATGAATAGGAGGCGAGAACAGAGGATTTTTAGGGAAGAAAATACTCTCTCTATGATACTGTAATGGTGGATACACGTCGTCATATATTTGTTTAAACTCATAAGATGTACAACACCAACAGTTAACTCTAAGGTAAATCATGGACTTTGGGTGATTAGACTGTGTCAATGTCGGTTCATCAGTTGTAACAAATGTTCCCACTATCATGAAGGTTGTTGGTAATAGAGAGACTCTCATGTGTGGGGACCGGGTGTATCTAAGAAGTTCTCTGTGCCTTTCCCTCAATGCTATCAATGCAATATTCTTCTAAAAGTTAGCCTTAATTTTTATTTATTTTTTGTTTTAAAAGATTTTATCTATTTGACAGAGAAAGACCCAGCAAGAGAGAGAATACAAGCAAGGGGAGTGGGAGAGGGAGAAGCAGGCTCCCCGCTGAGCAGGGAGCCCGATGTGGGGCTCGATCCCACGACCCTGGGACCATGACCTGAGCTGAAGGCAGATGCTTAACGACTGAGCCACCCAGGTGCCCCCTAAAATAGCCTTAATTTTAAAAAATTAAATGGTGCCCATCTTTTTAGACCCTCTTCCCATCACCTTCAGAAGACAGGAAGCCAGGCCAGAGTCCGAAAGGGTTGGACCTAGCCTTGTGCTACTAATTCCTTGCTATGTCATCTTAAGAAGCACCTCACGTCTCTGAGCCTCACTTTTCTCACACGTATAAGGGAGATAGAGTTACTGATGTAAAATTGCTTTGAAAGCTCCAAAGAGAGGGGTGTACTTTGGATCGATATTTCAGTCTCAAACTCATGGCTCTTCAGGTCAAGTTAGTTTTAAGATATGGTTTACAGGGTGTTTTAATGTTCCGAGTGTTATTAATACTTTAGCAGAAGAATGAAAGCTCCTACTTGCCACAGACCCCGCCATTCCTAATTGTCTTGCTCTAGGTAACTTCATGCACTCATCTGTCTGGCTCCTGAGGGTAGTTGAATCTGCAACTTCTTGTTCCTGCATTTGGGTGGTAGTGGGTGTGCTCTCCTGACCAGCATTTTCTCTGCCCACTGAGTGTCAGGGCCTGTACTGGGTTAAATGGGAGAGACAGGAGAGATGATGACACAGTCTCTGATCCCAAGAACTTAGCCTCACTGGGAGTGATCTTTGAGCTTGGTGAAAATCAGGGTAGCGTTTTGCTGTCACAAGAGAAGGTGGTCAAGGGTCAGATCAGATCAAGTCGGTATCAGGGAGGGCTTTCTAGATAAGATGTCATTGGAGACTGACCTTGAAAAATTTAGGCCCGAAGGGTGGGCAATTCAAGAAGATGACACAGCTGCAACAAGGCTGAGGGTTGTGGGGATGGCGAATAGATCACAGGGAGCAGATTGAGATAGACAAGTCCCCTGGAACCAGGCGGCCAAAGGTCCAGCATTCTAGGCAGTGGGATTCGTTTGGAGGTGACAGGGAGCTAGTGAAAGTCGCGGAGGTGGGATGGGCGTGGTCCAGGCTCCACTCGAGGCTGGAAATGGAGATTCCCGAGCAGTCCCCCAGTTGTAATGGGGGCTATTGACCAGGAGGTGGCAGTGGAGTTAGAGGGCGAGACACTGCGGAGGCTGCCTTAGCAGAACTTGGCACACGGTTGATTGCTAGTGATAATGATCCTCTAAACAGCCATTCTTCTTGCCTTCTGTGAAGCCTTTCCCAGTCTCCTCCTACCTCCCTGGACGCCCCTTCTCAGTCTCCCTCGCAGGCGGCTTCTTCTGGACCCGTCCACCAGTCGTAGGCGTTCCTCAAGATTCTGCCCTCCATTGCTTTTTCTTATCCAACACATCCACAAGGGCAGAGGCGGATACCCTGAAGCTAAGAAGTTTAAGCTTCTGGACCCCTTCTTTACAGGGGCCCTCCATTGCTAGAAGTATCTGGGGGCTATAGAACAGTCTAGATGAAGTGGAGAAGCCCATCTGCAACCAGAAAACATTTACATGGAAGTTTTTCTGGTGGCAACTAGACTTAAGGCAACTTAACTTGCCTAAAGAGGCCTCAGAAGAACAAGGCATTTGTCATGATTTCATTGTGCATTCCAATGACCATCTCTTAAGCCAGACATTTGCCCCAGCTCAGAATTTGTGTTCCCATCTGCATAACCCCTGGATTCCTCCAGGCCTCCCAGCCGAACCCCGGAATCTGCTCTGAGGAGATGACACCACCATGCCCCCACGCGCTTAAACTAGAAACGAAGACGTCACCTACCCTCCCCCTCGTGTCCCACATCTGGCCGCCAAGTCTTGTCCATTACATCTTAAAGATTTCTATATTCTTGGGGCGCCTGGACAGCTCCGCCGGTTGAGCCTCTGCCTTCAGCTTGGGCCATGATCCCAGGATCCTGAGGTCGAGGCCCGCCGGGCGCCCTGCCCATCGGGGAGTCCGCTTCTCTCTCTCCCTCTCACCTTCCCCTGGCTTGTTCTCTCTCTCTCTGTCAAATAAATAAAGTCTTCTAAAAAGATTTTTAGAGTGTATTTCTATATTCTCTTTTTAAAAAAATATTTTCTTTCTTTATTTGACAGAAGGAACGTGAGCAGGGCGGCAGGGAGCGAGAGAGGGAGAAGCAGGCTCCTTGCTGAGCAGAGAGCCTGATGGGGCTCCGTCCCAGGGTCCTGGGATCATAACCAGAGCCAAAGGCAGAGGCTTAACTGGCTGAGCCACTCAAGCGCCCCCAAATTTCTATATTCTATTTCTCTCCAGCCCCACACTTGATCCTTAGCCCTTGATGACTCACGGTCCGTGACCGTACCAAGAAGGGGCTTGTGGGGACTGCTGGCACTTTAGGTCCTGACTGAGCCAGCCGGGCGCCCCGAGACCACTGGGACTTTGGTCCGCCTTCCTCACTACCACTGTCTCACCGCCTCCCCTCTCCGTTCTTTGATATGGACGATTGCTCTTTCTCGGGCTGGTGTCAAGTGCCATGCAAATGGAGCTTCAAGCTGTCGAGGCCCCTAGCCTCCTGCTCTCTACCAGCCAGCCGGCTGCTCCCAACCCTCCTAGCAAATCAAAGCTCCAGAACTCCGGCCGTCCACACCCACCTCCTCATCCGCCTTCCTGTGGCCAGTCCTCTCCCCCTCCCCAAAGTCCCAGCTCTTTTGGAGGTTCCGTTTCAAGGGGGGTGACATGAGAGCACGCGTAAGAGAGAGTGACAGAGGCTGACTGGGTGACTCAAGTCCCGCATCGGGCTCCCTGCTGAGCGGGGCGCCTGCTTCTCCCTCGACCAAATAAATAATTATAAATAAATAAAATCTTAAGTAAATAAAATCTTTGAAAAAGGAGAGAGTGAGAGAATGTCAGGGTTCATGATATACTAAAGCAGGCGAAGAGGGGCAGAGATGGGGAGCAGGGAAAGTGCCATTTTATTTATTTTACTTTTTAAAGATTTGGTTTATTTATTTGATGCACAGAGAGAGAGAATACAAACCGGGGGAGAGGCAGAGGGAGCAGCAGGCTCTCCGCAAAGCAGGGAGCCCGATGTGGGCCTCGAGCCCAGGTCCCTGGGATCATGACCCGAGCCAAAGGCAGACACTGAATGACTGAGCCGCCCAGGCGCCCTGGGAGATGCCATTTAAACAAGGTGGTCTCTGGGGGCTGTTGGACAGAGACCTAAAGCAGCAGCCAGGGAAGACCTGGCTAACTGTTAAGTGGACAGAGTCAGTCTCCAGCTCTGAGTCCCTCCTTTGCACGGCTCCTGTGGCAGTCTTTTCTGAGACCACCGAAGCCCCGCCTGCTGGTCCCCCCAGACTCCCCCGCCGCCTCTGTCCCGCACGTGCAGCCACACAGGCCTTCCCACTGCACAGGCTCTTTCTCCGCCCTGAGCTTTCTCACACGCGGGTCTCTCTTTCCTCTCCACCAGCTCGGAACTTACAGAAGTTTCCAGGACCTCTTGCTGACCCTCAGACTAAGTTATATCTCCTGAAAAATTCGGTGCTTTGTTGTCTCTCAACACTTTTAACTCTAGGAATAATTATATGAGTTTCTGGAGACTCACAGTAAGAGGGGGGTCACAACTGTCTTGTTAGTTTCTGTGTCCGTGTCTGTACCCATGGTCTGGGGGAGTGACAGGCACATACACTGGAAGGTCAGAGTTGGGTCACGTTCGCATATCTGTGTGTGTGTGTGTGTGTGTGTGTGTAATAAGAACCCGTAGGTGTTTAACTCCCGCAGAAACTGTAATAGTGACAAACACCAGCCTATGTTTTCACGTGGATTAGCTCATTTAGCTCTCAAAACAACCTAATGAGAGCAGCTTATCATCTCTGTTTTATAGATGGTAGAAAGGATGGTTAAGTAACTTGCCCCAGTGACGCAACTGGAAAGCAGCAAGAAGATCGGGGCTTGAACCCAGAGAGACTGACTCACGGCTGTGCCCTCAACTGTGGTGCGGGACAGACGGTCAGATCCAGCTCCGAGAAGTGCCGGGCATTATCCTAGGCCCAGGGGAGATAATACTGGAAAAACAAACCAGTCAAACACTTGAAGTCCCAGCTTTTATCAAGCTCCCATTCCCGGTGAGGGAAGACCAGAACAAACACACTAAGACACACTAAGTCGACGTATAAAATAATGACGGGTGATGTGTGTCAGAGAAGTAGGAAGCAGAGAGCATTCCAAGTAGAGGTAAGTAGGTCCAAAGACTCGGAGGCCGGCCCAGCTTATCCTAACAGGAAACATCCAGGAGGCCCAGGGGACTGCAGGGAACTGGGGAACTGTTGGCATTGAGATCGAGAGAAGGGCCGGGCCTGGATTGGGCAGGGCTCTGAAGGCCAAGCTCAGGAGTTCAGATGGGATTCCAAGTGTAGCAGGGAGGCTGTGAGCAGAGGCTAGTGTCGAGAAGGACTGTAGGGGTGAGGCCCCGGGGGCAACCGCTGCAGTCCAGGTGAGAGGCGTGGAACGGGAACCTGGGAGTAGAGTCGCCAGATTCAGCAAATAGCTCTTCGCGGGGGGCCTCTGAGAGGAGCCTCTGAAAGGCAGCTGTCAAGTGGCTGAGATCCCAGGAGGCTAGGAGAGGGTGGTGAGCTACTAGAACCCCTCTCTCCTCCCCAGGAGGACTGGGAACTTTTTTTAAGAAAAGGTTTTATTTATTTGTCAGAGAGAGAGAGAGAGAGAGCGCACAAGCAGGGGAAGAGGAGGCAGAGCGGGCAGAGGAAGCAGGCTCCCCGCTGAGCAGAGAGCCCGATGCAGGGCTCGATCCCAACCTGAGCCAAGGCAGATGCTTAACCGACTGGACCACCCAGGCATCCCTAGACTGGGAACTTTTGAGAACACAGCCAGCACAGTGCGGGGACCTTGCGGGTGGAATCCAGTCGTTCTTAAGCAAGCACGCCGATCCAAAACATCCGCAACCCTCCAAGAAGGCAACTAAAATCATGACGTTCTGTTCTGGGAAGGGTGTGGAAAGACGGGCACTCACACACGCTGCGGGGGGGTGGGGTGTGTGCAGGTACACAGTATTTTTTTAATTTGGATTTTTATTGAGATTTTATGTATGTATTTGAGAGAGAGAGAACACAAGTGAGGGTGGCAGAGGGAGAAGGAGAAGCAGACTTCTCGCGGAGCAGGGAGCCCAACCTGGGGTTTGATCCCAGGATCCTGGATCGTGACCTCGGCCAAATGCAGACGTTTCACCTACAGAGCCACCCAGGTGCCCCTGATTTGGCTTTTTAAACGATTGTTTCTTAAAAAGAAAAAAAAAAGTTGTAAATTTAAAATATATCTTTGGTCCCAGAGACCCCTGGGTGGCTCAGTAGGTTAAGCATCTGCATCCGGCTCGGGTCATGCTCCCAGGGTCACAGGATCGATTCCCACGTTGGGCTTCCTGCTCTTCAGGAGCCTGCTTCTCCCTCTCCCCGCTGCGTGTGCTCTCTTGCTATCCCAATCACTTGTTCTCTCTCTCAAATAAATAAAATTTTAAAAATAAAATAAAATATGTCCTTTGTCCCAGACATTCCACTTTTAGAAACTTATGCTAAGGAATGAATCAGAAAAATGAGCAAATGTGCAGGTGTGAAGATGTCCATCACAGCATTATTTATAAAAGCAAAACAATTTGGACATGCCATGGAAGTTTTAACAACAGAAAAACAGGCAAAGAAGCAGCCGTTGGGAGGCAAGGAAACTCAAATGACCAGTAAGTATATTGAAAAGATGGTCTACCTCATGGATAATGGACAAGGGGAGAGTGATAACTACTATTTCACAGAGCAAAGAGGACTTCACCTGTGTCTGTAAAGTTGCATTTATTTTGACAGTTTTGCATCCTAACAAAGCATCTTAGTGTTCAGGTCATAGTCTTAAAAAGGAACTAGGAAGGGCTGGTTGCCGAAAAGGCCGAGTCTGTGACTACGGCTGAAAGGTACAAGGTAAGCCTGCAGTATCTCGTTGAGCCAGGAAGCCAGGAGTTTTTCAAAGATTAATGAAGTCTTATTGGAAAGACACAAGAATCTTCACTCAGGGTCAACTCTAAGACTACTGAAACCTCAAAAGGAGAATATCAACCTGTCGGTATTGGTCTTGGTCCATTGAAGTTTTCACAAGAGAGTAAACCTAAAGTACTCTATTCTAAAACAAGGTGTTAGGATAAAACACATTCTATTTTGTTGTCTTGTTAACTAAAAACAAGGAACCAAAAAATTAACAGAACACATGTTTACTAATCCTAGGATATAAGTACACAGGTGTTTGTTTTAGTTTTCTTATTTTTTTAAAACTTAAAAACAATTTTATTTTCTTTAAGTTTTTTTTATTTGTCTGTCAGAGAGAGAGAGTGCACAAGCAGGGGGCGAGGCAGGAGGAGGAAGAATCAGGGACCCCGCTGAGCAAGGAGCCCCAGGCGGGGCTCGATTCCAGGACACTGAGATCATGACCTGAGCTGAAGGCAGCCACTTTTAACCAAATGAGCCACCCAGACGTCCCAAAAACAATTTTAAAATAATATTTCTAGGGTAGAGGTCACATAAATGTTTGCTTTATAATTATTTTTTTAAAAATACATGTACTTAGGGGTGCCTGGGTGACTCAGTTTGTTAAGTGTCTGCCTTTGGCTCAGGTCATGATCCCATGATCCACTGAGCCACCTGGGTGCCCCAAGACAGACAAAATTTTTAAAAGAATATACCCCGAACTATTAAATACGACATTTTGTTAAGGGCAAGAAGGCAAAAATTGACATCTTTTCTTACTCACGTGCTTCTATATTTTCTTTAAAAATTTTTTTTTGCACTGAGCAAAAAATTGCTTCTTTTTACATTGCTTCTATTTTTTTAAAGATTTATTTACTTATGTGAGAGAGGGAGCATGAGGGGAGGGACAGAGGGGGAGGAAGGGAGAATCTCAAGCAGACGTCCCCGCTGAGTGCAAAGTCAAAGTGGGGCTTGATCTCATGACCTTGAGATCACAACCTAAGCTGAAACCGAGAGCTGGATGTTCAACGGACTGTGGCCTGCAGGTGCCCATGGTGCTTCTTTTTTCAAAAAAGATTTTATTTATGGGGCACCTGGCGATTAAGTCGGTTAAGGTTAAGCGTCTGCCTTGGGATCAGGTCATGATCTCAGTCAGGGTCCTGAGATCAAGTCCTACCGTGGGGGCAGAGAGTCCCCAGCTCAGCGGGGAGTTTGGGTCTCCCTCGACCCTTCCCCTGCTCACGATCTCTCTTTCTCACTCTCTCCCTCTCCCTTTCTCAAATAAATGAATAAAATCTTTAAAAATATTTTTTATTTTTTTGAAGATTATTTGAGAGAGAAAGAGCATGCACAGGCCTGCACTAGCTGGGAAAGGACAGAGGAAGGACTCTTCAAGCGGACTCCCCACTGAGAGCAGAGGCTGATCTGGGGAGGTGGGGGTGGGGCTCGGTCTCACAACCCATGAGATCATGACCTGAGCCAAAAAACCAAGAGTCGGATGCTCAACTGACTGAGCCACCCAGGAGACCCTTAGGATTTTATTTTAAGTAATCTCTACATCCGGGCACTTCGAAGACGTCTGCCTTTGGCTTAGGTCAAGATCCTCAGATTCTAAGATTGAGCCCACGTCGGGCTCCTTGCTCGCAGGGGGCCTGCTTCTCCCCCTCCTCTTGGCTGGTGCTTTCTCTCTCTTACTATACCACAATAAATAAATAAAATCTTTATTAAAAAAAAAAAGTAGGGGCGCCTGGGTGACTCAGTGGGTTAAAGTCTCTGCCTTCGGCTCAGGTCACAATCTCAGGGTCCTGGGATCGAGCTCCGCATCGGGTTCTCTGCTCAGCGGGGAGCCTGCTTCCTCCTCTCTCTCTGCCTGCCTCTCTGCCTACTTGTGATCTCTCTCTGTCAAATGAATAAATAAAATCTTAAGAAAGGTAATCTCTATATCCAACATGGGGCTCAAACTCACAATCCCAAGATCAAGAGTCACGTGCTCTATGGACTGAGCCTGCCAGGCGCCCCACATGGCTTCTTTTTAATTTATGAACTGCCCTCCAGCTTCACTGAGATGTAATTGACATGTAATACTTTGTTTTGAACTTCTAAAATACATTTTTAATTTAATTTTTTTAAAGTAAGCTCTATGCCCAGCATGGGGCTTGAACTCATGACCCTGAGATCAAGACCTGAGCTGAAATCAAGAGTCAGACACTTAACCAACTGAGCCACCCAGGCACCCCTGAAATAGATTTCTTTTATTACAGTAATAAGTGTTTGCTGTTTATAAAAAAATAAACTCCAGTATTGAATATAGACCAGAAAGGATGTCCTTCCCTTTACCCTTTCAATTTCACTCCTGAGAAGTAACTGGTGTTAACAGCTGTCTGCATTTGCTCAGGAATTTTCCATGCATATGTGTGTCTTTTATGCCTGCAAATGATATCATACTATATATATTGTTCTGCATTTGTCTTTTTACATTTAATGTATGTGTAACATCTTTCCAGGTTAATACATACAGACATCTCTTACTTTTATTTTATTTTTTTTAAGATTTTATTTATTTGTTAGAGAAAGAGCGAGCACAGCAGGCAGAGTGGCAGGCAGAGGCAGAGGGAGAAGCAGGCTCCCCACGGAGCAAGGAGCCCGATGTGGGACTCGATCCCAGGACCCTGGGATCATGACCTGAGCCGAAGGCAGATGCTCAACCAACTGAGCCACCCAGGCATCCCTTACTTTTATTTTTTAATATTTTATTTATTTATTTGACAGATCACAAGTGGGCAGAGAGAGAGGAAGGGAAGCAGGCTCCCTGCTGAGCAGAGAGCCCCATGTGGGGCTCGATCCCAGGACCCTGGGATCATGACCTGAGCTGAAGGCAGAGGCTTTAACCCACTGAGCCACTCAGGCACCCCAATCTCTTATGTTTAAATAGTAGCTGAGTACTCACTTGTGTGGCTATACCACGGTGGGTAACTAATTTTGTGTTGTGCTGTGACGGCAATCTTGTACACTTATATCTTGGGCGGTATGGTGAATCTATAAATTCTTTTTCCTTTTTTAAAAAATTAATCCTTATGGGGGCGCCTGGGTGGCTGGGATCAAGCCCCACATCGGGCTCTCTGCTCAGCAGGGAGCCTGCCTCCCCCTCTCTCTCTGCCTGCCTCTCTGCCTACTTGTGATCTCTGTCTGTCAAATAAAACCTTAAAAAAAACCCTCCATTTTTATTCTAATTTCTTTTTTTAAAGGTTTTATTCATTTATTTGACAGAGAGATAGAGAATGGCAGAGAAAGTGGGAGAAGCAGACTCCCCGCTGAGGAGGGAGCCCGCTGTGGGGCTCGATCCCAGGCCCTTGGGATCATGACCTGAGCCAAAGGCAGATGCTTAACTGACTGAGCCACCCAGGTGCCCCTATATATTTACTTATTAATATTAAGATCATATTGACAATAATTCACATCTTCTGATGACTTCTACCTCTATCCTATTCAAGCTGCTTCTCCCCTCTACAAACCAGGAAGCCACTATCTTGAATTTAGTGTTTATTGGTTTTTGCCTTTAGTTCTGTAGCTTTGTCCCCCGTATGATGATTAAACAATATATTGTTTAGCTGTAGCGTTTCTGAATTTTAGAAAAAGGATATCGTGGTGTAGGTAGTCCTTGGCTTCCTATTTTCTTTTTTTACACTCAGTATCATATTAATAAAAACCTTGGTTTTGGCTCAGGTCATAATCTCAGGCTCATAATCTCATAATTTCAGGCTCTGCGCTCAGCACGGAGTCTGCCTGAGATTCTCTCCCCCTCTCTCTGCCCTTCCTCTCCCCCCATATGCACTCTCACTCTCTCTCTCTCAAATAAATAAATAAGTTTTAAAAAATCATCCATATGGTATGTGTGGCTGTGATTCATTCAAATCTCGCTCTGTAGTATTTCATTTGGTCTATGTACCTTCATGTACTTATCCATTCTCCTGTTGAAGGGCAGTTGGAGTTCTTTCTGTTGTTGTTGGGATTTTCTTTTTGCCATTTATTCACAGCTGTTATGAATATTCATATATTCATATGAATATATCATGTTAATATAGTCATATATTCCTAGGAGCACACATATAAGACTTGCTCCTGGATATTTGCCCAAGAGTGGAACTGCCATGTTTCAAGGTATGTGAGTGTTCAATTTTACAAGAAAATGATAAATTGCTTTCCAAAATGGATATACAGTCCTGCCGGTCATGGACAGGAGACCTACGGCTCTCCGCCAGCACTTAGTGTTACCTGACTTCTTAACTGTCGCCACAGACTGCGTATAAATCGATGTGGCATCTCATTGTTCTCATGATTTGTATTTCCTTGATTACTGGTGATGTTGAGCATCGATCCCTTCGTGAGATTTTCAGCCACGTTTCCTTTCATGTGCATTTTCAAGTCTTTTACCTATTTTGTTTTACTGGTTTGTTGTTCTTTATTGACTTGCATCTTGACTTCATTACTACAGCCTTGAAACAATCCTGGTACAGCAAACCTTTTCTCTTTCTTCTTCCTCTTCTTGCCCCTTTACTTCTCTCTCTATATATAAAAATAAATATATTATTTACTTGATAGAGAGAAAGCATGAGCGGGGGAGCAGCAGAGGGAGATGGAGAAGCAGACTTACTGCTGAGCAGGGAGACGGATAAGGGGTTCAATCCCAAGACCCCAGGATAGTGCCCTGAACCAGAGGCAGACACTTGAACAGACTGAGCCACCCAGGCGTGTGTGTGTGTGTGTGTGTGTGTGTGTGTGTGTGTGTGTGTGTAAAGTTGACTTCTTCAGGTAATCTCTACACCCAATATGGGGCTTGAACTCATGACCCAGAGATCAAGAGTCATATGCTCTTCTGACTGAGCCAGCCAGGCGGGCGCCCCCTCCCTATGTATTTCTTAATTGACTTGTTGAATTTCATTAAAAAAAAATCCTGTTGTCCCATTTGCAGCACTGGTTTTGTCTCCTTAATAAATTTTTAGTTATGAAAAAAAATCCTGTTATTAGTTTGATTGGCATTGTATTGACTCTTCCCAACCCATTTGGAGAAAATTGCATCTTTGCAATCCTGAGTCTCCCTCTCTATGAACATAAGATATCTCCACTTACTTATTAAAAATAAATCTTGAAGATTAGCCCAGATGTTCATGTTAGATCTATCTTATACTTTAAAAAGCCATATTGGGGGGTGCCTGGATGGCTCAGTGGGTTAAGTGTCTGCCTTCAGCTCAGGTCATGATCCTGGGGTCCTGGGATCGGGCCCCACATTGGGCTCCCTGCTCAGCAGGGAGTCTGCTTCTCTCTCTCCCTCTGCCCTTTCCCTGGCTCCTGCTCTTTCTCTCTCTCTCTTTCAAATTAAAAAAAAAAAAAACTTTAAAAAATCTTGGGGCGCCTGGGTGGCTCAGTCTTTTGGCATCTGCCTTCAGCTCAGGTCGTGATCCCAGGGTCCTGGGACTGAGCCCCACATCAGGCTCCCTGCTCGGCGGGGAGTCTGCTTCTCCCTTTCCCACTCCCCTGTTGTGTTTCCTCTCGCGCTCTCTGTCAAATAAATTTAAAAATCTTAAAAAACATATCTTTAAAAAACCGTATTGGTCCATTCATTGTGTGAATGTCGAATGATGTCTTTTCTCTGTCTCTTCTTTTGGACACTGGAATTGTTTTCGCTCCCTTCGTTCTAGAAAGATGCTTCAGTGAATATCTTCACGTGTATGAAGAACAGTGTATATATTTTTTCATCTCTCTCTATTGCGTACCTCACCAGCCTGCTCTGCAGCCAGCACAAGGGGCCTCGGCGCCCACGTCCCTTATTCCTCACTGTGTTCCTCCCCATGCGTTCCCCGGGACACCGTCAGCGGCTCCTTGATCCCCCAGCGGTTGTGGTCAGCGTCCTCCTGAAGTTAAGGTTGGGGTGGGGAGGTCTGGGGTAAAATAAACGGATTTCCTTAGACAAGAAAACTTGCTTCGTTTCTAAGTGGTTCCCGGCTCTTCATACACGGTTCATCAAAGTCCTCCCGCTTCGCCCCCAGCCCTGAGTTAGCGTCCTTTGGCCTGAAACGCGCTGAGGCTTTGGTTCACACAGAATTTGAGAGACCGCAACAGGGGCCGACCTTGGGTTATCCCAGCAGGCCTTGGGAAATCTTTATTGACGAGTGTGAGTACATCAACAAACACGTGTGAACCGATTTTTCTCCTTTCAAAGTTTTAAACATTTCCACCGCAGGTGTCAACGAGCTCATTGTTTTGTTAATGAAAAAAGTCAACATCATTTGCATCACTGAGGGCCTCTCCGCCTCATTCCCAGTGGGGCTCGGGAGGGCAGGAGCCCTTGTTAGGGAAGGAGTTAGAGACCGCAAGACCTAGTCTGTCATCTGACCTCGGCACCTACCACAGGCGACACCTTGGTCCCTACATATTATCATGCAGAACCTTTCCAGAATAATTACCCTCACAGCAGCTCTTTCCTGGACAGCTGCCGTGCTCCAAGCACTATGGGAGGCCTTTTCTTTTCCAGCAGCTTTGAATCCTTGAAGTCCGGTGAGGTCTGAGGCCTTGTCCCTTTTTGATAGGTTGTGGTTAACTCTTGGAGAGAGCTAACTAGCCTAAAGGCTGCAAAGCACAGACTCAAACTCCTGTTTCTGTACGACCCTAAACTCTGCCCGTCTTGAATTTTTCACCAAGTCTGAAAGCCCTTTGCATCTCCGTGCCTCGCTGTACTTCCTTACGAAATGGGCGTAGTAGTACCAGCCTTGCCTGTCTCTCTGTGTAATTGGGAGAAGGATTATATTCTTTTTATTCAATAGGCAACCCGAGTAGTCAGTGCTGAAGGCAGACTAATATTCACAGTAATTCTAACTACTTTTATTTGTTTATTTTTAAAGATTTTATTTATTTGTTTGACAGAGAGAGACACAGCGAGAGAGGGAACACAAGCAGGGGGAGCGGGAGAGGGTTAGGGAGAGGCTGAGCAGGAAGCCCCAGGCGAGGCTTGATCCTACGACCCTGGCATCATGACCTGAGCTGAAGGCAGACGCTTAACAGCTGAGCCACCCAGGCGCCCCAATTCTAACTACTTTTAGAACTCAGGACAGTTCCACGGAGACAGGCTTAGATCGGTTTTCCCATTTTGCAGATGGGGAGACTAAGGTTCAGGAAGGTGAAGTCCTTTGCTCAAGAGTCATTGCGGACTCGACGCGACGGAGCAAGGGTGGCGGGGAGTGAAACAGGCGAGAGAGGGCTCCCTCCGAGACCGAGGACGGATTCTGGGAGTCGGGAGGAATTGGGGAAAATGCCTCAGTCTTACCCACCGCCGCCCACAACAAAAGGCCAGGCATGTAGAAAGTGCCCCGCAGATGCTTGTCACAGTCTTCCCTTTGATCAGTAGCCAGCGACAGCCGCACACGGCCTCTGGCTGATCCCCCGGGCCGCCCAGCACATTTCCACCTCAGCCACTAGGCACTGCTGCTCCCTCTGCCAGAGGGAGCATTCCTCTCCCCAATTCTTGATTTTTGTATTTTCTAAATTCTTCTTGCGATATTTAAAATGTATGTTTGCATAAGAGTTACACATAAACATGCTTTTTAAAGATTTTATTTATTTATGATATATATGGAGGCAGAGCACAAGTAGAGGAGCAGCAGGCGGGGGGAGCGGCAGCAGGCTTCCTGCGGAGCAAGAAGCTGATGCGGTGCTCGAGCCCAGTATGCTGAGATCGTGACCCGACAGGAAGGCAGATGCCTAACCGACTGAGCCACCCAGCCACCCCAACAGATGTTTCTTTTTTCTTTTTCGTTTAAGATTTATCCATTTATTTGATAGAGAGAGAGATCACAAGTAGACAGAGCAGCAGGCAGAGAAAGAGGGAGAAGCAGGCTCTCCGCCAAGCAGAGAACCTGACACTGGGCCCGATCCCAGGACCCTGGGATCATGACCTGAGCTGAAGGCAGAGGCTCAACCCACTGAGCCACCCAGGCTTCCCTCTCGCCTTCATTTTTGAAAACGTAACAACCCATCACAGAGAGCCTTCTCTGTCTCCCACATTTGCAAAGGCAGACACACCCTGTTCTTTTTGACATTTCCATGTATACCCACTGATGATCCTACAAGTGTATTTAACAGATCCTTGTGGATGGATATTTGGGTTGTTTCCAGTCTTTGTGCTATGATGAACAGCGTTTCTGGGAACATCCCTTGTCATTATTATTGTTATTGCATTACAATTCATGTACCATACATTCCAACCCTTTAAATTATACAATCCTGGCATTTTTGGTATATTCACAAAGTTGGGCAGCTATTACCACCTACCTAATTCTGGGGAACATTCCTGAACATGCATATTTATGGCTTTGTACAAAGGGCTCAACAGAAGGCAGTTCTGGGGTGTGGCTGCTGGGCTTTCGGGAGATGATTCCTTCCACTGGGAAAAGGGTTGGCTTACTTGTCGTCCATGAGCAAAATCTTTGGGATTAGGGGCTTGGGATCACCATATTAGCCCATGGCCAAACTGAGCCCATGGCCGTGGCTGTGACTGCCCAGAAGAAAATCAGGTGCACCTGAAATTTCATACATTGGATTTGCTTAAAGCAGGCCCAGCTCCTAAACATCCCAGTTGAACAGGCTAATGATGGGAAATGCTCCCAGTGGCACCTGTACTGTAATGTCTCAATTCCTAGACCGTGCTGTTGTTTGGTCCTTTATTTTTTTTAAAGATTTTATTTATTTATGAGAGAGAGAGAGAGAGCTCATTGTTTTGTTAATGAAAAAAGTCAACATTCATTTGCATCACTGAGGGCCTCTCCGCCTCATTCACAGTGGGGCTCGGGTGTGTGTGTGTGTGTGTGTGTAGAGGCAGAGATAGGGAGAAGCAGACTCCTCACTAAGCAGAGACCCTGATGCGGGACTCGATCCCAGAACCCTGAGATCAGGACCTGAGCCAAGCGCACACACTTAACCGACTAAGCCACCCAAGCATCCTATATGGTCCTTTAAAAAGCTAAATTGAATAATGTCACTCCTCTGCTCCAAAACTCTCCAAAAAAATTTTTTTATACAGGTACAGCCGAAATAAACTTTGGAATGGCTAGCTAGCACCTCTCTCAGAGAAGCAGCCAAGGTCCTTACAAAGGCCTCCGAGGCCCAGCGTGATCTGGTCTCCACTTACCTCTCGAATCTCACCTCCACCCGCTCTGCCTCTCGCTCACTCTGCTCCAGCCCCCTTGGCCCTCTGGCTGATCCCGCAGCTCACCAAGCACACTCCTACCTCAGGGCCTCTCTGCCGAGAGCATGCCTCTCCCAGATGGCCGCATGTTTCCTTTTCTCACTGTATTCCCATCTCCGCTCCCTGGGCAACCCTCAGAGAAACCTTCTTGAATCCATCTACATAAAATAGCCCCCCAGAACTTTCTAGCCCAAACCCTACCTTTCCCTCCAACAAGTATTGCCAACCCACATGTATTTGTTCCTTTACTCTCTGTCTACCCCCTCTAGAATTTTAATCTCCCGGAGCGGAATTACCTTTGCCCTCTGCTCACTGTCACATTGCTCACACAGAGTCTGATACACAGTAGGTAAACAAATATTTGGTAATGGAAGAAATGAATGAGTAGCTTTCACTGAGGCACAAAACAAAGGTGATTAAAAAAAAACCCCAAAAAACCCAAAGAGGGCGCCTGGGTTGCTCGGTCAGTTAAGCGTCCACCTTCTCAGGTCATGATGCTCAGGTCATGATCCCATGGTTCTGGGATTGAGCCCCACATGGGGCTCCCTACTCAGCGGGGAACCTGCTTCTCCCCTGTGTGTGCATACTTCTTTCTCTCCTCTCTCTCTCTCTCAAATAAATAAATAAATAAATAAATAAATTTCGGGGCACCTGGGTGGCTCAGTGGTTAAAGCCTCTGCTTTTGGCTCAGGTCATGATCTCAGGGTTCTGGGCTCGAGCCCCACATCTGCTCAGCAGGGAGCCTGCTTCTCTCTCTCTCTCTGCCTGCCTCTCTGTCTGCCAAATAAATAAAATCTTTAAAAATAAATAAATAAATCTTAAAGGAAAAAAAAAAAAGAAAGAAATGGAGAGCAGGGCGTGAGGGGAGTGAGCAGATGTTTGAAAAGGGAATTCACAGAAAACAAAGACACAAAGGACTTGTAAATGTCCAGCAAGATGCTCAGCTTCACTCAAATTTAAAAGAAATGCAGATTCAAACTTCTATGAGTCACCATCTTTCACCTATGGGATTGGCAAAAATCAAAAAGCTTGTGAGCTCTCCGTGTTAGCAAGGGTGTGGGGAAACAGGTCTTCTCTTACGATGTTGGTGAGAGTGAAAATTGGCAGTTGCTACAAGGTTTGGGCAGGACAATGCAGCAGCATCTAGATGTTGAAAGCATGTACCCTTCGACTCAGCAATTCTCCTCCTAGAAATTTATCCTGCAGATGTATTTGCTCACGTATACAAAGAGGTGGGTAGTCACTGCAGCACTTTGTTCTGGTAAGACTGGAAAGAACTTAAATATCCACTAAAGGAGATTGGTTAAGTGTACTACGGTAGAGCCTTCCATAGGAATGCTATAGCCTGCAAGAGATAGTTACTTCAGAAAAACAGCACACAGAACAGTATGTACCATATGTAAACATTTGTTTGAAAGAAGAAAAAAAGAATTGTTCTGGAGGAACAAACAAGAAATTAACACGGTATCTCTGGAAAGCTGAAATGGAGCAACAGGAATGATCAGGGGACAGAAGGAAACTTTTTATTCTACCTTCTTTTTTTAAAAATTTTTTAAATTTAAATTTAAATTTTTTAAATTTTTAAATTTTTAAAAATATAAATAAAATATTTTAAAAAGTAAAAAATGAATACATTCTTAAAAATAATTTTTCTTTAAGTCATCTCAAACCCATGCCCCCAAGATCGAGTCACATGGTCCACCAAACGAGCCAGCCGGCCACCCCTCTTCTACCTTTTTCTATAAGCTACACAATTTTTATGTTAATTACACTGGCAGTTTTTAATTTTTAAGAACAGATAATACATGCACATGAGACAAAAACTGAAAGATTTAAAAGGATAAACATTAAAAAAAAATCAGCTTCTGCTTAAAAAAAAACCCATAATGAAAGGGACACAGGAGCCAACTGAAAACTGGGGAGAAATAAATAAAATAGTACTGAGGTATAACATAAGTAGAAAAGAAATATCCATGAATCCATGATAATATAAATAAATTATTGAACAAATAAGTAAAGGGAGAGGAGACAGAGTTCCCATACAGAATTCCAAGTACCGTAGGCAGATGCTCCGTCCTCAAAGAGGGGGAGCGTAACTTCCCAGCTCCCACAGTCTGGGCTGCAGAGGGACTTCCTTCTGAAGAGTAGAACAGGCAAAGAAGGGGGAAAGACTAATTTGGCAGCAGAAACTGACAAGTGCTGTCTCAGCCACAGCAATGGATAGATGGCCTGGAAGGGGTGCACCACTGATTCATTGTAATAAAAACAGCCCTTCGCCTCTGCTTCCTCCCCAAACCCAAACATCTGGTCTCATCCTAAGAAAAACAACATACGAGTCCCAAATAAGGGTCATTTTCTAAAATACCTGACCAATACTCCTCAAAACTCAAGATCATCAAAAACAAGGAGAGTTTAGATAAGTCACGGTCCAAAGGAGCCTAAGGAGACATGATGACCGAACAGACGGTGGTGTCCTTGTGGGATCCTGGAACAGGCAAAGGACATTAGGTGAAACTAGAAAGTCTGGACGCACCTGCGTGGGGCAGTACGTTAAGCATCTAACTCTTGGTTTTTGGCTCTGGTTGTGATCTCTTCTTGGAGTGTCAAATCAGAAAGGTATTACCAAGGTGCATCTGGGTGGCTCAGTCGGTTAAGTGTCTGCCTTAAATAAAATCTTTTTTTTTTTTAAGGCATCACGGATAATGACAGCAACCATTGTTCGAGCACTTACTCTGTGCTAGGCACTGTTCTAAGAAGTCTATGCTAATTAACTTAGCAAATTCATATAGTAATATGAGGACAACTATTACAAAACTCCATCTGGGGCGCCTGGATGGCTCAGTTGGTTAAAAGTCTGTCTGCCTTCAGCTTAGGTCATGGTCCTAGGTTCCTGTCTGGCTGACTGCTCAGGGGGGATCCTGCTTCTCCTTCTAATCTGCCTGTGCCCTGCCCCCCAGATTTGTGCACATGTGCTCTCTCAAATAAATAATCTTTTTAAAAAAGATTTTTATGTATTTATTTGAAATATAGAGAGAGAGCACAGGCATGGGGAACAGCACGCAGAGTGGGTGGGAGATTTTAAGAATAAAAAAAAAGATTTATTTATTTAAGAGAGATAGTATGCACGAGCAAGGAGGAGGGACGGACGGACAGAGGGACGGAGGGACAGAGGGAGAGGGAGAAGCAGAATCCCCACTAAGCAGGGTTCAATCCCAGGAATCTGGGATCATGGCCTGAGCCGGAGGCAGATGCTTAACCGACTGAGCCACCCAGGCGCCCCAAATAAATAAAATCTTAAAAAAACATAGTGCAACCACGTTGAAAACTACTTTGGGGGCTCCCCCAAATGCTAAACATAAGAGTTACCATACAACATGACAATTCCAATTTCCAATCCAAGGTATATACCTAAGAGAATTAAGAACAAAAATTAGAATTAAAAAATTAGAATTAAAATGAAAAATTAGAATTAAAGAATTAAAAACAAAACCTCATTCCTGCATATTCACAGTGGCCATAATGGTTAAAAGAACGAACTGGGGTACCTGGGTGGCTCAGTCAGTTAAGCGTCTTGGTTTTGGCTCAGGTCATCATCTCAGGGTCCTGGGACCCAGCCCCCACCCCCACCCCCACCCCACCCCCACCCCTGACTCTGCTTGCCCCCCCCCGCTCCTCCCCCATCTCACATACTCTCTCTCCCCTTCTCTCAAAATAAATAAATAAATACTTTTTTTTTTTTTTTTAAGAAAACAACTTAAACGTCCATCAGCTGAAGAACAGGTAAACACCATGTGGTACATCCATATAATGGAGTATTGTTTGGCAATAAAATGGAATGCAGGACTGATATGAGCTCCAACACAGATGCACCTTGAACACTTATCCTGCTTAAATGAAAGAAGCCAGTCATCAAAGACTGGGTGAATTATATGGCGTGTGAATAATATCTCAATGAAGTTGTTTAAAACCCCTCCATTTGCTAGATGGGGTTCTGCCCAATCTATGAATCATTTAATAGAGCCAATTAGATATTCAAATGAAAAAGCTCCCCTCCATTCTACATGAGCCATGGCCCAGAAATAAGCACACTGCTCAAGATTACACAGCTACACTTTTGAGTTCATTCAAAACAAACAAAAATGCATTTCCAAACAGCAGCCTCGTGATGCTGAAGTGATTTTGGTTCTGTTTTGCTCTTCTCTGGCAGTCAAGTCTTCCCGGAGTCTCTTTTACCTCTGCCTGAGGAGCTCCTGAGCTCAGATCCGATCACGCAGAGACGGGTCAATGGAGCGCAGCGGTCGGCGCGCAGGCCCCGAGAAGGCGGCCCTGGGGACTGCCCTTCACCCTCCTTTTCTTCTCGAAGCCTGTTCTGTTGCTCCTCCCCGGACCTGCGGGTGAGCTCCAGGAGAGCTGGGATTTGGGGTTTTGTTTGCCTCTGTGCCCCCAGCCGTGAGTTGGGTGGCGGGGAGGATGAAGAGAACAGGGCTAGAAAGAACAACAGGCGGCGCGGACTGCGAATCAGGTGAGGGCAGAGGGCGCTTTCGGACTTGGGCGCCGCTCACAGAGATGGACGTGGGTCGGGCTTGGGGGCACAGCATCAGATCCAGGAGATGACTGGGTATCTAAGTTACTTTTGGAGGGATCTAGGAGAGGTTGGATACACGTGTCTAGGAAGTACTCTGAGAGTTCCACACCCAAATGTGTTTGGGAAACGGGGAAGTACCTCAAGAGTGATAATGGCTCCTTCCTAAGCAAGAGTGGAGGAGACAGTGGCAATCTGGAGAGATCGTGTCCCATCTCAAGTGGCAGCCGTAGACAAAGCAGCTGTGTGTGAAAGGATTTTTAGATTTCTCGAAAGAAGCTGAATGGAAGGACTGCCGTGTCCTTCTGGTCAACCGTGTCTGGTTTCCCTTGGAACAGTCCAGGCTTGCGCTGTCCCTCGAGGCCTTGGGCATGTGCAGTGGTGGCAGAGAACGTTGGCCGCCATCTTTCCTGAGGTGGTGAGTACCGCGGGACAAGACAATTCTGGGTGGCTTGGGTGAGAGCCAGCCTCTCTAGCTTGGTTTAGTCACTTGGGTTTTTAACGATCATGTCAAAAAACGTTAAGTGTCAAAAGGTAGCTGCGAAACTGGACATCTCACGGGACCCCATTCTTCTGCACAGTATTTGAGGCATACAGCTAGAAACACAACTGGAGGAAGATACTCCCGGCAATTAGTAGTGGTCCGTCTGAGGGATAAGATTATAAGACATTTTCCCTTTGTAGAACATATTTATGTTCATTTTATAGTGACCATTTATAAAAGGAAAACCAATAGTTTCTTAAAAAAAAAATTGTGTCTCTTTTCTAACAGAACTACGCATATACGTTAAGTGCAGATAAACACACAGAAACAGGCCTGAAGAGCACAGACCAAATGACTGAAGGGTTCCCTCGGGAAAGGGATGGGGCTGAGCATGGGCTGGCAGGTAAATGGGAAATTCAGTTTTTCCTTCTGTCTTGTTTGAATCTTGGGGAATAGGTCCTCCTGGGTTGCAGAACATGTGAAAAGCTGCAACGCCCACTGCTCCCCTGTATCCAGCCACAAGCAGGTGGGAGGGAGGGGGACCCTCACCAGGACACGGACAGCGTCGTCCCCCCTCATGCCTCCCTGAGCCCGTCCCCCCCTCCGCTCCCCGTCCCCCCCCCCCCGCCGATGACCCACACGCACTCAAAGAGCAGCCAAGGGGCCTCATTGTAACACTCATTTTTATATAAATATCCGCAAGTCATGTTACAGAATAAGCCCCACCGGGGAAAAAAGTCAACGTTATGTTTTTGTTAAACGGACCCCTGCCTTCTAGGTTGGGCCCCAGCCTGGGGGCGCCTGCTGCTTTGGGAAGGCTGGGGCTGCCGCCGAGAGGCTGCTGCAGAAGCTGCCTGTGTGGCCCACCCCCGGGCCGACCCCCTTCTTTGGTGTGTGGTACGTGGTGACCTTCTCTGCCCACCCCCACCCCCAGCCTAGGGTAGGGTTCTGGGGAACAGGGTTCTGGAGGGCAGGGCCCAGGAGTCCTGGGGGCACTTGGAAACGGAGTTGGGGGACTGAGCCACGAGGAGGTGGAGTCTGAAGCTGAGATTGAGCCTTCTGGGGGGGCACACAGAGGTTAACGGGAACACGCTGGGGTGGGGGGGGCCCCGGGCTGTCAGCCAAGCAGGAAGCATTTGCCCTTCTTCCCAGCCTAGGTAGCCAGGTCCCTGCCCCTGCTGCTCTGTCTGCTGCTGACCCCGTGTTCCCAGGGATGAGCCCCGGGTTCCTGCCTGTCCCCTCCTGGCTCTTCGCTCTACAACCCCCCTCCCCCCCACAGAGAGGCCAGAGGCTAGGAACACAGCACCAGTCTGAGGATTTAATTAACCAGGAAGGGGGATTATGGGGAGGGGCACCCCTGTAAAAATGTACAAAAGGTCGGGGGGCTATGTGGAAGGGGAGATAAATATGTACATGGAGCCCCTTCCGTCAGCCCCTCCTCCCCCAGCCCTGAGAGGGCGTGAGGACTCGGGTGGCAGGTGAAGGGGGGGCACTTTGGCCTCTGGCTTACTGAGCCCTTGGGGAGGCAGGCCAAGGGCCTAGGGGCCCTCAGGGGGAGCGATGGTGTACCTCAGGGGTCATGAGCGATGACCCCTGACACGACCCCCCCTCACCTCATACACACACGCAGACACATACACACACTCACACACTCACACACACCCCTTTCCCTAGAGGCCTGTGACCTCTGCCCTCCCAGTGACCCCAAGGTCCCTCTGATGCTTGATCTTGCGGGGGCTGGGGCTTCAGCTCCCAGGTTCGGTGACCTCAGAGGTGGCTGGTGAGGTCACGACCTTTGCCCTCCAGCCCTGGCTTCCAACCTCAGCTCGAGGACCTTGTCATTAGGAAAGGGGGATGGCCTGCGCCCCCGCCCCTCCCCGCCCCTCACCTGTCAGCCCGGGCTGGGCCAGGGGCCCTAGGTGGGGAACTGGGCCGGGGCGCGGGCACGAGCGGAGGCGGTGCCCCCAAAAGGGCTCCCGGGGGGGTCTTGCTGAGAAGGTGAGGGGTCCCCGGGGCTGCAGCGGGTGGCGGTGGTGGCGCCAGGCGGCTGTAGAGCAGGGGATGGGCGGGCTCCAGACCGTACAGGCGGGCCGCGGCCACAGCCCCGGGGCCGGTCAGCTCCTCCCCAGCCTCATAGAAGCGGGGCGGCCTGGCCAGGCGGGGGGGCCCTGCCAACCAGGTCGGCTCCAGGAAGCCAGCGCAGCGCTCCGGGGGGCTAGGGCCCAGGAAGGGGGGTGGCCGGGGCCTCTCAAACAGCAGGTGGAGGCCCTGAGGCCCGGTGCTGGCGGCGGCGGCGGCGGCAGCGGCGGCAGCGGCAGCGGCGGCGGCAGCGGCGGCGGCGGCGGCCTCCTCCTTCCGCTCCTCCTTCACCCGCACCGACTCCTTGGGCGGCCTGGCCCCTTCCTCGCCGGCCCGCGCCTTGGGAGTGGCCGGAGAAACGCGGAGCTGGGGCCGCGAGAAGGGGAGGTCCCTGCGGAGAGAAGGCAGCGCCTGCAGCGGTCCGCCGGCCGCGGGCGGCACCGAGGGCGGGCAGCGCGGGGCCGGGGAGGCGCACCTGTCTTTCTCCTCCTTGGTGAGCGAGGGCTCCCTCCGCTCCACCGGCCGCTCCTTGTCTGAGCCTGGCGTCCGGGCGGCCTCAGGGGGCCGGACCCAGGCAGGAAAGGCCAGAGGACTGCGGTGCAGGCGGCCCCAGGGGTCTGGCGGGGAGGCGAAGGCTGGTGGGGCCCCTGGGCTTTCTTTCTGGGCAAAGACGGCGCCGGAGTCTAGACAGAGGGTGAAGCAGAGGGTGACAGGAGCCACGAGGAGGCGGCGGCGGCCCCGCTCGGGGACACCCCCCGCCCCGCAACCCCTGGCCACCAGCCCACTGCCACAGCCACCCACCCGCCCCGCCCAGCACTCACTGAATGTAGGGCTGCCCAGGCCTCCAAAGGCCCCGTTGGAGAGGGCAGCCAAGGAGGCGAAGCTTGTGGGACGCCCAAAGGGATCTGCGGGAGGAAAGGACAATGGTCAGGGCACTGGGCAGCCAGCGCCGCGCAGGCGCCCACACTGGCAGGGAAGGCGCAGCTCAGCAAGCAGGCCCTGGAGCCCTCAGCCGTTCCGACTCGGTTTTAACAACAGGGTGCTGTTCCTTGGGCCTCGCGAGATGCTGAGCTCTGACATGCATCGTGGTGTTTAACCTCACAAACGACAAGCCCCACGAGAGGCAGACAGGACCACTCCCACTTCAAGATGACGAAACAGGCTCAGAGAGGTGAAGTGACTTGCCAACGGTCAGTCATCTAGCCACCAAGTGGTACCCCCCGCCCCCGCGCCAGCCCCAGGGCCTCTCTGACCCCAGAGATCAGGCCCATAATCCCCCATACGGGCCGCCCAGACCAGCTCTACAGCAAACCGTTTGCCCGGAGATCCCTGGCGGCTTCCTCCCACCGGACATGCAGGGCCCTTCCCGACCCGACCCTAAGCTCACGCACGGAGCCCGTCAGAAGAACGAACCTACTCCGCTACGGGAACACCTCACGGCCTTCTCTTCCGCGAGCACGCTCCCCTGTGCCCTCTCTACCCAGCTGAAATCTCCCCACAAAGCCCGCGGAAGTGCTAGGAGCCGGAGCCAGTGCCGCTGCTCTGCTGGGCCCGCACAGCCTCCCCCCGGCACGCTACCTCTACCGCTGGCTGTTTCAGAGACCGCGTCTGAGCCGGCGGAGCCTGGCAGTCACTGCCCTGCCCTAGCCCACTGCACAGAGGAGAGGAGATCAAGGCGCAGAGGGATCAGAGTAACTCGTCCAAGGTCACGAAGCAAACGGCCCCAGGCCTGTGCCCATTCCAGCTGCCGCTCAGGTCTAACCTCCATCCCCAGCTTGAGAACTCCTCAACGTTAGGGACTGGGCTGGGGTTGCCCGACGTGCCCTTGGCTCTTACCAATGTGGGTGCTGGGGCTCAGAAAGGGTCCGTGGGCCCCGGGAGCTGCCGTGAAAGGGTTGGCTGCAGCGTGGACGGCACCTGGGGCAGAGAGGTGGGAGACTCCGGTGAGGCTGAGTGGGCGCAAGGTGGGCCTCGGGCTACAGAAAGGGAACCTCCGGCCCCGAGAGGGCTGGCCAGACTCACCAGTCGCAGTGAAGAGGGAGGCGGCCGGGTGGGGGAGCTCCTGCCCAGGGGGCAGGGCCCCATAGGGCCCCGGAAGGCAGGGCAGGAGGTCGTTCCGAAAGTCAAGCTTGTGGGAGTCGCCCTGCGTGGGACAGGGAGAGGGGTGGTGAGTGAGGAGCCGGGGGGTGCTGCTCTTGCTCTTCCACTCCTAAGGCCCCCCCAAGGGCTGGCGGGCGCCAAGATGGGGCTCGGGTGCCTGACTTCCACCTCTCTGAGCCCTCTCGGGCCACCCCCCTCTCCTCAGCCGGAGAAGCTAGTGCTAACTGTGAAGGTGCTCAGGCAGCGACCGGGGACAGGAGGGGACGTTTCTGGCCAAGATGCGGCCAAGCTCTGCCAAAAGCAGATGCCCAGGGCTCAGGCCAGCCCACTTGCCCCAGCCCTCCAGCCCCGGTACCTTCATCTTTTCCTGGTGTCTCAGGATCATGTAAGCCACGCGCACGTGCATGGCACACCACTTCCCTGGCTTCTGCGCCCCAGAAGGATAACCAGAGGGAAAGGGAAGGAAACAATGTTCACTCATCACCCACTCCAGGCCTGGTCCTCGGCCCAGCCTTTCCACACAACACCCCCACGCGTCACCCCTACAACGGAGGGATGACTAGGTTCGCTTCACGGCCTAGGAAACTGAGGCTCAGAGAGAGAAACTGTCTTGCCCAAGGTCCCACAGCCGGTTACGTCGGAACCCAGGTCTGTGGCACATAAGCCTTTCGCCCTTTCTGCCGCTCCAAATCTGGCTGCCTCCACGTCTTGGGCTTCTCACTTATTCCCAAGCCAGACCCACCCTCAGCCAAGTGCCCTGACACCAGCCCCCAGCCTCATGCAGCCTGAGGTCCTCACCAAACTCACCCTCAAAGGTGGCCGGAAATGGTCGGGGATCTGGGGATGGCAAAGCAGAGGTTGGCGGCGATTCAGACCTGTTTACTGTCCTGGGCACCTCGTCTCCACAGTCCCTAATCCCCACCCAGACACTGGAGACCTCGTGTGGCTCCCTCACGCCTTTCCCGCTCCTATGAAGACGCATTTCCCCATCTCCCGCGCTGGGCATCTCCCTTCCAGCACGAAGTTCCTGAACCGGGCCCCAAGGACGTGCTGCGCTTGGAAGACTGGGGACTGACTGGGTTAGTGGGCAGGCAAGACAAGTTTCTCAACCGGACAAGTCATTCTATTAACAGCTTCATGTCATGAGACTCTGTGTTAAGATTTCTTTAGGAAAAAACCTTTACTGCTGCTACAAACACCATAAGATATCTGGTCTCGTCTCCCCCTTCGGAAACATATCCTGTGCTTTTCCCGATGTTCCCAGAGCCATGGGCTCGAAGGCTGCTCCCTGTGCCACTTCACAAAGGGGCAGCTTATCTTTTCATTGTTTTATGGACAGGACTTCCTGGTATGATGTCATTAAAAAGAAAAAAAAAAAAGGATTTTGTAATTTAAAAAATTTGAAAACTCCTACAGAAACCACTGTCCTGGGGCGCCTGGGTGGCTCAGTGGGTTAAAGCCTCTGCCTTTGGCTCAGGTCATGACCTCAGGGTCCTGGGATCGAGTCCCGCATCGGGCTCTCTGCTCAGCGGGAAGCCTGCTTCCCCCTCTCTCTCTGCCTGCCTCTCTGCCTGTGATCTCTGTCTGTCAAATGAATAAATAAAATCTTTAAAAACAAACAAACAAAAAAAAGCACTGTCCTAGTGATCTTATTTCTTCATGAAATTCCTATTCCCCATGGCTGGGAAACTTTGTCATTTACAGAGATTTCCTCTCGTCAGAGTCTCAGGGGTAGTCCCGATCGTACAGTAAAGGGAGGGATCAGGGGTTCACTCTCAATCAACCCTGCTCTCTCCTTCAACAGGTACTCTGGCTCCTCAAGGACCTGCCTCGGCACCCCCCTCACCTGTGTCCCCTTCTGGGGAAGCCCGCTCGGCACTGGCCCCAGTCGTGGTGGCAGCTCGGGGTTCGTGCTCTGGGAAAGGGGAGTGGAGGGTTCAGTCAGGAGAGCTGGCACCAGGCCTAAACGGGGTCCAGAACCAAGGTGGGGGCTGGGACAGGCAGGGAGCACAGCTCTGAAGAAAGCTGGGTCCACACTGGGAGGGCAGGACAAAGGGCATGGCTCTGGGAATGCCAGGAGGTATGTGGAGCCCGGGGTGGGGGGCCGGGGGCACGGCGGTGTCTGGGTTGGTGGGGGTGGGAGGCGGTGGCGGTTGGATCGGGAGCTCACCTTGGGCTGGAAGGCCCCCTGCAGGGAGCCAAAGGAGACAGCCGGCGGGAGGCCCGGAGGTAGGCCGGGCACTGCGGGAGGGAAGGCCGCGTACGGCTGCGGAGAGAAGGGCACGGGTCCCAGCTGGGGCTGGACGTGCGGCCCCCGCGGCTCTGCCCGTCAGTCCTCGGGCCTCTACCCTAAAGCCCCCCAGGGAGCTCTCCCAGGCTCAAGGCCCTCGCTTCGGAAGCTGAAGACTGCACCCCGACCGTCAGGGCCACACACCCGGACGCCTCCGTGCCCACACACCACACACACACACACACACACACACACACACACACTCACATTGTGCCGGAAAAGGCCTTCCATCTTTCCTGGGTATTTCTCAAACTAGGGAAGAGAAGGGAAGAGTGAGCTGCCAGCCAGGGACCCAGGACCTTCCCCTGGAAGCCACACCCTCCCTCCAAGTCTCTGGGCCTCATCAGCGGCCCAGTGAGGAGCTCACCATGTGGGGGCCGTGGGGTGGCAGCAGGCCCGGGGGATAAGGGGTGAAGTGCTGGTGGGTGTGCTGGTGGGTGTGCTGGTGCTGGTGGTTGTGCTGGTGGAACTGGAAGGCCAGGGGCCGGGCCGAGCCCCCTGCCCCCACCACCTCGGGGCCACCCTGGGCATTCAGGTAGCGAGAGTTCAGGTCCTGGCCGATCAGGTCCTGCTCTGTGGGAGGGGAGGGGGAGAAGGCTGTAATGTCTGTCGCCACCAGGACAGCCTCCTCGGGCCCGGGTGACTGGCCTTCCCTCCTGGCCTTGAGCCACTCCCTCCTGGAGCCTGATGTCTGCTGAGGTCCGGGTGCCCCACAGCCGGCTGGGCCCAAGCCCGGGGCCATGGCCCCCCGCCCCCCACCCCGGCCAGGACCCCACACTCACCAGAAAGGGCGTTAGCGGCTGAGGCCCCAGGGTGCCCTGGCACCTGCAGCAGGGGTGGGGGCGGGGGCAGGGTGGGGCCGGGGGAGAACAAGGAGGGGTGGTGGGGCGGCGGGGGGGGCCGCAGCCCGGGAGGGGGAAAGCTGTGGGCGGACAGAGGCAGGGGCAGGGAGGGCGTCGGGGGCCGGTGGGTGAGCTGCGCGGCCGAGGAGGAGGCAGATGAGGAGGAAGAGGACGAAGAGGATGATGAGGGGGGAGGCTGAGCCGCGGGAGGGGCCGGGGCCTTGGGGGGCGGCCGTGAAGAGCTGGGGAGAGAAGTGGGGAGATGAGTGAGGGTTGGGAGGTGCCGGCTCTGACGGGAGGGGTCAGAAGCCCGGGCGGTACCTTGCCGCTGGTTCTCCAACACGGAAGGGGGTAGAACCCGGCCCGGGACCCCCACCCCCACCCGGGAGCCCGTCCTCAGACGGAGGGAACCCCGCACCCGGCAGCCCCCTCTCCCTCTCTCGGCCTCTTCCACGCCGCCGCCTCGGACGGCCCCGGCCACGTGACCCGCCCCTGCTCGACCGCGGCACGAACCGGTCACTCGCGGTGACGCTTCCTCACAACAGGCCACCTGGGTTCCCAGCCTAAGACAGTGGAAGCAGCACCTCGCTGGCCTGGCCTAGGAGTCAGGCGACCTGAATTCTAGGCCCGTCTTGCCATGAACACCCTGGGTGACCTTGAGCAAGTCACTGCCCCTCTCTGAGCCTTAGTTTTCTCAAGAACAAGGAAAGAGCCCGGTAACGATGACGGAATGAGACAGCGCCGGGGACGGTATCAGCGACCCTTACCCTTCAGCGAGCACTC
Organism: Mustela erminea; assembly: GCF_009829155.1. Lineage (NCBI taxonomy): Eukaryota > Metazoa > Chordata > Mammalia > Carnivora > Mustelidae > Mustela > Mustela erminea. Next base: position 820,880 of record NC_045633.1, read on the forward strand.
CGGAGGCCGAGTGCTGGCGCGGCTCCCCACGCTACGCCGAACCTCCGCCGTGTGCCGCCGCCTTCCCCGCGACCGCCGCAGCCACCTACCCGCCCGCACGGTCTACTTTCTCTCACTTAACTCAGTCCCTTGCGTTTTAACTTCGCCTCGCCCGAGCACTGCGTGTGACGTCAGAGGGCTGAGGTACTGATCGTGTTTTTCTAAAGCCCATTAACAGCTAAAACAGCGGTTGCCCCCGGAACAGCTGAAACGATCGGCGCCCGGCCAGCGACACACGGGCACACTTTGGGAAACACTGCACGACCTCATCGTCCACCCTCACGACAGCTTTACCCGGAGAAAGGGACCGTTACCAGTTCTTTATGACCGAAACGGAAAATTGAGGCTCAGAGAGATGAAGTGACTTTTCAAAAATCACACAGCCACAAGCGGCAGAGCAAGAATCTGAACCAGGCCTGACTGACACCAAAGCCAGCACCCTTATTAATCATGTCAGCATTTCCCAAAGTGTGTTCTGAAGAACACTCCTCCTAGCAGATGTGCCTTCCGAAAAGGCCTCAGCAGCGCATCAAGTTGGGAGACGGCACAGAGTGCACCTCCCTGCCCAGGAACGTCCGGTGAAGCGGCCCTGGGAGGCCCTGTAAGTGAGTAATCACTTCACATTTGCTTCACCCAGTGTCTCTCAAGCTTTTCAGCCTCAGAATCCCTTTTTCAAGTCACATCCCACAGGCACCATCCCGTGTCCCAGCCACAGAATGCAGGGGTTGGCGCCAAAGTGACCAGGTCCTTCCAGACCAGACCAAAGCCCTGGACCACTCACCTGCCAGTGCTGAGGTCCAGGCTGCTGCCATAGGGAGAAGTGCGGAGGCCGAAGGGCGAGACCCGAAGCTGCAGCTGGGGCTGGGGTGGGGGTGGCAGGCTGGGGGCGGCCGGCAAGGGTGCAGGGGGTGAGACAGGAGGCCGAGGGGCCGGTGGAGGCGGTGGTTCCTTCGGGGGGAAAGGCACTAGCAGCGGGTCGGGCCCTGGGGGCTGTTCCTGGCTCCGCTCCAGGCCCGACACTTTAGGGACCACGGAGAGTTTTGCTTCACAGTTCCCATTGAAGGCGCCGTGGGGGCCCGAGGCTGTGAGGACAGGTCAGCAGATGGATTCAGCTGCGGCCCGTATTCCCCCACTTCCCTCCCTCGTGTCCAGCCCCAGCCCTTGAGACCAACCTTTGCTGGTTGAGACAGTGAAGGATGGGTCGAGGTCATCATCGGAGACCTGGGGAAGAAGGGCGGACAGGGTCAGGTTTGGGTCAGGCGAGGCCCTCACCCAGGAAAGCTAACAGCCCCCAGGGCCTGCTAGGAAGTGGCAGTGCTGCCAAGTCCATTCTATCGGCTTCGGTGAAACCCAGCAAAGACTGCGGGTTCCGGGGGGCCTGTGCCTGAAGAAAGGGGTGGGAAGCTACGCCTCCGAATTTGAAAGGCCAGGAGGACTGACTTGAGGCGGCACTCGTGTGTCAGAGAAGCAGGCACATCAAAGCCAAAGATGTCAGTTGTCACTAACTGCTGGCCCATACGCCCCCCGGACTTACAGATCCGTTTGGCCCACAAGTGTCAGCAAAACCCTTTGAAACTAACTGCTGATATTTACAAATCCAGGAATTCCTCATACAAACTCGGACTTCCAGGTTCTCTTAAGAACTGGCTCCTGTGCTCGCATGGCAACAATTAGCTAGGACTAGACAGTGGTCACCTCCTGTAGACACACAAGAACTCTGGTTCACCACAGTCCCCGTCCAGCCAATTTTTTAAATGAAAAAAAGGCACCCATCAGGGAATACACTTTTTAGTTAGTTGCAAGGGCAGAGCAAGAGCGACTAAAACACATCATTTCAAAACAAGCACATCCGACCTGACAATAAACCGGAACAGAACCTCGTGAGACACGTTTCTACACTGGTCACAGGGTTTGGTGCCCTCGCTGCCACAACCGTGGTCTCTGCTCAGATTCTGGGAGAGCGGACCAGCAGTGAGCAGGGTGACCGGCTCAGCTCGACAGCCACCTGAATTTCTGTGGAGAGCCACTGGTCTTCCGAAGGGTTAGGAAAAGATGGTACACCGAGACAAGGGCTTTCTATTCTTTAGAAACCGGCTCTAGTTACCAAAGAAAGCAAGTCGTTTACCCATTCAATCTGCGCGTACCCCCCTTCCCCATCCAGGCATGGCTCAACCTAACTACGTTCCCCACTCAAGGGGGAGGCTCTCTCTCGCTGTACGGGGCAGACCTCTGAGCCGCACTCCGCTTTACAAATTACAGCACTGCCCACCCGACAAGTTCTAGCCCTACTCACCCTCTCGTCCAGATCGCTTTCTGCATCACACTGGGGAAAAGGAAAGACAGAGGTGTCACAAGAGGGAAGAAGGGGGGGCCCGAGGGACAGAGGGGACTTTCAGAGAGGAATTGCGAGGGGAGGGGCCGGTACAGGCAGAGGGCACTTACTATGTATCCAGCTTCCAGAGAATGACGGGAGGACGCCTGAGAAAGACCAGAGTCCAGAGGTAAGGAAGGCCGACTGGCGAGGCCTTTGGATCGAGTCTAAACTCCCCAGCAAGGAACTGCAGGCCCCTCACGACACACTCTCCTTCTCTGTCTAGCTGCTTCTCCTACCGTGGCCCGCCCCGTCCCCAGTGCGCTCACCATTTTCTGAACACATTCTCACATCTCTGTGCTTTTGCTCAAAACAACTTCGCCTGTTTCTCCTCTTAGCCAACTTATGACTATCCTTCAAGGCCTGACTAAGACGTCCTAGGGGGCTTTCCCTAACCACAACCCTCCTCCCATCCCCCAGGCAGAACGAGGGCTTCCGCATGTGGCTTCTGCAGCATCCCTCCCGGATCTCCGCCTTCTGTCGCTTCTCAGGTTTGGATCAAGGTATTTGCTCAGATTGTGCCTTTCTTGCTAGACTGCCGTTGCCTGGAGAGACCTGAGACTGCTCTAATTCATTTACGGTTCCACCAAGTCTTGCTGATACATCTCTGAAAAACCAACTTATTTCAGACAGACAGGGCAAGCCAAAAGCAGAAAAGCCTGAGTGTGGACATGCCTCTGTCAGACCTGGACTGAGGCGTGAGGGCTCAAACCCGCTCTGCCGTCAGAGAAGAGAATCACCGTTTATGAGGAGCAGCAACGCTGCCGGTGCAGAACAACCCTATGTGAAGAGCGTGCCGTCCGGTCTTAAAGGACAGGGATCCATGACAAGCTCACCTCTTTCCTCCTCCGCTTATTGGGCCATTTTCGGGCCCGATCCCCAGAGGGCCGTCCAGGCTCCCGATCAGAGCTGTCCCCTGGCTCCCCAGTGGCCCCACTGGAACCCCCCCTCTTCCGCTTCCCAGAATGCTTCAGCCGGTGTTCCAGTCGCTCTGGGGGCTGAAGCGATGCATCCTTCTGTGGAGGAGGAGGTGGGACTGAAGTAGACGGAGAAAGGCAAGCTCCCGACCTCTCTAGGGGTGACCAGGCTACCAAAGTGGCTCTCGGGCCGGGTAACCAGGCTGGTCCCTGGAGACTAACCCTACCTCCTCCCACCCCAGGGTGGGGCAGAGGCCTGGCCAGAGGAGCCGGTTGCTCTGGTTTGGGGTGCCAGCATTCCCCCCCAACTCCACCCACTCCGGGCACCATACCCTTCTCTCTGCCCCTCAGAAGCCCCCAAAGGTCCCCAGCTCCTACAGGCCCCACCTGCAAGGCCTCAAGGCTGGCGAAGCTGGCGATGGCGAAGCCATCGATCAAGTCCTCCTCCTCTTCGTCCTCCTCCTCGGGCTCCTCCTCGGCCTCCCCGTCGTCTGCGCCCCCCTCCTCCTCCTCCTCCTCCTCCTCCCCGCGGCTGCCCGAGCCGGCCGGCCGCTTCCGAGCTCGGGGTCGCGGGGGCCGAGGCCTGGGACGGGGCCGCCGTCGTCTCGGGCCTCCGGGCCGCTCTCCGGACGAAGCCGACGACCAAGGCCTGGCGGGCGGCGGCGGCGACGAGGAGGACGAGGAGCCGCGCGGGGCGGCCAACAGGGCCCGGGGCGCGTCGCCGCCGGGACCTCGGCGGCGCCGCTGCTCCCGGTCTCGGTCTCGGCGCGAGCAGCGCCGCCGCCGCCGCTCCCCCTCCGCGGCCCAGCCCGGGCCCGGAGCCGCGGCCGCTGCCGTCTCCATGGCGACCGCCCTCAGCGCCGCATCCGGAGGCGGCGGGGCCCGAAGCGGCCTGTCCGCAGGCCCGGGGTCGCAGGCGCGGCGCTGGCGGCTGCACAGGGACGGAAAGGCCACGGCTTCCCCTTTCAAGCAGGATCTGCTGGCCCCGAGCTTGCCCCAAGGCCAAGGCCCGGGGAGCCGGCGCCGCCCCCGGGGCGACAAGCCCGAGGGCCCCCCCTGTGGGGCCGGCGGAGCCGAGACGGCGAAAACGGGGCGGCCGTCCCTTTAAGGCGAGGCCTCAAGTAGTCCAGCCCCTGACCCCTTTACGACGACCCGATGGTGTCCAGCCGGCCTAGCGCGGTGGCCGCCCCCTGCCAGGGGTCGAGACAAGTCTCCCCGAGGAAGAGGAAGGGCCACCCCTTTAAAAGGGACCGAAAGCTCGCCCCGAAACGCACACCTCCCCTTTAAAAGTGTCTCAAGTCCTCCGGCTGAAAGAGGCCACCCCTTTAAGGAGCCCAGGGTCCTCCAAGCAGCAGGCCGCCCCCTTCCAGGGCTCAGGAGTGAAGTTTCTGGTCCTCCGCAAGCGGCCACTTCCCCTTTAAGCGGAGTTGAAAGAACTTCTCGCGGGGGGGGCAGAGGAGGAGAGACTCCCCACTCGGCCCAGCTCGCCCGGCAGCACACTTCTCAGTTTGTCAGCTTCGGCTCGATGGCCTCCCCTTTAAGGCTGCCGATGCAGTCGGCCGAGTTCAGCGGCCGCCCCTTTAAGGAGATTTAAAGGGGCCTCCTCCAGGCCTGTCTCTTCCAGCCTCCGCCTCCGGTCGCCATGAAAGGCTGGGGGGGGGCGGGGCCGCGGGGCCAGCCCTCCAAAGCCCCGGATGTGAGGCAACGGTGACGGGTAGAGCTTCTCTGTCTGCCGACATAAAAGTCTCTTCCTCCTTTCCTCCGTCTCTGCCTGACTTGCGCCGTAAGGGATCCGGAACGGCCGTTGGGAGGCGGGGGAGCTCCAGCGCACCCTCCTGTTGTCTCCTTTGGCGTCTCGGGCCTCTTCTCCGCCAGGACTTCCCTGCCCCTCCTCCCTCTTCCTCCTCAGCCTACGCCTCCTTCCTCTCTCGGCCTCCTCCCACTCTCCGCCCCCTTCCCCCTCGCCCCTCCACAAGCTTCGTCGTTGATAGGTTGAGAAGTGTACGACAAGGCGAAGGGCGGAGTCAAGCTCCGGGGAGTGGGTAATATGTAACCGCCCTCCAATCTTGGATTGGGTATACGTCAGGTTAGCCCCGCCCCTCCTCGGGTCTTGTGACTCGACTGGTTCGAAGTAGGCGCTTGGGGCGGTCCCCCAGGCGACCCCGCCTCTTCCTGCTCTCTGTTCATTGGTCCGCCTTCAGACAGCGTCGAGACTGGGAGTCGTGCCGTACGGCGCGAGGCCTAGGGGCGGTTGGCCGCTGGGCGGCGGGCGGCCGCGGAAGGTCCCAGTCCGCGGCCGGATGCGGCGTCTCTCTCTTTCCGCCGCCTGGCTCAGCCCGCAGACGCCGGGCCTCTCGCGCACGCGCGTGGTGACCGTGGCGAGCGGCTGGCCGTCTGCGGGAGGCCCCGCGGCGTGCGGCGGCCCGAGCGCCTGGCGAGCGCCGGACGCGCCGGGAAGGAACCCGCGTCCGGTCGTCGCCGCCTTCCGTGGGAGGGGGCGGCGTCGGTGTCCGCGCGGCCACGGGAAGGGAGGAGCGCCTGCGTTCGAGCGCCCGCCGCTGCGCTCCCGGGCGGCGCCTCTGGCCGACCGGAGCTCTCCGGCGGTGCGGCTCTCAGACCCGCTTACGGAGGGCGCGGCGTGGGCCCCGCTTGGGTTCCCGCACCGGCGCTCGCCGACGCCCCGCTCCGCACGCAGCCTGGGCGCCCAGTCACCGCCCCGTGGTGCCTCCGAGTTTGAAAAGACGCAGGCGGCCTCCGGCCTCGGGTTGCCTGGTTACCGGCTCACCCTCACCTTGTTTTCTGTTTTTTAAGTACTCTCTGCGCCCACGTGCGGCTCGAACTCACGACCCCTGCGGTCAGGCGCTGCCTGCTCCGCCAGCTGCCCCTCCACCTGCTTTCCTCTGTGCGGATGTGGAAGTCCTGCCCGCGCTGTGCGCGGCGGGCACGTACCGCAGGTCGCTGCGGGTGCTCAGTGACGGGCCATTACTTGTCTCGAATCCAGAAGCAGGTTAGGAGGAAGTCAGGGCCTTCGTCCGCCCTGGGTCCCTCAGCCTCCTCCCTGATGTAAGTGAATTTAGAGAACCCTGATCGGGGTCCGGGGTCTCAGTATCTTCTGGAGCTGGTTCCAAAGTTTTCCTCCACACAGGGAAATTTTCAGGTCAAGGAAGAATCTCCCATGATCCTTCCCCCACTTCTTCCCTGGACCCAACCCTCCTGGCCTTCCCGGGCACCTCCCCCATTGCCCAGTCTTTGGGGGCCAAAGTAGAAACAGGAGCCAGAACCGTCAATCCATCTCAAACTCAGGTAGAGACATACGAGAGGATCAGAAACATATCGAAAACTTTACTAGAAATATAGAGAAAAATCTATAACTGCCTCAGATGCTTCAGGACGGACGGACAAACAGACGGGGCTCCTAGGTCCGACGGGGCTGCTCCCTATCTCCTTCTTCCTCTTCCAGGAGTGAGGCATCCAGCTCCTCTAGCCGCTGCTGCAGCAGAGGTCCCACGTCTGGGCTGGGGGGCAGGCTGGGGGTGAGGGTCCTGCCACCCGCAGCCCGCACCCCCCGAGACGGCCGCCGGGATCGAGGGAGGCTGCTGTCCCGAAACTCTACAGCCCGCCGAAGCTTCTTGGAGCTGGTGAAAATCAAAGTCCCGTTGCGCTCCCGGGGCTCCTCAAAGATGGTCTCAAAGGTCCTGGACCAGGCAGGGAGGGATGCTGGTTACCAGCAGGGCCCGTGGCTCCCGTCTTCCCTCTGTCACCCCCAAGCCTTCAAAGTGTCTCACCTCCTGGTTGTAGGCGACTGATAATTCTTGTTGGTATAAATTTCTTCTAAGCTGAACTCCTTCTTGTTCAACCTGGGAGCAAAGAGCAGAGACCATTGAAAAACCCAGGGCCGCTGTACCCTGGAAAAATGATAAAGCAAGGCCTGGTCTATATTTCAGTTTCTGGGACACACTAGGGCCAGGAATGCTGCCCAAGGCAGACAGATGGTTCTACCATCTACAGATGGTGCAAACCATGTCCAGACCAAATGGACTGCTCCAAGCTGGATTACGTTCCCTGAGCGGAGACAAAGCCACTCTTCAGGGGATCTGAGCCTACACCTGTTTCGCCAAGGCAGCTCCACGTACGATGAGCCACTCACCGGATTGGTCGAGGCAGCCCCATTGGTGTAAGGTTTAGCTGAGCACGGGATGGTGTTCTGCGTATTCTGAATCGAGAAACCTTTCCCATGGTCTATGAAAACAGGGCAGAGGGTAAGGGTGCAGCATGGCCTCAGGCTCCCACTTGCCTCCTCCCCACATCTGTACTCCTACCTTGGTCTCCGGGTCTGAAAGCACCTGGTCCTCTGAGGCCCTTGGCTCCTTCCCTTGGGTTGAGCCCAACCTGCAGAGAAAGTGAAGGCTCATGGACAAATTTATAGCAATACCTCCATCTCCTGCCCACTGGATAATAGGGCAGGAGGCTGAGCCCAGACTGCGCCAGGGCTTTAAGAAGGGTTTATCGGAGGGCACCTGGCTGGCTCAGTCAGTTACATGTCTTGCTCCGACTCAGGTCATGATCCCAGGGTCCTGGGATCGAGCTCCACATCAGGCTCCCTGTTCCAGGCAGAGTTTGCTTTCCCCTCTCCCTCTGCCCGCCCCACCAACTCGTGCATGTACTCGCTCGCTCTCTCAAATGAATAAATCTTTCAAAAAAAAAAAAAGATAAGAAGGGTTTATCGAGAGCACTACCTGGGTTCTGCAGGTTCAGAGAAGGAGGAGGAAGATGCGGTGGACGAGCAAGTTGTGACAAGGGGAGGAGAGCCTCCCACTCCTCCAAGAGGGAAGACCTCTTTCCGGAGACAGGGCCGAGGGGGTGGTGGGGGTCGGGCCGCCTCTCCACCACCCACGGTGTGCCGCCGGGGCCGTGACCGGCTTGGGTGGTGGGGAGCAGGGGGCCAGCTGCAGGCATCTGGGCCAGGAGGTCCCAGATCAGGGCAGGAGTGGCTTCGGCCCAGAGAGGGCTTAGAGAGAGGTGCTGGGGGGCTGTGGTCTCGGGCTCGCCACTGGCGGATAGGGGGCCGGGGGCTGACAGACGCAGTGTCCTCAGCAGCCTGGGACTGCTCGGCCTCTGAGATGGCAATCTTCAACTCCAACTTCATGGGGGGTGATGGGGGTGGGGGCCGTGGGACTTTGTTGGGCGTGAGGAAGATGTCAGCAAAGCTCTCCAGCTTGGAGCGGACGGAACGGAAGAGGGGGGCCAAGCCCCAGGGACTGAGGCGGGGGCGTAAAAGGCTGGACGGCGGTGGGACCGATGGGGGCTCCAGTACAGGATCCGGGGCTGAGGAGAAGGAGAGGCTCAGGTGGGCATTCCTCGGCTGCAGGTGCCTACGCTCTACTTTGGTAGCCTCAGCCCCTCCCCAACCACTAAGCTCTCCTCACAAAGGTATGAGCCCACACCTAAATCACCAGGCCCTACATTTAGGAGTTGAACGTCAGGCCTCTGAAGTCTGTACCCCATCTTCACACACCAAACTCCCCTCAGGGAGGGAGATAAGCCGCTTCCCTCCACCCCCCCCACCCTGCCCCGGATACTTTTAAGCTCAGCCAGGATTTTCCAGAGCTCTAAATCTCATCCCTCTGAGTCCTTACCTGGTGGTGGGGTCTCCGGAGGGTCCTCAGGCAGGGCAGACGGCTGGAATGGGGGATCCAGGTCCCTGGACGGAGGCATTGACTGGTGAACAATCGTCACGGGCTCGGCTCTGGGGTGAGGGGGGGAAAGGCTGAGGGAGCTTCCAGGTTCGGGCCCCCCGGAGCCGGCGCCTCCCCAGGCCCTTAAGGCTTCGGAAGGTGCTACCGGACGAGCAAATTCTGACGCCCTTAGCTCTAGCTGCGGGGGTAACAACTGCTGCCCGGACATTTCGACAACCCCGGCCCCGGCCCTCTCACCTTCTCGTGGGGATGAGGAAGTTGGGGGTCTCATCAGCAAAACCCTGGATGTAAACAAAGGATGTTTTGGGGGAGGCAGGGAAGCCCCCTATGGCCTCTCTAGCTCCCCACATTCTGACCCTCTCAAGCGTCCAGAAGCCTGCCAGGGGTCACTGCAAAGACTTTTTCATATAGGTCTCTCCTCAGTGTCCTCCATAGAGAATGCTGCTCTCCTTGCTCTGGGCAAAACCTATCCCAGCTGAACCCTTACGTCCTTACCGCAAATTCTCATACCTCAGTTGAGGGTCTTGGGCTGGCAATGTCCTCTAGCATCACCACCAGAGTAGGCTGGGGGGCCCAGTCCACCTTCGGTGAAGGGCCCTCCTCTGGGCCAGGGCTTGTCCTTGATCGCCGCCTCAGGGTAGAAGAGGCCCGGTGGATGCGGCTCAAGGGCTCTCGGCATAAGTGCAGTGGGTCGGGAGGCCTGGAGCGGAAGCAAGAAGATCAGAGGGGCTCAGGTGGGCTCCTGCCTACCCTCCGTCCCGCCATGCTCACCTGGTCTGTGAGGGCCACGCGGCCTCTTGGGGTGGCGAGGCAGGCGGCTGGCTGTGGACAGAATCCTGCCGGTTGCTGCGGTGCCGTGCGGTGGGGGTCTCTTCTTGGGACACCAGGGGCACCTAATTGAGGAGGAAGTGTCAAGGGCAAGGCGGTGAAACGAGGTTGGACAGCACGGGGCCTTTCTGAGCCTAACGGGGCCACATGCCACAGAAGTGACAGAGGCTACGGCTAGAATTCGCTTAAGAACCCAGAGAAGGGCATTTAACTGAATCCGTTTCGGGGCCAGAGAGGAGATGTCCAGAGCTGTAGTAATCTCGCACAGGCTGTTTAGAGAAACGGAAAGGAGTGACCCTGGGTGAGTCACGGCCCTGTTTTTCTAACCTGTGCAATGGAGCCAAAGACCTCAGCCTTTTCCCAAGAATTGCCTAGACGCTGGGCTGGGAAGAAAGCAAGGGTTTCTCATACTCAAGAGCACTTGTAGAGATGGGGTTCCAGCCCGGCAAGGTTTTTTGTGGGGAATGGGCACTAAAGACCCCACCCAGACCTAGGTTGGATTAAGTGAGAGCCAAGGAGACCTCTAGCATTAGGGAGGCTGCGTGGCAATGGGTGTGAGCACGAGGTATTTGGATCTCAATTATCCTCACTAGTGACCTGGTCTGACTTTGGTTCTGAAGAGGGGCCTGGGGGAGAAAGGGGCCTCTCGGTTGAGGGAGCTCACCATGTGGGCAGCCATAATATCTTCCAGCACCACAGCCAAAACCCGCCGAGAGGCCTTTTCCAGAGGTGAGGGGGCCGCTAGAGACTGCAGTCTCGGCCGTTTGGGGCTCCGGGCTCCCCATAATGCTCGAGCCAGGGGCTGGCGGCACAGACGCGACCGGCCAGGTGAACTGGAAGATGAGAGAAGCGGAGGACGGTCGCCTGAGCCTGTCGTTGGCTCTGCGGCTCCCCGGGACGGCCGCCAGGGTCCCGTTTCCCGTGCTCAAGACAGGCGGGCGGGGTGCGCTCTCACCTGGAGTCCCCGGGCAAGTCCATGGGGGAAGCGGCGGCTCCGGGGAGTCCCTGGGGGATCCCAGGTCGCAGCCTGGGATGGGGGGAGCGGGGGAGCGGGGAGTGAGGGCCAGCCCTTCCCCTGGGGCTCCGCCCTTCATGGTCCGCCCGCGGCTCCCGGGAGCCCAAGGGCCGAAGCCCTGGGGCGTGAAAGGGCGCCCCCGGCTGGCCGTCCGGAGCGGGTGTCTTCCCGCGGCCGTCGCCCGAGATGAGCGGATCCACCCGCGTCCTGACTGGCACTTGCTGGGAGAACCTGACTTGCAGCGGCGCCAGTTCTCCCACGGCCCGAGCTTCGGGGGCCTTTGTCCCTACAGAATCCGCCCTGAGATCTCCCGGGATCCGCTGGGATCCCGGTCCTGGGAGTCTCCCTTTCCGCCGGATCCCTCTGCAATCCTCGTCCACTGCCACCGAGTGGCCGGGAACTCCGAAGCTATACTCCCGCACACCGACGGTGCCCCCCTTCCCCCGCCCCACCGGATCCCCTAGACTGGGTCCCTGCGGAAGGAATCCTACAGCGCGGTCCCTCCAGTGAGGCGCCGCGGGGATCCTCTCTCCCTGGGAGTCTGGGCTCCGCCAAGCTGCACTCAGAGAGGAGCGGCCCGAGCTTGAGCATCACGAACTCAGTCGGGATCCCCGGGGATCTACTGTCAAGCAGATACCCACCTCACGCCAATCCCGGGAGGTCCCGCCCACAGACCCCTGTCCCGCCGCCCCCGGCTCCCCGCCCAGCGCGCTCCGCAGCCCGGGAGCAGATGGTGCCCGCGCTGGCTTCCCTCCCTCCCTCCTCCCGCCCTCGCTCCAGCCGCTCGGTGCCCTCCCCCGCGCGCCGCTCACCGCCGCCTCCCGCGGATCCCGGGTCTTCGACGGCTCCTACCTCCGGCTCCTTTAAACCAGCCTTGCCCAGCACTGCCCAACCGCCAGGGGCCTTCTTCTCCGAGCCCTCGGGCACCGCCCAATCGCCGGTCCCCGTCTTCCGGGGTGGCGAGAAACTAAGTGAAGCCACCTGGCGGCCATCTTCCCTAGGGGCAAGAAGCCAAACGGGGCGCCGCCGCCATTGTAGTTGAGGGCAGGCGGCTCGGTCCTCGGTGAGCCGAAGCGGGCCGGGTGGTGTCATTTTGGGAAGGCCAGGCCGTGGGCGGCTGAAGACCAGCCCAAGTGTCTTGAGCGACGGAGGCGGCTGTAGCGACTAGTGCCGCCACGTTTTTTAAGGGCATCTTCCGGTTCTTTAGTTCGTAGGCCAATAAACGTGAACCGAATAGTAACGACCGGGAAATTCCCAGCTTCCCAGAGCGGCGGCGTCGAGGGCGGTGCCGGTACCCCCGGGACTCCTCACGCCGGTCCCCGAGTCGCGGGGACGACGTGGGGGCGGGGCCGGGCGCCGGAGCCTCCCGCTGCAGGGCTTGCGCGGCGTCCGGGAGACTGGGCCGAGCGCAGACGGGGAGGAGGCTGCGGCCGCGGACCCTCCCCCGGGAGGTGCGGGGCTCGTGGGGCCCGCCGAGCGCCCGGCGGAGCGGGACCGACGACCACCTCGGCGTGCTCGGTGGTGTCCTCTCCGTCCCGGCGCCCGCGAGCGCTGCTGGCGGGAAACAGCCTCAGTCCCAGGAGGAGGAGGCGCAGTCGTCCCTTCAGGGTTAAGGGATGAGACGCCGCTGCTCCAGATTCCTGGAGGCGGGCCACCTACCCGTGGCGGGGAGTGGGCCCGCACCAACTTCCCGCGCGGCGGAGGCACCTCACCGCCACAGCAGGGCCTGCGTTCGCAGGAGTCCTCCTTCCCCAGAATTCTCCGTGCAAACCGGCCCTTTTCTCCTTCGGGAAACAGAAGGCGGGAAGACTAGAATCCTGGGCTGAGATGAAGGTGCAGAGTTCCCCGCCCAGCAGAATCCTGTCTTCTGGGGCTCAGGGATAGAAGTCACGACACCGAGAGGATGTACGGAAAGAGCAAAATCAGTAAGAGCTGCGGTGGAAAGGGACTCCCCAGCCCTGTAACCCAGGGCTAACCAGAGCCATCCAGATGGAAGCAAGGACGCATCCAGGGCTCCCCCTCCAGACCGGGCCAGCTCTGTAACCCAAGGCCTGCAGGGCCCGCTGGAAATCCATGATGAGACTCTGCTGAGGGTAGGCGGCACCTTTTCCGGCTAGAGGTGTTCGCCCTGCCCTGGATCCCCGCTGGCTGTATGGTGCCTGAAGGGGTAGAGGGGTTCCTTAGGGGTGTGGTGCCGCTCCAGCTGTGGCTGCTTGGAAAAGCGGCTCAACCTTGGTGAGCCGAGAGCCCTTCTGCACACTCTCACTTTTCTGCTTAAACAGGTGCTTCCTAAGCCCCAGGGCAAGAAAAACTCTGAAGGGCAGAGCATGCCTGATCAGAGTTTTGATTCTCTGGGTCTCCTGAAGAAATCAGCCTGAGGAAAGGGTCAGGGCCTGGGCCTGAGAATCTGGTAGGGAGGCACAGCCCTAAGACCCTAAGTTGGTGTGCTGGCGTTCATCAAATTAAGTCTAATGTAGACTGGGGTGTCTTGACCCTAAGCCCAGGCTAGTAATGGTGAGCGCTTTCACCTCTGCCTTCCTTGTGACTACCATTTCAACAACTCTTATCACCGCCTGTGCACACACTCCAGGGCATGGCAGTGTGTGCTGATCCAGTAGCAAGAGGCCCCACATAGCTTCCGTTGGGGCAGGGGATGTGGCTGGAGGTTGATACATGGCTGTATCATTCTCCAGAAACTCGGGGCTCCTTCAGACTCGGCCTCACTTCTGCTTAACTGTTCCCAGCCTCAGTGGCCTCACTTGTAAAATGAGAACAATAAACTCTGTCATACCTACCTCTAAATAGACTTGAAAAATCAAAATAAAATCAGAAGATACATCTGAATGTGCCTGATAAATTAAGTCTTGGGCTACAGGTAAAATATGTAAAATATGGATGATAAAACCATCTCTCCTTTCAGAGTAGCCTCCATCCCTTTTGGCCCTCAAGCCGTCTCTGCTCAGTACCTTTGCGGAAGCCTCTAGGCTGAGCTCCAGATCAGCCAGAGTGGGTGGGGTGGGCTGGATTGTGGCTGCAGGGTACTGGGAGGGGTGGGATGTTAAGCTAGAGATCCTTTGGTAACAACCACTCCTGGAAAATGGCAGGAAACCTGGAGTTTGAGTTGCTCTTCTGGTTGGCATCAACCATTTAACAAGATTTCAACACCTCCTGCACGTGGTACCTGGGGATAGACCGGTGCTTACCCCCAGGAGGTTATAGAGTTTACTTTCCTGTGTAAGAAGAGCCATGGCCCAGCCCTCTCCCCCTTAAAGGACTTGTCCCAGCCAGGTGTCAGCAATTCGTGATCAATTTAATTCCCCAGGTGAGGAGCTTTTAAGAACCCCTTCTGGGGCCTTTCCACTTTGGTCAGCTACTACGAGTTGCCGGAATTTGTTTTGGTCTGAGAAAGCTGCTCCTGCGTCTGGTCTAACTCTGCTTCCCGGGTTAGAGGGCCACCTGCCCACGAGTACTATATTTGCCTCTTTTTTTTTTCCTTTTCGAGGGGGAGATGATAGGAGGGTGTCAAGTTTAGAACAACTGAATGGTAAAGTGATGGGGCTTATGGTGAGGATGTCAGAGGCGGGGAGAAGGTTGAGGAAAGTAGAGACTGAAGAAGGGTGAAGGGAGATGTCCATTAGTATCTGAAACAATGGTACGTGTCTCTACCAGTTACGAGTTTATCACTCCAGCTGCAAATTCATGCGTCTTGCCTCCTCTCTGAAAAGGGATCTGAGCCCTTTAAATGCATTTTCTTTGCCAACCGGCATCATATTAAATGTGTCAGTAGGCAGCTATGGAGGGATTGCAGGAAAAAAGGAGTTTGCTTCCTGGTTGCAGTGAGCCCTGTTGGCAGGCTCCTGGAGTTTACAAGTGGGTTGCCCCGTGCCCAGATTCTGAAGCGCAGGCCGCTTCTCCAGTGCCAAGCTCCTGCCGGGCACACTGGCCAGAAGCTCCCCTGCTGTATCCCTTGGACGGTTCCCTGGTGCAATGCCTCTGAGGCACCTTCCTGTGAGCAGTTTTCCCTGGCGTCCCAGAGGGATTTCCAGCAAGTTCCACCAGAAGTGGCACCCCAGCAACTTTGGTGCTCTCTCCGAAAAGTTGTAGATCTCACCCCGGGGAGGCCCAGGTAGAGGCTCTTCCTTGGGTGCCGCATCCCCAGCTGGGGTAGTGACTTCTTTTATCTGCTATTCCTGCATTGTTGAGAATCTTTACTTCCTGTTATCTGTAATGGGCAGAATTGTGTTCCCCCGCCTCAAATATATGTTCAAGTCCAAATGTCCAGTTCCTGTAACTGTGACCTTATTTGGAAATAGAATCTTTACAGACACAAGTGAGGTCATACTGGATTAGGATGGATCCTGATCCGATGACTGGTGTCCTTGTATGAAAAAGGACATTTGGATACCCATAGAAAGGAGAGCGCCTTGTGAAGACACGCACAGAGACACAGACATCTTGAAACCCAGGAATGCCTGAGATTGCTAACAATCGCCAAAAGCTAGAAAGAGGCGTGGAAGGTTATTACTCAGGATTTCAGAAGGTGTAGGGCCCTCCCGATGCCTCGACTTCAGATTCCCAGTCTCCAGAACCATGAGAGAATAGATGTGTGTTGTCTTAAGCCACCTCGTTTGTGTAACTTCTTACGGCAGCCCCGGAAGCGAATCCACATCCCAGCCCCTCATTTCTCTACTTCCCTGCTATAGTTGATAATTCTTTTTTTTTTTTAAGATTTTATTTTTAAGTCACCTCCCCACACAGCATGGGGCTCGAACCCACAACCCCGAGATCAAGAGCTTCGTGTTCCATTGACTGAGCCAGCCAGGTGCCCCTGCCCCCGTAATTCTGTAGAATAAACTTGTCCTTGTTCAAATTACTGTGTACTTTCCCTCTCCTGATTGGACGTAGACTTAAACCGCCACCAACAAAAATACTAGCGTTTTCGCTTGAATAAAGCAGAATATCTGAAAGTCCCTGCTGTAATTACATGCAGATGTTTCAGAGTAGGCCATTTTCAAGAGAGGCTTAAAGGCTGCATCACGGACATATTCCACAAAGGCATTTTCAATGCTCCCTTCACACATGAAGAGAAAAAAGAAGGAAAGAAAAGAAGAAAATGAGTGCAGATGGTGCCTGTGAGAACAGCTGGCAGCTGAGGGGGGAGTCGGACGGCCGCCATGTTGTCTAAAGGCCATCCTTGGCATCCTCTGGTGTCGGGTGGAGGTCAGCTCTAGCACTCCGAAAACAAGTCTAGGTAGAGGTTTCTGGAAATGACTGTGCCCGGTGTTGCAGGCTGGGAAGGCAGAGGGACAGTGGTACCCACAGCTGGAGTGACCGTGTCGGGGCAGGGAGGTCCGTAACACACACGCACACACATACACACATCCATGGGGCCTGGCTGGTGGAGAAGGCTCTGAATATGGGCTAAGGTGTCCATTTATTTGCTCAGCGCATTTGTTGAATTCCAAGCACATACCAGACACCGACGCTACGATGGTGGACGAGACAGTGAGAGTCCTTTTCCCCAGAGAGACAAGTCAACAGACACAGTGCAGAGTGAGATAAATGCTAAACTCAGGTTGTGTACAGGTTCCTGAAAGAGCACAGAAGCAGAGCTGGAGAAAGAGACTTCTCTGAGAAAGTGATGAATCATCTTGAGAATTGAAGGGGAAGGGAGTTCAGGGAGGGGACCGTGCCGGGATTACCTCAGCTGCGCAGACGGCCAGAGGGCCAACGCAGGAGGCCGCAAACAATTTGGTGGCAGCCTCTCAGAACTATGGCACGCCTTTTAGAATGATTTTTCATTCTCCTTTTGCTACGAACAAATGAATGAATAGAGAAGTAATGCATTTACAGGGCTACTTTTATTTTCATTTATTTTAAAAGATTTTATTTATTTGAGAGAGAAGCAGAGGGAGAGGGAGAAGCAGACTCCAGGCTGAGCAGGGACCCGGACTCAGGGCTCCATCCCAGGACCCTGGGATCGTGACCTGAGCCGAAGGCAGCTGCTTAGCCAGCTGAGGCAGCAGGGTATCCCTACTGTGCTACTTTAAAAAACCCAATATAACCCTCAGTATAAAAGACAGTCTTTTATTTTAAAATGTGTATCCAATACTATGATAGTGTGCCTTACATAATTTAGAATAAAAATTACAATTACAGGGCAAGGATATGAATTTTAGAAGGAAAAGAATCCAGACATGAAAGAGTATATCTGTGCATATATATGTATATGCAGTATGATTCCATTTGTATTACATTAAAAAGAGGCAAAACTAGGGGTACCCGGCTGGCTCAGTCGGAGGAGCTTGCAACTCTTAACCTTGGGGTGGTAGAGATTAATAGAAAAAGTAACAAACTTAAAAATATATATTTAAGGGCTGCCTGGGTGGTTCAGTTGGTTAAAGTGTGCGTGCGACTCTTGGTTTCAGCTCAGGTCATGATCCCAGTGTCCTGGGATGGAGCCCCATGTTGGGCTCTGGGCTCAGTGGGGAGTCTTATCCCTCTTTCTCTCTCACTGCTCCTTCTCTTGCTTGTGGCTCACTCATGCTCTCTCCCTCTCTCTCTCAAATAAATCTTTAAATATATGTATAAATATATATATATATATATATATACACACACACACACACACACATATATGTGCATATATATATTTATGTGGGGCTCAGACAGAGATCACAAGCAGGCAGAGAGGCTGGCGGAGGGGGGAAGCAGGCTCCCTGCTGAGCAGAGAACCCCATGTGGGGCTCCATCCCAGGATCCTGGGATCCTGACCTGAGCCGAAGGCAGAGGATTTAACCACTGAGCCACCCTGGGGCCCTCATTTACTTATTTTTAAAGATTGTATTTATTTGAGAAAGAGTGCATGCCCAAACTCACCTTGCACAAGAGTTGCTAAATCTCCCTAAAACATCATCTTAATTTTGTCTTGTCCTTCCTCAAAACTCTCCACTATAAAATACAGGTGCTAAGTGACATATATATAAAGGTTATCATTGAAGCATTGTTTCTAGTACTGAAACATAAAAAATTAAATAATGTATATCTCAATGTGTAAATGTTTAGGGAGGACTTTGTCAAAGACTTAGTGAAGTTGTCGTAATGAAGTCCTCATACGCTTGGATCTACATACAGGATTTCTATGAATTCAGCAGCTACAAGCTCAGATTGTCACAGATGGTTGCACTGGTGACTCAAATTCAAGTGTGCCCCTCTGTGCCATGATTTTCCAAAATGGCAAACAATTCTTGGTGAAATTCCAAATAAAACAAAATACAATCTTTCCTTGATATATACATGTGTCTGTCTCTCTGGAAAAGTGAGGATTAAAACTACTCTTTTTGGGGTGCCTGGGCGGCTCAGTGGGTTAAGCATCTGCCTTCAGCTCTGGTCATGATCCCAGGGTCCTGGGATCGAGCCCCACATCGGGCTCCCTGCTCAGTGTGGAGCCTGCTTCTCCCTCTGCACCTCACCGCGCTCATCCTCTCTCTCTCTTTGGGGAGGAAAAACTGTTCTCTTTTTTAAAACAGTTTTTTAAAACTTTTGTGTAAGTAATCGCTATAGTCCATGTGGAGCTTAAACTCTTGACCCCAATATCAAGAGTTACATGATCTTCTGACTGAGCCAGCCAGGTACCCCAGGTTTATAACTGTCTTTATAAATGTGTGTTTATATATAAAATGGATTTAGGATCAGTACTTGGATAATTATAAATGTGTTTTGACCTACATGAATGTCCATGGGCCATTCCAAAACTGGTGGAGGACAAGGGACCTGTTTTCCATTGAACAAGGCTGTCTGCTGCTGTGTAAGACAACTGATATCCCGGGGTCCACCCAATAAATGCCAATGTGACCAACAAAATGTCCCCACAAATTCACAGAACACTCCCTAGGGGGTAGCAGATCCCTTATTGAGAACCACTGGTTTAGGGCCACAGATTTAGGGCATAAAGAGGGAAGCTCAAAGAAGTGGGAGGTGAAAAGATTATTTAGAGCCCAGGGAAAGGCAGCTTAGTTGGAGGAGAAACGCAGGGGGGGTGGGGAGGAGGGGACTGACAGGCTTGAATCACAACAATTTGGTAAGTGAGTTGGAGGACAAATGAGTGAGTGGAAGCTTGCAGACAAAAAGCTATTGACTTTTAAAGTTTACTACTTGGGGCGCCTGGGTGGCTCAGTTGGTTAAATCTGCCTACCGCTCAGGTCCCGATCTCAGGGCCCTGGGATCAAGTCCCACGTTGGGCTGCCTGCCCTGCAGGGAGCCAGCTTCTCCCTCATTCTTATTAGGTTCTTATCTATCCTCCCGAACTTCTTGGTGCATATAGAAGCAAATATAGTCTTCTACCCCTGCCTCGGTTACACTTAAGAGGCAGCGAACTACGCACACTGTTCTGCTCTTCACCCATACCCACATCCAGAAGCTTTGTCCTTGGCGGTGCATAGAGCACTTCTGTGTTATTTTCCACAGCTGCCTAGTTGGTCATTGTGTGAATATACCACAGTGTCTCTAATCACTCTCCTGTTGATCGGATTTAAGTTGTTTTTTACGTTTCAGTACTAGAAACAATGCTTCAATGATAACCTTTATATATATGTCACTTAGCACCTGTATTTTATAGTGGAGAGTTTTGAGGAAGGACAAGACAAAATTAAGATGATGTTTTAGGGAGATTTAGCAACTCTTGTGCAAGGTGAGTTTGGGCATAAGGTATATACGGGGGTGAGTTATTAAAATAGGCTAGATATAATAGGGAGGGAAGTGTGATGATTTTACAAGTATATCCACTGATTCTTAGAATCTGCTCCCCCCCGAGTTAGAGCCTAATTTCCTTCTCTTGACTATGACCTATTGCCTCAAACCCAATAAATGGGAGAAAGCAGAACCGGCAGTGTGCGACTCTGGGGGCCAGGTCATAAAAAGACAACCCTCTTTTGCTCTTTCTATCCTGGATCACTTGTTCTGCAGGAAGCCAGCTGACATGTTGTAAGTAGCTCTATGAAATCCTATAAAGAGGCTCACTTGGGGGGAAACTGAGGCCTCCTGCCAACAGCCACGTCAGTGAACTTAGAAGCAAATTCTTCAGGCTCCATCAAGCCTTGAAATGGCTACAGATCTGGCCAATGTCTTGCCTGCCACCTCACGAGAGACCTAGAGCCATCTGGCTAAGCCACTCTCAAATTCCTGACACATGGAATCCGAGATGATACCTGTTTGTTGTTTAAGCTACTAAATTTTGAGGCCATTATTACACACAGGTGGGATGAGGGGAATGGAAAAGAAAGAGAAGGTAAAACAATCATCTAGAAGTATCTCTTACTTCTGCTTTGTTTTGTTTTTAAAGATCTAATTTATTTATTTGACAGAGAGAGACACAACGAGAGAGGGAACAGAAGCAGGGGGAGTGGGAGAGGGAGAAGCAGGCTTCCCGCTGAGCAGGGCGCCCCATGCAGGGCTCGATCCCAGAACCCTGGGATCATGACCTGAGCCAAAGGCACACGCTTAATGACTGAGCCGCCCAGGCGCCCCTCTCTTACTTTTGTTTATTAGAAATTGTCTATGCTCTCTCCTGGTAATGTAAGCTCCTTGAGGAGAGGAACTTTGCTTATTTTTTTCTTTTTATTTATCTTTTTTTTCTTTACATTTTATTTATTTTTTTCTTTAGTTTTTTTTTTTTTTAAATTTGAGAGAGAGAGAGAGAGAGAGAGCGCACAAGCAGAGGGAGGGGCAGATGGAGAAGGAAAGAGACACTCTCAAGCAGATGCCATACTGAACATGAAACCTGAAGTAGGGCTCGATCTCACAACCCTGAGATCAGGACCTGAGCCGAGACCAAGAGTCAAACCTTCAACCAACTGAGCCGCCCAGGCGCCCCTTTACTGATTTATCTTAAGCTCCTAGTAGTATATAACGGGCTTTCAGGATTGGCAGTGGAAAGCCGTGAAAAAGAAGGGGTCAGATACAGGAGCAGTAGGTCTAATACGCCAGTAACAGGAGTGAAGTGTAGTTGAACAGTGAATTAAAATATCTAGAAAAAGTAACAAGCAGCCAGTTAGATGTGGAGGCCGAGAGGCGGGTTTCTCAACCTCAACGACTCTTAATAGTTTAGACCAGATTGTTCTTTGTGAGGAACGGGGGAAATGTTTAGCAGAAGTAGGCCTACCCTCTACCCACTAGATGTCAGTAGCACACACCTCCCTTCCCTGTCCTCTCCCTGTCCCCACCCTGCCTCCTCCAAACCAACATGTCTCTAGACATGGCCAAGTATTCCGGGGGAAGGGAGATCTGACCCCGACCCCAGCTGGAGATCACTGGCCTAGAGGATAGAATGACAATGGAAACAGGGGAAAGGGGTTGGATGCCTGAATCTCGGGGAGATGCACTTGTCAGGGCACCGGGCTGGGTGCGTGGGAAGAGCGTGTGAGTCTGGATCTCTGCGCCATGAGTTCAAGCCCCACTTTGGTCTGGAGATTACTTATTAAATAAATAAATAAATAAGCTTTAAAAAATTTTAAAATACATAAATAAAGATGAGGGCTGGGGGGCTCCTGGAGGCTTAGTTAGTTAAGTGTTGGACTCTTGGTCTCAGCTCAGGTCATGATCTCCGGGTCCTGGGATTGAGCCCCGCATCTGGCTCTCTGCTCGGCGGGGAGCCTGCTTCCCCCTCTCTCTCTGCCTGCCTCTCTGCCTACTTGTGATCTCTGTCTGTCAAATAAATAAGTAAAATCTTAAAATCTGATCTTCTAGGGCATGTCTCATGTCCCTTCTGTCCTGCAATTATTTGTGTTCCCTTCTAAAATGCTGCTCAATTTGGGGTGCCTGGGGGGCTCAGTGGGTTAAGCCTCTGCCTTCGGCTCAGGTCAGGATTCCAGGGTCCTGGGATCGAGTCCGCATCGGGCTCTCTGCTCGGCGGGAAGCCTGCTTCCTCCTCTCTCCCTGCCTGCCTCTCTGCCTACTTGTGATCTCTGTCTGTCAAATAAATAAATAAATAAAATCTTTAAAAAAAAATAAAATGCTGCTCAATTCAAAGAATTAGATGGAGAACAAATTAGATAATAACGCATGGGTAAGTTTTGGAACACTAGAGTGCCCCCAATTTTAGTTAAGTGACAAAGAGCTTTCACACACTTTAAAAGAGCTTTACTGAGGAAGAGCTCACTTACCACATAACTCACCTCTTCGAAGAGTGCGATTCAAAGGCGTTTGGTCTATTGGCACCACGACTACCTAATTTTAGAACATTTTTATCCCCGAAGAGACTTCATACCCAGCTAGTGTCACTTTCTATCCCCAACCCCGTCCCCAGCCCGTCCCCAGATCTGTCCTAGACATTTCACATAACCCTTCACACATTGTATTTGACTTCCGTAAGGACTTCTTTCGTGGGATTTTTCCCCCCAATGATCTTTGCGCATCAACAGCCCTACTTTACAGGAGAAACCCGACGGTGTCGAGGACGTGTAAA
Source organism: Mustela erminea (assembly GCF_009829155.1). NCBI lineage: Eukaryota > Metazoa > Chordata > Mammalia > Carnivora > Mustelidae > Mustela > Mustela erminea. The sequence goes on from NC_045633.1 coordinate 843,207, forward strand.
ACCTGCCTCGCGCACGGGTGTCGGATCCCCGGCTAGAGCAGCTGCGGCCTGGCGCTCCGGAGAGGGCAGTCCGCGGGGCCCCGTCCAGCCGCGGTCCGGGAATCGCAGCCGCGCCGGGAGAAGCCGGGCCGAGCTCCGCGGGAGGAGCCGCCTGGGCTCCGGCCCTCGCTCCGGCCGCTGCGCTGCAAGCGAGAGCGGCCTTACGCCGCCTGCTCGCCCCGGCGCCGCGGCCACCCGGCCGCCTGGGATCCGGAGCGCGGCGGCAGGTCGGTCCCCGCGAGCGCGGTTCCGGCCTCCCGCCCTCCCCAGGCCCAGCCGCCGTCCCGGCGATGGCCCGTCGGCGAGCGCGATCGTGGGGCAGCCCCGGCGGCCGCGGCTCCGGGCGCCCAGGGCGCAGCGCCCACCGCGGCGAGGAGCCTGGAGCCCAGCCGTGCTTGCTCGCGCGGGGAAAGGTCATCCCACGGCTTCGTCTCCCAAAGCTGGCGCCGTCCGGTTTCCCACGGGACTGTCTCAGGATACGGATCCAGGCTTGAGCGGCCCTCCGGGGGCTCATCAGCTTAAGGGGCGGCCTGGGGTTCCGAGTGGGGAGGATCTCTGGGCGGAAAGCGCTGCCCCAGGCCGACACGGGTCTAATTAAAAAGTCGCTAAAGTCCTAGCCCTCCGTGCCCACCCCCTGCCAAGCTGCTGTATTTTTTAAATGGCGGAGGGGTGAGGAGGGAGGGGGAGACTGAAAAACAAAACAAACAGTACGGCAGGTGGTGTATCTTAAACGCATTGAGCGCACTGATGCTTTTAACACAAAAATGCACTTCAATGGGGGGCACGTGGGTGGCTCAGTGGGTTAAGAACCTGCCTTCGGCTCAGGTCATGATCTTAGGGTCCTGAGACTGAGCCCCAAATCAGGCTCCCTACTTAGCGGGGAGTCTGCTTCTCCCTTTCCCTCTGCTCCTCCCCCACCCGTGCTTTCTCTCTCTTCTCCCAAATAAATAAATAAATAAATAAATAAATAAATAAATAAAATCCTTTAAAAAAATACTCTGCGGGCACCTGGGTTGCTCACTGGGTTAAAGCCTCTGCTTTCGGCCCAGGTCATGATCTCAGGATCGTGGGATCCAGCCCCGCAATGGGCTCTCTGCTCAGCAGGGAGCCGGCTTCCCCTTCTCTCTCTGTCTGCCTCTCTGCCTATATCTGATCTCTGTCAAATAAATAAAATCTTAAAAAAATACTCTGCTATGTAATTGTTCTATTTACAAAATAACTGTAAGAGGAAAATAATAAATAAAATAAAATAAAATAAAAATAATATAAATAAAATAAATATATAATATATAATAATATAAATAAAATAAATATAAAAATAATACATAGGGTAAGGTCTAGTGATAGTTTCTGGGTCCAGACTACTTGTTTGAAGACAAAATCAAAAGTTTACATTTCAGGGACGCCTGGGTCAGTCAGTTAAGCAGCTGCCTTCAGTTCAGGTCATGATCCCAGAAACCTGGCATCAGTACCGCATTGGGCTCCCCTTCTCCGCGGGGAGTCTGTTTCCTCTCTTTCTGCCCCTGCCCCTACCCGCTCTCTTCTCTCGCTCACTCTCTCAGAGTTTCCTGAAAATAAGGCCTGGGGCTAAAGACCTTCTGCCTCTCTTCCCCCTTGGCCATGCTTCTGAGTCCCTAAAGCTGTGGGTCACAGAGGCAGCATATTCAGAACCTCCAAGTGGCTAAGTGCTTCTGCACTGATATCAGACAGACCTGAATTCTGATTCGGATTCTTTTCCTTACATGTGTTGTGGGCTTGGGCAAACCACTTAACTTCTCTGAACCCCCAGTTATTTTTTTTAAGGCTAAAATGGTCCCAATAATGCCTAGAAGGCCTCGCAGGAGCTGTATCCCCCCAACACACACACACACACACACACACACACACACACATTTCTTCTTCCCTAGGGTCTGAGAGAACCTTTTGTTTCTTGCGGGAGGCGGACAAAAAGTTGAGGTCTGTGGTCCTCTGGCGCTCCGGATCCTAAAGAGAAGGTACATCCCAGAGAACTCTGTTGAGTTGAGGGGATCTGTGTACATCTCAAGTCAGACTTCTTGGAAAGCCTCAAGGACACATCCCTCACAAAGATCTCCTTCTCAAGGAACCATCTGGTGCAATTTCAGTACCTATTCTAGGCTAGTTCCATTTTCTCAGATTGCACGTGGTACCAAGCTCCTTCTAGGTTTGGGGAAATAACAATAAGTTTCTAAAAAGAACCCTTGACTATTCTTTCTCCACACATCTTTTCTCCAATGAATGCTATAGAGAGAGGGGGTCCTGATGTGGAACTGGGGAAGAGAAATAAATTTTGTTTAGCACTTACTGAGCTCGGGTCCTGAACCTCAGTGCTCCTAAAGAGGATCTTTAATTACATTACCTCATTTAATACTCACAACATCCAGAAGAAAAATAAAGGATTATCCATGTTTAACAGGTAAGAAAATTAAGGCAGAGAATTCTGGCCCCTTGTTAATGGGGAGCATAGGATCGGAATGCTTTATAAATGGGAATTCAAAAGGAAACATGAACTCTTTGGAAAGGGTCCCAAAGACGAATTAAGTATTGGAGCTCAGGGTACATTTTCTTTCATTACGGTGGGAGTGTTGTAAGAGCTTAGTTGATGCTCATGGTCATTTCAAGTTTTAGTATGCCACTCATTAAAAAAAGGTTAAAATCTAGTGAGTTTTTTTTTAAGGTGTCCAGTTACACTTTCTGAATACTCATCTTGGGCCTTTGGAAACTTAAAACATAAAGGATATCAAAGTAGTTTCTCAATAGAGTGACGATCTCAGGACTCTTGTCTTTAGCTGAGCTAATTCTAGAGGGTTCCTGTTATTGGAAAGGAGTGTTGGGGGGAGTCGACCTTCACAGGTGGAGAATAATATCTCGACTGAGACATTCGATCGATCCTCCTTGACAAGATGGACTCTTGGTTGCAAAGATTTTATTTGTTTATTTGACAGAGAGAGAGAGAGAGAGACGGTGAGAGAGGGAACGCAAGCAGGTGACTGTGAGAGGGAGAAGCAGGCTTCCTGTTGAGCAGGGAGACCAATGGGGGCTCAATCCCAGGACTCCGGGACCATGCCCTGAGCTGAAGGCAGAGGCTTAACTAACTGAGCCACCCAAGTGCCCCGTGATGGGCTCTTGGTGAGGGATTAATGAATGACCCCAGGATTCTATAAGACTGTGAGCCAACTGTGGGGACTTGGGCACCTCTCTTAATCAACTCTTCAGGAGGGCTCTGACTCAAGCCTTTGAATTTGCCACTGCCTTTATGAGCCATAAGAGGTTACAGACTAAGTTCTGAGATTCTGCCTATTTTCCAGTAGAAAATAAGAGGAAAGAGATGCAGAAGGAAGGGACCAAAAGCCAAGAAAACTTGGGAGATAGAAACATCAGGGCCAGAGCAGATGCCTCACCCCGAGACTGAGGACCAGGGCCTGGCATTCATGATGCCCTGACATCTTAGGACCCACAGTCTGCATCCAAGTCTGTGTTAATCTCCCAGTATAAACCCTGTAACCAGATATGTTACATTGACTGTAACTGGGCCTTCTGAAAAGTCCCTACCTTGGATTTGCACCAAGATGCATGGCCTTGCCTCTTTCCTGAGTGTGACTGTCGCTTCTCAAAGGCCTAGGAACTGATTAGCCACAGAAGCAGTACGCAGAAATATCTCACTACTGGTACAGGAAGTGCTGGGCCCTTTTCGGCTCTTACAAGGACATTGCCTGAATGAGTAAGCGGGAAGTGACATCACACCTTTCCCAAAGACCTGAAGTATTTTCCCATCTATTAGCTCTGATTAAGCATCAACAGAATGATCCTCTGTTCAGTAGTAGAAAAAAAAATCCAGAAACATGTCAAGAAGCAGTAAAAAGAACAGGGGTCTCAGTTCCTAGATCTGGACTCACCTGAGGACACTAAGCACCATCCAGATACCTTCCAGAAGTCTAGGTGAGTTGAGTCTGGGAGAGTGAGGGGACAACAAGAATACGGGTTTGGGACATCCTTGAATAGCTAAGGGATGGGACCCTGGAGAAGATGGGGCAAAGACCACACCGCCAACCTTCAAGGCTTCTCCAAGAATAAAAAATATAAACTTACAGCATGTCTCCCTGCTTCAAGATAGTAGAATGCGGTAGGAAGCCTCTCACTTGTTGGCAAGTTTCATCTCCCTCGGATAATAACCCTCTTGAATTCACTGCTTCCCGGGCCCCAAACTTTACACACTCATGGAAACCCCAGGGACCCGTCTGGGAGACAGGTGGTGTGAGCTTAGTGTCAGCAGAAGGAGCCGAGGTAGAATCGGGCAGAGCAGGCTCCGTGCGGGTTCACGGCACAGTCAGGGCGCGCGGTCCAGCGCGTAGGAACCCGCCCCTGTCGGGCGTTACCTAGCAACAGCGTCCTAGCGTCGGCCCCAGCGACCAATCAGCGCAGACCTAGTTATTTCAGGGATGGAGATAAGGCTCAGGCCGAGGACTGGCCCAATCACCGAGCGCGGCCAGTCCTCGGGCCCATCTCCGCCGGCTCCACCGCAGGCTTGGGGGTTGCATGAGCGGGAGCTGAGCGTTCGCAGCTGACTCTCGACAGATGAGGTCAACCGAACGAGTAACAAGCTTCCCAGTGCATCGGAATGACGGTTGTGAAGGCCGGTCGCCGCCCTGTTCTCGTGGGGCATGTTCCGGTCTCACGGTCCCCGAATGACCCAGGATGCCGTGATTCCTCCTTTCCGGACGGAGCTTGGCCCCACGCGAAGCCGGATCCCGAGCAGCTCAGAGGCCGGGCCCGGTGGGGTAGTGTCTCCTCAGCCCGGGAAATGCAGTGACCCTGGGGTTGGAGCATGCAGGATCTGGGGGCTGAAAGGGTCCACAGCGCCGCCGCCAGCCCCGCTCCGCGTCTGGAGCGCAGGACCTGGACCCGAGCCGCGGAGGCTCGCCGCGGTGGTGGTGCATTTCCTCTGGCGGGAATGCAGACGTCTGAGGCTCGGAAGGCCTTGGCCGGATGGGATGCGGGAGACCTAACGGCCACGTGGGGGCGCTCGCTCTGCCCATTTTCTGCGGCTCGCTCATTCGTTTTTTCACAATGTATCGAAACTGCAACCACGGAAACCACCCAGACGAGCAAAATGCCTCGAGGGGACAGAGGAGGTAAAGTGTGGGGCTGAGACTTAGGGAGCGACTGTTCTAGAATGCCTCCTGGAAGCCTTGGGCTTTTTGCTTCATTTTCCAAATAATTTACACAACCATCTTTCCCTGTCTGAGATGACTACACCATAGTTGTTTTTTTAAAAAATTAATTAATTATTTATTTTAAAATGTTTTATTTTATTCATTAATGAGAGACACAGAAAGAGAGGCAGAAGCAGAGGGAGCATCAGGCTCCCCGAGGAGCGGGGAGCCCGATGTGTGACACGATCCCGGGACTACTGCATCGTGACCTGAGCTGAAGGGAGACGCTTAACCGACTGAGCCACGCAGACACCCAAGTAGAGGTTGTTTTTTTTTTTTTTTTTTAACAGTTTTATTGAGATATAATTAATTCGCCATAAACTTTGTCCCTTTAAAGTATATAATTCAGTGATTTTTTAGTATATTCAGAGGGCTGTACAACCATCACCACAATCTAACTCCAGAATGCTTTCATCACCCTGGGAAGAAACCCTTTAGCCATCACAACCCCGTTGTCCCTTCCTTCAGCTCTTGGAAACCACTAATCTATCTTCTGTCTACTGATTTGCCATTCAGGACATTTGTGATCATTGTAATCATAAGATATGTGGTCCTTTGTCTGGCTCTTTTCACGTGACATACTGTATTGAAGGTTCATCCGTGTTGTACAATGAATCATTATTTTTTAAACAGTTTAATCGATTTTATTTTTTAAAGTAATTTTGGGTTAGGCTGAAAGTACCAAGAGTTCCTGTATCTCTCTACCCCCATCTCAGCCTCCCTACTATCAACATCGCATACAGATTGGTACATTTGTTACAGCCTATGAGTCTGCATTGATATATCTTTATCATCCAAAGCCCACAATTTACATTAGGGTTCCCTTTTGTTTCTGCACATTCCATGGGTTTTGGGAGAGGCATAAGGACATGTATCCACCAATTATTATAGTATTATTACCCTAAAAACTTCCATGCTCCGCCTTTTCATTCCTTCTCCCCAAATCCTGACAACCACTCATCTTTTTTTTTACTGTTTCCATGGTTTTTGCCTTTTCCAGAATGTAATAAAATTGGAATCATACAGTATATAGCTTTTCCAGATTGCCTTCTTTCTCTTAGTAATACTCCTTTAAGGCTACTACACGTCTTTTATGACTTAATAGCTCATGTATTTGGGGGGCTAATATTTCATGTATGAATGTACCATTGGTTATTTATCTATTCACCTACTGAGGAGTTGCTTCCAGGCTTTGGCAGTTATGAATAAAGTTGCCATACGCATCTCTGTGCAGGTTTTTGTGTGTACTTATGTTATCAACTTATTTGGGTAAATACCAAGGGGCATAATTGCTGGGTCATATGGTGAGAGTATGTTTAGTTTTGTAAGAAATTGACAACCTTATAAAAATGGCTGTACTAATGGCCTTTTTTCCTTTTCCTTTTTCAAAGTGAGCTCTACACCCAATGTGGGGCTTGAACTCATGACCTCGAGATAAAGTCAAATGCTCTACTGACTGAGCTGGCCGGGCGCCCCAGTACTAATGGCTTTTTTGGTGAATTCCTCAAGAGTTTATATATCATGTCATCTACAGATAGTTTTACATCTTTTTTTTCTAATCTGGATGCTTTTATTTTATTTTCTTGCCTAATTTCTCTGGCTAGAACAATGCAATGTAATAGAATAGAAGTGTTGAGGATAACAGTGGCGAGTAGAATAGAATAGAATAGAAATGGTGAGAGTGGACTTCCTTGTCTTGTTCCTGACCTTAGGGGGAAAGCATTCGGTCTTTCATCAGGTGGAGGACATTTTCTTTGAGTCCAATTTTTGAGTGGTTTTATCATGAAGGGGTGTTGGATATTATCAAGTGCTTTTTGCACTTCTATTAAGATGATTGTGGGGCGCCTGGGTGGCTCAGTGGGCTAAGCCTCTGCCTTCAGCTCAGGTCATGGTCTCAGGATCCTGGGATCGAGTCCCGCATCGGGCTCTCTGCTCAGCGGGGAGCCTGCTTCCCTCCTCTGTCTCTGCCTGCCTCTCTGCCTACTTGTGCTGTCTGTCAAATAAATACATAAAATCTTTTTAAAAAATGATCATAAGGGGACGCCTGGGTGGCTCAGTTGGTTAAGCAGCTGCCTTCGGCTCAGGTCATGATCCCAGCGTCCTGGGATCGAGTCCCACATCGGGCTCCTTGCTCCGCAGGGAGCCTGCTTCTCCCTCTGACTCTGCCTTCCACTCTGTCTGCTTATGCTCGCTCTCGCTCACTCTCTCTCTGACAAATAAATAAATAAAATCTAAAAAAAAAAACTTTAAAAAAAATAAAAAATGATCATATGGGTTTTGTCTTTGTTTTATTGATAGATGATGTATTATATTCATTGATTTTCAGATGTTAAACCAACTTTACATTTCTGGGTTAGTCCTGTGCAATTCTGGGATATAATCTTTTTTATACATTGCTGGATTTGGTCTACTAGTGTATTTGGGTAAGTATTTTTATTTTTATTTGTGGCAAAACACACACAACATAAAATTTACCATCTTAACCATTTTTTAAGTGTATGCTCTCTTAGTTGTTGGGCAACTAATCTCCAGACCTTTCTCCTCTTGCAAAACTGAAACTCTATACTCATTAAATAAACCTTCCCTGTTCCCCTCCACCACTCGGCCACTATCACAATCACCCAACCTCCTGCTTCTATGAATTTGATACCATAGACACCTCATATAAGTGAAATCATTCACTATGGCTTATTTCACTTAGTATAATGTCCTCAAGTTTAATCCAAGTTGTGGCATGTATCTGACATTCCTTCCTTTTTCAGCTGGATGGTATTCCATAGCACGTTATCAACCACATTTTGTTTCCCCATTCATTGATCTACAGACACTTGGGTTCCTTCTATCTCTTGACTGTTGTGAATTTGCTGCTATAAACATGTGTAGACAAATAGCTCTTCAAGGCCATACTTTGAATTCTTGGGACACATACCTGAAGTGGAATTGCTGGGTCATAAACTAATTCTATTTTTAATTTTTTTAGAACCCATCATACAGTTTTCCATAGTGGCTGCACCATTTTACATTTCCACCCACTGTGCACAGGAACCTAGTTACTCCACATCCTGGCCAGCACTTACTCTTTTCTCTTTTTCTTTTCTGTTCTTCTCTTCTTTTTTTAAATTTACATATAATAAATTATTTGCCCCAGGGGTACAAGTGTGTGTATTATCAGGCTTACACATTTCACAGCACTCACCATAGCACAGACCCTCCCTAATGACCATAAGCCAGCCCCTCTATCCCTACCCCTCCACCCCCAGCAGCCCTGTTTGTTTCCTGAGATTAAGAGTTTCTAATGGTTTTTCTCCCTCCTGATCCCATCTTGTTTCATTTTTTCCTTCTTCTTTTCTTTCCTTCCTTCCTCCGTCCTGCCCTCTTTCTTCCTTCTTTCTTTCATAGTAGGCCTCCCAGTGGTTTGGAGAACAGCATAGCTTTTTGAATATTGAACAGGTTTATCTAATCATCCCTGTTTTAAACAACTGCTTTATTTTTTTTTTAAGATTTTATTCATTTGACAGAGAGAAACACACACAGAGAGGGAACACAAGCAGAGGAAATGGGAGAAGGAGAAGCAGGCCTCCTGCTGAGCAGGCAGCCTGATTCAGAGCTTGAACCCAGGACCCTGGGATCATGACCTGAGCCAAAGGCAGACGCTTAACGACTGAGCCGCCCAGGCACCCCTAAACAACTGCTTTTAAAAAAGATTTATTTATTCATTTTAGAGGGAGAGCGCCAGAGCATGTGCAGGAGCAGGGTGAGGGGCAGAGGGCGAGAAGCAGACTCCCTAGAGGGAGCCCCACATGGGACTCAGTACCACCACCCTGGGATCAAGACCTGAGCTGAAACCAGGAGTCAGACAGAGCCACACAGGCGCCTCTAAACAACTGTTTTTTTTTTTTTTTAATTTTTAAAAGATTTTATTTGACAGACAGAGATCCCAAGTCGGCAGAGAGGCAGTAGAAAGAGAGGAGGAAGCAGGCTCCCTGCTGAGCAGAGAGCCCGATGTGGGGCTGGATCCCAGGACCCTGGGATCATGACCTGAGCTGAAGGCGGACACTTAACTGACTGAGCCACCCAGGTGTCCCTGAACAACTGTTTTTAATGTAATTTCTCTAGCTCTTTCTCCAGGTTTCAGTCAGTGAGGAGCTATTGGCCTTTTCGCTTGCTTGCTTGCTTTTTCCAAATCGATTCACAATGCCTGTCTTCTCCCGTCTTTGTTTTCCTCAGCTCTGTCCAGGGGTGATCTTAGAGTTCCCTGGTGTGTCCGTGCTAACACTGTGGCTTTGTCATGGAAGATCCCGTGTGAATCTTCACAGGTTTACCAAAATGTTGGAAAAGGGGTGTCACCTGAGGGGAAAGAAGCAAGAGGCCGACCGGTCTGGCTTCCGATGCTGACATAAGTCCTACTAGGCTAGGAGTGAAGTCTCCGTGCATTATGATGACTTTGTTATCTCGGGACTGGGGCTCTTCTAGCCCTGGAGGCACCCAGACCTTTGTATATTTGTGCGTCTACCTCAAGAGGTTGTAAGCATCCCCGAGAGCAGCCACCCTAACGCGACCTCTTTCCAGCCCCCAGCATGCTGTTTGGAGACGTCACGTTTAATCGGGATCAGACACGGAGACCTGCAGGCGCTCTGGGACTAAACCTCGGGTCCGACCCAGCGGAGAGCTGAGACTCTGGAAGACTGTGAAGGGCATTATGCGGCCTCCATGGCCGAGGACGCTTGGTTTAGCGCCCTGCTCTGGACGCAGCTCCGAGCGCTGAGCTCAACACAGGCGCGCTCCGTGCAAGCTGCAGCGTCGTTCAAGCCTGAGTGCAAAGGCGCCAGCGAGCCCCCAACAGCGGCGCAGACGGGGCTCTGGCAAGACTGGGGCCGAGCCCGCCCTGGAGGACGAGCGCGGCCGTGGGCCCCGGGGCAGCCGGGCTGCGCGGCCGTCGCTTCGCACGCGGCCCAGCACCGCGCGGGGCACGGAGCAGGTGCTCGGCCGCTGAGCTCCGGGATTGGCTGGGGCTCCCGGAAGAAGGCGGGCTCCCCGGCTGCGGCCGGCTTCCCTCCAACCGAGTGATTCGCCGAGACCCAATCAGAACGCGGCTCCGGGCTTCCTGCCCCGCGTCACCCAATGACCGTGCAGCGGGGGGAGAAGGGCGTGAAGCCCGGCGGAGCCATTATCCTTGCGGGCGAAGGGCTCGGAACCCCCGGTGCTGAGCCCGGGGTCCTCGGCCAGGATGAGACGAGGCCGGCCCCAGGCCATCTGGGAGAAATCGAAGCGTCCCAGCTCTCCCCTTCTCCGCATTTTAACGAAAAGGGGTACCATTCGGTATGGGTCCAGATGCGCTTGTGTGGGTGTTGTTGGGGAGGGTCTCCGCTCGGGTTTGGGAGGCTGTACTCACCCCTGCCCAGAACTGTACTCACCCCTGCCCGGAAGACGCCTGGTCTCGGTTCCATCCTCGCAGCACGCCTTGTTCGTGGCCTCAGCTCCTTCGGATTCGCAGGCCCCAAGCCCTCCTTTGTCTCCTGGAAATGGAGGAAGGAGGCTTGGAGCCCGGAGGGCAAACTCCGGAGGCGGCGGCGAGGCCCCGAGGGTCTGGGCTAGGTGAGGAGAGTGGGGCTGAGCCGCACGGCAGCCTCTCTTGGAAGCCGGCCCAGGGCAGGCGCTTTCTTCCCGCAGCCACACCTACACCGCACCCTTCTCTCTAAGACCCCAATTCCTAAGAATCCGATGAACCTTCTAAGGTTCTTTTCCCCAGACCTGGGTGCGTCCTTGCATTCAAGGGTAGCCCCGACTGGCCGTTGGGGGGAGACAACAGTTGGGGTTTGAGGTCTTTTGCCTTCTTTCCGCTGAGTACTTTGATTATTGCTTTCAATAGAGCTTTACTCAGTTAGGGGAATGTTCTGTCTGTGAGGTCGAACACAGAAGCCATTAGCCACGTGTGGCCATTTAGCACTTGTGCCCCAGGAAGTGAGCTTTTTCATTTTAATTAATTTAAAAATAGGCATGGTGTATTTCTGACGGGACTTGGAAGGGGGCTGTTTCGGTTTGTTGGGCGGCCCCTGTTCTCAGGGCATATCCTGCCCTAGGAAGCTGCCTGGAACCCTCTACAGAATTTAAAGACTTGCCACCTTTCATTTAGGTTGAAGACAGGTGTTTTTGTGTGTGCCACAGGCACTGTGGTGAGGTTTGTTTGGCTTGTTTTTTTTTTTTTTTTTTTGGAAATGTCCATATGTAAGGTCTTTAACTAGGGAGCGATGCCCGCTTCCCTCTGAAAAAAACCCAGCCCTTCTTTTTTTTTTTTTTTAAATTTTATTTATTTATTTGACAGAGAGACATCACAAGTAGATGGAGAGGCAGGCAGAGAGAGAGGGGGAAGCTGGCTCCTGCCGAGCAGAGAGCCCGATGCGGGACTCGATCCCAGGACCCTGAGATCATGACCTGAGCCGAAGGCAGCGCCTTAACCCACTGAGCCACCCAGGCGCCCCCCAGCCCTTCTTTTTAAGAGCGCTCTACACTTCTGGAGGCCTGCGGTGAGAAGGGAGGGTTCTCCTTCTGAAAATAGGAAACTGCCTGAGGCTGGTGGATCACGGCTGGGTGAGCCTTCACCCTTAAGATCCTTCTGTCCTGGTTGAACCGGGGCGAGTCTGGGGTGGGTCAGAGCACCCCACGATCTTTAGTTCCGATTCTCTTTTCTGTGCAGAAAGCAATGGGGGTGAAGGAACTGAATGCAGCCTAGGTGAGAGGGGCCACCCTGTCTGGGCTGTACTCTTCCTCCTAGCCAGCCCCCAGCGGGCCTTCTGTGCTGAGCAGCGTCTCGCTGTGGCCGTGTGGAGGCTGCTTTCGTGGTGCAAGGAGCTGCTCCACCGTCAGCTCCTCCGCCCAGGCGAGACCGTCTCCCGCTGCCCCTTCCCGCACCGCCCCCCCAGGTGTGGCTGCTGTTTTTGAAAAAGTAGGGCGCTGGCCACCTCCATAAGGAAGAAGTTCTGTACACGTCTGGGCCGTGGGCAGCTCTTTCCCGTCCCCTCACTGTTAGACTCCGGTGGATCCGCTCTCAAGACTGTCCCCGTGTGTGTGCGTGTGTGTATGTTAAGGGGGGGTGTGCAGTGTCCACTTTTCCCAGAGGGTGCACGTGGTCTAGCACAGCGGCTCCACACCCGGCACACCTGCGTCCTGACTGCGGCTGCCGCTGGCTCGGAGCCAGGCCCGGCGCAGGTGCAGCCTGTGGGTGTGTCCTCGCACGCCCCGCCCTCCCGGCCCCCCACCTGCGCCTGCTCGCGAGCAAGCGCCGCCGTCGTTGTCTGGAGTGTGGGGCTCACTGTGCTCACCGGAAGCCCTCGCCGGCCCCAGCTTCTCCACACCGGGGAGAGGCCCTACCGCCGCTGCGGCTGTAGGTGGTGCTTCAGCCACAGGCGCCCTTGGCCGTTCACAGATACGCACTCACACCGGGGAAACCACCCCTGCCCAGAGTGTGGCCATCTTCTCCTCCCTCTTGCTAAGCCACGGGTACCTCCACTCTGATGAGAGGCCCTTTCTCAGCCCTGAGCATTGGGAAAAGCTCCAAGAGGAAGTTAACCCTGCAAGCCCCCCAGTGAATCCATTGGGGAAACATGGAGAAGTCAAGGGGCATCCGGGTGGCTCACTCCGTTACCCGACTGACCCTTGATCTTGGCTCAGGTCGTGATCTCAGTATTGCGAGACCCAGCCTCGCACTGGGAGTGGAACCTGCCTTAGACTCTCTCTTCCTCTGTCTCTCAACACACTCTGCCATGTGCTTGCTCGCTGTCTCTAAACAAACAAACAAACAAACAAACGTGGATAGACTGAGGTGTGGGGGACTTGTGCCCTAGCCTCCGCCCTTGGAGATCAGGAGCCCTCAGTTCATGTCCACTATTAGCTAAATTCCAGAAGTGTGGGTGCTGTGAAGAAGCTTATGATGGAAGATATTCCTTTTGATCAAGTGGTAGCCACACAGAGTGAGAAGAGGCAGAAGAATGGGGCCTTTCCAGCCAGGGCCAAAGGGCTAGGCTGCACCTCAGCCCGGCCTGCCCTCCCCTTTCCTGCATGTGGGAAGAGGGCTCAGCACCTTTTCATCTTAATAGTAAATCATCCCTCCTGTTCAATGTCAGCATTGACAGCACATCATTACCATTCAGGCAAAATGTCCACAGATTTGTTTCCAGTCTTCTGTTTAGTCACTTTCTTCTAAATTAAATGGTTTGCTCTCCATTGGCCTTTGTATTCTCTTAGTAGCCTAAGTTTACCATCTTATTTCTCCAAACTGAATTATATATAGGCAGAAAGCTTAGACACAAAGCTATCGGTTTGCCCTGCAAACAAACTACCAGATTAATTTTCTGAAAACATTATCGGAAGATAAATCACTCCTCTGGACTGATTTGGAGCTCCCCAGTGTGCAGGGTGAAGCCGTCCAATATCTGGTGCCAACCTATCGGATCAATCCTTCAGTTTTACCCTAACAGTATTTTGTGCTGCACAGAAAGTGTCCTCATTCCCGCCACACTCAGAACTTTCCTGAATTCCTGGCTTTGTACCAGAGATCTTTATAATAAACATCTGTTTATTCAACAGATGTACATTGAGCACCACTGCCCTCCGCAAACCCTACCCATTCATAGACCAAACTCATTTTCCACCTGATGTATCACTCTGGCAAGTTATTCCGAGGGGACTCTATCTTGCTCATTTTGACAAGCTTGACATTCCACCTGCTCCCCCAGTAGTGTGCTCGATAAACCATCACTATGCTTGGGACAGAGTAGAACTCAAAGTTTACTGCAGGTGTGTGTGTGTGTGTGTGTGTGTGTGTTTCCTACTTCCTCTGTTCAAAGTCAATCTTCCTTGGAATCTCTTACCACCTATGTCATCTTGTGAATTCCTGACATGTTGTCTTTACTCCTTGCAGGCTTTGGGATAGTGTTTTTGTTTTTCGAGAGAGCAAGAACAGAGCAAGCAGGAAGGAGGGTTCGGGGTGGGGTGGTGTTGGAGCAGACTCTCCGCTGAGCAGGGAGCCCAATGTCCAGCTTGATCCCAGGACCCTGAGATCACGACTGAAGCAGAAGGCAGATGTCCAGCCGACTGAGCCACCCAGGCTCTCCATGGTGTAATGTTTTGCCCATAGTAGGTGCTTTGAAAAAAAATTTAATGGGTTGGAGAGATATGTGTGTCACCAGCTGAAGTACGTAGTAAATGGCATATTGCTGACCCTCAAATCCCCTGGGAGATGACCCTGAGCCGGCGGAACCCTGCAGGCTCACACAGGAGCCAGGGGCCGACGGAGCCGGGCCGACGGGTTCCATCAGCAGTTTTCTTCGGCCTCTCACGCCCATGCCTGCAGCCCTGCTCTTAGTTTAAACGCATATGCCTCAGTCAACTAGAAACCCCAGAGCATGGTGCCTGCCGTAAACTGCCCAGAGCTACACTCTGGACACTGGACAGATGTCATGGAAACCAAGTCCGGGGAGATGTGCAGAAGACTGAGCCTGAGGAGAGGCCAGAGCTCGGACTGTTGAGTTGACCCGCGACCTCGGATTTAGGGCGAAGGGAGCCGAGCTCAGCGGTTTGGATAAAGGCCGGGTCAGTCCCGGGTTTAATCCTTGTTCCTTCCCTTTACCGACAGTATCCCTCTGCGATCTTCCTTGTCAGTAGAACCGGATGATGACCATCACTTAACGCAATGGTAGCAAAGAGGAAGAAAAAGACTTCACGTGTAGCGGGGGCAGGTGCCTGCGCGCGGGAAACGCCAACGTCCGTGTCCCTCCCGAAAGGGCAACGAGGAAATCATCCGATTCTCAGAAAGCCACCGGGGGTCATCTCAGCCCCGGGCTGGCCGGAGTGGCTCCGTCACTCCAATCATCCCGTCCCTCGGCGGGGCAGCGCCCGCCCGAGAACCGGGGCCTGTCACGGACGCGGGGCCGGCTCGCCGCCGCCCGCCTCGCATGTGGCCGCAGGCACCCGGCGCGGAAGGTCGGCTGCCTGCCCTTACGCTTCCGTTGGCTTCGTTCAAACAGGCCGCTTTCGCCAGCAGCCAATCAGCACGCTCGATCTTCGGCCGCCGCCCAATGAGCGCGCGGAATGGGGGAAAAAGGGCGTGACGCCCAAGCGCAGCGCCATCACACTTGAGGGCAAAGAGGTTAGGCAGCCGGCATGGCGCTCCGGTCAATAAAATCGATAGCTGGAAGCCGCCCGTGTTCCAGGCTGAGGCGGTGCGGGAGCGGCGCCGCCATCTTCCCCGGAGGCATCTTCCGGTGCCTCTCCCCCAAGTTCGGGCAGGAGTTGCCTGAATAACAGCAGAAGGTTTCCGGTAGCCCCGCGGGGCGGCCGATCCGATTCCCTCAGGGCCTCCCCGGGCCCGCGCAGCGCCGGTGCGGCCGGGCGCCCCAGTCCGGGTCCGCCGCGGGTGCGGGCCGGGGAAGGCCGTGGCGCCGGCTCCCGCGGCCCGATGGCGCCACCTTCGGCTCCGCTCTCCGCGCGGGGACCGGGACAGCCGGTTCCCGGCCGCAGGAGGGGAAGGAGGCCGAGGGCCGTGAGCTTCGCGGACGTGGCCGTGTACTTCTCCCCGGAGGAGTGGGGCTGCCTGCGGCCCGCGCAGAGGGCCCTGTACCGGGACGTGATGCGGGAGACCTACGGCCACCTGGGCGCGCTCGGTGAGGCCCGGCGCAGTTCGCCTCCGCGGGCCCGGAGGGTCGGGCGGTGGGGGAAGGCGCGGGGCGGGGCGGGGGCCGACGCGGGAGCGCGCGGAGTCGGGGTCCGGCTCGCGACCGGGCTGTGCCGGGGCGCGGGGCGGCGGGGGGGGACCGGGGCTCGGCAGGAGGTGACAGCGGGTGGTCTGCACCGGCCCTCCCGAGCAGCGGGGCGTCTCGCGTTCTCCTTCCCCAGGGCGCGCAGGTCCCAAACCGGCCCTCATCGCCTGGCTGGAACGGAACACCGACGACTGGGAGCCGGCGGCCGTGGGCCCGCAGGAGAGCCCGAGCGGGGTCACAGTCCAAAGAAGTGAGTGAAAAAGGCCCGTGCGGGGCCCGCAGCCTCTCCACTTGTCTCGACTTAGCGGCCAGGCGTGCCCGTGCCGCTGCGTGGTTTCGCAGCTTCAGGGTCTGGTCCCTCTGGTGCTGGGCGGGTCCCACCGCGGGGGTTTGCAGGTCCGTTTGCACCCGAGGGTCCGCAGTTCTCTATGGCGGGAACGAATCCGTTAGCTGCCCTCTGGCCTCCTCAGGATCCCTGAACCCGGTCTGCCCTGTGCTGGGCTCGGAGACACGAGACACCTCCCTGAGTTTCTGGATTGGGGTTGAAGGGATCTCCCGGGGAACAGCGGTCTGGGAGCGCAGAGCCCTCTTTTCTGCCCTTTTGGCGGGGTGACTCTAATCAGTGCAGGAATCTCCGCTCTCCTGGGGATCAAGCAAGGCTCTCCTTGATGCCAGGCAGGCAGAAGGGCCCGGTCCACCCGTGGGGCTGGATGTGAGCGTCTGGACTGACATTCGTGCTAGATTCTCTGAGACCAGGGCTCTCTTTCCAAGATAGTTCCTAAGTGATACTTCCTTACGAAAATGATACTTCCTTACGAAAAACCTTTCCGTTTTTCCATGGTAGGTTGTCAGACGGCTGTCAGTTATCTCTGAGTCACTTGGGGAACTTGGTTAAAAACAAAAACAAAAACACAGATTTCTAGGAGCGCCTGGGTGGCTCAGTCGGTTAAGCATCGGCCTTTGGCTCAGGTCCCGATCCTGGAGTCCTGGGATCGAGCCCCACATCAGGGTTTCTGCTCGGGGGGAGCCTGCGTCTCCCTTTCCCTTTGCCTGCAGCTCCCTCTGCTTGTGCTCTCTCTTTCTGTCAAATAAATGAATAAAATCTTTTTTTTTTTAAATAGAGATTCCTGGACCCAGAACTATTGATTTACTCCGATGGCTGTCTAGCACTTTGTATTTCTCTTTTAACAGCCCCAGCAGATTGGCATGCATGTTTAAGTTTGAGAACCATTGCATAAAATAGAGTTCACGCTCCTGAATGGCAGTGGCTCTGAGGATGTAGTACTCAGCATCACCCGGAAAAGAATCAGATACAAATTCTTGGGCTCTGTCCCAGACCTGCTGAACCCAAAATTGTTTCAATGAGCCATCCAAGTGATTCTGATCATAAAATTTGAGAACCACTGGCTTAGAGGGCCTTCTGACCTTGTCCCTGCCAGCCCCTACCTCGTGTTCCCACTTCCTGCCTTATACTTACAGCTTCAGAAACTTAATTTCTCAAGCCTGCAGAACCTGCAAGAAACACTTCCCGACTTCTCCAGATGGAGCTGGGGACTCCTGGAATATCCTGCCCGTTTCTGTAGTGGTTGTGTCCCAGTGGGGGGTCTGTGGCACTAACACTCCCTGAAGACAGGTTGAGTGTCTTCGCCTTCTAACCTAGAACACTGCCATAGGCAAGGGCAGGGGCCCCGTATTTGTTAAATTAATGTCTCCCTGTGTGTCCGTAGAAAGCAGAACCAGAAAGAAGAACGGAGAGAAGGAAGTGTTCCCACCCAAGGAGGCCCCCCGGAAGGGCAAGCGAGGCCGGCGGCCCAGCAAACCCCGACTCATCCCCAGGCAGACCTCTGGGGGCCCCATCTGCCCGGACTGTGGTCGCACCTTCCCTGACCGGCTGGCCCTGGAGAGCCACAAGTGTGCCCAGAATCTGAAGAAGCCTTACCCTTGCCCGGACTGCGGGCGCCGCTTCTCCTACCCCTCCCTGCTAGTCAGTCACCGGCGGGCACACTCTGGTGAGTGTCCCTACGTTTGTGACCAGTGTGGCAAGCGCTTCTCCCAGCGCAAGAACCTCTCGCAGCACCAGGTCATCCACACGGGCGAGAAGCCCTACCACTGCCCTGACTGCGGCCGCTGCTTCCGGAGGAGCCGGTCCCTGGCCAATCACCGGACCACGCACACCGGCGAGAAACCGCACCAGTGCCCCAGCTGCGGCCGGCGCTTCGCCTACCCCTCGCTGCTGGCCATCCACCAGCGCACGCACACGGGCGAGAAGCCCTACGCCTGCCCGGAGTGCGGCCGCCGCTTCCGCCAGCGCACGGCGCTCGTCATCCACCAGCGCATCCACACGGGCGAGAAGCCCTACCCGTGCCCGGACTGCGAGCGCCGCTTCTCCTCGTCCTCCCGCCTGGTCAGCCACCGGCGTGTGCACTCCGGCGAGCGCCCCTACGCCTGCGAGCACTGCGAGGCGCGCTTCTCCCAGCGCAGCACGCTGCTCCAGCACCAGCTCCTGCACACGGGCGAGAAGCCCTACCCCTGCCCGGACTGCGGCCGCGCCTTCCGGCGGAGCGGCTCCCTGGCCATCCACCGCAGCACGCACACCGAGGAGAAGCTGCACGCGTGCGAGGACTGCGGCCGGCGCTTCGCCTACCCGTCCCTGCTGGCCAGCCACCGGCGCGTGCACTCCGGCGAGCGGCCGTACGCGTGCGACCTGTGCTCCAAGCGCTTCGCCCAGTGGAGCCACCTGGCACAGCACCAGCTCCTGCACACGGGGGAGAAGCCCTTCCCCTGCCTGCAGTGCGGCCGCTGCTTCCGCCAGAGGTGGTCTCTGGCCGTCCACAAGTGCAGCCCCAGAGCCCCGAACGGCGGCCCCAGAGCTGCTGCCGCGGGGGCCGCGCAGAAGGGCAGTGCCCTGTAGTACAGGAGGGACGGTAGATTGTCATTTCATTTCCCGGAGGGGCTCAGGGAAGCGAAGGCGAAGCCCCGGGTCAGACAAGGCAGCGGCGGAAGGAACACCCAGGCCTCCCGCTGTGGCGACCCGACCTTGAGTCTGTCCCCCCACACTGGCTGCCTTACCGATGTGTCTGCAACAGTCCCGTTAGGAGAGGTGACATCCCGTGGTGGTTTTCCAGGCTACCCTATCCCGAGAGAATCTCTGTGTGTGGACATCAGGGCTAAACGTCCTCCCATCCACTTTAGCGGCCGGCGGCTGTCCTAGTCGTGCGTACAGCTGGCGGGGCGGCGTCTTGCTCTCCTCGGTACCAGGCTTAAACAGACCTGGTTTAGTCCCCTTCCTTCTACACTCCTGCCAAGTGGTTTCTTTTTTCTTTTCTTTAACTTGCTTTAAACCCTCCCTGGATAGGGAGCTCACTACCTCACAAGGCAGGTCATTTCGTTTTGCGATAGCGCTGATCTTTAGAAGGCGGTTAAGTACCACCTTCTTCCCTAGAAGCCTAGGAGTATGTAAGACTTCATCTACATGACAGCGTTTCAGATAACTTAACCACAACGGCTTTGCCCACGTTTTCAGGTTAAACAGCATGATTTGGTCAACTGTTCCTTAAAGACAGGGTTTCAGTTCCCACACGTGATCTCTCTCCAAACAGGTGTTGGTTTTTCAGTGTCCCTTTTAAAGGGTCATCCAAAAATAAGCCAGCACCACAGTGTACAGAGCACACCTCTCTACTTATTTTAACAGCTCTAGATGGCACTGAATTTGGGGGTGGTGACATTAGAGCAGGGCTTCATTGGGTTACGGAGACATAAATACCTAAGGTTTTTTTTTTTTTTTTTTTTTTAAACCACATACTGTGAAGCTGCCCCCTGTGTTTGGAAAATTGAAGTTGGGTCTGGGACATAGACAAAGTGAGTTTTGGGAGAAGACTGATTTTTAAGGAGAAGCAGGGGAGCTATGGTCTAGCAGCAAGAGGTCAAACTGGACCAGCCTGCACTTCATCCAGGGGATTTGGATTAGTTTCAGGCAGCCAGTGGCTAGAAAGTCCTTGAGAACTGGGTCTCACTCCTCCCCGATTCTCAACCGAATAAGGAGACATCAGCACAGAACCTTCCGTGAGTCCTCAGTCAACATTTTTCATAAAGTGAGGTGAGGCCA
This sequence comes from Mustela erminea, assembly GCF_009829155.1. NCBI lineage: Eukaryota > Metazoa > Chordata > Mammalia > Carnivora > Mustelidae > Mustela > Mustela erminea. The sequence goes on from NC_045633.1 coordinate 863,336, forward strand.
TTCAAGGAGGGTAGAAAGCCAAGTACTTGAATACAGGGCCGGAGGAGTCTACAGCCATCGAGTTGTGTTTATGCCTGCCTTCCTCACAGAAGCTCCCCAAAGCAGCAGCAGCAACGTGTCTTAATCTTTGATATGCCTCCCTGGCACCTGCCCCTGAGTAGATGCTCAATAAAGCTTTACCGCATTAAATGAACAAGGCCTACCACTTTGCCTTGGGTAGCTGCACCAAATTGGGATTTCCAAACGTGACTTCTCTCCTATTCAACAGCTGGAGTGAGTCATGTTCTACCCCTGTTGCTTGTTCCTTCAGCTCTCCTAATCTCAGCCCTAACGTGGGAGAGCAGTGTTTGTAGTGACCTCTGTTCTGGTATTTAGCAAGATGCATTGTCACTATTTGTCTGTTTCTCCTTGGATGAATGGATGAGCTGCCCCAAGACAGGGGTCCTGCCAGATTGGGTCTCATTAAAATGTCGATAAATGATGTTCCTTGTGGAATCCCTGTTTATAAACTGAAAGTCTAGGTCCTTGACTGGGTAAAAATTTTTACTCCACGGAGACCTGCCCTGTCCTAACAGAGAGCTATTTGAATGTCTGCCTAGCTTTGTATTCGAGGGGGCTGTTCTACTCTTATCTGACCCAACCCTACCTAGGAATTTTGTAACTTTTCTCTGGGCCTGGACTGTGACTCATAAGGCTTGGAAGTCCAAGTTCCAGGGTGTGTGCGGTCAGTGGAGGGCCAAGATGAGTGGCCATTTCCTAGGTTCCCTAAGGCACGTCATTCCCAGCATCCACTCCTGCCCAGCGGAGACCCTGGCCCTGTTTTCAGTGGGAGACCCCGTATCCGTCTCAGTCATTCCCCTTCTGTTCCGGGTGGTTTGAGTTTCTGTGACTTGCAGCCCAAAGAATGGACTATCCCCCCTCCCAGTATTGATTTATCACCCATGAGCTGCAAAGAGGGAGATTGCAGTGCTACCTACGGGGGCCTGCACACCTTTCCTGATCGCCAATCTCAGTGAGCCTTCAGCATGACTTCAGTCTTCCCTACATCCTTAACCAGTGAATACCTTCTCTTTGACTAAGAAACCCAAGGTTTCAGATAGGAGCTCTTAACACTGCATTCCCCACTTCGACCAGTATTTCTACTTGGGCACCACGCTCACCAACACAGCTGTGCCCGTGATTTCCCCTACTGCCCTCCTGGGGACTTTGCTACATCTGTTATTCTTCCTCTCCTCTTAGTTTTATGGTTTCAGAGCCGCTCTCTTTTCTGGAACACACACATGCCAGTCTAAAATCTGTCTTTTAAGATTTTATTTTTTTAAAGATTTTATTTATTTGACAGAGAAAGAGAGATCAAAAGTAGACAGACAGACAGAGGGAAGCAGGCTCCCCGCCAAGCAGAGAGCCCGATGCGGGGCTTGATCCCAGGACCCTGAGATCATGACCCGAGCTGAAGGGAGAGGCTTAACCCTCTGAGCCACCCAGGCGCCCCTAAGATTTTATTCTTAAGTAATCCCTACACTCCACATGGGGCTCGAACTCACGGCCCCAACATCAAGAATTGCATGGTCTACCGACTGAGGCTAGCTTTCTTGAAACAGTAGGCTGCACTCACTGTGTTCTTTGGCCTGCTGCAACAGTACTCTAGCCACCGTGCTGAGCATTTACCATGGGCCCGGTACTGTGTAAAGCACTTTACACACATTCCCTTGTAATGTGAACCACACAAAGTAGTTGTGCTTCCATGTGTCTCGCACCGCCCCATATCTTGCTGTTTTTGCCAAAAATGCAAGGCCTTGCCTTCAACCAATGGTCAGATGAGCGGATTCCAGACCTAGAGGCTCCTGAATGAGGAAAAGTTGAGTCCCTTGATGAAGGACTACATTATAATGGCGAAGACATGCTGTATACGTTCCTTCTAGCCTTTTCCGAATGCACCTGCAGCCATTTCCCAGGGTGGCAGGGCACGGGAAAAGGGGAAGTAACTAGAGTTTTCAGGGCTTACTGGACGTTGGATCTAGACACATCCTAATTCTTGGAGATCCAAAACATCACTGTAGTTCACCAGGCGGTGGCCTCATGAAGATCAGGCGTGTGCAGAAAAGGACTAGCTCAGCAGGCCCGGGCTGCTCAAACCCTGCACGTTCCAGAGAAAGCTCATCTTCAGGACTAGCACCTGGCGCCTTCCTGGGAGGTAAATTCGGAGCCCTTGTACTATTTTGCCTGATGAGGGTGTTCCTGTACACTGGAGGCCTCGAGTCATGCAGCACCAGTCTGACCAGATGAGTTCATCCTAACAGTGTGGTTTATGATGAATGCCTGTCTTTGCTCTGGGAGACGGAGTCTGAGCAGCTGAGGTCAGTCATGTGAGTCTCCATGTCTGTGTAACTGACTCCCCAATAAAAACCCTAGACACCAAGGCTTGGGTGAGTTTCTCCGCTGGGCAACAGTTCACACATATTGTCACAAGTCGTTGGGAGAATAAAGGGCAACTCTATGGGACAAGGACACCTGCAAGTTTGTAAGTTCGCGTCTGGTTTCTCCTAGACTTTGCCCCATGCACCTTTATCCTTGGCTGATTTTCATCTGTATCCTGTTCCTTTAGTAAGCTAGAACCTAGACTGTATGGGGGAAAAAAAAGACAAGGCCCTGACAACTCCTTTACTCTTCCCCAGCCATTTCTTCGGGTTGTGTTTGCATTAAGCAACCATGAGGGAGAAGGAGCGTCTCTATGTGGGCCAAAGAGCAGCTTGCTTACTACTTACCATAAAGCACCAGGTTCCCCAAGTTCATTGCTCCTCCTCCACAGTGCCACTCGCTGCGTGCCCGGCATGCATCGGGCCCCTCCTTGTTGCCTGTGGGGCTTGGGAGGCGAAAGAGCCAATACATACATGAGTCTCACTTGGCTTGTACCATGAATAAGGCCTTTTGTCCATGACACTGGCATCTCTTGTCTTCTGCCAGCATCCATGAAACAACAGGTAATCTTAAATTGCACACCTGACAGTAGGTATTATTTCCCTTTAATGGAGGAGGGAACTGAGGCTCACTGGTAATATTAAATAACTTGTCCGGAATCACATATCTGGTAAACCTAAGAGCCAGGATTCCAAGCCAGGTCTGCCTCCAAAGCTGGCTGCTATCCGAGGAACTACAGCACCGAAACTGTCCTTTAAGACACCTCAGGGCTTAGTTAGCAAATCAATAATTTTTATCTTATTTATCTTAGTTCTCCTACTGAAGTGCTCTCATAACTTGGCTTTCATGCTCCATTTTCTTCCAGTGCCTCTTCCTGGTGCCTCTTGTGGTTCTTTCTAGTGTGCACGCGTAGGAATGCCTTCTCAGCATTTCTTGGGAAATGTATACATTTTCCCAAGTTCTGAGAGCAACTGGTCAAAAAACCAGGAAAATTAAAAAAAAAAAAAAGTATCATGATTGACCTGCAAATTAAAGCTTAACAGCAAACACAGAGAAGGGGTTCCTGGGTGGTTCTGTCAGTTAAGCATCTGCCTTCTGCTCTGGTCATGGTCCCAGGGTCTGGGATTGAGCCCCGCATCCGGCTCATTTCTTGTCAAATAAATAAATAAAATCTCTCTCACTGTCAAATAAATAAATAAAATCTTTTAAAAAAATAAATAGGTTACTGGTTTAGGGGTCATCAAAAGCAAGACCAGGAAACACTCCTACAGAGTTGAAAGTGAAGGCAACATACCTGTGAAAGGGACAGAAGCACCCAGAAAAAAAGATGTCCCCACAGGATCGGGTCATCTTGCCTGTAGCTGTGGCCATGTGGGAAGTCTGCATTCCTGGGCCTGCCGGCTGCTAACCAGGAGTCAGTCTTGCAAATAAAATATTCCCTTCACAGGCTACTTTGTACAAATCTCCTACAAATGGTGTTCAAGAAGTAAACTTTGGAAGTAAAAAAAGTTGATCTCCTACATTGCTGTGGCAGCTCCCAAACTGTGGGTTTTCTGGTGGTAAAATATAAAATTTACTATGCAGTTCAGTGGCATTAAGTGCATTCACAATGCCGTACAACCCGTCACGACGTCCAGAACTTTTTCATCAATTTCAATAGTTACTACCACATCGCTTTCCAAGGAGGTGGTAGGAATTTACACTCCCCTCGGCAGGGTGACGGCCTCCGCCTCCTGAAACACGGCGCCTTCATCCCTTCATTCAGCAAGTATCTTGGGCAACGGCCACAGGCCATGGAATGTTCTAGAAGACGGAAATGCAACAGTGGACACTATAGTCTTTGCCCTCATGGAGATTCCAGGCTAAAGAAAAAGACAAACCATATTAGGCAGTGCTCGGCGCAGGATGAGGGCATGAGTGACGCGGCGGACTATTTTGGGACAGGAGTGTCAGCAAACTTTCCCCCCTGCCAACCCTCTTCCGCAAACCTTTCCCCGCCATCAGTCAACTTTTTGATCCTTCCTCATCTAAAAGCTGAAAAATACCATCATGCAATTCTATGTTGCATTCCCCCGTTACAAGTGATCATATTTTTAAATGCTTTAAGATGTTGGATTTTCGGGACACCTGGGTGGCTCAGTTGGTTAAGCAGCTGCCTTCGGCTCAGGTCACGATCCCAGCGTCCTGGGATCGAGTCCCACATCGGGCTCCTTGCTCCGCAGGGAGCCTGCTTCTCCCTCTGACTCTGCCTGCCACTCTGTCTGCCTGTGCTCACTCTCGCTCACTGTCTCTCTGACAAATAAATAAATAAAATCTTTAAAAAAAAAAAAAAGATGTTGGATTTTCTTTTATGTGAACTGCCATTTATACTGTTTACCTATATTTCTGTTGTTAGCCTTCGGCTTCTGCATTTGTAGTTCTTTAGTAAGAAATGAGTCCTCTGGAATATAATTTGCAAATATTTTTCTCAATTTTTCATTGTATATTGACTTAATGATTTTTTGCTACGTACTTTCTTTATGCAGGTTTTCACCCCTTGTTCTTTGAAAGTTACACATTCTTTTGGAAGTTACTCATCAATTTCTAACACATATTTAGGTCTAACATTTCTCATTATCTGTATGCCTCTTTTTATTTTACTTTTAGTATTTTTCTAGCAAAATGCCACAATTTTCATCATTCAGTGTCGCACGTTGTGCTTTGACTCCTATCATTTCCTCCAAGTTCGTCCGGAAAGCGTGGTCATTTGGTGGGGGGACTGCACAAAATATGGAACACTTCACGAATTTGCAGGTCATCTGTGAGCAGCGGCCATGCTAAACTTCTCTGTATGATTCTGATTTTAGTATATGTGCTGCCGAAGCGAGCTCTGTAAATGCCTATTTTTTTTAAAAAAGATTTTTATTTATTTATTTATTTGACAGACAGAGATCACAAGTAGGCAGAGAGGCAGGCAGAGAGAGGAGGAAGCAGACTCCCTGCTGAGCAGAGAGCCCGATGTGGGGCTCGATCCCAGGACCCTGAGATCCCAGGACCTGAGCCGAAGGCAGAGGCTTTAACCCACTGAGCCACGCACGCACCCCTGTAAAATGCCTATTTTTAAATTTATTTTTTATTTTTTTTAGAGAGAGTGATAAATGGGGGAGGGGCAGAGGGAGAGAGAGAGAAAATCCCAAGCAGGCTCCACACCCAGCGTAAGCCCCATGCAGGACTTGATCTCACCATCCCAAGACCCCGAGATCCCAACTTGAGCAAAAATGAAAAGTGGGTCACTTAACTGATTGATCCACCAAGGTGCTCCTGCCTGTTTTTAATCTAAAATGAAAAATACTGGGGCACCTGGGTGGCTCAGTCAGTTAAGCATCAGATACTAGGTACTCACCTTTCACTTTTATTGTACACAGTATAGTATTTTCACAGGGACTTGCTAAAGGATTTAAAAGGTTTTAGCTTTTGGGGTGCCTGGGTGGCTCAGTGGGTTAAAGTCTCTGCCTTCGGCTCAGGTCATGATCTCAGGGTCCTGGCATCGAGCCCCGCATCAGGCTCTCTGCTCAGTGGGGAGCCTGCTTCCTCCTCTCTTTGCCTGCTGCTCTGCCTACTTGTGATCTCTGTCTGTCAAATAAATAAACAAAATCTTTAAAAATAAAAGGTCTTAGCTTTTGAAGGAAAAAAAATCTAATGAACAAATCTCCAAACTATAAGCAAAACATAAGGACCTTGCAACATTTTCACTTAAGTCACTGTCCTCCCACTCAGGGCACGGCGGACACTCCTGAGCAGCTGAAGGACCGAAGGATCACATGACAGGAATTCATTAAAGGAGAGAAAATGTCCTTCCAGAAATAAACCCTTGTATTTATGATCAAGTGATTTTCTTTTCTTTCTTTTTTTTTTCCTTTTAAGATTGTATTAGAGACGGAGAGAGCATGCATGGGGGAGGAGCAGAGCGAGAGGGAGAAGCAGACTTCTCACTGGACAGGAAACTGGATGTGGGGCCGCTCCCAGGATCCTGGCATCATGACCTCAGCAGAAGGCTGACACTTGAGTGACTGAGCCACCCAGTAGGCTCCATGCCCAACATGAGGCTTGAACTCATGACCCTCAGATCGAGTCCCATGCTCTACCAACTGAGCCAGCCAGGCACCCCTGCGATCAACTGATTTTCAACAAAATTGCCAAGACAATTCAAAAAGTGAAACGGTCTTTTCAACAAATGGTGTTGGGACTAGATATACACATACAAAAGAATGAAGCTGGATCCCTACCTTCAACCGTATATAAAAATTAATTTGGGGCACCTGGCTGGCTCTGTTGGTTAAGTGTCTGCCTGCGGCTCAGATCATGATCTTAGGGTCCTGGAATCAAGCCCCGCATCGGGCTCCCCACTCAGCAAGGAGTCTGCTTGTGCCTCTGCCCCCTCACCCACTTGTGCTCTCTCTTTCAAATAAATAAAATCTTTTAAAAAAAATTAACTCAATGTGGACAAATGATAGACCTAAATGTAAGAGCTAAAACTATAAAACTCTTAACAGTAAAGGCAGATGTCAGTCTTTGTGACTTGCGTCAGATAATGGTTTCTTAGCTTTGACAAAAAAAAGTACAAATGATGAAAGAGAAAAATAGATCCACTAATTTCATCAAAATTAAAACTTGTGCTTCAAAAGAGATCTTGAAGAGAATTAAAAGTCAGTCTACTGAATGGGATAAAGTTCTTTCCAACAGATATATCTGAAAAGGGGTTTGAGTCTAGAATATATTTTAAAAACTCTTACACTGCTACCAGAGCTAGACAAAAATATTATAAGAAAATTATAGACCACTATCCCATACAAAAATTGATAGAAAAATCCTCAAAAAAATACTAGCAAACCAAAGCAGCGTATTAGAGGGTTGTACACTATGACCAAGTGGGATATATTCCTGGAATACAAGAAGGCTTCAACAGATGAAAGTCAGTCAATGTACTATGACACAATAATAGGACAAGGGAAAAAAATGATCATCTCAACTCAGAAAAAGAATTTGACAAAACTAAACATGACAAAAACATGAAAAAAAAAAAACCTCTTGATACATTCGATATAGAAGAAAACTTCCTCAACATGATAAAGGCCATAGATGAACAACCCACACCTAACGTCACACTCAATGGGGTGCGATGGAAAACTTTCCCCCTAGAATCAGGAACAAGACAAAGATGCCCAAGATTTTGTTCTTGTTTTTTTAATATTTTATTTATTTTTTTACAGTCAGCTCCTCACCCAAAGTGGGGCTTGAACCCATGACCCCAAGATCAAGAGTCGTATACTCTCTATCGACTGAGCCAGCCAGGAACCCCGAGGATGTCAACGTTTGCCACCTCTTTTCAATACTGTATCGTAAGTTCTAGCTAGAGCAGTGAGGCAATATAAAGAAGCAGAAGGTATCCAAAGTGGAAAGGAAGAAGTAAAATGACCTCTATTCACAGATGACAGGATCTGATATCTAAAAACCCTAGAGAGTCCACACACATGAACTGTCGGAGCTAAGAAATAAACTTAGCAAAGTGGCAAGATGCAAAACCAACACACAAAAATCAGTTGCATTTCTATAGATCAGCAATGAACAATCCAGAAGAGTAATTAGGAAAGTAATTCCATTTACAGTAGCATTAAACAGAATAAAATACTTAGGAATGAATTTTACTACGGAGGCAAAAGACTTGCACACTAGAAACTACAACATACCGCTGAAAGAAATTAAAGACTTGCATACACGGAAAGACACCTTGCGTTCATGGAATTAGAAGGCTTACTATTGTTAAGATGGCCACAATACCGAGAGAAATCTACAGATTCAATGTACCCAAATCAAAATCACAAAGGTGACAAAGTTTTGAAAGACAGGTGGCAGTTGCCAAATATTGTGAATGCACTAAATGCCACTTAATTGTATGTTTTTAAAAATGGTTATTCATGCCTTGTCTGGACAATATCCAGTTTGCTTTTCTTTTTCCCCATTTTATTTTGAAAGTTTTCAAAAGTTAAGCTGAAGGTATTTCACAAGGACTACCCCCATACGCACCACCTGGTTCCAGCGTTAACATTTTACTGTACTTACTCACTGCATTAACTACCCACCTCTCTTCCAGTCCACTTTACTTTTTGGATGCAGTTCAAAGAAACTGTCAACGTCAGTACACGTTACCCTGAACACTTCCGCATGCACATCATTAACTAGAGCTCAGTATCTGCTTTATGTATTAATTTTTTAGTTAAACTGACATAGGGGGCGCCTGGGTGCCTCAGTTGGTTAAGCGTCTGCCTTTGGCTCAGGTCATGATCCCAGGGGTCCGGGAATCAAGTTCTGGTTCAGGCTCTGTGCTCAGCAGTGAGTCTGCTTCTCCCTCTGCATCTGAGTCCTCTCGTGCTCTTTCTTTCACGTAAGTAAATAAAATCTTTAAAAAAATAAATAAATAAACTGGGGCGCCTGGGTGGCTCAGTGGGTTAAGCCTATGCCTTCGGCCCAGGTCATGATCCCAGGGTCCTGGGATCGAGCCCCACATCGGGCTCTCTCCTTGGCGGGGAGCCTGCTTCTCCCCTCTCTCTCTGCCTGCCTCTCTGCCTATTTGTGACCTCTCTGTCTTTCTCTGTCAAATAAACAAATAAAATCTTTAAAAAAATAAAATCAACTGCCATAGGATAAAATGCAAACAAATTTCAAGTGTGTATCTTCTGAGGGTTGACAATGCTTACACCCAGAACCTTGATCAAGATATAGAACATTACCATCATCCTACAAAGTTCCCTTCCTGGTTAAACCCATCCGCATCCCGCCAGAGTAGTCCTACAGTGTGTATTCTCCTGTCCACGACTTTTTTTATTCAGCATAATCTCTTTGAGTAATGCTTTTTGCAGATCTTCAGCTCTTGAATTCAGAGCTGGGAGAATGCTCCCCCCACCCCCGCCAATACAGTGCTTGACAAAGCTCAGAAACAGCTCCTCGGTCATGTTACCTGGATTAGTTTCCAACTGCTACTACAAGAAATTACCAAACCAGGTGCTTTAAAATAACACAAACGTACCATCTTACAATTCTGGAGGTCAAAAGTCTGAAAATAGGTCTTACAGGACTAAAATCAAGGTGTTAGCAAGGTTGCATTTGGCCATCTCTAGAGGAGAATCCTTGCCTTGCCTTGCCTTTTCCAGCCTCTAGAGGCTGCCCAAAGCCCTTGGTTTGTGTCCCCTTTCCAGAATCCATCACTCCCCCGTTTTGTTGTCACATCTTCTTCGGCTTTGATCTGCCTGCCTCCTCCCTGTCTTCTTTTGTTTATATAAATTAACTCAATGAGAAAAGTTCCTTCAGTCATCTGATGGCAGACTTCACTGTCACAACAGAAGTGGGCTTGTATGTCCAGAAACTACCATTTTCATGCTGGAACCAACCCCAGATGATCATGGCTCATGTTTTCATCTTTGGTCTGCCGCGGAAGGAGCAAAAGTGTACTTGGAGTGCTGGCTTCTTTCGATTTTTTAAAAAATATTTTATTTATTTGAGAGAGTAAATGAGAGAGAGAGCTCGGGTGGGGGAGGAGCAGAGGGAGCGGGAGAAGCAGACTTCCTACGGAGCAGGGAGCCTGACGTGGGGCTCCATCCCGGCACTCTGGGACCGTGACCTGAATGAAGGCAGATGCTTAACCGACTGAGTCACCCAAGAGCCCTTTATTTCGATTTTCTTCATCAGGGAGGCATCATAATGGGTCCTGTATTTAATGACAGTTCTGACCTTCTTGGTACATTTTAGCCATGTTGCTGCAAACCAGCTCCAATCCCAGAAGAGCCTCCTGTCTCCCTTTTATAAGGATCATTGTGATTACATTAGATCCACTGGGATAATTCAAGATAGTCTTCTGATCTGAAAACCTTTAGCTTGATCATATCTGCATATATTCTGTATATCTGGATATATATATGCATATCTGCATATATGCTGTTTGCCAATATAACATATTCACAGGTTTCAGGTATTAGAACATGGACATCTTTGGTGTTCATTACTCGGTTTGCCAGGCCACCTGAATAAATAAAAGACCTTAAGCCATGCTTCTCAAAATGGAGCAGCTTGAAGATACAAAATAAATATCATATATCTTCTGGATATTTCAATACTTCTCATGGATCTGGGAGAAAATCTTTTTTTTTTTTAAGATTTTATTTATTTATTTGACAGAGATCACAAGTAGGCAGAGAGGCAGGCAGAGAGAGAGAGGGGGAAGCAGGCTCCCTGCTGAGCAGAGAGCCCGATTTGGGGCTCGATCCCAGGACCCTGGGATCATGACCTGAACCGAAGGCAGAGGCTTTAACCCGCTGAGCCACCCAGGTGCCCCAACTTTTTGTTTTTTTAATTGTTTTTTAATTACACATACCTAAGTGTGCAGATCAATTCTCACAAATAGAACACATCTGTGTAACCAGCACCTAGATCAAGAAACAGAATATTGGGGTACCTGGGTGGCTCTGTTAGTTAAGCGTCTGTCTTTGGCTCAGGTCATGATCCCAGGGTCCTGAGATTGAGCCTCGCATTGGGCTCTCTGCTCAGCAGGGAGCCTGCTTCTCACTCTCCCTCTGCCTGCTGTTCCCTCTACTTTTGTTCTCTGTCAAATAAATAAATAAAATCTAAAAAAGAAGAAGAAGAAGAAGACGACTATTATCAGTACTTTACAAAAAAAAAAAACTTAGATTAGCAACACCTTGGACAGTTTTGCCAGATTTTATATTTTATATAAGTGGAATCTCATATTGCATATTATTTTGTGTCTGGCTTCTTTTGCTCAACAGCGTGTCTGCAGGATTCATCCACAGTATGCATGCAGTTCTAGATCACGCATTCTCATTTCTGAACAGTAGTCTGTGAACAGCATTCCCACGAATATCCCACAATATTTTTATTCATTTTCCTACCGTTGTGGGTAGTTTCCTGATTTGGCTACTGCAGCTCGTGTTGCTGTGGCCGTTTCAGCACGTCTTTCAGTAAATACACCTATGCACTTCTGTTGGGCAGACGGGAGGAGCGGAATTGCCGGGTCATAGGTACGCGTATGTCCAGCTTCAGTAGATACGGCCAGTTTCCCAGATACTTGCACCAACTTACACTCCCCCCGCAGCGAAACCGCGTTCAACACGTGCAAACCGATGCATTCTACGGAAGGTGGTTACACTAGGAAATCGAGTACGTGGCCACATCAACCGAGAAGCTGTACGATGTCCTCAGAGCGGCTTCAGGGGAGGGAGGGAGGGCGGGCTTTCCTTCGCTGCTCCATCGATGGACAAGTCTGGGAACAGGCCGCGGGATGATCTGGCTCGCCCGCCGTGCTATCCGTAGGTATGAGCGCCAGTCAAACGCGTTTTCCGACGCAGACGGGGCAGGAAGCGCGGAGCTGAACCTGGAAGCCAGAGGAACGATGAACCCGGCTCCGGTGCTGCCGGGCAGTGGCCTGCGCGCTCCGGTCGCAGCTGCGGCGACTGGGAAAGGCAGGACACCGCGGCGTCGGCGCTTGGGCAGCCCACAGACCCGCAGGCTCCGGCCGAGCCGTGCCCTGAGCACCCACAGCAGGCGCGGACCCGCCGCCCCTCACGTCCGTCATCTCCAGGATCGATTGCCCGGGCTGTGACTCCCCTCCACGCCCGGGACATCTGCATCGGCTCGCAGGAGGTCTCCTAGCAGACGGGCGTCGCTCCAACCCGTCCAGACCTTTTCTAGGTCCCGTTCAGGTGAAGCGGGTCAAAACAGCCCCCTAACCTCTCAGCGCCCTCCACCTTCGGCCCAGTCGCTCCCTTCCCTTCAGCCTTTCAAATAGGCCGCTCCGGCCTAACCAATCACAGTCTTCCTTCTTCACCGGCCCGCTGGGCACTATCCAATCAACGCACGCCATCTATGATTCGCTGCGCCGCGGACCAATCTCCTTTCTGGGTTGCCCCTCGGTACGTAAGAGGCGACCGGTAAGGAAGGGGAGGTTGAGGCCAGAGACGCCATGTTGGTCAAGGGCAGTGCTGTGGCCCTGAAGGAGCTAGGAAGCCTCTCCTGGCGTCAAACCAAAGGGCTTTCCTATGGCGCCGCCCCTGACCCCGCTCGGGGCGGGTGTACCCGGGGAGGCCGGGACGGGCTGACGGGAGAAAGCCGCCCTGGAGCCGCGAGCTTCGCCGACGTGGCCGTGTACTTCTCCCCGGAGGAGGGGGGCTGCCTGCGGCCCGCGCAGAGGGCCCTGAGCCGGGCCGTGAGGCGGGAGGCCCGCGGCCGCCGGGGCGCGCGCGGCGAGGCCCGGGTCCGTAGTCACGGGAAGGGGGACTGATGTCCCGAGACAAGTGGGCTGCAGAGTGGGAACGGCGCGCCCGCATCCTCCCTCTCGGCCGCAGCCGAACCCGGCGTCCCGCAGGACTCTCAGGCCCCAGGCCCGCTGGGCGGAAGGAGGGCGGAGGCGCGGAGCCGCGAGGCCCAGGGTCCGCGGGGCGAGAGCCCGCAGGGTCTCCCGAGACGGCGGAGAGGACGCGTGCTTCCCTGCAAACCCAGCGCGGGACCGGGGAGAAGCCCCTGCCCGAACCCGGGCCCGCAGCACTCGCCGCCTCCGAGGCCCTCCTGCCCCAGAAGTTCCCGTCCCGCTGCACAGTGGCTCGGAGAACCGCTAACTGCGGGTGACGGCACCACTTCGTCCTACAGGGAACCCCAGTTCCGTGCGAAATAGCGCCCGAGGTGCCGGGGCAGCCAAGCGAGGAGAGAAACTGTAATTTGTTCGTTGTGGAGTGAAATGAAGACAGATGTTCCTGTCGGGCAGGACGCGGGCACCCCGTGATGATGCGGTCCCTCGTCGGAGATTTTAACACCAAGAAAGCTGTTTCCTCCGCAGCTGCGTCCTAACAAATGCTTGTTCCCAGGTCTTCCCGTGGAACCCGGGGGACAGCCCACGTGTAGACATTTTGGCGACGGCCCTAAGGCACCGAGGAAGATCACGTAATGGCTATTTTGGGAAGGGATCCGAAACGGGTTCGGGCCAGTGAGCTCCCTGAAGGCTGGTCCATCACGCTCGCTGCCGGACGGGGGTCAGTATTGTCGACGCCTCCGGTTATCTCCGTTTTCAAAGCTTCCGTGTTAACACCAGTCAGGATGAATTTTGCACTTACTCCGGGATGGCCTTCGGCCCGATGAGGCCCCAGTCTCGAACACCGCCATATGCTCGGACTTTCATGCTGCCTCCCAGGCAGGCCACTGGATGGAAGGTGCTACTGAGTTTCAACTTCTGTCTTTCCCCGTCTCAGGATCCAGGGATGAGCATGAAGAGGAAGAACTGATGAAGAGTCCAAAGCAAAAAGAGATGGCGCGTGAGGAAGTGTCTCTCGAGGAGTGGTCACCATCCAGCTGGCCACCGGGTGCCGGTCACAGAACCACCTGCTCAGAGCTCTGCTGGAACTCTGGGCAGAGCCCAGTCAAGCCTTGGTTCAAGGACACTACAACCCGCAGATCACCCTTCTCCTGCTCAGACTGTGGCCGCAGCTTCAGCTACCCCTCCCTCCTGGCCACCCACAGGCGGGTGCACTCAGGGGAGCGGCCCTTCCCCTGTGACCAGTGCGGGGCCTGTTTCTCCCAGCGCAAGTACCTGCTCCAGCATCAGCTCATCCACACTGGGGAAAAGCCCTACGCGTGCCCTGATTGTGGGCGACGTTTCCGCCAGAGGGGCTCCCTGGCCATCCACAGACGGGCTCACACCGGGGAGAAGCCCTACCCATGCCCAAACTGCAAAAGTCGCTTCACTTACCCCTACCTGCTGGCCATCCACCAGCGCACACACACAGGCGAGAAGCCCAACAGCTGTCCGAGCTGCAGCCTCTGCTTGGCCTACAGCTCCCTGCTGGCCATCCACAGGCGCACGCATACAGGCGAGAAGCCCTACCCCTGTCCAGACTGTGGCCGCCGGTTCACCTACTCCTCTCTCCTTCTCAGTCACCAGCGCATTCACTCCGACAACCGGCCCTTCCCCTGCCCCCAGTGTGGGAAGGGCTTTAAGCTCAAGTTTGCCTTGGAAGCCCACCAGCGGATCCATCGCTCTGGCAAGAGGCCGAGGTGGCAGCGGCCTGCGGTAGGGCTCTCGGAGCCAGTCCTTGTTTTGGGAGGCCAGGATCCCCCAGTTCATTTCCGGTGCTTTCCAGATATATTTCAAGAATGTGGGTGATGGAGCTCGCAAGAGATGACCTGTTTTCTTTGGAAGGGAAAAGGCAAAGTTGATGTATTCGGGGGATAAGGAACGGATGGAAAGGAAGTAAGCATTTAAGGAAGACAAAGCTCTGAGTTAAGGGAGCACAGAGCGGTCCTTCGGGAGGAGGGGGGAATCTGAAAGGTCACCTGAAGGCTGAACCCATCTTCTGAGGCTCTCGCTCCCAATCCAAGTCCCACTTGGCGTTTCTTCGCAGGAACTCATTCACCTACCTGGCTTTTCTCCCTGGACTGTTCTCTCCCTCAGAGGATTCTGCTTTCTGGTCTGTCTCTCCTGTTCCTCAGAGATGGGGCCCCTCAGTGCAAGAACCCATTAAAGGAGCCCATGTACATCTGAGTATCCCCTGGAACAGAAGGGACACCTTGGGCCTATCCTCAGTAGGGGAAGCTCACCCAAGGATTCTTCTAGCCAGGGTCGATGAGACACCTGGCGAGGAAACACAGCGTCGAGCCACTGTTGGCACTCTTGGTCTTAAAGTCCTGAAGGTGACCCCAGGGAGGAGAACAGTGGCTTCCGGCGGGGCCGTCCCGCCCCACGCGCACATCGCGCAGGCTGCACGCGAGTGTCAAGCTTAGCTTAAAGGGTTTTTTTTTTCCCCTCCAACTTCTATGAATCAGGGACTGCAGTGTTTTTCTCTTTAGATACTTGCCTGTTGTCAGGATTTTACACCTTCTGAATGAAGAAGTGTTCTTGGGCCACAGCAGCTGGAAACATAATGCTGGCATTTTGGTTTAAGAGAGTAAATTACCTGCCAGTAGGCTTGAAATCAAGGCCAAGTATCTCCAGTCTAGTTTGTGTGTACGCTTGTATGTGTCAGTAGTGAAGAGGGTCTTTCTGACCCACTCTGACCTGCTAGCCACACTTTTGATCAGACTATCGAAGGAATAAGGACTTCGGTGGGACTAAGCAGAGCCGAGCCAGGAGCGGTCCTGGGGGACACGAGTATCTCTGTGAACAAAGGACTGCTCTTGGAACCTCTGGGTTCCAAAGATGATTAGGAATGGGAACTGGGTGTTATTTTACTGAACCACATAGCCTCTCCTGAACTAGTAGATCTGGATTCCGGGTTTGGCTCAGTTCCCACTCGCTGTGGGACCATAAGCCTGTCATTCAACCTTTCTAAGCCTTCACTGTCTCGCTTGGCTACGCCACAGGGTTGTCTGAGAAAAAACCTGAAAGCACCTCAGACGTCATCGTGGTCTGAAAAACAAGTGGCTGAGTGCCCCCACGACGTCTCTACTTAATCTAGATTCTCTAATTATGCTACATTTGCTTTATCACGTGCCAGTCGCTCAGTCCGTCCCGTCTGCTCATTTATACCTCTTGTTTTTATTTCACAGTAAGTTGCAGGCATCATTATTCTTCACTCTAAACACTTCAACAGCAGGCTGAGATTTATGCAAGAAACAGCAGCTCTCCCTTAAAATTCAAATGTACTGGGCGCCTGAGTGGCCCAGTGGGTTAAAGCCTCTGCCTTTGGCTCAGGTCATGATCCTGGGGTCCTGGGATCGAGCCCCGCATCGGGCTCTCTGCTCAGCAGGGAGCCTGCTTCCCTTCCTCTCTCCCTACCTGTGACCTCTGTCAAATAAATAAATAAAATCTTAAAAAAAAATTCAAATGCACTGGGGCACCTGGGTGGCTCAGTTGGTTGAGCCTTGAGCCCTTGGTTTCAGCTTGGGTTACAATCTCAGCGTTGTGAGACTGAGCCCCGTGTGAGACTCTGCGCTCAGTGTGGAGGCGGCTGGAGATTCTCTTCCTCCCTGTGCCCCTTCCTCTGCTCGTACTCTCTCTCTCGAATAAATAAAATTAAAAAAAAAAATTCAAATGCAGCTTGTTATAGACTAGTAAAATTAATGAACTGTAATTATCTTTGTCTGTTTTATAACTTATTAAGTTAGATTAAGATTCTGGAACAAACATATACAATTTGGTGGGGAATAAAACGATTTGAAAGCAAGAGCGTCTTTGTATTTTTATGTTTGGCAGGAAAAACAACATGACATCAGCCACTTAGGATGGGGCAGTTTTAGTCCCAGAGGTTTGTTTCAGTCTCTTCAGGTAAGCCCCGGGGGAATTGTCTGGCTCTATCTCCTTCCGTTTTCTCCATCCCTGGTACGAAAAAGAAGTGACTCATAACATAGTACCTGAGTAAACGAAGGAATTTTGGGTCCAGGTGAAATCCTTTGTGGTTTCTTTGTAGGTAAAGTTGATTCTCTGTTTAGAAAGAGACTCCTACCTGAAGATCAACTTTTCTTTTCTTTTCTTTTTCTTTTTTTTTTTTTTTTAAAGATTTTTAAAATTTATTTGACAGAGACAGCGAGAGAGGGAGCACAAGCAGGGGGAGCGGGAGAGGGAGAAGCACGCCTCCTACTCAGCAGGGAGCCCGATGTGGGGCTCCTGGGGGGCTTCATCCCAGGACCCTGGGATCATGACCTGAGCCGAAGGCAGAGCCCCCCAGGCGCCCCTGACGATACGTTTTTCTTTATTCCACTTCTACACTCTTCACCACAATGAGTGCAAGTTTAAGAAGTTATAAAATAAGCAAGTAACTGTCGACGTGAAATCATTAGAAGTCATCCCCAAAGCCGTAAGTATTCCGGGGGAAAAATCACAAGGGTGGCGCAAGAGAATCTGAAGATGGAGAAGGCACTCTCTCAGCCGTGAAGGACATCTGTGAACACCAGGGAGGGAGAGCGTGTGCCGCGGCAGGTGGGAGAGCCAAGCAAGGAGCTTCCGAGAGCAGACGGTGGACTGCTGTCAACAGGGACCTGGGTTTGTTCATTAACCCAACGACTAGCCCCTTGCTCCTGGCATCGGCCTGATTGCAGGAATATTCCCCGTAGGACAACGCTATCCAGTATCAATAGTCCACAAGCCATTAAGATGATCCATCTCCACTAAAGAAAAGGAACCTATTGAATCTCGGAAGCAGAGGCCACAATCCCGGATAGCAGGGAAGTCGGACCCGGGATCACAGATGAGGCTCTGGCAAGTCCGGAGGGAGAAGGCCGAGGGGTCAAAGGACGAGGTTTTCCGGGGGAGAAAATGGTAATTCGAGATCTGATGGTATCCCCAGTAATTCAGAACAACTTAAAGAAGCAGAGGGGAGCCCGGGTGGCTTAGTCAGGGAGTCTGCTTTTCTCGTCACCCGTGACCCTGATCATGCTCGCTGTCTCTCTCTCTCTCATGAATAGATAAAATATTAAAAACAAAAACAAAATGGGGGCGCCTGGGTGGCTCCATCAGTTAAGCCTCTGCCTTCAGCTCAGGTCATGACGTCAGGGTCCTGGGATCGAGCTCTGCACTGGGATCTCTGCTCAGAGGCGAGTCGGCTTCTCCCTCTCCCTCTGTGATCTCCCCCGATTTCACTCTCTCTCAAATAAATAAATAAAATCTCATAAAAAAACAAAAATTAAAAAAAGCAGAAAGCACAGACAATGCATGGAGAAAGGGAATACAACCGGAAATCTTTAAAAGGCAAACAATGACAATGGCAATCATTACAATATATAAATTTATCAAAACGTGTCATACACCTTACATTTACAATGTTCAATGTCAAATATGTTTCAGTAAAAAAGAGCAAATAGTTGGTAAGCAAGGAAACATACTTACAGCATATACAGGAATTTTTTTTAGAGATTTTATTTGTCTATCTATTGCTCTATTTATCTATCTATTGATTTTAGATAGAACTTGTGCGTATGATCAGAGGGCAGAAGGGGAGGAAGAGCACAAGCCGACTCTGCACCGAGCACAGAGCCCGTGTGCGGCTGTATCTCACAACCCTGAGGCCATGACCTGAGTGGAACTCAGAGTCGGATGTTCAACTGACTGAGCCACCCAGGCGCCCCAGGAAATCTTATAATAATTTATTGCATTATGTTGGGAAAGAGCTGAGGGAGATGGGGCTAGAAACTAAGTAAGTATCATAGCCGGATGCCCACAAATAATTTCTAAAATGTATATATCAAGGGATGCCTCTTGCTTCTCCCTCTGCCTACCACTCCCCCTGCTTGCATGTGCACACTCTGGCAAATAAATCAAATCTTTTTTTTTTTTAAAGATTTTATTTATTTATTTGACAGCAAAAGAGAGAGATCACAAGTAGGCAGAGAGGCAGCAGAGAGAGAGGGGGAAGCAGGCTCCCTGCTGAGCAGAGAGCCCAATGCGGGGCTTGATCCCAGGACCCTGGGATCATGACCTGAGCCGAAGGCAGAGGCTTTAGCCCACTGAGCCACCCAGGCGCCCCTCAAATCTTTTTTAAAAAATAAAAATAAGGGGTGCCTGGGTGGCGCAGTCAGTTAAGTGGCTGCCTTTGGGTCAGGTCATGGTCCCGGGGTCCTGGGATCAAGTTCTACATTGGCCTCCTTGCTCAGTGGGAAGCCTGCATCTCCCTCTGTGCCCTCTTCTTGTGCCCTCTTGGTGTCAAATGAATAAATAAAATCTTTAAAAATAGGTTAATAAAAATAAAATGGATATATCAAGCAACAACAGTAAAAGCATACTTTTTTTAAGTGGTTTTTTTTTCGAAGAGAGAGCAAGAGAGAAAGAGCACACGTGTGAGCAAAGGGGTGGGTGCAAGCAGGGGTGCTGGGGGGTGGGCAGAGGGAGAGAATCTAAAGGGTATTTAAAAAAAAAAAAAAAAAAAGGCTAAGTGTTAAAAGTGTATCGATCCAGGGGCACCTGGGTGGCTCAGTGGGTTAAAGCCTCTGCCTTCGGCTCAGTCATGATCTCAGGGTGCTGGGATCGAGTCCCGCATCGGGCTCTCTGCTCAGCAGGGAGCCTGCTCCCTCCTCTCTCTCTGCCTACTTGTGATCTCTGTCTGTCAAATAAATAAATTAAATATTTTTTTTAAAAAGTGTATTGATCCAGTTTGTAAAGATGAAAAAGTTCTAGAGAGGGTGGTGGTGATGTTTACACAACAATGTGAATGTCCTTAATACCACTGAGCAGTACACTTAAAAATAGTTAAGATGGCAGTGAAATAAGTCAGACACCAACGACAGGTGTTACACAGTTCCACTTACATGAGGTACCTACAATACCTACAATAGGGAAATTCACAGGCACAAAAAGCAGGTTGGAAATTACCAGGAGCTGGGGAAAAAAGTATGAGCAGTGACCACCTTTGTGGATTCTCAGTTTTCTTCTGCAGTGGTGAAAATGTTTTGGAAATAGCGGTGACAGATGCATGGCATCGTGAATATAATTAATGCCACTAAACTGTAAACTTAAAAATGATTAAAATAGCAAATTTTAAGTCTTGTGTCATTTTACCGCAATTAAAAAAAATAACATAACATATCCAAACCCACTGAACTGTACAATTTAAATACGTGAGTTATCTAATGAGTGAATTTTATCTCAAAGTGGTTAAACAAAATGTCTTGCACAAATGTTCACAGCAAAATGAAAGGTAAAAACGACTCCAATTTCCATCAACTGACGAATGGGTAAGTAAAATACGGCATACAGGTGTCCCCTCAGTTTTCTTTTTTAACGTTCATTTTATTTATTTTAGAGAGAGAGGGAAAGAGCACGGGGGTCGGGGAGGGACAGAGGCAGAGAGAGAGAAACACAAGCAGACTGGGCACGGGGCTGGATGACGCAGGGCTCGATCCCAGCACCCCGAGATCAGACGTGAGCCAAACCAAGATCCAGATGCCCTCAACCGACGGCGTCACCCCGGTGTCCCCCCGTTTTTCGAAAGTTCCCATTAGGCTACTTTGCTTTAAGGAAAACCTACATTAGTCCCGGTTTCACTGACCACAATAAATCTAAAGAGGATTTTTGCCTTTCGATGCAGCTCCCAGGCCGAGCAGCAGGACTGGCCCCATCAAGGCCCTTCCGAGGGACCTACACTCAGCCTTTCAGCACCAAGCTACTATAGCTTTGACCTTTGTGAGCATCTGTGCTTATTCTACATTTGTTTTGTGCATCTTTAAGCAAGATGTGTCCTAAGGCATCAGGAGAGCCTAAGACAGGTTAGTTACAGGGTCTGGGGATGCTCAAAACAATCTCCCTGTAAATTAATGGTCACTGCTTCCTTGCTTTACATCATTTCAGCTTAGGGAAGGTTCATAGAAATGTTCCACTTTGGGACTGCCGGGGAAACCTGTGTCCCTACAGTGGAATATTACTCAACCATCGAAAAAAAAAGTAGTAAGGCAATGCTTACCTTACCTGTAATGCTACATCGATGAACCTTGAAAACATCTGGCTGCCAGGAACCAGACACACAAGGCCACACATTGCCTGATTCCATTTATGGGAAATATCCAGAAAAAGCAAATTCGCAGAGACAGAAAGCTTCGCAATTGTCCAGGGCGGGAGGCAGGGGAGAAAGGGGCTTGTTCCGCGGGTAGGGGCTCCTTCAGGTGCGACGGCTGCGTATCCTTAATGTCCTAAATGCTACTGAACTGTGAGGCGCACAACTGGTACTTCTTGTTACCTGTATTTTGCCGCAGTCAAACACTGTGCCACGACTTAGAAGTGTGCGCCACGAGACGTGCGGGGGTCCTCGGCGCTCCGTATTTTGCTTCGGGGGGCGGTGAACACGGCTGTGCGCCTTCGCCAAAACTCTGCCACTTCACACCGCCGCGCCGTGCGTCCCACCGGCCGTGCGCCGCAACTCGGTGGTCTCCAGGGGGCAGGGGAGGGTACCGGGCACCGCCTTTTTCATTAGGAACCTTTGCGCTCCTCTTAAAAACCACGCATGCTAACTTGCAGAAAATCAAGATATGGATGATTTTAATGAATTAGTAATTAATTTATGTTAATAAATATATTATATATTATAATGTTAACTAATAAATACATAATTTAATTAACTGATAAACTGGATAACTTCCCCACTCCGATTCGAACCGCATAAACCGAAGCCCCCCACAAGCTCCAGTCCAGAGACCCAGAGGCGACCCGCGGGTGCAGAGTCGGGCGCGCCCCGCAGCCGTGGTCCCGACCGTAAACGTGTACCTGGTCGCCCCCTCGGCCGTCCCCGGGGTCCGGAGCGGGTCTGCGCGGCTCTCGCAGCGGGAGGGGCCCGAGTCCAGACCCTGCCGTCGGGAGGCAGAGACGGAGACCGTCGACGGCACGACGCGGAGCTCCACGGACCACGAGGGTCTCCGCGGATCCCGGTGACCAAGGGGCGCCTTCCACAGTCAAAAGCCCGGGGGCGGGGCGGGCCCGCCTCTTCCTGCTCTGCGGGCCAATCACCGGCCGCCGGGCCGCGCCCGCGAGGAGCGGTACTGGAAGCCGCGGCTCGTCCATCTTTCTTGAAGGCAGGAACGTCCCGCCCCCCAGGCCACGCCTCTGTGTTCCGTCTCCGCCGCGCCTAAAACCCCCACCTGCAGCGGCCATCGCAGTTGAGGGCAAGCGGCCGCTGAGGCTAGAGAAGCCGGGCAGGCGCCATGTTTGGTGTGACCCAGGAATGGCGCCCTTAAGAGCGTCCATTGACAGCTGAAGCCAGGATGTCGCCATATTTTCGGAAGACACCTTCCGGGTCCCCAAACCCGGCTAAGTCCAAGGGGCCATGCAGTGAATAAACACCGAGGGGTTTTGTTTGTCCCCTTCCCAACCCCCGAATCCCTAGCTACCGGCTACCTCGGGGCCCTCGACTGCGTTCGGACGCCGAGGCTGGGCGGGGCCCCGACCTCCGGAGCCCTTCCTGCGGACGACGAAAGCGGAGGCCGCGCGCGGGGAGGCGGTGGCCTCGGGGACGGGCCGGCCACTGCGCGGGGGCCGGGAGGCCCCATGGCGCCGCCCCCAGCCCCGCTTCTGGCGCTGAGACCGGGGGAGACCGGGCCTGGTTACAAGGAGCCCGGGGCCGTGAGCTTCGCGGACGTGGCCGTGTACTTCTCCCCGGAGGAGTGGGGCTGCCTGCGGCCCGCGCAGAGGGCCCTGTACCGGGACGTGATGCGGGAGACCTACGGCCACCTGGGCGCGCTCGGTGAGGCCCCGGGTCAGAGCCCCCCTCCTCCTTCACTGGGGCTCACAGGGGAGATGACACGAGGACCGAGAGGACTGTGCGCCCTCATCCCACACCGTCCCACCAACAGCACCAGCCGCCTCCGCTCCCAGGGCTTCAGGTTAGGGAGCGCTTCCACCCAGCAGCCGCTTCCTTCGGGCAGGAGCACTGCAGACCCTGTCCGCGCTGAGCCCAAGTTCTGAGGAGGTGTCCTTACCCTGGCAGGGGGATGCCATCGGCCCAGGACAGCCTCTCAAGCCCCACTGTGATCCCTGTTCTCTCCCAGGATTCCCAGGCCCCAAACCAGCCCTCATCTCTTGGATGGAACAGGAGAGTGAGGCTTGGAGCCCCGCCGCCCAGGATCCTGAGGAGGGGGAGAGCCTGGGAGGAGCTCGGAGAGGTGAGGGATTGTCCCAAGTCTCCCCCACTTGGCGCTCCAGGGCTTCCTGTCCCACGAAGTTTTCCTTTAGATGCCCACTTCCAGCAGCCCTGAAGGAATTCAAGACCCTCTGCCCCCGGCCCATGCTGGATACTAAAGGAGAGAGAAGGCAGACCTGGTGCAAGGTTTCAGAACTCGGGACGGTCCTCATTTGAGGACCAGAGTGGGCGAGTCAGGACCCCAAGTCCCAGACTCCGGTTTCTAGGGCCCTCTTGGAGAAAACACCACTCATTCTCCCCTTTCAGGA
Source organism: Mustela erminea (assembly GCF_009829155.1). Lineage (NCBI taxonomy): Eukaryota > Metazoa > Chordata > Mammalia > Carnivora > Mustelidae > Mustela > Mustela erminea. Next base: position 886,650 of record NC_045633.1, read on the forward strand.
ACAATGAGAACCTAGGAATGCACGGGGCTTCAGGTCTGCCTTTCACATTCCTCAAGCAAGGCAAAGTGGGACAAGAGGGGGACAAGGGAAAATGCCCAACAACGGCAACAACCTCACCATCTCCCCTCCCCACCCCTTAGCAGAGTGACCTTGAGCCAAGATGCTTCCTCATCTGTACAAGTTTTATCCTATAAAAAATCGAGCAAACACAATAGTAATAGCTATTGTTTTATTGAGCATTTACTAAATGCCTAACATGCTTCTCCTGATTTAATGCTCCCAACAACCCATTGATTCCCATTTGAAACATGAGAGGCAAGACCCGGATAAGTCACTCTTAGGAGATGGGAAATTGGTTTATCATCCTTCAAAGGCTGCGTGTCAGTCGCTGGGGAGGACTTTGCTGCTGCTTCCCTAACTATAAGAACCCTATAACCTGAGAGGATGTAAGCAAATGTGTTTTAAAATGTATCTTGGGGGTGGGGGGCACCTGCGTGGCTCAGTCCTGAAGCATCTGCCTTCGGCTCAAGTCATGATCCCAGTCCCCCGGGATCCACCCTGTATCAGGCTCACAGGGAGCCTCCTCCTCCCTCTCCAGCTCCCCCATGCTTGTGTTCCCTCTCTCGCTCTCTCTGTCATAAATAAATAAAATCTTAAAAAAGAAATGAATGAAATGTATCTTGGGGCGCCTGGGTGGCTCAGTCAGCTGAGCTGCCCTTGGCTCAGGTCATGATCCCAGGGTCCTGGGATCGAGTCCCACATCAGTCTCTCTGCTCGGCAGGGAGCCTGCTGCTCCCCTCACTTGTGCTCTCTCTTTGTCAAATAAATAAGTAAAATCTTTAAAAAATAAGATAAAATGTCTCTTACTTTCCAGGAGACACCCCAAACAAGAAGAAAGCCGCACGGGAGGAAGGGCCGGGAGCCAAGGGACCCAGAAAGCGTCCCGGCAAGGAGCCTTCGGAAGAGCTGGTTAAGCACAACCCCGACTGGACCGTCAGAAAAGCTTCGGGCAGAGCACAGCCGGCCACCAGTGCCGCCTGGAACCAGAACACAGGCGTGCAGTCCTCAGCCCCGGCGGCCAGCGTGGACGCTCAGGACAGCCAGCGGCGGCACGTGTGTGCGGACTGCGGCCGCCGCTTCACCTACCCGTCCCTGCTGGTCAGCCACCGGCGGATGCACTCCGGGGAGCGGCCCTTCCCCTGCCCCGAGTGCGGCATGCGCTTTAAGAGGAAGTTCGCGGTGGAGGCGCACCAGTGGATCCACCGCTCCTGCTCTGGGGGGCGGCGGGGCCGGAGGCCTGGCATCCGGGCTGTGCCTCGCGCTCCGGTGCGGGGTGACCGGGACCCACCTGTGCTGTTCCGACACTACCCAGACATCTTTGAGGAGTGCGGGTGAGCCCCTCGCGCAGGCTGGAGTTGAGCCTGAACTGGACTGCCTGAGCCCTGCGGGGGGCTCCCGTGGCAGGGGTTTGGGAACCGAAATTCATCCCTTGGGCTTCCCTCAAGGATCCCTCAAGTTTCAAAACTTGTAAAAAGAAAAGTGCCTGTAAAGATACAAATAGATTAAACTTGACCCTACTTGCCCCAGTATTTCTAAAAAAAAAAAAAAAAAAAAAAAAGAGTGAGATGCTGGGCCTTTCTCAAAGTGTTAATCTCACTGAGGCTTTACCGTTGTCTCAGAAACTCACCCCTTACTGCTGCTCTACATCAGAGGCAAAGGCTGAGGGGACTAAGGCCTGGGGAGGGGCCCCAGGACCCAGGGGTGGTCCAGCCCCGCAGCAGGGAGCCTGGGAAGTGACGTGGGTGGAGAAGGGCACCGACGCCCAGATCTAGTCCCCGCAGCTTGTCCCCAGGCACAGCCGGCAAGTCACATGCTGTCCCTGAGCCTCTGCTCCCTCATCTGTAAAATAAAGATTAAAAATAGCTACCTCAGCGGGTTACTGTGAAGGCTGAAACTTTAACAAGATAATATGTAGGACACAGTAAATGTGCAATAAACATTTGTTGAAAGAGTGAACTGTCGTTGACATTTTATGCTTCAGAAAATGGAAAGAAGCCTGCTAAGGAGACAGGGCGTGGACATCAAAGCCATATTTTGCAGATGAGTAAACTGAGGCTCTGAGGGACAAAGCGATTTTCTCAAAGCATCATGACTATAAAGCAGCAAAGCTGGACAAAGCTGACACGGTGCCTAGTTATCTACCACTTTCTACGGCAGTTACATCTCGGCAGAAAACAGAGCAGGGGCTCCGGTGAGGGTGAGGTGGAAACTGGGGTCTGGGCAGGGGCCTAGCCCTGCCTTCCCGGGGGGGAGTCTTAGCAGGAGATGGAGAGTCCCACCAAGGCCAGTGACCTTGCACTTAGAAAGTTCTGTCAACATTCAGGGGCCGCAGACTGTGTGGCTGCTGTGGGGGAGGCGGCTGGGTGGTACGGGAGTTCCAGGCTGGGGCAGGCAGGTCCCATCCACTCATTCATTCATTCACTCATTCACTCAGCAAACACGATGTGACGCTCCTGTGGGTTTCGTGCTGGGCTCCAGTGACACTCGGACTTGGGTCCCCTGTTCCATGGTGATCGAGACTAGGTTGGAAGAGGTCCAGAGGGACCACCTAAGCCATCCTGGCTGCTGACCCACCAGGAAACGTGGTTTGGAGAGGAGACGGTTGTGCTTCCCGTATCATGAGTAGGAAGTCTAGTAGAAACAGAGGGAATAGCGGAGTAGGAATTGTTGTGGGGGTAGATTTTCCGGCACAGGGAGCCTTGTTTCATAGACAGGATGAACATGGACACAGTGCGGAGTCGGTGCTTGCCCCACCTCTCTGTGCCTTAGTTTCTTCATCTGTGAAACCTGCATAATAACAGCACCTACCTCCTAGGAGTGATGTACGGATTAAACAAGATAATACAGAAGAAGGCCTCGCGTGTTAGTGTTCAGTAAACACTGGTTACTGTTATTCCGAAACAGTATGGGAGGAAGGCAAAGAGGAGACCCGGGAGGTTCCCTGGAGGAGGAGGTTCAAACTGGCCTTGAAGGATGGGGAAGATTTCAACCAGGTTGGTCCTGTCTAGGGAATGGTCAGCAGTTCCACCTGAGTGACAACTAGGTAAAGGGTCCTAGAAGACACACACAGCAATCTGGGAAGGCCACAGATCCCTGCAGGAGGGCTTGAGGTTTGCCGGGTAGGCACTGAGGAGCCATAGACAGGTCTCTAACAGGAGCAGGGGTATTTGACCAGCTCTGTCGGAAGATGTGACCCACGCAGGAGACTAGACTTGAGATCTGTTGGGCATCTGCTACCAGCTAGAGGTGAGCAGGAGCTGGGACCAGGCTAAAAAGCAAAATTTTTCTTGCAGTTGCCTTTGTTTGCTGACCTGGGGGCTGGGGAGAAAGATACTCAGGAGAGGCTTCTGCCACAGAATCGGCATGACTTAGTGACTGGCGGTCGGAGCCGAGAACAAGTACATTCCAGGGGGGTCGAGTATGAAGAGCTGGAGCAAGGGATCCTGAGGGCCTGGCGAGGGGCCATCCGTCAGGAGTGGGACAGTGTGGAGGACAAGGGATGACCAGTACTGGAGAGGGCTGAGGCGAAGAGAAGGTGGGGCTGCAGCGGAGAGGCAGCCCGGGGAGAGGGGAGCGGAACCTGGCACCGTGTGTGGGGCCCGGAGCAGCCAGGTCGGCATCCGGCCCAGTGAGTGCTTTCTTTTCTTTTCTTTTGTTTTTCCATTTAACAACTACATTCTAAGCATCTGCTGTGTACCAGGCACTATTCTGTGTGCCGAGATACAGCGTGGAGAACAAAATGAACTGTGTGGAGCTTACGTTCGAGAAGGGTGGGGTAAAACAAGTGATAAGCCAGCACGTGAGTAAGACAGGCAAGTGGGGTGCCTGGGTGGGTCAGTCCCCTAAACGTCTGCCTTTGGTTCAGGTCACGATCCCAGGCTCCTGGGATCGAGCCCCCTGTGGGGCTCCCTGCCCAGTGCGGAGCCTGCTTCTCCCTCTGCTGCTGCTCCCGGTCTCTCTTTCTCAAATACATAAATAAAACACAAAAAAGGTAAGACAGAAAAGTGATAAGCCAGTACAGGAGACAAGTTATTATAACTGTAAATAATGAGTACTACAAAGGTACAGAGGATGTCCTCAAGCATCTGTTGCAGACGGGTACTTAGGCTGGTCTTGGTGTGCAACTGAACTGAGACCCCGATGAGGAGAAGGACCCAAGGGGAAACAGGTCAGGTGGCAGGTTTGGGAGTGGGGCAGTGCAGCGTTTCAGAGGCTGGGAGTTAGGGTAGGGGGGCTGGGGGATGTTCCCAAACAGAGGAAGTAGCAGGTGCCCTGCTCTGAGGTAGGGACGAGTTTGGGTGAGGTGCAGAAAGGACCCTGGTGGCTGCATTGAGGAACTGAGTGGAGAAGAATCACAGATGACCTCGGAGGGGAAAGGCAGCGGGTTATAGAACTCTGGTTTGCCATGGTGCCAAATCTAGATTTGATTCTAAACATATTGGAAAACCACCGGATTGTGTTTGTTTTTGCCTTGTGGTAAAATACAGCAAAATTTGCCATTTTATATATACATACATATATATATACATATATATATATAAAAAATATATATATATATGTTTTTTAAAAAAAAAGATTTTATTTATTTGACAGGCAGAGATCACAAGCAGGCAGAGGGAGAAGGGGGGAAGCAGGCTCACTGCCAAGCAGAGAGCCCGATGCAGGGCTCCATCCCAGGACCATGAGACCATGAACTGAGCCGAAGGCAGAGGTTTTAACCCACCGAGCCACCCAGGTGCCCCTAAATATATATATATATATATATATATATATATATATATATACACACACATATATGTATGTATACATATATGTATACATACATATATGTGTATATATATATATATATATATAAAAGATTTTATTTATTTATCTGACAGAGATCACAGGTAGGCAGAGAGGCAGGCAGAGAGAGAGAGGGAAGCAGGCTCCCCGCTGAGCAGAGAGCCCGATGCAGGGCTTGATCCCAGGACCCGGGGATCATGACCTGAGCCGAAGGCGGAGGCTTTAACCCACTGAGCCACCCAGGTGTCCCCCAATATTTTATTTTTTAAGATTTTCTTTACTTGACAGAGAGACAGACAGTGAGAGAGGAAATACAAGCAGAGAGAGTGGCAGAGGGAGAAGCAGCCTTCTCACCAAGGAGGGAGCCTGATGTGGGGCTGGATCCCAGGACCCTGGGATCATGACCCGAGCTGAAGGCAGATGCTCAATGACTTTGCCACCCAGGCGCCCCTCAAATATTTTTAAGTATACAGTTTAGTGGCATTAAGTACGTGTGCGCACCCATCACCAGCAGCCCCCTCTAGAACGTTTCCATCTTCCCCAGCTGAAACCTGTCCCCGTTAAACGCTATGTCCCCACCCCTCCCCACGACGCTATTCCATTTTCTCTTCCTCCGAGTCTGACTCTTCTAGGACCTCACGGGTAATGTGACTTGCAAACCCACTCCGGCCACTCTGGGAATGGACTGCAGTGGGGCAAGCAGAACGGAGATGGGGAGTCGCAGCAGGTCGGAGGGACACACTGGGAGCGGAGGGGACAGGACCTTCCTGTGCGCTGGACGTGGGGGCTGAGAGCATCACGTAAGCCAGGAACGATGCTAAGAGTTTTGGGGCGCCCGGGTGGCTCAGTGGGTTAAGCCGCTGCCTTCGGCTCAGGTCATGATCTCAGGGTCCTGGGATCGAGTCCCACATGGGGCTCCCTGCTTGGCAGGGAGCCTGCTTCCTCCTCTCTCTCTCTCTGCCTGCCTTTCCAACTACTTGTGATTTCTCTCTGTCAAATAAATAAAATAAAATCTTTAAAAAAAAAAAAAAGAGTTTTGGCTGAGTGAGGAGGCGGAGGGAGGGCCCGTTCCTGGGGTGACCCGGGGTGGCGAGGTGAGGACAGGGAGGCCGCGGCACTGCGGGACCGGAAGGGAGCTCCGGGGGCTGCCGGGTTCGAAGGCTGAAGCAGGTTTAGGAAGCTGTGGGTGGAACAGGTTTCCTGGCTGAGGAGAGCCTCGGGGGGCCATGGGGAAGAAGGCTCGGTCCTTCCCACGGACTTGCGGGGAAGTACTGCTGCACAGAGCCCGCTCTGAGAAGGGCTGCGGCCCCGAGACGGGAGGACCTTACCTAAGATCGCACAGTGCAAGTCCCCGGATTCGCAGGGCGCGCTCTGGCTCTTTTCACTGAGCCCGGCTGCGGCGCTGCCGGATGGGAAGGCCAAGAGCAGGAGGCCCGCAGACCAGCCGGGCGACCCTGGGGTCCCAGCAAGGGTCGGAGCGAGAGGAGCCGCGGGTGAGAGCCGCAGCAGGGCACCTGCGGTGAAGCCGGTCACCCCCCGCCCCGGGCAATTTCACAAACCGCCTCAGCACCCGAATGACTTTTTTTTTTTTGCCCTGACACGACCCCTAAATACAAGCCTTTTACTTACTTTCAATACTTAGCACAGCCCATCATTTCAGGGTTTTTCCCTCTGTGCATGTACATAACGGCGCGGAGTTGCAGAGGCGGCCGAGCCGCGCTCCCGGCCTCCCAGGCCGCTGCCCACAGGCCACTCCGCATTTCGACTGCGTCCTGGGGCCCTCGCTCTGTGGCTGCGGAGCCTGTGCCTTGAATTATTCGAGGCACGACAGCGCGGGGTTCTGGAGTCAGCCTGGCTGGGTCTGAATCCTGGCTCGCGAGCTGGGGGGCCTGGGGCAAGGTCACCCGTCTGAGCTCCGGTTTCGGGCCGAGGGACGGGCGGCTCGGGGAGGGAACAGGCGCGAGCGCTTCCGACGGCTCCACGGAGCGATCGAGTGCGCTGAACGCCCCCGACCGACGTCTGCGCCCGGGCGCGGAGCCCACTGCCGCCCTGCGCGGCCGGCCCCGGGGAGAGAGCTCGCGGGGCACCGTCGGGTGTGGCAGCGAATGGGCCGGGTCACGCCTCTACGTCCCACACCACCGTCCCTTCCGCGGGGGACGCGGCTCGGCGCGAGGCCTGCGGTTGCTCTCCTGGAACAGGCCTGGCGCCGGCGGTGCGCGGCGGCGGAAAGGCTCCCACGGGGCGTCCAGCCGCTCCGGAACGGACGCGCCGCCCGGCCTGGGCAGCCGCCCGACGGCCGTTTCCTCTTCGGTCACAGCCCAAGTCCGAGGCCTTCCGAGGCCTGCGGCCCAGTGTCCTGGGCGAGGGAGCAAACGTGTGGAGATAGGCTGTGTGGACGGAGGGCGTGGGGGCGCCCCAGAATATTGCGACGGAAGAGTGGAGACACGAACGAGCTTGCCAAAAAGACCAGGTCACTGAATGGGCGTTCTGAAGGGGACTGGGAGAGAGTCGCCAGGTCGAGGCCCCTGAATCCTGGCCCCTGGTCCCCCCCTTTCGGACCTCCAGCCGCCGGCGGCCGTCACGCTCCGGAGCCGCCTCCCGTCTCCCCGGAGCACCGGAGCCGAGACGCCGAAGCGGCCGCGGCCATCTTTACTGTGGGCGAGTGGCGCTCCCGAGGGCCTTGCGGAGCGGAAGACAGCCCGAGAGCGTCACTAACCGGGTCATCAATGCCAGGCCCCCAGTGACTCCGCTAAATGCTTCCCTAAAACTGACAAAGCCCTGGGATGCCGCCTTCTTTTCTGAGGGCGCCTTCATTTTGTCCGCCGTGGGACCACCGAGTTCGCGGAACCGACCGCTTCTAGCTGTCCTAGAGCGGCCACAGCCGCGGTCACTTCCGGTCGCCCCGCTCGCCGGAGGCCGGATCCTGGGTCCCCCGCCCCGCGCGGGGCGGCTGTTGGGGAGCGCGTGTGGGTCCCTGGCCTCGCTCCCGGCTTCGTGCCGAGGCGCCGCGGAGGCCGGGCGGGAGGGAGGAGGGGGGCATGCCCGGGGCCGTGAGCTTCGGGGAGGCGGCCGCGGATTTCCTTCCCGAGGAAGGGGGTGTCTCCGGCCCGCGCGGAGGCCTGCGTGCCTAGACGAGCTGCGGCCGCTCGCTGAGGTCCGGCCGTGCGGGTCTCTGAAAACCGAGAGGGTCGGACGGGATGCGGAGGGCTGAGTGCCGGGCCGGGCCCCACGCCGCCTCTCGGAGGGCTTCGTTTCCCGTGACCCCCGCCACATCGGCCCGACTGAAATCCACGAGTGAGCGGCTCTGGCTCTTCGTGGTTCCCCGGGACGTCTGCAGAAAGTCCAGAACCTGCAGACCGCAGTGTGAAGGCCCGTGCGTGGCTTGCTAACCTCCAGTTCAAGCCCAGCCTCTCCCTACAGCCTAATGATTCCGTTGGCTCTCGCTACAAGGAACCTTTGGGGGCTTTGGACACACGCCTGGCTTAAGGAGCACAAGCTAACATCTTTCAGTACCCGTTTCAAATGTGGTCTCTAAGAAATTCCTCTTGGAGCCCTTCTGCCCCAAGCAGGAGGTCTCAGATGCAGCTCCTTGTCTAGCTCAACCGCCTGAAGGTCTCTTACCTTTGTCCCCATAGCTCTTAGGCGGCATCTCTCCGTTAGTGTAAACTTAGAGCAGGGACATTATCTTGGTTCACCAATGCCCCCCAGCACCGAGAACGCCTGGAACAAAGCCTGCCACACAAACGATGCCCAGTATGTTGTCATTAGATGAATGAATTGTTTCTTGAGTGATGAGGGTTCTTCTCCAGGATTCTCAGACCCCAAACCAGCCCTCATCTCCTGGCAGAGCAGATGGCCCAGCTGTGGAGTGTAGATGCTCAGGATCCCCAGGTGGATGTTTGAGAGTAAGAAAGATGAAAACGGGGGGTTATGCTCCAGGTCCAGCTGGAAGGGAAGATGTTTTATTGAACAAGAAATACCATGTAGGGGTGCCTGGGTGGCTCAGCTAATCCCTTTGGTTTGGGTCATGATCTCCAGGTCCTGGGATTGAGCCCCGCATTGGGCTCCCTGCTTAGAGCGGGGGGGGGGGGGGGGTCTGGTTCTCCCTCTCCATCTGCTTCTCCCCTTACCCTCCGCTCATGAGCTCTCTCTCTCTCTTACATAAACAAATAAAATCTTAAGAAAGAAAGAGAGGGGCACCTGGGTGGTTCAGTGGGCTAAAACCTCTGCCTTCGGCTCATTTATGATCTCAGGGTCCTGGGATCGAGCCCCGCATCTCTCTGCTCAGCAGGGAGCCCGCTTCCCTTCCTCTCTCTGCCTGCATCTCTGCCTACTTGTGATCTCTGTCAAATAAGTAAAATCTTTTAAAAAGAGAAAAGAACAAAAGAAAAAGAAAGACCATCTGTATGTCCCTTACTGTGTTCTGCTGGCTTGAATTTATGATACCCACTGGAGACTAGAATCTTGACCTTCTCTTTTTCACTAATTGACTGAGGCATCCAGGATTCCCAAGGTCAGGTCACACTACACAAATTATCCAATCTCTAGGTCAGTGGCAGTGTATGAATTAAAGTTTACGTTGGAAGCAGTTCACCTTTCTGTCTCTTAAGTGGCTGTGCCTTGTAACAGCTGTTCCTCTGGTTGATGGTATCTCCTTGGGTTGGTCCTGAAGTGGGAATGTCCTTGACTTCCTGTGACCCCCTCAATTGGTCAACACAATCTAGGTGGGTGCTTCCAGGGGCTAAGCACCCATCTGCACTTGTGAAAGTTGATTCTGTCACCTGAACATTTAGTTGAGTTTGACTGAACTGGACCAAAATTAAATTTTGAATCTCCTGTGTTTCAAAGGGCCACTCAGAAAAAGTGATGTATTTGGAAGAAACCAGCAGAAGGAGTCTATTGGGGAGTTGTTGTGAGCCTCCAGGGACACTAGCTTAGTGTCTGAGCCTGGGGTCAAAGCATCCAGGTGGACAGGCCTTTCCCAAGCCCCAACTGTAGACCCAGCCTCAGTGACTTGTACTCACACAGCACCTGCCCGAGAGCAGGCACACTCTGCCATGACCTTTCACCTGACTCAGTGCATTCTGGAGACAAGCCTTTGTCCGTGCCCAGTGTGGCACCTGTTTCTGCCACAGCTAGCACCTCTCATGCTACCTGCTGACTCACACAGGTGAGCTGTCTTATTCCTGTCCACAGTGTGGAAGGTGCCTCAGGCAGAGGACCACCAGTAGACCCCAGTGCCAGCCTGGTGCCGTGGACCTCAAGGGCTGACACACAGGTGTGAACTCTGCCCTGGGCTCTTTCTCAGGAGCGTCCGGACCCACCTGTGAGTTTCCAGCACCAACCAGACCTCTTCTGGGCCTGTGTGTGAGAGGCATCACCGTGAAGGGTGGGCACTGACATGATAAAATGCCATTACTCTTACTGAAATTTTGTGGTTTTGTTTTTCTCCTTGTGTCCTTCAGGGACCTGAGGCTAGGGGCAACTAGGGCTCAGTCAAGTCCCTGGGCAAATCTGCATCCTTACCTTTTCCCAGGGTTTTTGTCTTTCCCTTTTCCCCTTTCTGCTTTGATCCCCTCTACTTGCCCAGCTCCTCTAGTGTGGGGAGAAGCATCCACCAGATACAATGCGTTAGGCAGAAGCCTCAGGAAGACCTCTGGGAGAAGGCAAGCAGAGAGAAGATCCAGTCTAGACCCCAGACCTGGTGAGGGGAGGTGCATTTCCAAGAGGTATGTGAAATGCAGTGATTTAGGCAGCCAAAGGAAAATTATCAAGTCTTCTTAAGGTAAAGTATTTATGGGGCACCTGGATGGCTCAGTGGGTTAAGCCTCTGCCTTCCACTCAGGTCATGATCTCAGGGTCCTGGGGTGGGGTGCTCCCCCCTCCCCCGTTTCTCTGCCTACTTGTGATCTCTGTCAAATAAAGAAAAAAAATTTTTAAGAAAAAAGGTAGAGTATTTACGAGGGCATGTGGGGACACAGAGACCGCCATCATAAATGTGGAGTGCGAGAGGGAGGCTGGAGGTAGAAGGGGTAGGGAGCGTTGATGGCATTAGCTCGTAAGGACCCCAGGAGGCGCAGGCAGGGAGAAGGAGATGATGAGCTCAGCGGGAGCCCTGCCTAGTGCGAGGTGCTGGGGTGCGGTGGGGGGTGGCTCCGCGATCAGAGCTTGGGAGCGAGGCCTGAGCCAGAGGCAAACAGATGTTTGCGAGGCCTCCCGCAGGGCGCGTGCGGAGGAAGGAAGCCTGCAGAACGCGGGTCTTTCTTTGCCAGACCTTACCCTACCCCCCGCCCCCGCCGCCCCCACGATCTCCTGAGACAGAAGCTCCGAGAACCTCGGGCTCGAAGAAGCTTCCGGCAGAGGCGGTTCTCTACGGCCCGCTCCGCTCCCCTCCTCTCCGCGCTGGGAAAAGCGCGCTGTCGCCCGAGGACAGGCCCAGAGCCGGAAACCCGCGTAGGAAGGTCCCCGCGACCACCCGTCGCGTGGAATTCCCAAGGGCGGAGGGGCGGGGTCGGCCCGCACCGGCCGCCGCGCGCGTCCCGCCTCCGGACCGCGGCGGGGCTGAGGCCGCACCTCCCAGCGCGGCGGGCGGTGCGGGCCCTCGCGGGCCAAGGGGGGGCCCAAGGCCGCGCTCCCGCCCTGGTCGCCGTCGCGGCCATTTTGGCTGAGGGCCGGAGGACAAAGCTGGGGACCCCGGGGAGGCGCCATCGGGGCTCGGCTGCGTCGCAGCGACGTTCGCGCGCCGCGTGGCCGCCATTCCCGGCCGCCGCTCTGTGCCCCTGCGCCCGCGGCTCTCGGTCTTTCCCGGGGGGCCCTCGGGGGGTCGGCTGCTGCGGCTTCGGCCCGGCGGGTCCACGGGCCCCGGCCCGGCCCCACGGGCCCCGGCCCGGCCCCACGGACCCCGGCCCGGCCCCGGCCATGTCGCCGCTGCGGACCCCGCTCCCCGCGTGGGAACCGGTCGGCGCCGTGAGCTTCGCGGACGTGGCCGTGTACTTCTCCCCGGAGGAGTGGGGCTGCCTGCGGCCCGCGCAGAGGGCCCTGTACCGGGACGTGATGCGGGAGACCTACGGCCACCTGGGCGCGCTCGGTGAGGCCCCGCCCCCTCGCCCCGGCCCCGCCCCCGCCCCCTCCCCCGCCCAGCCTCCCGGGCGGGCGCCGGCTGCGGGAGGCCCGAGGGCCCGGGATCCCGGGGCGCGGGGGGCGGCCTCCCGGCAGCGTGGGGTTTGCGTTCTCCTCCTCCAGGCTTCCGAGGCGCCAAGCCAGCTCTCATCTCCTGGGTGGAGGAAGAGGCCGACCTGTGGGGCCCGGCGGCCCGGGATCCGGAGGCGGGAGCGTGTCCGCCAGCAGCGGACGCAGGTGACGTGTTGGGGACTGCGTTCCCGGGGACCGCCTCTGGGCCAGAGCCGTCCAGCTGCCCTCGGCCAACACCCTCCCTGCGCCTCCTGTTCTTCCCTGAGTTGCTTTCCCCGCTGAGGTTTCCCTGCCGGCCCCGGCCTCCCTGCAGGGTTCGGCCCCGAAAGGGGCTGGGAGGGTGGCCCCCGCCTCTGCTCGCGCGCAGCACCTAGCGCACCTGCCTCTCCCGCGCGTCTGCGCCCCTCTCCTCTTGTGGAAGCTCTGTGGGGCGTCCCCTCGTGCAGCTCCCCTGCACTCCAGCTGCTCTGCCACCTCTTGGGTTTCCGGACCCTTTCGTTCCGTTGCCGTTTTGCGGGCGCCTCCTTCCTCTTGGGTCCCACTGTTTACTTCCTCGTTTGTCCTGGCACTGTCACCCTCCCTTGAACTTGTCAGTGCCGGCCACCTTCCTGCCTCTCCTCCACTGATCCTGCTGCCCGGAGTGTCCTGAGACCTCCACTCATCCTCCGTGACCCGGCGGAGATGTCCCCTCTGCTCCGATTTCCCCAGCTCCGAGGCAGAAGGTATGGTGCCTCTTCCTTCCTTCCTTCCTTCGTCTCCGGGTCTCTTCGTCCTCTGCAGCCCAGGAGAAGGTGCCACGCCGAGCTTCCCTGCCTGTCCCCAGCCGAGTCCCAGAGGCTGCAGTGGGTCCAGAAGGTGGCTGTGTCTAGAAGGCTTTTCTGTCACCATTTGAGGTTTGGCCTTAAGGACCAGGATAAGCCAGGGTCTGAGCTCTCCCCTTACCTCCCAGCAGGTTCCAGAAACAAAGAAGAGAAAAGGCAAGGAGAAGGGACTGAGGCCCTGGAGAAGAGCCTTTCTGTGGAAGCCGGGCCTCCTGGATTGAAGGCTCTAATGCACAGGTCTTCTGCCGGGCTCCCTTATAGCGTGGAGCAGCCATCCAAGGCACCTCGCCGGGGTCGCCCCCGACTCTGTGCCCACGCCCCTGTCCCAAGAGCCGACCAGCGTCATGGCTGCTCCATGTGTGGGAAGAGTTTTGCCTGGCGCTCTACGCTGGTGGAGCACCAGTACACGCACACGGGTGAAAAGCCCTTCCGCTGCCCGGACTGTGGCAAGGGCTTCAGCCAGGCCTCCTCTCTGAGCAAGCACCGGGCCATCCACCGCGGGGAGCGGCCCCACCGCTGCCGGGACTGTGGCCGGGCCTTCACCCAGCGCTCTGCCCTCACCACTCACCTTCGGGTCCACACGGGCGAGAAGCCCTACTGCTGTGCCGACTGCGGCCGCTGCTTTAGCCAGAGCTCTGCCCTCTACCAGCACCAGCGGGTCCACAGTGGCGAGACTCCCTTCCCCTGCCCAGACTGTGGCCGCGCCTTTGCACATGCGTCAGACCTTCGGCGCCACATTCGCACGCACACAGGCGAGAAGCCCTACCCGTGCCCGGACTGTGGGCGCTGTTTCCGGCAGAGCTCCGAAATGGCAGCCCATCGGCGTACCCACAGCGGTGAACGCCCCTACCCCTGTCCCCAGTGCGGCCGGTGCTTCGGCCAGAAGTCAGCCATGGCCAAGCACCAGTGGGTCCACAGGCCCGGCGCCGGGGGGCACAGGGGCCGGGGTGCCAGTGTGTTGCCTGTGCCTCTGGCCTCCAGCCAAGAGGACCTGGACCCACCTGTCAGCTTCCAGCACTACCCAGAAATATTCCAGGAGTGTGGGTGATGGTCTCAAAGATGTCCAGGCAAAGGGTGACGATCTAGACATTGCCTGAGCCCCAGGTTGGGCTCAGGGGCCTGAACTTCTGTGGCAGCTCTAAGGAGGTCCCAGAATTCCAGGCAAAAGGTGGACCTGGGGAATGAGGACCCTTTTCTCTTAGGCCTTCACAAGCTTGATCAGCCGCCACCTTGCTCCCTGTGGTCCCAGACCCTAGACACCCCTCTGTTCCGTGAGGGCTGAGCTAAGCACATGCACAAGACCTCCGCTGTGGGGAAGGAAAAGCTGGTTTCCCACTTAGACACGTTAAGAGGATTGAGGGAGAAGGGACGTTTGCTGTATCCGTTGTCTTACTGCCGGAGTGAAAAACTGATGGCCACGAATCTGGCTTGTAGCAACCTTTCACAAACTCTTTTGGGTCCAACCAACATTTAAAAATGTTACAGATCATGCTTAAGACTTAAAAGGATATTTCACACAAAAATTCAGGTTTCTGGCCTCTTTGGAAAAAGCCAAGGATTTGGCAACTTGACCCGAGCTCCCACAAAAGCACAGTTGGCAGGAGGTACCGGGCAGCTGCTTGGCCTTGCCCACTAGCCCTTCCCGGCTTGCAGCCAGCGTCAGCTGGCCCTCGTCCCCGCTTGTCCTTGTCCTGGTACAGCAGGCCCTCTCCGCTGGCCATTTTCCCCTTGTTTTCCTGACCCGTTGGGCTCCTGTAGTCATTTGAGTTTACAGACTGGTGGACAGCATTCATGTTCTCCTGACCCAGGGATTCTGGGCGACAGTGCCTGTGTGAAAGCGCGGTTGGAGAGAAGGAAAAGCAGGCTTTACTTCAGATGTTTGCTTGTATCACGTTCTCTGGTTTACAAAGTCTTGTCCATCAGTTCATTTTGCCCTTGTAACTGCCCGAGGAGGGAACCGTGTAGCTGGGAAAGGACAGCCCAGTCAGGAAGAAGCTCCCGGGGCTCTCTTGTTTTGCGCCAAACCGAGAGGTGTCTCTGCCACACCACGGTAGGACTCTGGGCTGACGGGCAGTTCCTAGTTTTGAAGACGAAGGCTCTCAGTATGCCCTCCAGTCCTCCTTGGGCCTCCCTGGGACAGCCCTAGCGCTCAGGCCTTAGCCACCCTCCGCCCAGCCAGAAGGGACTCCTCACAGTTTGGAACTGGAGGAGATCTTAGCTTTTCTATCCTTTTGCATCTGAGGACTCTGAGACTGAGGAAGGCAAACAACTCGTTCAAGGTCACATGCAGAGTGAAACTCCAGGGTTCTTGGTTTACTGCGGTCTTTGCCACACTACTCCTGAGTCCCTTGCCCGTGTCTCAGCCAGGGTTCTGGAGGCATCTGCTCCCTCCCTGCAATGGCTCCCAAGCAATGAACCTGGACTAGGGACAGAGCAACCCAATGCCAGTGAAGCCCAGTTCCGAGATGACAGAACAGCCACATAGTAAAGCAAGGCAGGGGAGCAACCAGCCTGAGTTGAGAGTTCCAGGGCAAATAGAAGCAGAGCTGCCCTCTTCTCTTTTTACGTATCTCCTCGTGAACAAGGAGGGACAAGGCCAGGAACACTTGGGTTTAGTAGCCAAGGGAACGGCTCATCTGTATTCCCAAGCCGGGTCCCTTGTGACTCCATTATTCATCAGCACCCAGTTCCGCTGTGGTCAGAGTCCAGCCCTGACCCGCTGACGAAGCAGCAAGCCACAGGTACACTCGTTCCTGCCTCCCTCACCCCCTCAAGGAGGGGCTTATGTCTTCTGCGGGTCTGTGTGCACCTGCCTTCACCCAGCTGTACCCCATATCCTGTCTGGCTTACCCTAGGAAGAAACCAGATTTGTCAACCCAGAGAAGCTTCTAAAGGAAGAGGTAGAAAATTGGGGGGAAAAGACACTGTTCAGGTCAAATGACCAACTGAATTGATAACAATTTAATCTTCAAACCTGACTCCACCAGGACCCGGCTTACCCTAACATTTACTGGGAGGGTTGGCTCAGGTGCTATCTTGTCACAAGGGAGACATGCAGTGAAAAGAAGCACCTTGGCAACAGGAACTACCTTTGTGCCAGCTTTTAACTCCCTAAAGAGAAGCCAGGGTGCCCTTCCCTTGCCTCACTCTCAGCCCTGCCGGGGGAAAGCCCAGCCTGTAACACCAGCTGTCGAATTCAAAGCCATATCTGGATCCTGCCCTCAGCTCGCCAATTAAAGTTACCATAATTACTACTTTTCTCCAAGTGCTTTGAAGTTTTCAAGGCTCGTTTAGGACCCCCAAACCAGGCCGAGCTCCTCTGCTTCCTGTCCATCTTTCTGCCATTTAATGGATTTTTGAGTGTCAAAATCATGAAATGCTTCATGAAACTCACTTAATCGTGAAATTAAGTGAAATGCTTAAGCCTCAGCCTCACTCCATTCTCAGCTCATTTCCTGGCATGGACACGCCCACCAGAGATGGGGCTCCCTCTTCTCTCTGCTACCATAGGTCTTTAAAGGCTAAGACCCCAAAGCACTTTAAGCCAGGAGAGGGTTTTCCTACTGTTCCCTTGGTGCATCAAGAGAAATGCTTGTCTGAAAAAAAAAAAAAAAAAAAAAAAAAGATTCTGCATAAAGCTCTTGTTGCTGCCAAAAAAAAAAAAAAAAAGAAAGAAATGCCTGTGTGAACCGTACCAAATGAGCCCCATCCACATGGCCAGATTGAAAGGTCAAAGTCATGACCACATGACCCATTCCTAACTAGTCTAAGCCATGTAAAATAAGGGCAAGTGTTGATTTGAGCTTTTAAAGACCCCTAAACATTTTTTTAAAGGATTTTATTTATTTGAGAGAAAGCACAAGGGGGAGGGTTGGGTGGCAGGGAAGGAGGGAGAACCAGGCTCCGCACTGGGCAGGAAGTTTGATACGGGATGTGGGGCTCCATCCCAGGACCCTGAGATCATGACCCGAGCCAAAGGCAGATGCTTAACCGACTGAGCCATCCAAGCACCCCAAGACTCCTAAACATTTTAAAATATTTATGTGTCTCTCCAAGAACAGAATGTATAAAGATGTTTATGACCCAAAGAAGCAAAAGCCTGCTCTAGGCCAGTATTTTTCTTTTTTAAAGATTTTATAAGAAAGGGAGCACAAGCAGTGTAGGAAGGGGCAGAGGGAGAGGGAGAAGCAGACTCCCTACTGAGCGGGGAGCCCAATGTGGGGCTTGATCCTGGGACCTCAGGATCATGACCTGAGCTGAAAGCAGGTGCTTAACTGACTGAGCCACCCAGGTGCCCTTAGGCAAGTGTTTTTCAAAGTGAGGCCTTTCTGCCACAGAATCCCATTCAGTAACTTTAAAAACATCGCCAGCTCCCTGGGGTCTATCTCTGGACTATTAAATCAGAATCTCCAAGGATGGACTCTCATACCTGGTAATGATGCTCTGAACAAAATGTTACACCTCAGCTGCTTTTAGTTTTGCAAATGCCTGAGGTTGGAAGATGAGCCATATACAAAGACTCCCATTTTCTTTGTTCTTCTCAGAGGGGCCTGTGCCATGGCTGAGCTCTTGCTGGGTACCTCAGATCTTCTTGACTATACTGGGGTGTCTCATGTAGCATCTGACAGAAGGTCCATTAGAGGGCTTGTCTGCATACAGGGAAAGAGCTGTTCACGCAGGAGTCCCCCTCCCACCGAGGACCTTCGTTCAAGTGTCAGTCCATTTGGCCAGACCAGAAGTCTTGTCTGCACATTGAACACCTCGGCCTCAGTGCCGCCGCACACCAGGAATAATGCGGCGGACAAAGTGGCTGCCCAACTGAGCTTTTCCTCACCAGGACACGTGGTAGAATAAGGTCAGTGGACTCTTGCCTTGAATTAGCTGGTGCTGGCTCAAGCTGGAGCCTACATCAGAGGATTCCCTGGTCTTGAGCCTCTCATTGCAATGGGTGAGTGGCTGGCAGGCCGGTTGTTTCTCCAACCCACTGCGTGGATAGTGCTGGAGGAGGCTGCCCGAAGTCAGTGACTCGTCTGCTCTGGGCACTGGGAAGACTGGTTTTCCACATGGCAATGTGGGTGCCAAAGCAGCCTGCAGCCTTGGCCTGACCTCCACTACATGTGGGCCTCATGGAGAGGGCTGCAGGCAACAGGACAGGGGTCAGAGCTGTGGCTGGAGGCCTTGCCACACACTGCGCTCTCCTGTGTAAATCTTCTAGTGGGTTAGCAGGTTGGAGGTCAGAGAAGAGAGTCTCATGAGATTTTTGCTTCTCATTTGTGTGAATGCTTTGGGAATGACCAAAGGGTGCTCCAGGCCCTGCTTCTTCCGTAGTCCGTGCCCTTGTGGTGCCTCTAGTGCTGGACGGTGTGAACCATTCTTCACAGAAGTCTTTAGGACAGACAGGGAGTGGGAGACAGGCCTGGAGCTGGAAGCTGTTCCTCTGCAGGGGAGGAAAGTGCTCCTGCTTTATTTGTAGGAAGGTAATTGTGATTCTATGTGTAAGCCTGTTTTCTCTGAGCTCCTACTACTTGCAATTCTCCAGATTCTTGTTATCTCTTTTCAGGAGAGTGGAAGGTGCCATCTTTCCTCCTAAACCAGTTTCTTTCCTTCATTTGTCTGAGAAGGCAACGAGAAAACAGTCCTGGCCTCTGCATCACGCACACAGCGAGAACTTGGCTCATCAGTGGTCAAAGATCGCTGCCAAAATACCTTCAGCAGCAAGGGTAAAAACCGGGATGAGCATTGTTTTTCCAGAATCACTTTCCCCCGATTCACAGCTGCACCGAGGGCAGTGTTCCTGAGCTGTCCTCCTCCAAGCTCCTGTTCCAGCCGGGACTGGAGGGTGCTTAGCTCCCGCAACGGCCAGAAGTTTCTCTGCTTCTCCTGAGCTTCACCCCCTCACCTGGAAGTAAGTCCCATAGGATCCCTGCCTCTCCGGGAGAAAACCCAGGAACCGGGGACTAAGGCTCTCATCGGGGAAGGTGGGAGGGACAGGCGAGTCACGGAAAAGCCAGCCGCCTCCCCGGCGGATCGGCCCCCGCGGCACCGGGAACCGCGCGAGAAAGGAAAGGGCTGGCAAAGGACGCGCGCGGGAGCCCGGGGGGGTGTCCCCCTCCAGACCCCTGGGAGGTCAGACATCAGGACAGGTAAACGGGGCCGGAGAAGGTGTGAAAGCCCCGGGCCGCCCGCGGGAAGGGAGACCCGGGAACCCCCCGCTCAGCCTTCCCGCAGGCCGCGCCGACCGCCGGGTAGGCGGAGCCGGCCCGCCCTCCCCCGCATCCAATCAGAACGGCGCCTCGTGTTCCCCGGCGGGCCGCCGGTGTAGGGGAGGAGGCCGGACGACGAGAGGACGAGCTCCCCGGCCAATCGCCGTGCGGACTGGGAGGGAGGGGCGGTGCCTCCGGGAAGCGGAGGCGGAGCTGTTTCCTTGGCAACGATCCCAGCCCTCCCGGAGGGGGCGGGGGGAGCTTAGGAGGAGCGGGGGGGAGGGGCCAGGGGAGTGGGGGGTGGGCGCGCGGGTGAGGAGCGGTGGAGTTCGGGTCCCCGATTCCGGAGCTCCAGGCTGGGGTACGGCCGGGTTCCCGAGGCGCGGCCGGAGCTCGCCCCAGGCCCGGGAGGGGAGGGGAGCGAGACGCCGCCCCCGCTGGCGCCGGGCAGCGTCGCTCCTTCTCGCTGACCTTGGTCTCGCCTGTCGCCTCGCCCTTGGCCATAGGCGCGGACGGACGCAGGGCCCGGGACGGACAGATGGGCTCCTGGGCGGACGGAGACCCGGGGCACAGGACACCAACCACGCCAGCTTTTCCCGCCGGCTCCAGGGCTCCGCGCCATTCCCCACCTCCCAGCCGGGGCCATCCAGCCCAGGGTTAATGCCAACGAGTTTCCACCTCCAGCCGCTCCTAGAGAGGCCGGGCGCGAGCCGGCGGGGGAAACTGGCCCCGGACGGACACTTCCTGTGCGGGGGGAAGGGGGGAGGGGGTCGGACAGCCGCAGCCCAGCCGGGGCCCGGGGGCCAGACGGCGGGGTCGCGGGCGGGGAGCGGCGTTCGGGGGCGGCAGGGCGAGTCGTGAAGACCCTCGCCACCGAGGCCGCGACGCACGGGGGCCTTGGAGGGCCCCGGGGCAAGGCGAGACCTTGGGGGTGGGGGCGGGGCCGCGGGTAGGGGAGGGGCCCGGCCGGCCAGAGAGGCCCAGGGTCAAGACGTCCGGCCTCGGGGGCCCGGGCTGGGCAGCGGGGTCCCCTGGGCGGCGCTGAGCGGGCGAGCGGCGAGGGCCCGGGTCTCAGGGGACTCCGGCCCGATCGCAGGATCGTCCGCCATCGCCGCCGCCGCCGCACTGGGAGCCGGCGGGGATGGAACGGGAAGCGTCGCCGTGGGGCCTCGAGCCCGGGGATGTGCAAAGCCCCGACGAAGTGGGGAGCCGCGAAGGGTCCCTCAAAGGTGAGGGAGGGAGCGCCTTCCGAGGAGCGTGCCTGGGAGCGGGAGCGGAGCGGGGGCTGTGGGCCGTCGGGGCGGGGGAGAGGGGGGCTTGGGCACCTGGGGCCGGGAGGAAGCGAGGGCGGGGACTGCACGTCCTGGGTCCGCGGAGGGGGAGGTGGGAGTTTCAGCACCTGCTCTGGGGCCAGCGACCCTGCTGCGGGAGGAGGGAGTCGTCCGCGGCAACTAGTGGTGGGACCGAGTGACCTTCCAGGCCCCACACTACCTGGATTTTCTGTAATTCTCTGATCCTGCAGGCAACGTGAGTGAGAATGAGGAAGAAGAAGTGTCTCAACAGGAAGGCAGTGGGGACTATGAGGTGGAAGAGATACCCTTTGGGCTTGAACCCCAGAGCCCTGGGTTTGAGCCACAAAGCCCTGAGTTTGAACCCCAGAGCCCCAGGTTTGAGCCCGAAAGCCCAGGTTTTGAGTCCCGAAGCCCTGGGTTTGTGCCCCCAAGCCCTGAATTTGCACCCAGAAGCCCTGAATCAGGGTCTCAGAGCCCTGAGTTTGAAACCCAAAGTCCTAGGTATGAGCCTCAAAGCCCTGGGTATGACCCCAAAAGTCCTGGATATGAACCCCGGAGCCCTGGGTATGAACCCAAGAGCCCTGGATATGAACCCCAGAGCCCCGGGTATGAATCCCAGAGCCCGGGATTTGAGCCCCAGAATCCCGAGCTCAAAACCCAAAGCCCTGAATTTGAAGCTCAAAGTTCCAAATTCCAGGAAGGTGCAGAGGTGCTTCTGAATCCCGAGGAAAAGAACCCCTTGAGCATCCCCTTGGGAGTCCACCCCTTGGACTCCTTCACCCAGGGGTTTGGGGAGCAGCCCACAGGGGGCCTACCCCTAGGGCCACCTTTTGAGATGCCCACAGGGACCCTGCTGGCCACGCCACAGTTTGAGATGCTCCAGAATCCCCTGGGCCTGACAGGGTCCCTTCGGGGTCCAGGCCGGCGGGGTGGCCGGGCCAGGGGTGGGCAGGGCCCTCGGCCTAATATCTGTGGCATCTGCGGGAAGAGTTTCGGGCGGGGCTCCACCCTGATCCAACACCAGCGCATCCATACGGGTGAGAAGCCCTACAAATGTGAGGTCTGTAGCAAGGCCTTCTCCCAGAGCTCTGACCTCATCAAACACCAGCGCACCCACACGGGCGAGCGGCCCTACAAGTGTCCCCGTTGTGGCAAGGCCTTCGCCGACAGCTCTTACCTGCTTCGCCACCAGCGCACCCACTCTGGTCAGAAGCCCTACAAGTGCCCGCACTGTGGCAAGGCCTTCGGCGACAGCTCCTACCTCCTGCGGCACCAGCGCACCCACAGCCACGAGCGGCCCTACAGCTGCCCCGAGTGCGGCAAGTGCTACAGCCAGAACTCTTCCCTGCGTAGTCACCAGAGGGTGCACACAGGGCAAAGGCCCTTCAGCTGTGGCATCTGCGGCAAGAGCTTCTCCCAGCGCTCCGCTCTCATCCCCCACGCCCGCAGCCACGCCCGTGAGAAGCCCTTCAAGTGCCCGGAGTGCGGCAAGCGCTTTGGCCAGAGCTCGGTGCTGGCCATCCACGCCCGCACCCACCTGCCGGGCCGCACCTACAGCTGCCCCGACTGCGGCAAGACCTTCAACCGCTCGTCCACGCTGATTCAGCACCAGCGCTCCCACACGGGCGAGCGGCCCTACAGGTGCGCCGTGTGCGGCAAGGGCTTTTGCCGCTCGTCCACGCTGCTCCAGCACCACCGGGTCCACAGCGGGGAGCGGCCCTACAAGTGCGATGACTGTGGCAAGGCCTTCTCGCAGAGCTCCGACCTCATCCGCCACCAGCGCACCCACGCGGCCGGCCGCCGCTGACCTGGGGCCCTGCCGGGGGTGGGGTGGGGAGGCGGCGGAGAAGGGGCCGGGGAGCTGGAGAAAGGAAGACGGAATACTGGAAAGGCCCGGGGAGGCCGGCGGAGCGAGGCAGGGGTGGGGGAAGGTGCGTGCCCTGAAGACTTCTGGCAGATGGGCTCTGAAGAGGGGCTGGAGAGGGGCCAAGCAGGCAGTGGGAGGTTCTGGGAGAGATCCAGAAAAGAGGTCAGCAGAGATCTGGCCTTCGGCAGCAGCATGGCCCTTGGTAGGTGCCTGGCTTGGCAAAGCGCTGGGCGGGGGTGGGAGGGGGGGAGGGTTACCTAATTAGAGTGGGGTAGCTTAGATGGGTAGTACCGAGACCCTCATTGAGTCAGGAAGGGGTGAGGGTAGGTGGGGCGGGAAGAGGGGCCCTGGGGGGGGGGGCTCCTGCCTCAGCCAAACCCCAGCTCCCTTGTCTTCCTCAGGCTTTGGAGCCCCTGAATTTGAGTTCAATAAAAACCTTTATGTGATAAAAGAGACTTGTCCTTAAAGTGTGTACATGGGCAGTGCCCTGGGCAGCGGGAGACACTCAGTGATAGCTACACAGAGCCGGTGAGGCCATAGGGACCTGTCTGGGAAGGGCTTGTATGCTCCAGGTTTCCCTTGAATTTTAAATCTGATGCTCAGGAGACACGGCCTGCCCGTACATCCCCAACTTTTGTCTCCTGCTTTGAAGCCGGCACAGACACAGAGGAAGGTCAGTGTAGGAGGTGTGAGAAAGCTTTTGACTTTGTGGGATATCCCTTTCACCAAACACAAAGGGTGTGTCCTGGTCCAGAGGACAGAGCCTGTTCTCAGGCAGGCATCGAGCCTGGGCTCCATCTCTTGGGCTCTCTCTCCATCACTCGCGCTCCCGGCACCTAGCCAGAACCTCGAGTCCTCCCGGCATGCAGACCCTGAATGACCAGAACCACAGAGAGCGCCTGGAGTCCCGGCCCCACCTGTAGGGGGCACTCAGGGGACCAGGTGAGAGGATCCGAGGACTCGAGCCTTTAAGACCCACCCACCAAGCTGGGCCTGATTTGCCACACCTCTGCCTCTTTTTTAGGACCCCTGGGCCTACGGGCATCTCCCTGTCCCACCCCACCTTTATCCTGATTTTCTTTCCTATATGAGTCTCATCCTCCTGATTCGTGGCCCTCAGGAAGGAACGGAGAGTTGGAACCTGCAGTGAATCTGTGGGATCCTGGGGTGTGGCCTGCCTTGACCTTGCTTGAGTAGGACAGGCCACACCTTGGGGAATCACCCAGCTGCCGGGAGCATCCTCAGATGAAGGCCTACAAGGGCCCAACGGCCCTGCAAAGATTGTTTCATACCATTTCAGGGATAACTGACCTGCTTAAAGTCACTCCGTGGACAGAAGGCAGGTGAGACGTTCTGACCACATCTGCCCGGCTCCATCAGTCCCAGCGACTCGGCCACACAGGCAGAGGCGAATCAGGCCTCTACGAGGGCTCTCGGGCCTCAAAACCTCGAGTCACCCCCAGGCCCACACCATCCTCAGGGCCTTATACCCGGCCAAGAGCAAATAACTTCTCTAAGGATGCTTCTTGCTTGCTTGCTTGCTTGCTTTTTTTTTTTTTTTTAAAGATTTTATTTATTTGACAGAGATCACAAGTAGGCAGAGAGGCAGGTAGAGAGAGAGAGGGAAGCAGGCTCCCTGCTGAGCAGAGAGCCCGATGCAGGGCTCGATCCCAGGACCCTGAGATCATGACCTGAGCTGAAAGCAGAGGCTTTAACCCACTGAGCCACCCAGGCGCCCCTCTAAGGACGTTTCTGTCCGGCCTCTTACGTTCTGCAAGCTCTGAAAGGAGCCTTAGAAATCACATAGTCTGGGGCGCCCGGGCGGCTCTGTCAGTTAAGGGTCTGCCTTCGGCTCAGGTCATGATCTCAGGGTCCCCGGATCAAGTCCTCATCGGGCTCTCTGCTCAGCTGGGAGTCTGCTTCTCCCTCTGTCTGCCACAGAGAGAGTGCTTGTGTGCACTTTCTCTGTCAAATAAATAAAATCTTGAAAAAAAAAAAAAGAAATCATGCAGTTCAACACAGTTTGGTTGTGTCTGGTAGTGCTTTTTTTTTTTTTTTAAGATTTTATTTATTTGACAGAGAGATCACAGGTAGGCAGAGAGGCAGGCAGAGAGGAAGGGAAGCAGACTCCCTGCTGAGCAGAGAGCCCGATGTGGGGCTCGATCCCAGGACCCTGAGATCATGACCTGAGCTGCAGGCAGAGGCTTAAACCACTGAGCCACCCGGGCGCCCTGTGTTTGGTGGGTATTTTTTTTTGTTTTGTTTTAATTATTTTTGGAAGTAGAACATTATTTTTCAAGTAAAATTTCTTGGTCTTTTAAAGATCCGTGTAAACTTTATGCACATTCTCGTATAGGTACCCTACTGCATGTAATTTCAAATATTAAAATACTCCACATTTAATATAGTTCATGTATGGAACTACAAATGTTAAATAGAAATGCATTTGACTACCAACATATTACATTTCCTTTAACATTTATTTCAATTATACAATTTAATTTTCATAGTTTGGAGGTGATTTTTTTTTCCCAGCTCCCAAACTTTTTTGAAGGCCACTGAAAGCCGGAAGACCCCCTGGGCACAACCTAGAGTGCTTCATTGATGAAGTTGCCTGTTTGCTACTTAGGAACCTTGGTTTTAAAGCAGGTTGCAGGGGGGCAGGGTGAGGGGCGGTGCTCAGCTGCTCAACTGACACTCCCCTCTTCCACATAACGGCACCTGAGGTCCTCCAGATCCCAGGTGGAGCTAGCCCAAGAAGGGCACACATCTTTCTCAAGGTCAAGCCCAAGAAGGGCACACATCTTTCTCAAGGTCACAGTGAAAAACCAGTGCCAGCTCTTTTGACTTGCAGTCTGATGTGCTGCTTTGACAACACTGTCCTGCCCAACTAAACTATTTTTTCAAAAAATTAATAAATAAAATAAAAATATAAATGATAATAAAATAAATAAATACAATAGAAATAAATAAATAATAAATACTTTTGTTTATTTGTCAGAGAGAGATAGAGATATCACAAGCAGGGGGAGCAGCAGGCAGAGGGAGAAGCAGGCACCCCACTGAGCAAGGAGCCCGATGCCGGGGCTCAATCCCAGGACCCTGAACCGAAGGCAGATGCTCAACCGAGCCACCTAGACATCCCCACAATAAACCACTCCTATTCCTCACTTTTTTTTTTTTTCCTATTCCTCACCTTTATCAAGCACAAGTGTGCTTCCAAAAGTTCTAGACCTTTCGCAAGTGTTACATCATGTTCAGGACAGCTGTGAGCGATATACAATTATTATTCCCATTTTACAGATAAAGAAAAGAGTCCCAGAGAGGGTAAGTGACAGCCCCATAGGGCACAGCTTCGAACCAGCAGAGCCTGGACTCCAGCCGGCGGACTAGTTTTGACTATTTCCCAGCGATACTAAGATGTTCCTTTTTTACTTTGTGCCACGGGGACGGTGTTTCTAGAGGCTACATGGCCTGTGAGAACATACGTCATCTTTCTGACTGCTTGCGGATCATGTGGGTTTGGGGGTTCGTATGTTTTACATTTTCCTCCATTTTAATTTCGAATTGGATAAACACCAAGAGGTATAACCCATATAAACAAAAACTCTGGAGATCTTTAATCTTTCAGAGTGTAAAGGGGTCCTAAACCCAAAGCATGTGAAGGCCACCAAATCAAACACTTATTTGGACATCTTCTCTGTTGCCAGCCCTGAGGAGGGGCCAGTGTTGGTAACACAAGTGAGCAAA
Source organism: Mustela erminea (assembly GCF_009829155.1). Classification (NCBI taxonomy): domain Eukaryota; kingdom Metazoa; phylum Chordata; class Mammalia; order Carnivora; family Mustelidae; genus Mustela; species Mustela erminea. The sequence continues at coordinate 912,619 of NC_045633.1, forward strand.
GACTGAATCCTGCCTTCGAGAACCTCCCAGTCTCGAGAGAAGAGCCCACACAGTCAGTGTCCTGTGTTCTGACGGGGTATTCAGTGAAGACGAAATGGGTCATTTTGTCTAGGAGCCAAAGGGATGAGAAAAGCTTGGGAGGGGTTTGAAGTAGGAAGACTTTTAAGGACAGAAGCGGGTGGTGGAACTGGACAGGTGGAAAGGGGTCGAGCGTTTGCGAAGACACAGGCGGGGAAGGATACATAGGTATTTGCGGTCGAGGGCTGTTAAGCGAGTCGGGATATAGACTCCTGGGCAGGATCAGGGCAGGTTCCCGAAACGAACCTCCCAGATTTTCTGTGCTGTTGTGCTCCCACCCGTGATGAAAATATTCCCACTTTGTGTGTGCGTCACAGAGCAGCACAGGTGTGAGAGGCCCCCCCCACCCTCTCCAACCTGCTCTCTCGCTTTACCCTCTTCACAGCCTCCTCGACACCCGGAATCCCATTTCTACCTTTTCACTCTGCTTTCCCACTGGGGTGATGCTTCCCGGGGCAGGGACTTGTCTGTCATGTTCATTACCCTGCCCTCGGGACACAGAACAGGCCCTGACACGATCTTTCAGGAAATACTGCATGAATCCACAGGAGCCAACAGAATTCGGAAACCTACAGATAACTGCGTACTTTTAGCATTTCTGTGCTATTCCTGCCCTTTAGAACATTCTTTCCCCTTCTCTCTGGGAAAACGGGCCTCACTTCTTCATTCCTGAGGTCTTCCTTAAGAGCCAGCCCCATGGTTCCCTGGCTGCTGGACCAGAAGGGGGTTGATGAGGTCGAAGAGGCCAGCAGGCTTTGAAATACCGTTCTGGGCCTTGTGTGCCAGGCTTGAGAACGTTCGTTTACTCCCCTGTAGGCAGAAGGCAGCCATCAAAGGTCACCGCGTGGGAGACCATAGGTTGCTTCTCAGCGTCCAGTGCGGGACCCACAGAGCCGGGCTGAGAATTACCCCATTTCTGCCCCTAAAAACCACCCCCTTCCTGGGGGTTCTACTGACCGCAAGAGGGCAGCATCGAGGAGCGGGACCCACCCCTTCTTAAAGGTGGGGGCCTCAGGATCAAGCCCCACCAATTGTTATTGTTGTTTTTTAAAAAGACCAGGAAGGGTGTGCTCTCGCACCTTGAGGAGTTGTCAGTGCCTCTGCAGATCAGTCTCTGAGCGTTGTCATAACAAGAAAAGAAAAAAAAAGAGGAAAAAAGAGCTGTTTGGGTCCCACTTAGAGAAAAGGTTGAGAAGGAAATATTCATTTCCTTGATCCAGGCTGAAATGGGGCACCAGCACAAAAACATCACAGAATTGGATGGATTTTCACATTTATTGGGTAAACAGAGGCAGGCACTGTGCTTGGTGCCGGGAGCCGGGTGGACAGACTCCGCCTGCGCCTTGAGCTCATAGCCTCCCAGTGGGGGCCGAGAGGGGTCACGAGGCATCGGGGTGGGGGTGGGGGGGTCGGAGCAAGGGGACAGAAGCCCGGGGAAGACCGAGCCTGGACGTGGGGGGAGGGGTCAGAGCTCCCCCAAACGTTTCCTCAGGCCTCTCACAGGCACCCTCACTGGTCGCTGAAACTGCGGCAGCCGCCTGCTGGGTCTGGCTCTGTGGCATCTCCAAGGTGAACGTGACCGGTGTGGCCCTGACCCCCACGGAGTCCACGGTTGGGTTTGCGGGAAGAACATTAAGTAGCAAACCGAGCTGCGCGATGAGGGGGAGTGCAGGCGGAAGGAAGCTTGTGGAACAGGAAAGGAGAAGCCCCTGGGGGGTGCGGGGCAGGGGGCTGCCCGGAGGCCATCCTCCCTGCAGGGACAGGGCCCGGGAGGAATGTTCCAGGCAGAAGGAGCAGTCTGGGTGAAGGCAAGGAGCTTGGCTCCCGAGAAGGCCGGTGTAACTGGAGCTCAGGAGGGGAGGCGGGGAGTCTCGGAGGAGGCGGGGAAGGCAACCCTGGCACGTTCGGGATATTCTGCGGGCTCTGGAAGGCGTGGGAAGGACGCCGGTGTCCAGCCCCAGAGCCAGGGGTCTGCAGAAGCCCTGTAGTGACTCGGATCAGGTTTGCTCTCTGGCAGCAGACGGAAAGCTGACTGGAGTCCGGGCAGGAAACTGCAGGTTCTGGGAGTCTGAGGCCTCTGGGGACATCCAAGAGCAGGGGGGTGCGAGGGCCGGTCGCTAGGTCCTGAGATGACAGTTCTTCCAGACGTAGATCGGATATCCTCTTCCGGGGAGGGTACTAAGAAGGACCGGGGGAAGCCAGAGCCAGCTGCCCGGGACAAGGCCTGCCCTCTGTGGCCTGCCCGGCCGTCGCTCATGAACCCTGACCAGGAGCCCGCAGAGCAGGCAGCCAGGAGGGAGCTCTGTGTTCAGGACAGCGACACCGAGGCCTGGGTGGGGGCAGTGACTTGCCCGGAGACACACAGCGAGACACAGGTCGAGGCAGAGGGACCCCAGTCTTCCGAGTCCGGTCCTGGGCGCTCTGCGTCGGGCCTGGGCCTCAGTCTTTGCCACCTCCGTCCTGGGCTTCCTCCTCGTGGAGGGGCTCCAGGCAGCCCGGGTCCCCAGCCTCGTCCATGGACTCTGGCTGGTCAGAGGCTTCTCCAGGGATTCCGCTGGAAGCTTCCGCAGTAGCCTCCATCTTTTCCTTCAGACTGCGTTTGAAGAAGCCAAACTGCAGGAAAACAAAACCAGAGTGAGCACAAGGGCCATGGAACACTCTGGACCCGTCGGCCTCGCAAAACATGAAAGGGCGCCCATGGTTGTGAGTCACGCGTGGTACCCGCTCCAGGGCTGGGGCGAGGCGTCTGCCACACCGGCTTCCTGGCAACATGCCGAAAAGCTGAACGCTCAACAGTTCATTCTTCAGGCTCGTCAAAGTGTCCTGGACCAATATTTGGGGCGGGCGGGCTGACAATATCCAGTGACACTAACAGAAGGGCCTGCGCTGCCGTAGCGCTTAGTGCGGGCCCCGTACTCTCTGTTGAAAGCTCAGAACATACACATTCTTCTTTTTTCCCCAAAACATGTATGTTCTTTGGCTCAGTCATTCCAGCCCCAGAAACTAATTCTAAAGAGCTTTTGGACAAGTACGCAAAGATGTGGGAGCCAAGAGCCTTTTTCAGTCACTGTTTAAAACAGGTAGATATTAGGGGCGCCTGCTGGCTCAGTCCATGAAGCGTCTGACTCGGGGCATGATCCCGGGGTTGTGGGATGTAGCCCCGTGGGATGGAGCCCCGGGGTCGTGGGATGGGGGTGTCCCTGCTCAGCGGGTGTCTGCTTCTCCCTCGCCCTCTGCCCCTTGCCCCCTGCTTGTGCTCTCCCTCGTCCGGCTCGCTCTCAAGTAAATAAATGAATGATCTTTAAAGAAATAGGTAGAGATTACAAATAATCAACATGTTGATCAGTGGGGATCTCATCAAAGAACAGGCGGGGCATCTGGACAGCGGCAAAGCAGCGCAGGTTACAGAGCAAGAGGTGGATGTGAGCGTGCTTGCGCAGAGGGACAGCAGCGCAATACTCCGCGGGAAACCCAAGCCCCCGAGCAGTTTATATGGGATCCTTCCGTTTCTGTTTTCTTTTCTTTTCCTTAGATTTTATTTAGTTATTTGAGACAGAGAGAGAGCGCACAAGCAGGGGAGCAACAGCAGAGGGAGAGAGAAGCAGCAGACTCCCCGCTGAGCACGGAGTCCAACGCCGGGGCTGGATCCCAGGACCTCGGGATCATGACTTGAGCCAGAGGCAGAGGCTTAACTGACTGGGCCACCCAGGCGCCCCTCTTTTATGTTTTCTACCTATATACACAGACGCTGACTTTCCCTCCGCCTCCCTCACGCTCACACGTACACGCACATTCAAACAACAAATTAGAACCTGGAAGAACAGAAACCAGACGGTCGTTCATGACGACCCTGGCGGAATGCAACAAGAAGAAACTGGTTTTCTGTGCTTTTCTGGAGGATTTGAGGGTTTCGTACGGAACATCCGTCCTCCGGCATTCTTCATCTGACGACTCCTTCAAATCCCAACTCAAACGCCTCCTCTCCTGGGAGGCCTTCCCGGACTCCCCCCGCCTAAGTGAAGTTCCAGCATACAGGCCTTTGAGTGGAGCCCTTATCATGTGTGCGCCTGTCTCTGCCATTACACTGGGAGCCCCCCCAAGTGCGCCCGTCTCCACCATTAGACTGTGAGACCCCCCAAAGGCAGGGACCATGTCTGTGGTATGTCTCTCTGTGTCCCAGGGCCCGGCCCTTGAGTCGTGGGCGCCCCCTCCTTCCCTGGGTACCGAGTCCTGGTGGAGGGACTGGGGGGAGTCTCGTTTGCTCGTGGGGCCTCAGAAGCCTTAGCTGTGGAAGGAGGGAGTGGGCCGAGGCCTCCTTGATCTTTAGCGGTCCTGGACCTTGACAGTCTCTGCCCTGACTCCTGCGAACCCCCTTCCCCCAGGCTGGCTGTCTAAGGCAGGCCCGCGGCTCCCAGAAGCTCCCACCTTATAGAGGACGGCGAAGATCAGCAGCAGCACCAAGAGCCCTCCGATGCCGCTCAGCACGTAGACGTAGAGCATTTCCTTCTCATAGACGATGTCCACCTTCATGAGGACCTGCAGGCGGAGAGCTGAGGCACGAGAAGGCTCTCCCACCTCTGACATGCTTGTGAATGGCTAGGTCTTCGCGGCGCTGGCCGGGGCTGCTGCCCCACACTGCCAGGCTGGCCTGGATGCCTCCCTCCAGGGAACCCCCACCCCCACCCCACCCCATGCAGCCCCCGGAGCCAGCGGGCAAACATGCGCATGACCCAGCGGAAGCCCCGATGTGGCTGTCTTGAGGCCAGAATGAAATGTCAGAATCTCGGCCCAGCATGCCAAACCTTCCAGAACCTGGCTGAGGCTTACCTAATGAGGGGCAGCTTCCCTTCCCCTGCTCCGAGCTTCCTGCTCTGCAAACCGCCTTGCCACCCTCTCGCCTGGGCGGCCTGAGCCCCCATGCTCGCTGCTCGTTCTGCTTCGAGCGCTTTCCTGCCACGCTCCGAGTGGGCACGGGGTGGGTACCCTCTGCTGAGCTGCCATCACACGGATCTCTGCCTGACGCATCTCATCAGACCGGTGACCTCACAGCCTGACTGCGTGCCCACCGGTGGTGGCAGGGAGCCCATGGGACCGCCCTCCACGGCCCTCGCCAAGACCAACCGCTCTGACTGCCTGGAAGCTCTTCCTTCTGGGCCCAGCCGGGGACCTCTGGCTTCTGCTCTAGCTCCTCCAGCTCTGCGCCCCCGGGGCTCTGCAGAGCCCTCCACCCACCTCTGTTCCTGGGCTTCTGAGAAGCTAGAGCCCTACCTGGGCCAGGGAGGCGTTGCTGCCGTAGAGGTGGAAATGCTTGCTGCTGTTGAAGGAGACGGAGAGGGAGCTGCAGAGGCTGAACATGGAGGAGGCCTGTGGAGGGCCGGGGGAGACGTCAGGCCGGGGAAAACAAGGACCAGAACCTGCTGACTTCTGCACCCCACCTGACTCCGGGGGAGAAGCTGAGGACAACGGGCCCCGGTGGGGAGGGCCACGGGGCTGACTTCTCCACTGGAGCGTCCTAAGGGGCCACGCCCCGCTGCTGGAAGGAAACTTTCCCTACAAAGAACCCAGAAGAAACACCCATAGGCCCAGGAAAGCCGCCTGGCAAATTTCAAGCAAATCACGGATGTCTTTCATCGGCCGCTGTGAAAGGATCAGGGCTTCGCATCCGGTCGTAAAGAAAAATGTAGGAAGCCCATCTGGTGGGGAGCCCGCTGCTTCTCCCTCAAGCCCCCCGACCCGCTGCACCTGTTGCAGCAGCTGCTAACCTCGATCTCCCCCACCAGCTCCACAGTCCCGGTCACTTGGACGAGGATCTCCTCCTTGAAGTCAAGTGGACAGTGGAACTTGGCTCTGGGCAAACAAGGCTGCCGAGAAGGAAGACAGCGGGGGTCAGAGAGGCCCGTCTTCCCACCTGCACTCGGCCGGCCCCCACCCCAACTTCTGAGCCCCCAGGCCCGGACCTCAGCCTCGCTGGGCAGCCTCTCCAGATCCTCACGATAGCAGGTCACAGGAGGGTCCTAGGAGTGATGAGATGGGGTCCTCGCTTAGTCCAGAGCACAGAGGGGGGACGCTGGCCCCTTAAGGCCAGAACGTGGCCTCCCCCTCCGTTCCTCAGATCCGGGGGATCCCAGTTCACCCCCTGGCTCTTGGCAGGTTCCGAAATCACTGAGCCCAACAGGACGCATCCTCCTCACTCCCTTCCCACACGTCTGTACCCGCCTTCGGAGCTCACTCCCACCATCCCGAGGGTCCCTCCTTCCCCTGGGCCCCGGCTACTTACCATCTGCACAGTCCACTCATGTGTGATGGGCCCCTCGCTGTGAGGCCCCGGCACCCCAACCACGGCCTCCAGGGTGGGCACGTTGTGGTCGTAGACAGAGGGCTGAATCCTCACCTAGGACAGAGGACATGGGACAGCAGAGCCCTAAATGCCGGCCACCCCTCCAGAGGCAACGCTCACTGGCTGAGGCCTGAGGGCCTGCTCTTTGCCAGGCGGCGGGAAAGGACAGCTCGTCCTCGAAGCTTGCCCCTGAGGGCTGCATGTGCCTCTCTGCCTTCTCCGAGGGCAAACCTTCGAGGCGATCGGCTGACTCCCCAAGGAGAGGGCAGCGCCCCCCCATCCCCACTGCTTGTTCCCACAGAGCTCTGCGTCCCCAGCAGGACGGGGTCTGTCTGTCCAGGGGCTACATGCTCCATGAGGGCAGCAGCTGTGGCTCCTTTGGCCGACGACTCCCTGCTGCCTGACGCACTATCTAGCACACAGCGGGCTTCCAGAAAAGTCAGTGTTCGAATGCGTGCCAGAAGGAGGGGCATGTACCAAGCACAGATGCGACAGTTGTTTGCACAATGCAGGTTGGGAAGGACTTGCTCTGGGCGTTGGACTGATTGAAGAAACAAGGCCTGAGTGCCCTTTAGATGAGAGGGCCAGCTTGGGCGAGGGCTGGAAGATCCAGAAGCCGGGAAGGAGTAACTCAGGAGCAGCACCACGGAACAGCTCAGGGAGGCCGAGCAGGGAGTCTCAGAGCCAGTCTGAAAGGTTCTACCACGGGTCACTTGGCAAACATTTGCGGACGCTTGAAAAAGATCAGGTCCATTAAATTAAAAAGGCCTGCGTCAGAGTGGCCTTTGAACTTCACCGTAGAAGACTGAGGGGAGGGGACAGAGGAAGGTGGGGGAGGCCCCCCGGGAGCAAAAATGCGGGGAGTCAGGACAGCACCAGGCGGGTGAGACCCGGAGGGAGGTTGGGGGCCTGGGACAGAGAGGTCGGACACACGTCTGGAAAGGAAGCTTGAGGCGAGACTGTGTGCCCCGAAGGCCTAAGACCAGAAATCAGGGGACCCTCAACTAGGCAATGGTGAGTCACGGAAGTTAGCTGAGGAGGGCCGGCTCCGGGGGGCTCCCTCATAGCAGGCCCAGAACGGAACCAAGTGGGGACAGCAGGCCGAGGTCCAAGCCGGCAGCCTGTGCCAACAGCCGCAAGAAGATGAGGGGCCAGAGTCGGAGCAGTCGTGGGGGCCAAGGAGACAAGAGAACACGGACTGGAAGTTGAGGCCGGGGCCACGCATAGAGGAAGGACAAACTCACCCAGACTCGGAAGTTTTACTTGAGGGAAAGGGTGGCTTTGAGCACCCCTGAGGTGGTGTTGGCTTAGGGGAAAGCGACACACTTGGTTTAGAACACACTGAGACAAAGCCTCAGGAGAAAGAATTGCACTCTTAGGTATATACCCAAGAGAAAGAAAACCTGTCAACACTGAAGTCTGGGCAGGAACATTCAAGCAACACGGTCTATAAAAGCCAGAAAGTGGAAAGCACCGAGGTGTCCACCAGCAGACGAGCAGACAAATCTAGCGCGGCCTACCTCACAGTGGAATATTATCTGGCAAGAAAAAAGAGCATAGCACGGGCCTGGGCTACAGCGCGGATGACCCCGAAACCACCCTGGGAACCCACAGAAGCCTGTCACAAAAGACCCGGTACTGTAGGATTCCTCCCCTACGTGAAGGTTCTTTCTGGAATAAAGAAAATCTTCTAAAATTAGATTGTGGTGATGGTCATACGACTTTGCAAATATGAGTCACTGAAATGCACACTATTTTTTTTTAAGATTTTAGACGGACAAAGAGAGCACAAGCCAGAAGATGGGCAGCGGGAGAGGGAGGGACAAGCAGACTCCCCACTGAGCGGGGGCCCCAATACTGAACCCAGACCCTGAGATCAGTACCTGAACGGAAGTCAGACCCTTAAGGGACTGAGCCACCCAGGTGCCCCGGATCCGCACGCTTTAAAAGCGGGTAAATCAGGGGCGCCCGGGTGGCTCAGTCAATGGAGCCCCTGCCTTCCTGCTCAGGTCGTGATCTCAGGGTCCTAGGATCGAGCCCTGCATCTGGCTCCCTGCTCAGCTGGGCATCTGCTTCTCCCTCTCCTTCTGCCCCTCCCCCTCATTCGTGTGGTCTCTCTCTCTCTGAAATAAATAAATAAAATCTTTTTTTAAGAAGCAGGTAAATCATACGGACTGTGACTTGTATCTCATTCTATCATGACAAAAAAAAAAAAAAGGTGTTTGAAGTCATCCTGGTGGAGAGCAGTGACAGGCTGCAGGGGACAGAGGAGCCGGAGGGTCACAGTGTGGACTTGGGAGCCGCAGGGGGACTCAGACTGCAGGGTGGGCAGTGGTGCGAGCGTGCGGGCCCCCGCGGTGGTCGCTGAATGCTGGATCTAGGCCCGGGCAGCGCTGTCACCCCTGCGTCACCGAGGGGATGGCTGAGGTTCAGGGAGACTGGTTTGTCTGAAGTGATCGGGGAGCAGAGCTGGCATCTGAGCCCCAGCTGGGCCTCCCGAGACCGGGACGATGGTGTTCCATCACCTTCCTCAGATGAGGGTGAGAACAAGCCTCAAAGCAGCCACCGCTCTGCTGGCTGACGTGTCGAGTGCGAAGCAGGAACACTTCACATGCATCGTCCTGGTTTTTCCTCTTAACAACCCCATAAAGTAGGTGCAATTATTACCCCCATTTTACTGACTGAGAAACTGATGCCCAGAGAGGCTAAGCAAACCGCCCAAGGCCACACAGCTTGAAATGGCAGAGCTTCAAAAAGCTTTCGGCTCTGGCTGAAGCTTATGTGTCCGACCTGGCCAGGGGAAGAGCAGAGGGAGGAAAGGGAGGAAGCAGACCCTGCTCGCACGGGACTACCCAGCCTGTCGAGCTCACAAGAGACCCCAGGTGACCTCCCTGTGGCAAAAAAAAAAAAAAAAAAAAGAGCCTAACAGGAGCGCTTCTGGCAAGACAGAAAGATCACCAGTGTCCCACGCTGAGCGGGGTTTAGCTAAAACAGAGATCATTAGGGTCTTTAGCAAGAGTGGCCAAGCAGTGGGCCAGGCAGCCAAAGGCAGAGCTCGAGATGCTGGAGGGTGCCGAGTGGCCGGAGGAGCTGGAGGCATCTGGCCAGGCTGACTTGAGAGAGAGAGAGAGAAATGGGGTGTGGGGGGTAGCGCAGAGGGTTTGCGTCGGTTCCCAGAGGAGCAGGGCAAGGAGGGAAGCAGGCGTCCACAGTCGCTGCGGAATCTGCAGCCGCACAACACCTGCCCAGCCATTAACCACCCCCACTTCCCAGGCACTGGGCCAAGCACCCCATGTGGAGTAAGTGAGCCACTTCACCCTCACGACCGACCCCTGCAAGTTCTTCCAAACGCCATGAGTCACAGCAGGGAACCGAGGCATGGACAGTGAAGCCCTTGGCCCAAGATCACACAGAGATCGAAGGGTAGAGTTGGGGCTTGCATCCACGCCTGCCCAAATCTTCCCCACTGCTCTGCTGGTAAAAGGACTAGTCTGCCAACCTCCTTGGGGAACCCGGAGGCATCCCCGTGACCAGCACTAGAAACCAAGCCTAGTGGCCATTCTCTGTGCAAATGGACACCTGACCTCCCCAGGGGGGAGGTCATCGTATCCCAGTGAGATGGCTCCGGCCTCGGTTCTTGTTCTACCCGGCTGGGGTCCCTTTCTTGGGGGGCCCTGCCCCAGTCTGCCCTGATGCCAGTGTGGCCTTGGGCAAAGAGAGTTTCTCTGTGGGGACTCAGTTCCTTCCACTGGAAAACGAGAATGTCCTTGGGGGAGTCGGTACCTACCTCCGTCTCAGAGGTTACCTCGAAAGAAGCCTTAGACCCCCCGAGCTTTAGACCCGGGGGCGGCCTCTGTCTTCTCCCCTCCCATAATGAAGATTGCTGTTATAGCCCCGAGCATATGGCATTGAGAAGCGACAGATCGTTAACTCAGAGGTTAAACTCATGAATTCTGGTATTTCGGTAAGTGCTGGAATCTGACCTTTCCCCTTTAGTAGCTGTGTAACCTGGCAGGTCGCTGGACCCCTCTGTGCTGTGCATGTCTCAGCTGTACGCGGGGAATGGCTACGCCTCTGCCTTCTGCGGCTCTCACGGGTTGGGGGAGAATCCTAAGTGGGGGTGGGGGTCACACAGATAAAGCTCCAGCACAGAACTTGGGTCGGGTGAGGGGTCAGGGTCCCTGACTTACATAACTGCTGCCCCAGCCGCTAGCCAAGTGCCCGGACTAGAGCAGTGGCTCATTAAATGTGTGCGTGAAAATCTAGGTTCTCTCTCACCCACAGACAAAGTATCCGGTGCTGGAGAAAGGGGCCAGGGAAGGTCCGCAGAGGCTGTGAGGGGCTCTAGGAAGGATGGCGGGGTGAGGTGGAGGCCACTGGATTCGCCGAGGACAGGGCTGGGTCTCTGCAGCCTCGGTCCTCAGGATGGGGCTGAAAATTGTGTGACCCCCAAGGCCCTGTCACACAGAGGCTCATACCTGGTAGAAGTGGTTGACGGCGCGGCTCCTGGGACCCTTGGGAGTGAAGCTGACATACAGTGTGGAGTTTTCCTTGCTGTGGAGAGAGGGAAGAGCAGAGGTAGAAAGGACCGCATCTCCAGCAGAGCAGGGACCAGGGGCCGGGGCAGCCTCCGAGGGCCTCCCCAGGGATCACGCAGGCAGGCTTTCCTGTTACCCAGCGCTCTGCTGTTTCCCTCTGGGAAGTGAGGCTCGTGGAGGGGGTCCGTCTGCTGCCCGGCATCCTGCCGCGGGGGCCAGGGCTGGAACCCAGGTGAGTGTGCTTTGGAGCTGTGTGCTCCCCACCACACAAGGTCCCCCTCGCCCCATGAGGGTCTCCGCTGTCCTCTGGGTCCTTTATCTCCTGCACAACGGCACCAGCCTCTAGTTTCCTCGCCATCTCATCCTTCCAGTGACCTTCCTAATGTCGCCGTCTGATCCTGCCGTCTACCTACTCGGGATCCGCTGGCAGCCCTGCTGCCCGCCAGGGTCAGGCCCACAGCATCCTCCACGCCCAGGCCGCCCGCTGCACACCCCACGCCCATTGTCCCCGCGCCCGCACACTCCCTGTTCCCCAAACCCACCCCACCGTCTGCGGCTTCCGTTCACCTACGCTTGTCTCCACTGCGACAATGTGCTTCCTCTTTCCTGGCCCTTCCCTGAGCCCCTTCATTCTCCAGACCCCAGCCCAAGCCCCTACATCTCCATGAATCCATCTCTCTTCCAACTCTCCTGGCTCTAATTTCATACCACACTTCAGACTACATCATTGTGCTTGGCATTCGCGTTCAAAAGTACCGGAGACCTTGGCTCAGTCACTGTCCCCGACCCCCTCCCCCTGAGCCCACTGGAGAGAGCTACTCTGCTTTTTGGGCTTCATCGCCTTTTCTGTAAATGAGAAAACCCCACTGGTGATCCCCACGGTCCGTCCTGCCTTAACCTTGTGAGACTCTCTTGTTCTGTGCCCACGTGACCTCGGCCTCTCCCCCCTGAGTAGGAGCTCTCTGTTGACAGGAGCCGTTGTGAGGAGTTTCTCCTGCCTTCCAGGTCCCTCCAGGAAGGGGCTGCGTCTAGCATGCGGTTTGGGGGTCATTTAGACCCAAATTCGGACACCAGCAGCCGTGCTGCTTAGCTGTACGCCTCTGGGGGAGAGTCCCCCTTCTCTGAGCCTGCCTGTCCTCCCGTCACGGAGAGAGCACAGCTGCCCCACAAGGGGTGGATAAGCTCCAGCCTCCATGCGCTTCCTCCTCCATCAGCAAACCGCTGATTTCAGAACTCTTAAAGGGCCTCCGCCCATCTGGGTGTTGAAGACTCTTGGGCTTGCGGTTGGCAGCAGCTCTGATTACCCCGGGGGGCCGAGGAAAGGGGAGGCTCTGAAGGCGAGCCCCGGGTGGGGAGGCCGAGCCCCGGGTGGGGAGGCGGAGGTGGAAAAGAAGGGCGGTGGGGCTGCTCAGCCCTCAACTTACTCCTCGGTGAGGATGTTGATGGGGTACAGGACGGGGATGCTGGTGGTGGCCAAGTTGTTCTCCAAGACTTCCGAGTCCTCATTGTCACTGCGCGGGGGCAAGGCAGAGGGCAGTGTTGGGAGAAGCGCGTGGCCAGGCCCCTGGGGCCGTCTGCGAGCGAGCGGGTCAGCGGGGCCCCTGGGGGCTGCCTGGGGACCTGCTCACCAGCTCACATTGGCGTGCAGCTCGACCAAGTCCCCCCAGGAGCTGTTCAGCAGCGTATGAAACATCACGTGGAGGGCAACCTGGCAGGGCAGAAGAGGGGAGTGAGGAAGGAGGCATCTCGGGGCGCCCAAGCCCTGACTCCAAAGTTCAAGCTGTCATTCCCTTTGGGGTGGGGGGGGCTTCCTTACCCATTACCTGCTCCCTCCGGCCCCACCTCAGCCCGGCCCCTCGGAGACACTCACCACACTGTCTGCTTTAAAGATGGGGGAGCTCACATTGCAGGAAAGGATCCTGGTCAGAAGCTTGGACACCTCAGGGAGCTCCTCACAGCTCACAGGTATGTGGCTGTGGGGCTGGGGGGCGAGAAGAGGAGGAACACACCGCTTAGTGGGCAAGGCCAAGGTCCCGGAGGCCACCAACCCTCAGGGCCCACACCCCCCTGCTCTGTCCCTGTGGGGGCACATTCTCGGGGCTGGGGGTGGGGCAGAGAATCAGGGGCACAGACAGAGGCTTCATTCAAAGATGTTCACTGCAGTGCCGTGTATCACTGTGAAAATCCAGAAGGGATCCAGCAGTTCAAGGAGCTAGGGATGGTTCGGCGCCAGGCGCGGACGCAGTGAGATCTACACAGTCAGCAACTGTTCTAAAAATGAGCTCGAGGGGCGCCTGGGCGGCTCAGTCATGAAGCGTCTGCCTTCCGCTCAGGTCGTGATCCCAGGGTGCTGGGACCGAGTCCCGCATCGGGTTCCCTGCCTGGCAGGAGTCTGCTTCTCCCTCTCCTGCTCCCCCTCCTTGTGTTCCCTTTCTGGCTGTTTCTCTCTGTCGAATAAATAAATAAAACCTTAAAAAAAAAAGAGCTTGAGCCCTGATGCCGGGCTAAGCAGCACAGAACCTTTCATCTTCTTCATGATCTGTGAGGACAGATCTCCGTCTCAAATTGGGGAGGGAACCGGATAAGGAGACAGAGGCACCCAAGCCCTGAAGTCGAGTGACTTCTCCAGGTCCCACCTCTGGGTCACCCGGCAGGGATCTGGTAGGAATGGGAACAGGGGTCTGTCTGACTCCAGATCTCCAGTTTCTCATCACTCTACTAGACGCCCCGTGAGGAAGCGCTTAATGCTCCTGGGCGAGAATAATTCAAATGTCCGCAGACAGATGACTGGATAAACAAAATGGGGTCTATCCATACAATGGATATATTATTTAGCCTTAAAAAAGGAAGCAACTTCGCCCAAGCCACCTCACAAGCCCCACACTAATTGGAGAAGACAGACACAAGAGGACAATATCATATGATTCCACTTCTGTGAAAAATCGAGAGCAGCAAATTCATAGAGAGAGAAAGTACATGAGAGAGGGCCGGGGGCTGAGGGAGTTGTCGCTTTTAATGGATGGGAAGTTTGTGTTTGAGACGACGTAGACCGATGCTGGTGGCACAGCACTGGACATGTTCTCAATGCCACCGAAGTGTGTGCTTGAAAAGGATTAAAATGGTAAATTTTCTATTATGTATATTTTACCACAATAACCATTTGTTTTAAAAAATAAGGAGGAAAAATAAGCAAATGAGAACAAAATGCCAGTCAGTTAAAACAGGTATAGAATGAAGGAAGATGCAATGTAATTTATAATGCACCTGCGTAGACACACAGCAGGATAAACACCAAAACGTTAAAAGCAGTAACTGCTGGTTTTAAGAATACGGGGCGATAGTCTTCTCTAAGCTTCTCTGGGATTTCCAACTTTCTGGGGGTGATCATGCATTACTTCTGGGCTAATAATTAACAGAGTAAACGTTGTATCTAAAACAACCTAGGCCACTCCGCAAAAACACGTTGGTCGCCTTTCAGAGGGAGGGAGCCGGAGCTCACGAAATCTGTGTCACAGTCTCCACTCCAGGGGACCCTCTCACGAGCCCTGCAGGTGCCCCCAGCCTCCCGGGTGGCGGGATCCGCGACCCACAGAGGGAGGGGGTAGCCGTCGGCGTGAGAACCCGGTTGTGGACCTAAGGCTTCAGCACGCCAGCTGCTGCCCACAGCTTCAGGCTGTCCTGTCTGCCCGAGGTTCTGCCAGGGGAGCAGAAGCTGTGGGGACAAGGGTGGCCTCAGGCAGGCCATGCCCTGGTGCTCACCTTGCGCATTTCCACCTTGCGGAAGGAGAGTCCCTGGGGGAAGCTCAGGTTGAGGCGGACCCAGTAAGCGTCTTCTTGTAAGTTACTCAGCGTCAGCGACACGGAGAGGCTGGCAGACGGGGTCAGACGCAGGACTCCTGATCTGCGGGCAAGACCCGGCAAAAGTCACAAGGGCCCAGGTGCGGGAGGCAGGCTCAGAACGGAGGGATCGGCCGGGTTAGAAGAAACAGATCCACCGAAATCAGCTCCCGGGCTCAGGCTTTGAGAGACTCGACCTCATCGAATCCTGACAGGGGGGCCCAAGGGCCTGGAATTTCTCAGAGGGGGAAACTAAGGCCCACAGGACACGTGTAGTGAGTGCAGAGGCGGGTGTTCTGTCTCGAAGCCCCCTGTTCTCTCCCACACCCGGGAGCTACCTCAGGGAAACACCAAGTGGGACAAAAGAGCCCACGGGATTCCAGGCCTTACCCTGGAGCGAACGATACCCCCAGGTCCGCCTCACACTTCTTGTCCTCTCCGCAGTTCTTCTCGAAAGGGATCTGAAAGGCCAAGGAGAAAGCCTAGGAGGCCCAGGCCCCAGAAGCACGAGTGACGGACCCTGGCCTCTCCAGCTGTCCCCTGCCCCCTTACCTCCTTGGTCTCTGCGTGGAGTGAGGGCCTCAGGATGGGCCGTACGTTCTTGCCCTGCTGAGCACAGAATGGGGGGGGGGGCAGGAAACAAGATGGTTAAGTTGAGGCAGCGGAACTGTCGAAAGAGGGTTGAGGAGCTCAGAGCTTGGGGCCCGGCTGGGCCGGCTTGGGGGGCCCCTCAGGAGCTCCAGGCAGCACCTCATCCTCCTGACCCCGCCCCAAGGCCACCTGCGCAGCTCCTTAAGGGACGCTGAAGCTCAGGGTGTCCACTGGACAGGAGAACCTGGCCTTGACAAAGGAGCTCCAAAGCTCCGCGCAGCCCATCTTCCTTGGGCTCCCCCGCCCGTGACTGGTTTCGCTGTGGTCCCCGCTGTGGTCCCCGCTGTGGTCCCGGCAGACCCCGCCCGGAGCAGCTCTCCTGCTCTCCTCGGCTCAAGGCCAGTTTTCCCAACATCTCCGGGGTTTCTGCTCCAGGTCAAGCCCTGTGCTGAGCGCTGGTTGCACACCAGAGAAACACACAGCCCGTGCCCCAGTCTGGGGGGAGAAATGACCAGCATCTTCGAGAGTTTGATGGGACAGTACAGGGTACATCCAGAGCCTGCAGAAGGGAATCCTGCCCCCGACCTGGGGGTCAGGGAGGCTTCCTGAAGGAATGGATCTCAACTGAATTCTAAACCACGAGCAGGAGAGAGCCCGGCGAAGAGAACGGAGAGGGAGGAAGAAAGGACACGAGGCAAGAGAGATGGCGTCTGTGGGAGCATCAGGAAGATGCTCGGACCCCTGCAGAGCTTATGTGGGGGAGGCGGCGTGGGGGGGCGGGAGCCCGCAGCAGGGTCCAGGTTCCCCTGGGCCCTGAAGCCACATTAGGCAGCTGGGATTTTATCCTGAGGGTAATGGCGTCATAGAAGCATCCTGTGAGTTATTAGCTGAATGTTCTAGAAAGGCTCCAACCTCCTCCACTTCCAGGCCACCTGCCAAAGAGCCTCCAGACCCTTCCCCCCAGGGCAGGGTTTCTGGGGGCCTCTGCTGACGGCTCCCACTCACTAGATGGGATTCCTGCCACTCACTAGACCACATGGATTTGGTGGTTTCCTGCCACTCACTAGACCACAGCCAGCCCCCAAGTGGACATCAGGGTCCCTGTCTTGCTCAGGTGTCCTTCCAGAAGCTAAGCCCACCTCCTCATTTCCCTTGAATGTACCACCAGAGCTTTCCTTTTGCCTCAATCTACCTACCCAACGTCGACTCGTTTTGCAAGACCCAGAACCAGAGCCACTTCCCCCAGGAAGACTTTCTGGACAACTGGGAGCCTAAGTCTCTTTTTACCCTGAGTTTCTACTCCACACTGCCTGGCTTAAAAAAAAGGAAAAAGAAAAAAAAAATAGTGCCAATGGCAGAGGCCGCTGATTGTTTCCACATATCGTCCCTCCCCGCCTGCTTTTAAAACAGACCCTCCCCTTTTTATCGGGTTATGGGGTTGGTGGAAAGGGGGTGCTGGACAGGAGGCTGCGCTTCCCAGGCTCTCAGGCGTGGCCATGTGACCAAGTTCTGACCAATGAGATGTAAGGGTGTGCATCAGTCTCAAAGGGAAGGGGGTGCCCGTCCAACCCTCTCCCCCGCCGGCTGCGTGGGGTTCTGCCGTCTTCGTTGTCTGCGTTCACACTCTGCCTCCTTTCTGAATGTCCACCTGCTCTGCTCTACCTGGGGACTGCAAGGGTCGCATCTTCCCATGCCTGTCCTAACTGCCTGTTGACTCCTCTGACTCCCAGAGCAGGCTGGGAGCCCCTTCCGGGGAGGGACCATGTTTTACGTGCTTCCGTGGAGCCAGTGCCCAGAACAGGGCTTTGCACAGGCAGGGGCTCCATCAACTTCCCTTAAGCCCTCGATGAGCTTTTGGTGGGCTGGGGCTTTCATGTCTGGGGAGCGCGCCACTGTTCCCTGCAGACCCCAGGAGAGTGAGCATGCACCGGGGAGCCTCAGTGGGTGCTGCCAGAAGCCACGAGAAAGAGTGCGCTTAGCAGTCCCCTGCTCCAGCTCTGCGAGATGCATTTGATGGACGGGGACACAGTCCGAGAGATGGATGGAACCTGCTCAGATGTTCATGCCAGGAAAAAGGAAATCCACATCTTTGGGCGGGAAGGCTCGGGCTCTTTCCACCAGATTCTGCTGCCTTGAAGCCAAACCGCTAGCTGAGCATCAAGGACTTGAGGAGAGGAAATCTGGCCTTGGCCCCAGGTGGGGAGTGTGTGGTCCAGCAGATGAGGAAAGGTATACTTTCCTCTCGTTTTACATCATGACGGGCCCCCAATTCAGCTTTGAGGAAACTACCTGTTCACAACTAAATACGCTTCGGTGAGAAGGCTGACCAGGGTGCCCTGGCCTCCCTGGAACTTGCAGCCTGAGCAGTGTTGGCTCCTGCGGAGGTCTGAAGCTGGTGCTGGGCAGGGACATTCACTGAGGGGGCTGCGTCCTAAAGAGTCCACCCGTTATCCCCTCCCCTTAAGGGCCCCCAGCGCCTCCACTGATTTTCCTTCCCACTCCTGCTTTGCCAAATACAAGCTCCCATGCGTTCCTTTCCTGCTGTATTTGGTTTCTATTGCTTAAAACCAAAGACTCCTCGATAATACAGTCCTGCTAAACTGAAATTCTACTCTCCCGTTTCCTATCAATTCCCCAGGTGAACGCTTCTTACCGCCTGTTGGTCCCTCGGTGTCCCTTCCTCCTCCGGGAGAGAGAAATTTAGGGAGATGTTGATGGGAGAGATGAGGTCTTGAATGCACACCTGGAGGTGATGGGAATGGCACGGGTGTTGTGAGTTTAATCTTCCAGTTAAATGCTCACCTGGCTTGTACTTTACAAATGGTGAGATTCTAGCATCAGGTGATTACTATGCTTGGGGTCCCTTCTCAGCACAAGTCAGCTCCCTCAGCCCCAACTCCCATGGCAGACATTGCTGATCAACCACCCCACCTTTCCCACTGAGTCCTGACCAAAACCCCTGAATCTCTGTCAAACCACTCTAGGCAGCCATTACCGAGGTTTGCACAAGAAAAGAATATTCTAGAATAACTAGAATATCCTAGTTCCTTGAGAACAGGGATGGGTCTAGGCCTTTTAACATAAAAGGGACTACAAAACTGGCACCACCCAAATCATCTTCCCCTGAACTCCTTCACCAACCCTAAGAGGCAGGCATTATTATCCCCACGTTAGAGAGGAGGAACATAAGGTCAACATATCCCCACATTAGAGAGGAGGAACATAAGGTAACCCAAGTTTCCTAAGGCTTAGAGCTAGGAGGTGAGCCCAAATCCATCCAATCCCCAAGTCCAAGGTCTTCCCATCATGACACACTACCTTTTCTCTGGCAAATTTATGTCGAAAATCTCCAAATCTTATGGGGGGTAGGGGTGAGTGCAGGCAAGCAGAGGGGCACGGAGTGCAGGTATGAATGACTAGGAGAGTGAGCTCAGAACTGTTAACACTGTGATGGCTATTTGGGGGTTCACGCTATTTTTTCTGCTTTTATATATTTGAAATTTCTCCATAACAAAAAATTTAAAATGAACCTCAGGATCTCTTTGTTTTTGTCGGGAGGATGAGGGACAGAGGGAGAGGGAGAGAGAGAGAGAGAGAATCTCAAGCAGACTCCATGCTGAGTGTGGAGCCCGACCCGGGGCTTGATCTCACAACCCCAAGATCATGATCTGAGCTGAAATCAAGAGTTGGACGCTTAACCAACTGAGCCATCCAGGTGCCCCCAAACTTTAAGTTCTTATACACCAGTCCCACACCCAATCTCTTATTAAATATTTAAGGGATCAGAATAATTTACCATCAACCCTATTTTACACAGGACTGTTAGAAGCAAACTGAATTTGGGTGTCTCGGCAGTAGCCCAAATTGATATTAAGAAAATCTTTTTTGGGACGCCTGGGTGGCTCAGTTGGTTAAGCGGCTGCCTTCGGCTCAGGTCATGATCCCAGCGTCCTGGGATCGAGTCCCACATCGGGCTCCTTGCTCGGCAGGGAGCCTGCTTCTCCCTCTGCCTCTGCCTGCCATTCTGTCTACCTGTGCTCGCTCTCTCTCCCTCTCTCTGACAAATAAATAAAAATCTTAAAAAAAAAAAAGAAAATCTTTTTCTGCAATGGATGTTAATAATAAATGACTATGGGTACCTGGCAAACCAGGATGCGCGCCATAACTGTATATTCTGTAGCTATTCAAATACTTATCAAAAACTGGGTAGCAGCATAAATATATGATGTGTGGAAAAATTAGGGGAAAAAATGGGAAGTACTTTCTAATGGTAACAATGTTAAAACGCCTACGTCCATAGATTAAGAACTAGAGGAAATATGCTAATGGTATTATTACCACTATTACATGAGGAAATGGTGGTGTCAAGAGACCCAAGGGCCTTGTGACCCAGCCAGATGGTGACCGAGCTGAGCCTTGCACCGCTGCTGCCCGTCACCGTGGTCAGCTCCACCACACCCGCACTTCCTAGGGCAGCCCCCACGGCTCCTTACTGGGAAGTGGAACCAGAACTTGGTGCAGGATGGGTGTCCAGTGACCAGTGTATAGCCACTGAGTTCATGTCTCCCTCCCAGGAACAGTCCCCGGCTTCTGCTCCGATGGCCATCCAGCTGCAGAGTGTAAGTGAGGTTGGCAACCAGGAGTCCTGGGCAGGGAGAAAAGTCAGAAGTTGAAGGGGCAGGGTTGGGGGGGTGCCCTGGGGCCATAAGCAGCTGCTCTGGGAAACGACACTGACCTTGAAATTGGAGGGTGAGAGGCTTGACCTGGAAGCAGACTGTGATGTTAACTCCTTCTTTCTTCCTGTTACTGGGTGAATAGGAGCATTCCACTTCGTGTACCGGGATCTCCGCCGGGGAGAAGGTGATCTGAGTGAGGATGTCCACCACGGGCCGGGAGCTGCGGAGTGGAAAGCAACGCTCTCCCTGGGCCTCGGCTGTACTCCCAGTCCGACCTGGGGCTCCTTCTACAAGCTTCCAGAGGACTCTAATCCCCGAAAGCAGACCTCAACAGCCCTGTCTCCTCGAAACAGTAATAATAATGGTAATTCATTAGGGCTTCCCGTTTCCTTCTAGACGCCCTCTGACCCATTTTCCATATGGAAGAATGCGCTTTGGGGAAGTGAGGGGTAGCAAGGAGGGAGGGACAGAGAACCCCACGCAGGCTCCACGCCCGGGGCGGAGACCACCACAGGGCTCCCTCGCCCGACTCAGCTCAGGACCCGAACGCAAACCAAGAGTCAGACGCTCAATGGTCTGAGCCCCCAGCTAAGTGACTGGGGTAAGGCCACCCAAGGAGTAAGTGGCAGAGCTCTGACCCGCATCTGGGTGACCAGCTTCTAGAGCGGTCCCCGGCTGCTGCTTCTCTAGCGGGTTGTAATGTCAGCCTGGCCTGGGTTCCACCCCCAGTGTGGCACTGAACTGCAGCCGTTTGAAGCAGAGTAAGGCGTGAAGGCTGTGCGGGAGGAGGCCCTCTCTGCCGGGGCTGGGGAAAGACCGGAGGAGCCGCACTACGCGGGGAGCTGCTCGACGGCCGAGAGCGCGGTCGTCCTCAGCCCCGTCTTACCTGAGCACAACCACCAGCCCCTCGGCCCCCACAGCCACATCCGTCAGGCCGTCTCCTCCGAGGTCTTTCACCCCATGGATGGAGCGTCCAAACCATCGAATTCCCGGGGACACCTGGGTCCCTTTGATCCGCTGAGACCAAGAGAAAAATTCCTGTAAGCTAGGGAGAGGACGGCCGAGGAGCGGGGTCTGGGTTTGCAGGCTTCTGGCTGCCTGCGAATGGGTTTGGGGGGCCAGGCAGGGCTCTTCTCACCTGGCTTGGCCGGGGGCTCAGCGCCCCGTGCTGCCCGTTGAAGATGTACACAGCCCCCTGCTCCTCCAGGGGGGCCCCTACGGCCACGTCCACCAGCCCATCCCCGTTGATGTCCGTCAGGGCTGCGATGGCTGCTCCAAACCGCCCAAGCGGGTAGCCAGGGTCCCCCTGCAGCTCTGAGACCACTTGGAACCCCAGCTAGGAAGGAGCAGAGTGACGGGCCCCACCTCAGTCACTTGGCCAGCCTTTGCAGGGGGCGGCCCTGAAGGAGGGTCGGGTGGGGTCTCTCACAGAACCGGCCCAGTGCGGCAGACTGACCTGGGCTCGGGTCCCAGCTCCACCCCTGGTTGTCTGGGTGACCTTGGGGCTTTGGAAGGTGACCCAGGAAAAGCTCAGGGTTTCCCAGAAGGTGACTCTGTGAGGACCACCCAAGGTGTCCTGTAGATAAAAGGTTTGGCCCTGGGCCTGGCCCACAGCCTACCCTCCCTGGGCACAAAGGCTCAGCTCCCGTGGTTCTAAAGGTCCGATCCACCGTGACCCAACAAGGAAAGCCTTTCAGGATACTTGGGACCTGGGTGGGCTGGGAATCTGTTTCTCCTCCCAACTCCTGGCGCTCCGGGTCCCCACCTGTTTTTTCTGGTAGATAAACACCCGGCCTCCTCTCTGCTCCCCATAGAACAAGGGGGCTCCGATCAGCAGCAGCTCTGTCTCCCCATCTTGGTCCATGTCAACGCCACACAGCTCACCACCGAAGTAAGAGCCAATCTGTCGGGAGAGGAAGAGGACCGAGGGAACCTCGTGAGTGGGTGCGTGCTTGCAGACAGCGGGGAGCATGACCGGCGCCCTACCGGTCCCGGACCTGCGGAAGACCCCGGGGCCATGCTCACCTGGCTGCCGTCTATTTCCTGGATTTGGTTCCAGTGTGCTCTGTCCTCTGACTCCCGGAACAGCAGCACCCGCCCCACGTGCTGGTAGCGGGGGGCTCCAGTGGCCAGCAGCAAAGTGAGCCTTTGGGAGGGCAGCAAGGTCACTGTGTAACCTGAGCGGGGTGAGGGGAAGAGAGAGAGAAAGAGAGAAAGAATGGGCAAGAGGGCTTGGAATCAGGAGCACAGTGGCGGCTGGAAGAAGGTAAAACCCGGGACAAAAAAGAGCAGAAACTCTGGGAAACTGGGTTCGAAGCAAAGATGCTGTGAAACAGTCGGAGGACCTTCCCCAGAGAAAAGCAGCCATGAGCTCCGAGGGGCACACATCCCGCCATCTTGGTCCGAAACTGCATTTCTCAAACTATGCTCAACGCACAGGCCCAGGAAAAAGCAGCCAGGAAACCTGGAGCATCTTCCTGAGCCTCAGCTGACCAGAAGGTTGGGAAAGGAGACTACACTATTTTAAAATAATCACATAACGGGGCCCCTGGGTGGCTCAGTCGGTTGGGCATCTGCTTTCAGCTTGGGTCATGACCCCCGGCTGGGCTTCCTACTCAGTGGGGAGTCTGCTTCTCCTTCTCCCTCTGCCCCTTCCCCCTGTGTGTGCTCTCTCTCTCAAATACATAAAATCTTTTAAAAAATAAAGTGAGATATAGTCATAAGATGAATGAAAAATCTGCATGAATATTCAAAATAAGGCAGGAGACTTGAGCACATTTTGTTTGGCGGTGTAGAGACACCCAACTAGGTGTAGAGACACCCAACTCGTCCACAGCTTGTATGGGCAGCGAGGTTTCTCCCTGTGAGCACGTTGCTGGGGCGGCTGAGGAACGGCTGCCTGAAACCGGACCAGGGACCGAGCCAGCACCCATCCATTAGGGACGCTCTGATTCAGGAAGACGACTAACTGACCCAATTTCGTCTTCTCTGCTTAGAGGAGTGCAAAGGAGCGACACCAACAGAACCATCCAAGACGCCACCGCGCAGGAGAGGAAGGTCAAGAGAGGCTGAGCCCCTTCCCCTCCGTTTGTGCACGTTCTTGGAGTGCCGGCGTTGGGAACTTGCGGTGGAAATCAGGGGCGAGGTTGTATTCTCAGTGCCTACGCCTCCCAGCTGTGAGATCTTGCATAATTACACTGTGCCCTGAGGCTCAGTTTTCTCAACCGAAACACGGGGTAGGACCACCCTCAACAGGGTGGTTTTGAGGATTCAAGACCACCACGAATAGAAAACGCTTAGCGCTATGCTAGCAACATCTAAACCAAGATCTGGAGGAGGGTAGCACCAGGGCGTCCAAGATCATATTTTTATTTATTTATTTATTTATTTATTTATTTATGTGAGCAGGAATTGAAATTTTTTTTTCTTTTTTCTCTTTTTCTTTAATCATGTCCATATATACACAATATATGCAGTGTGTGTGTGTGTGTCTAGTGGGACCGGTGCCTAACTAGAGGGTAAAATAGGGATTATTTTTTCTTGAACGAGCAACATTGCTGGCTGGCTCGCAGAACACTGTAGGACACAAAGCTCCCCGAAGGTGATAGTGTAGGAGCTAAGTGTAATAGGGCCGCCTGGGGCTGGGGTCAGTCAGTTGAACAACCAACTTTTGATTTCAGCTCAGATCATGATCTGGGGTCCTGGAATCAAGCCCCGCGTCAGGCTCCGTGCTCAATGGGGAGTCACCTCCGGGATTCTCTCGCTCCCTCTGCCCCTCCCCCCTGGCTTGTCCGCTCTGGAATGCACGTGCTCTCTGTCTCTAACAAAAAAATAGAAATTATTTTTTATATTTTATTATATTTTAATTATATGAAAAAATAAATAGTGTACATAATAAAGATACCAACTAGCAGGGTTATAGTAAGAATAAAATGAGATGAAATTTGTCAATACATGCCATGTGCTTAGACCAGGGCCTGACACGTAATACTCAGTAAGGAACGTCGAAAGGGAGAGAGTGAGAAAGTCAGAGAGGGCGGCTTTGCTTAGAAGAGCGGACGCAAGATGAAGAGCACTGATTCTCCCAAGGAAATCATGTAATAAAGTCTTTATTTCTGGGAGTTTATTTTTTAAATTTTTTATAAAGCATAGATATATTTTTAAGATTTTATGTATTTATTTGTCATTTGTCATCTTATTTATTATTTGTCATCTTATTTATTATTTGCAGAGAGAGAGAGTGAGCACAAGCAGGGGGAGTGGCAGGCAGAGGAAGAAGCGGGCTCCCTGGCCGGCAGGGAGTCTGATGCGGGGCTCCATCCCAGGACCCCAAGATCATGATCTGAGCTGAAGGCAGATGCCCAACCGACTGAACCACCCAGGTGTCCCTGTTCTGCGAGTTTAATAAAGGCGTGGCCTGCCCTATACACTCATGGATGAGGCAGGGTGAGAGGGTTTCTAGGTAGAGCCTGGAAGCAGTCCTATCCCAGGGCTCTTGAAGCCAGTCTGTGCCTTGACACAGGTTGACTACAGGAGCATGAACCAGAAGAGCTATAACCTCTGTTCACAAGAGGAGGGCCTCTGTGTCTGAGACGGGTACCCCTTGGGTTGACCAGCAGCCCCAGAACTGTGCAGGACAAGCTCCCGACAGGGATACCATGAAGCAGAGAGAAGCAGCTGCAACTGTGGGCTGACCAGGTGCCTTTGTTCTGCCCTTGGCATCGGAAGAACTCTTGAGGTGAATCAACCTTGGAGTTCGTGGGCAATTCTAGAGGAGGAAGCCACAAGAAGGACCTTCTGGTCCCCTTACTAATGAGGCAGGCTGCTGTAAAATGGACCCAGAATTTAATTTATGGGTAAGACCCAGAGAGGTGGCTAAGTAGGCAAGCTTGAGCAAGCTTTGGATGGGACAGTTTCAACAACGCTGGCTGGCACTGGTCTACCAAGGGTGGTCCTTAGCTAACTAGAGAGTCAGGTCGGAGGGAATACTGGCTTGGTGTGTGGAAGTTGGGTAAAGAAGGTGGCTGGGGATACGGGCTCAGGGTTGGCTGGCTGGCAAACTGCTCACAGGCCCCTTGTTCACGATCTGTAGGAGTTAGCTAGCCCTGGGAGGGGTAGTGTCTCTGAGACTCACAAGGCCTCAAGATGTCCAAGCATCATAAAATGCAGAAAACAAAAACATGACTACGACACGGCGGAGGAGATATTAAGGGGAAAATTAAGAACATTATAGCCCTGAGGCACCTGGGTGGCTCAGTGGGTTAAGTCTCTGCCTTCGGCTCAGGTCATGATCTCAGGGTCCTGGGATTGAGCCCCACATCGGGCTCTCTGCTCAGCGGGGAGCTTGCTTCTCCCTCTCTCTCTCTCTGCCTCTCTGCCTACTTGTGATCTCTCGCTCTCAAATAAATAAATAAAATCTTAAAAAAAGGAGGGGGAGCTCCAGGGTGGCTCAGAGCCCTGATGCGGGGCTCTCTGCTCAGCAGGGAGCCTGCTTCCTCCTCTCTCTCTGCCTGCCTCTCTGCCTACTTGTGATAAATAAAATCTTAAAAAAAAATAAAGAACATTACAGCCCTATTTAAACTCTGAGTTTTTTCATGCTGGTTGCTTAACTGCCTTCATTACGGTTTTAAAAGTTGTTCTGAGTGACCCTGGCCCCTCAGACCAAAAGAAAGCACCAGAAAAGTACTCACCCAAATAGCCTGATCTCGCTTCCGGTGTCAGTGGCTCATTCCCAACAAAACTGTCATCCTGCAGGTCTGCCGTCAGGTCTAGGAAGCCCCCAGCCCAGTCCTTGGCTCCAACCGCCCCCACGACGCCATGGCCCTGCCCAGGGAGGAGACGAGCAGGCTTAGCCTGGTGCCCACAGCATCCTTCAGCCCGCCCCACCCCTGCTTCAGGCCGGCCGCTCACGTGGCCGAGGTCAGCGCTGATCCCGCTGGAGGACAGCTCCATGTTGAAGGATGTCAGGTCCTGTTTGCTGGTGCCTAGGGACGAGGTGAAGAGAAAGGGCGGACACTCGAGGAAGGACCGAGAAAGCAGCGCTGCCCCGGCCTTTGGGCAAGGTAGAAGCCGCCTGCACGGCCGTCGGACTGGCCAGCGACGTGGGCTGAGCTCAGCGTGAAGCCGGGCAAACGAGAAGCTCCGTGCTCTGCTCCCACTCGGGCTTCCCCACCACGTCACCAGATCGGGATGGTTCTACGTTCACAGAGCGTCTGCGGCCTTCTCTGAGGAGCGTGCCGGCCCACACAGGGCCCAGCCATCCTCGCCTTTGGCCTGACGACTGTCCTGCTTACCCAGTCAGTCCCTGACTTGGTTCTTCCTCTTGTCGTGTCTTTTTTCTGCAGAGCAAGCCGGAGTCATCTTTTGCAAAAATGTCTATCAGACCACATGTTTCCGTTTCTCAAAAACCCTTCATCCCCTGCCGTCGCCGTTGGGATCAAACCCCAGCGGCTTACAAGGAACTGGAAGGCCTGGCCTCTCTCGACCTCGTTGTCTCCCCGGCTCATCGGCTCCCGTCACGCGGACCTTTTTTCTGTCCCTCCGGCTTGCCTGCCCTTCCCCACCTCTGGGCCCCACGCTGGCTCTTCTCCGACTTCAGCGCCCTTTGCCCGCATTCCTCACGTGGCTGTTCGAGTCCCATCTTCCGTGTCTCGGTTCGAATGTCATCTCAGAGGCAATTCTACCTCCTTTGAAAAATAAAGCATCTAGAAAGGCCTTTTGAAAAGCCCATCTCGCGTGGCTTCCCCCAGCGAAATCTTTCTGTCCAGTTTATCAATTTCCTTTACAGCCTCTACATCATCTCTAATCGCCCTGTCCTTTTGTCTTCTGCCTTTCCTTATCCAACCTGAATATGAGCCCCACGTTGACAATATCCCTGAGTGTATTTTTTTTTTGGATCTTATTTATTTATTTGACGGAGAGATAGCACAAGTAAGCAGAGCATCAGACAGAGGGAGAGGGAGAAGCAGGCTCTCCACCGAGCAGGGAGCCCGAAATGGGGCTCCATCCCAGGGATCATGACCTGAGCGGAAGGCCGCCGCCCAACTGACTGAGCCACCCAGGTGCCCCTGAATGTCTTATTCCCAGTACCTGGTTAGTGCAAGCTTGAATTAATAAAATGAAAATCATCCCACCAGCCTTACAAAGCTTCTGAGAGGAAGGAATTAAATGATATAGAAAAAGTGCCTGTTACCTTGCAAAGCTTTCAAGAAACACAGCAATTACCATGATTTTGTTCGTTGTTCGTTCACTGCATAATAATACTGCACATAATGGGGAGGCTCTGAGAGGGAGCATACAGCCCTTAACAGTGGCACCCGGAAAGAAGCCCTCAGCCTAGACTCGGGCT
The DNA here is from genome assembly GCF_009829155.1 of Mustela erminea. NCBI lineage: Eukaryota > Metazoa > Chordata > Mammalia > Carnivora > Mustelidae > Mustela > Mustela erminea. The sequence continues at coordinate 940,024 of NC_045633.1, forward strand.
CGGGGAAAACGTATCAGAGGAAGTGACATCTAAGATACCATCTGAAGCATGTGTCAGGGCAGGTCAGGATAGGCGATCAGAGCCAGAGATAACCAGCTCTGCGATTTACAGAGGGCCTGAGAGGTACCGAGCACTCTGCTAAGCTGGGGTTGGGGCTTGAATTGCGTTGTCTAAAAAAAAAAAAAAAAAAAAAGTTATTTTCACGACCTAAGCCCTAGTACGTGAGAATATGACCTTGTTTGGAAATAGGGTCTTTACAGTGCAATCGAGTTAAAATAAGGTCACTGGGATAGGCCTCGATCCAACAGGATCCAATATTTTACAGTGTCGCTATGAAAGAGTGAAGTGTGGACACAGAGAGACAGACACGCACAGACAGGAGGACGTGAGGACAGACATGCAGGGGCTTGTAGACACTCAGATGACAGAAGTGATGCAGCCACAAGCCAAGGGATGCCAGGGGCTGCTGCGGATGCCAGAAGTTAGAGGAGGCAAGAAGTGTTCTCTCCGAGACCTGTCAGAAAGAGCCCGCCCCCGCCCGCCCCTTGACCTCCGACTTCCGGCCTCCTGAAGTACAAGACAATAAATTCCTGTTGGTTTAAGCCTCTCGGTTTTGGGTACTTTGTTACAACAGCCTTAGGAAACTAGTACAACAGTCAAACCTCCCAAAGCTGTGAGATTGGTATTATTAGCCCCAGTTCGCGGAGAACTCAGCAAGCCTCAGAGAGAGAAAGTAACCTGGCTGAGGTCACACAGCACAGGCAGAGCGCCTTCCTGAGCGGTGCGCCCAGTCCCATTATATACACCACTTGCTTCTTCAACCGAACCAAACCCAAAGCCCGTGTCCTAGCACAGGGGCCTTCCCAGAGGGAATCCCGTAGCTTTCAGCAGACCAGGACTCCTGGGAAAACACCCCCACCCAGAGCAAGACCTCCATCCCGAGACTGCAGTCCAAACCTTCTCTTACTGCAGACCAAGAGGGCCTGAGGGCTCCCTGCACTTGGTCCCCAGCCCACTGGTCCCCCTTAAGTAAGTGGAGACAAGGGAAAATGAGGGAGCTGAGTGGGGTGGGGAGAGTGGGAGATTCTACTTCTTCCACAGGCCTCGGTTAACAACAGCAAGCTAGAGGTCAGTTCGGGGCCTCACCCTGGCCCCAGCTGACTTTTAGGAGCAAGATGGAATTTCAGGGGGGAGGCAGAGGCTGCTCCTCAAGGGGCCGGCCCCCCAAACTCCCGTCTGAGGCCCTTTTCCCGGAGAGCCCGTTGCACAGCCTCGGACGCTCCGAGCTCCCGTCACCATCACCAGCACGTGGCTAGTCTGGTCGTCCCTGATGAGCTTCCGTAAGCGACTTCCCCTCTCTGCCCCCCACCCCGGGTTTGCCACTCACCCTCAATGACATAGATCTTCTTTTGCAGCTCAGTGAACAGATCTTTAAGCTTCTCAAATGTGTCCAGGATCTTTACAAAATCCTTCGCAGGTTTTGAGGCAAATTCATGGAGCCTTTCCTGACTTTCCTTGGTCTCAAAATGCTTCCCGATCTGTGAGAGGGGGAAGACCGGAGAGTCGGCGTCCCCGGATTCGCAGGTACGGCCCTGGCCCCTGAGGAGAAAGGGGGGGTGGGGATCGGGAACAGGAGGGGCAGGATAGGACTTGGGAAGTGGCCAGCACCCGGCCATACCCCGATGATGTAGCGGGTGATGTCTTTGGCTGAGTCAATGTTGGCGTGGTCAGTGGCTTCCCCATCAGTGATGATGATAAGCACTTTGGTGGCATCTGGCCGGGCCCCCAGGTCTTGCCGGAACACCTCTGTCCTGTGTCCCAGAAGAGGCACATGTGAGAGACTCCCCCACATCATGAGGGCTCCCCCGACTCACGCAGCTCATTAAGTCACTGTCCTGTTGGTTATGCAAAAGCCCTTCTCCCATCCCCCAGGCAGGCAGGTGTTCCCAGACTTCCAAGTTCTCTTCTGAACTTCCTACCTCACCTCGGCTGCCACCCCACTCCTTCCAGACTGGCAGTCTTCGATGGAACTCTGGGTTGCCAGAGGTTGTCCTGGAGCCCATGGACAGTGACGGGGAGGCTTTGTGAGGAGAGACCCTGGGCTTCCTACTCTCCAGTTCAACCACACAACAACTACCCTTTTATTGGGTAGACATGTTGGGGATCCAGGTGCAATTTCAATGCAGAAAACGGGCTCCACGGCTAGAGAAAACTGGGGAGTCATGCTTCCAGAACGAGCTCATCTGGCAGCGCCCCACCATTGATGGCCAGGCTGCCTGTAGGTGTCTCTGCTACAGCACGTCTCCAGGGAATGGAAGTCACGTATTTCCTTTCAGTTTTCCCCAGATCATGAGCTCCCCCGGGGGAGGAACGTGTCGGATTTGCTCCTGTGTCTCTGGCTCCTGACACAGGGCAGGTGCTCAGCGCATATGACAGGAAGGGAGAAGGGAGTCCTGAACACTGGACAGGCCCGTGCTCCAAAGTCGCACCTGCCCACGGTCTCCTTCTGGAGCAAGACAGGGTGCCCCGTTTCTGTTAGGACAGCAGTGCTCCCTGTGCCATCTGATCCTGCCTCCCCACCCCACAGCTCACTAGAGACGGACAATTAATCCAAGAGCAGCCAGTCTACACAGACTATAGCCCTTGACTTATGACAGGACCTAGCTTGGGAGCAGAAGCTGAGAGTCACACAGCAGGGTTGGGGGTGGGTGGGGAGTGACAGGTGGAGAAGCTCTGATGGGGCAGGGCCAAGGCCTCTGTTCCATCTTGGGTGCAAACTGTTTCCCCAGCCTCTGTCCAGACAGACATGGCCTCTCATGGCTCCTGTTCACGGATTTCTACCCTGGTTTAAACCGCCGTCACTGCTCATCTCTATTTTTAGCCTTCTACCTGGCCTTCCTGCCCCACCCCGTCCCCTCCACAGCTTAACAGCCCTGCAACCAGAGGGATAAATATGTATTTATACATAGATGTATAAATATACATACATTTATAAATATGTATTTAATATATATTTATATTTAAATATATTTAATTTATTTATTTGAGAGAGAGCACGAACGGGGGGAGGCAGAGGGAGAAGCAGGCTCCCACTGAGCAGCGAGCCCGAAATAGGGCTCGATCCTAGGATCCCGGGATCATGACCTGAGCGGAAGGCAGACGCTTAACCCACGGAGCCCCCCAGGCGCCCCAGAGGGATCCTTTTAAAACCGTAAATCCGATGATCACCCTCTGCTCAAAACCTCCAGTGGTTTCTCATCTCACTCTGAGGAAAAGCCCAAGTCCTCCCTATGGCCTCAAAGGCCCTAAGTGCTCTGGCCTCCCATGGTCTCTCCGACCTCATCTCCTACTACTTTCCCCCTTCACTTACTTCTCTCCAGTCACACTGGTGTCCTGGTTCTCCTTGGCACATCCCAAGCACTTACTATTCCCTCTGCCTGGAATGGTCTTCCCAGGTATTGGCATAGCTTCTTCCTCACCTCCAACCAGTCTTTGTGCAAATGTAACCTTCGCTCATCTTCCTACTGCCTACTGCTTTCTCTCTCTTTAGAAAACTCCCATCTTCGGGCGCCTGGGTGGCTCCGTGGGTTAAGCCGCTGCCTTCGGCTCAGGTCATGATCTCAGGGTCCTGGGATCAAGCGCCGCATCGGGCTCTCTGCTCAGCGGGGAGCCTGCTTCCTCCTCTCTCTCTGCCTGCCTCTCTGCCTACTTGTGATCTCTCTCTCTCTGTCAAATAAATAAATAAAAATATAAAATATATATATTAAAAAAAAACAAAAACTTCCATCTTCTCCTACATTATCTAATTTACACACTGATCCTGTCTATTGCGTTTCTCTCCCCTAATATAATGTTAAACCGTCAAGAGAGTAGAGATTTTTGTTTCATTCGCTGCTATATTCCCAGAACATAGAACATGGCAAACAACCCACAGGCCAAAGCCAGCCCACAGCTTGCTTCTGTGTATGGTCCATGAGCTAAAAATGGTATTTACATTTCTGGGACCCCAGAATCCATGTCTGAGCCATGTGACTTGATGCCTAAGGCAGAGCTGAGTGGACCTGTAGACACCCAGCCTCGGCCAATCAGATTTTCTCTCCTGGAAGCTGGAATTCAGATTGTTTTCCTAGACTGAGGAACCAAGGCTGTCATTTTTTTTTCCCCCAGTGGAAATGGCTTGCCATGTACGCACCAAAGCTGGCTACAAAAAGAAGAATAAAGTGGACAAGTGAGCCTCAGAAGAAAAGGGCTGGGAACACTTGTGTAGAGCCTTGAGAAGATTCATCCCATGCATATTTAACTTATGCAAATCCAGCTGTACATGCTTGGGGAAGAAACCAGAATCAGAAAAATAAGTGTCATGGCCCAGGAATTCCTTCCTGCTCTTTGACTCAAGTTTTGTGTATGCCCAGGGGCAGCATGAGAAGGAAAGATACAATTCTTTTGTTTCCCAAATCATTTTCAGGTTCTCTGGCCACTTTAATGTGTAAAGACAGGTATTTCTATTTTTAAAATTTTTGTTACTATTATTACTACTATTATTATTTTAAGTAGGCTTCTTGCCCAGCATGGAGCCCAGAGTGGGGCTTGGAGACCTAAGCTGAGATCAAGAGTTAGACACTTAACCTACAGAGCCACCCAGGTGCCCCATAGGTATTTTTAAAAAATATATAATATGGGCTCCTGGGAGTTGTAGTTTAGTCCACTGGCACTGCTGTGGCTCGATGCTGGCCTCTGTCTGTGGCATGTGCCACCGTGGGACTCAAGAACAGCCCATGGACGAATTCTATGAAGAGGTGGAGATTAGGGTCATACGGCAGGCGTGGCCGTGTTTGGATTTCCAACAGCCACTCTGCGGGACTCTCATGGAAGGTAGGCCCAGAGTGTAGTATTTCTCAGTGACCGTGATGACAGAAGCCCAATGCAAATATGATCACTCTGAGGCCATGGGATCCTCCAGCTGGGATTTCCAGAATTCCTTTGAAGGGAGAAACTGGAACAAAAATCCCCAGATTCTAAGACACCACAGGAAGATTCACCTGGAGACAGAGGGTCTATGAGTGTCAGGAACATGCAAAATCCTTCAGGACAAAAAGGCAGTCTAACCTTGCACTAGTCCGAAGTCTTTTGAGTGTATCTGTTGGGGAAACAGCTTCGGGGCCAAGGGCAATCTTGTTACGTATCAGCAAATACACACAGGAGAGAAGCCAATCAGTGCAAGGAGTGCTAGAAAAACTCTAGTCAATGGGGTAGTCTGGCCATTAGTGAGAGAACCCACACTGGACAGAAACCCTATGAGTAGGCTATTTGTCAGAGAAGCTTCAGAAATCAAACCTTGCTGTTCATACAAGAGTCCATAGTGGTGAAAAGCCCTATAGATATGGCCAGTGTGGAAAAGCCTTCAGTCAGAAAGGAAGGTGAATTGGTCACATCAGAGTCCACACAGGCCTGAAACTCTATGCCTGTATGAAGCGTAAGGAGAGTTTCCACACCAGGGAGCATCTGTCTCCTGCAAGGCAAAATTCACACAAGAGAGACACCCCAGTTGTGTGTCCCATGTGGGAAAAGCTTCACTCAGAGAGGGAGTGTGGCTGTGCACCAGAGAAGCTACTCAAAAGACTCACCCTTCGATCACTTTCTTCAAAGGAGGTTCTCTTTATGAATTAAAAGTACAAAATCCTCAGATCAAGCAACCCATCCAATTCTACAGAATGAATGGAGACTCTTTCAGAAAGACCATCACTGAGTTGGGCAAACTGATTTTTCTCCTTTCCCCCAAACGAGTATGAAAAGTAAATGTCTTGTTTATAATCATTAACCCCCCAAAAATCAAATAAAATATACAATATGGCCCTTCAGCACAATCCTACTGCATTCATCCAGGTCTCAATTGAAACACAGCCACCTGGTCTACCTCCGGGAAGGAAGACCTTCTAGAGTAGATTTAGGAAATCAGGATATGCTAGCTTTCAATGAGGGACTCGAGTATATTGAATTTTATGAATTATTCAAGGAATTACTCAAGAACATTCACTAGGAGAGATTTTTGTTCACCCGATGACTTCCAGAGCTGATCCCCTACTCATGAGACCCAACCATGGCTGTCATGTTCACGATCACTTTCCAAGTTCTCAGCACTAGATCCTCGTGAGGTTTGGCATTACTCCCTGTCCCAAAGGCTCATGATCTACCCCTGCGTCCTCCCAAGAATTGCCGTTGGGGATTTAGTTAGTATGAAGTAGATTCCTGGACTAGGGGAGCCTGGGAGACTCAGTCCGTTAAGCATCAGGTCATGATCCCTGGGTTCTGGGATTGAGTCCCGCAATTAGGCTCCCTGCTCAGCAGGGATCCTGCTTCTCCCCACCCCCGCTGCCTATCCCCCTGCTCATGCTTTCTCCTTCTCTTAAGTAAATAAATAAAATGCTTTTAAAAAATGAAAGAACCTGGACTTAAATTGCTCCGCTTGAATTCCTACAATAGCCTGCCCCTTTCTAAGCCCATCTGTTGAGTTCCTATACCCTGCAACCTGAGGGGGTCAGTGCAACTGACACGTGGGCTGTGTCCCACAAATGGAGACTCACGCGACATAGTTGATGGCACTAAAGGTGTTGGTCAGTTGGCGCATGTGTTTTACTTTGCCCAGCAGAACATCAGGGTTCTTCGTCTTATCATAATCCAAGAAATTAAATTCTGTTTTGTGGTCCGTGGAAAACTGAACGGCAGCAAACTAGAAAAAGAAGGAAGAAATGAAATATCGCTTCCTATCCCTTCCTATTTGTCTGCTCCGATCTATTTCTTTGTTTTTTTTTTCCTTTTAAAAAGATTTTATTTATTTATTTGACAGACAGAGATCACAAGTAGGCCGAGAGGCAGACAGAGAGAGAGGAGGAAGCAGGCTCCCCGCTGAGCAGAGAGCCCGATGCGGGGCTCGATCCCAGGACCCGGAGATCACGACCTGAGCCGAAGGCAGAGGCTTTAACCCACTGAGCCACCCAGGCGCCCCCCACTTTATTTTTAAGTAGTCTCTAGGGGCTCAAACTCATAACCCCCTTGCCCTTCCAACTGTGCCAGCCAGGGGCCCCTTCTAGTCAATTTCTTATCTGGGACCTAGTAACCCAACCCCACATTCCTGCCTCAGAGCATTTTTTTTTTTGAAAATGAAGTAATATATACACAAACACAGAAATAAAATTAACTAAACCCCTGATCCCTTATGTAGTGCCATCTGCTAAACTCCTATCCTCTGGGGATGGTTCTGCTGAGGGACCCCGCTAAGCTGGACACAGCTGGTTGGGCCACACACGCCACTCAGCGGAGGCTAGGCCGGTGAGAATCTATTCTCCAGGAGTTTGAAATTTGCAAAGGGAGGGGTTGGTGGAGAGGACGAGAAAACCCTCCTGAAAATTTAACTTGCGAGCTTAGGAGCTTTCCACAGGCCCATGTGATCCAAAGAAGCGGAGGGGGTCCGTGTGTGGCGAGAGAGGAGGGAAGCAAAAGCCAGAACGAAACAGAAATGAGAACTAACGAGAATCCCAGACACTTTCCACTTCCTAGTTTCTTGTCTCTTCCAGAAGTCCAGTCCAACTACGCCTTTAGGTTCTGAAGACACCTCATAGTAAATTTTTTCTTTTATGCCTTAAGTTAGCTCAAGCAGGCATCTATTGCCTACGATCAGAACTAATTAATCTATTTACCTGGTAGGAAGAGTTGCTGAGTTTCTTCATCACATCCTTCATGAAGTCCACAATTTTCTGAAATTCATCTGTCTGCAAGCTCATTGAGCCATCAAACAGGAACACCAAGTCCACGTTGCCCTTTATACATTCTAGAGAGGCCAGACACAAAGGGACTCGGTGAAGTGTCTCCATGGGTTGGCGGGTCCATGCTGTTTCCATTATACGGGCAGCTACGTGGGAGAGATTTTTACTCACTGAATCCCCAGCTCCTTACCCTGATAACCAGGGCGCCCTTGCAGCACAGGACCCTTCAGATTCTGGTGGAAAATGTAACACAAGCCACTTAGGTAGACATTCTGGTCGCACGTCCGAGATAGCCCAGGATCACATGCCTGAAAGAAGCAAATGTTCAAACAAAGGGCTGGGGTGGGTCTTCCTCTGTGTCTTCTGGGCCCCTCAGCCAAGAACAACAACCTGCAGAGTCACCACCCCCGACCTCACTCCCTACAACCAACAGGTGACCAAGGCAAGGTCTTAGAGCTGCCTCTCCAGCCCTACTACCAAAGCTGTGTGCCAGGGGAGGCTCACTGCCTACAGGATAGAGTCTAAGCTCCTGAGCTGGGCATTCATACTGTTTACAGTTGGACTCTCTCCTACATGTCCAGGCCTATCCCCTTCCATTCCCAATCACATCTTGTTTTTAAGGCAAATCACCCACTATTTCCAGAATATACAATATTATTTCTTTCATTTATGACGATCTTTCCTGCCAGACTGCAATTTCTCGAAAGTCCGGGCTCATGTTATCTTTATCACTCGCTTGTCTGACCCTGTAGGAGCCTAGCACGTTGGCTGGCATGTAAAAGTAGCTAAGTAAACAAGTCTCAGTCGATGCTAGCTACGTGCTTCACTTAGCCAGCCGTCTGTCTCTCATCCACCTCTGTCAGGAGACGCTGCTGGGGTGAACGGTCAAAACCAGTGGGCTTGGAACCAAAGGGAAACTCAATTCTCATCCTGGCTCTACCTCTTTAAAACCATGTGACCTTGGTCAAGCCTCTTAAGCCCTTGGGTCTCGTTTCCTTGTGTGTAAAATGTGTATAAGGATCCCTGATCCTTCCCGAGTGACTGAAGGTTAAAAAAGAGAACTTTAGGCATTTGCGCATCACTTCCCAATTTCTGGGCATATGATGCAGACTAGTATTTATTTAATGCTTTATTTACTTCAAAATTTTTTAAAATTTAAATCGTAGCCTCGTCTCAAGAAATCTGATCCAAGACATCATTTATTTGATGTGTCGTATATTTTTCCCAACAAACTATTAAATAAAAATATAATTATAAAACGTGAAAAGTCTGTGTACCACCAAAATTCATCTCTGTATGTCAATGGCCACAGTTCATATTTGGAAAAAGAACGACATATGTAAGGTCTCAAAAACAGCTGGCTCACACTTGGGTTTTTAATGAACGTGGATTGAATGGGAATCTTCTGATGCCTGTAATCTTCTGTAGGATCTTTACTCAACTTTCCCATCTGTCTTTCTTAGCATTGACTGATACCACACTACCCAAGATTCTTACCAAAAGCTTTCCGCTTGTGAAGTCTGTCGCCAAGGTCATTCCCAAGTACTTGGAGGTATAACTGGAACCTGTAGGCAGCGGGAGGTGGGTCTGGAGGAGCTTAGGTAATCCAGGTGTGGTGGGATCAGCCTCAGCTTCACTGGGACACCATTCCTCCCAGGCCCCTGACCAGTTACTCACCACTCAGGCTTACTGGTAGGCAGTGGCCAGAGTCAGGATGGCACTGATAGAGGCTTCCTGTGCTGTTCCCCTCACCTGGAGCTCCCACGACAACCCTGATGAGAAATCTCACCGGTGAGATGGGAATCATTCCGTCCTCACCCACCCACTCCTACCCATTAGGGGTTTCAGATCCACAAATATCTCAGAACATTGCAGCTAGTCCCTTTCAGGGAGGCTCCTCAGCCCCTACCTCTTCCCTATCGAATACATCAAACTTCTAGAAAGGTAAGAATCTTTTTCATTCATAGTCTAGAAAAACAGGACCAGAGACTGATGTGCCAGAAGGTCAAATTATGAGTTCATTCAATGAGTCATCAATTCAAAAGTCATTTCTGGGGGAGCGCCTGGGTGGCTTAGCCCGTTAAATGGTTAAGCATTTGCCTTCAGCTCAGGACATGGTCCCAGGGTCCTGGGTTAAGCCCTGCGTTGGGCTCCCTGCTCACTGGGGAGCCTGCTTCTCCCTCTCCCTCGGCCCTTCCTCTCTGCCAGTGATCTCACTGTCTCTCTCAAATAAATAAATAAAATCTTTCTAAAAAATCATTCATGTCATACTGACTACTTGCTAGGCTGGGGCATGTACTAGGGATGAGGGAGAAAAAGAAAGACCCCAAATCCCCGCCATCAAGGCGCTCTCTGTCTAGTCAGAGCCCCCATGGGGAATCTGGAAGGGTTGCGAAGCCTTTTAGGGGCGTGATAGCTCCCCTTTTATCAGGCACCTGTGTGGGGATTTAACGCCGACGGTCCTGTTCTTGTCTGGGAGGCCTCGCTGCTGTTGCTGAGAGATCCCACCGTGACTTCCACCCAGGAAGACCCTGGGCCCTCCCAGTTCCCCGGATCTGGCCCACCTCGGGTGCTGGCGTCCTGGTGCCCCGTCCTGGCTCTGCGGGGCCAGGGAGGGCCTGGGGCCACAGCTCACCCGTCTCCAGCCTGCAGGACGCGGTACCCGAAATGCCTCCCGGCGCGTGGGAAGGAGAAGTTTTGCACGTGCCGCACTTCCAGATTGTAGCCGGAGGCCCTGGCTGAGGGGGACCAGGGGCTGCGGTCACCGCTTCCGGCCGGCCAGTCCCCTGCACGTGCCCCCAGAGCCGCCAGTGCGGTCGGGCCGTGGCCACGTGTCCCCGGGGGGCGGCCGACCCGGGAAGACCTGGCTTCTTCCTCCGGGCGCGCCAGCCACGAGCTCTGCACCTCCCCCCTTGGGCTTCCCCTTTCAGGAACTTGACTCGGGGACACATCTGGGAGCAGCGACGCCTTCACCACCCCGAGCCCGCTCGGCCTCCCAGCAAAGAAGGCGGAGGTCCGTGGGACAGAGGCCGCGGGAAGGGGCCCCTCAGGCGATGGGGTTGCCCCTGGCAGGGCGCGTCTCCCCACACACCCACTTCTCCTTTGGGCCTGAGACCCGAGACACTGGCCTCAGGCTTCTGCCGCAGACTCATGGTTTCAGGATCCCCGATCTCCGTGGGGCTGCTTCTCGTCTAATGCTCCCTGCTGCCCGCGCCGCCACGCAGCGCTCTGCCTTCCGTCAGCTCTCAGACTCCCCCATGTCACCCCCGACCTGAAGCAGCCCAAGCATCGTCTACAGGTCCCCAACTGTCCCTTTGGGCTCCACTGTCCTTCCAGGCATCGGGCTTCCTTCCGCAGCATCCTGGATGGCAGAGCAGCCGCCCGGCCATTTGTTCCATCAAACAGACCGAGGCGCAGAAAGTGGAAAGGGCTGTGATGGTGGCCCGTGGTCGCCCCTCCGGCGGGACCAGACCCCAGCCACGGCTGCAGGTGCCCATTAGCCACTTGCCTCCCTTTAAGACAGCACTCCGCTTCTCTGTTGCCACCTGTGTCTCCCTCTCTGCCTCCGCCCAGAACGTGCCTCAACTGTGGACTCTGGACTTTCTTTCCTTTCCCTGTTCCCTCCAAGATGCCTGAGCCTCACCGTCACCTGCGGCCCGTCCCCCACGGCAGCTGCTCGTTTACTCCAGTTCCACAAAGCCCGGCTGTCTCTGGCCACACATACATGTCCCTTCCCTTCCCGGCCCCTTCCCCTTGCCTACCAAAGAGAAAAAGCCCACACAGCAGTAGCCTCATGACGGTGACGCAGGAGTTCATCTTTCCAGCGGCTGGAGGGACCTAATCCAACACTCTGGTTTCAGAGAGTCCTGGGGATTTGCTGGCAACCCAGACAGCGTGAAAGAAGGAAATGATGATGCCCCAGGGCCTCTTACAGTGGGACTTTCTCACACAGGCGACAGGCTGGTGACACTGGGTGGGGGTGAGCCTGCAGGGGTTGTGAAACCACAGGGGTTGAGAGGAAGTATAAGCAGGTTAGAGACACTTCCTGTGCCCGCCTGAGTTTTCACAGCATCCAGGAGCAGACAACCAGTAGGCAGACGTCTGCTTGCCCTGCCCAGGAGCTGCTGATCCCTGGTCTTTCACTAACACGCAAACTGAAGACTCTAAAGCTCAGCAGAAGACTCGCCGAAGAAGCCGTGGTACAATCATAAATGAATGCCACCAAAAAAAAAAAGGGGGGGGTCGCCTGGGGGGCTCAGTGGGTTGAGGCCTCTGCCTTCGGCTCAGGTCATGATCCCAGGGTCCTGGGCTCGAGTCCCGCATCAGGCTCTCTGCTGAGCGGGGAGCCTGCTTCCTCCTCTCTCTCTCTCTGCCTCTCTGCCTCCTTGTGATCTCTCTCTGTGTGTCAAATACATAAATAAAATCTTCAAAAAAATGAGAGCGAAAGGAAGAAAAAATATGTCAGTAGGAAAAGGGAAGAAAGACCTCGTTTTCTCTTGACATTGCCGGATGCCCATAAGGCACCGACGGAGAAAAAGAGCAAGTTACAGATGGTGTATTTAGCAACTTATTTCTATTCAAAAAACAGAATAAGAATATCCACAGAACAGGAGAAAATATTGGCAAATCCTGTATCTGCTATGGACTTGTATCTAGAATATACACAGAACGCTCGTAACTCAACAGTAAAAAGATAAATGATCCAGCGTTTCAAATGGGCAAAGAATTTAAATACACATTTCCCCGAGGATGATATATAAGATTTTATTTTATTTATTTTAGAGAGCGAGCGAGCCCGCGAGTTAGGGGAGGGGTGAGGGACAAGCAGACTCTCCACTGAGTGCGGAGCCTGACACGGGGCTCAGCTCTGGGCTCCTCCATCCCAGGGACACGGAGATCATGACCTGAGCTAAAACCAAGAGTCAGATGCTTAGCTGACTGAGCCACCCAGGTGCCCCTGGGTGACGATAGGTAAACAGGATGATAAGGCAAATAGCAAGTCACAGAGAAAAGATGTTCAGTATCATCAGTCCTTAGGGAAATGCAAATCAAAACCAAAATAAGATACCACACGGCTAGAATAAGAAAGAAAGAAAAGAACACAGATCGATGAGGCTGTAGAGAAATCGGAGCCCCTGTCCATTGCCGGACGGATGTAAAATGGTGCTGCTGCTGTGGGAAACTGTCTGACAGTTTCTCAAAAGAAGTTAAACATAGAGTTACTACACAGCCTAGCAATTCTAAAAGAATGGAAAATGGACGTTCATACAAAACGTTCATACAAAAATGTATCCAATACTCATAGCAGCTTTATTCCTATTAGCCCCAAACTGGAAACAATGAAAATGTCTATCAACTGATGAACAGATCAAGAAAATGGACTCTATCCACACGATGGATTATTACTCAACCATAAAAAGGAATGAAGCACTGATTCATGCCTTAAAGGGGACAAACCTTGAAAACCTTACACTAAGCACATACTGTGTGATTCCATTTAAGTGAAATGTCCAGAATGGGTAGATCTACAGAGATAAAAAATAGATGAATGGAGGGGTGCCTGGGGGGCTCAGTGGGTTAAAGCCGCTGCCTTCGGCTCAGGTCGTGATCCCAGGGTCCTGGGATCCAGCCCCGCATCGGGCTCTCTGCTCAGCAGGGAGCCTGCTTCCCCCTCTCTCTCTGCCCGCCTCTCTGCCTACTTGTGATCTCTGTCTGTCAAATAAATAAATAAAATCTTGAAAAAAAATAGATTAATGGTTGCCAGGATGGGTGGGGGGAGTGGGGAATGAGGAGTGACTGCTAATAGGAGTGACTTGTATCTAGAATATACAAAGAACTCTCGTAACTCAATAGGTATAAGGTTCCTTCTTGGGGTGGTGAAATGTTCTGTAATTAGTGGTGATGATTGTGCAACTTTATGAATATATTAAAAACCACTGAATGGGGCGCCTGGCTGGCTCAGTCGGAAGAGCATTTGACTCTTGATCTTGGGGTTGTGATTTTGAGCTCCATGTGGGGGGGTAGAGATTACTTGAAATTTTAAAAAAATCCTTAAAAACCACTGACTTGTACACTTATTTTTAAATGGCAAAGTTTGGGGCACCTGGGTGGCTCAGTCAGTTGAGCGGCTGCCTTCAGCTCAGGTCATGATCTCAGGGTCCTGGGATTGAGCCCCACATCGGGCTCTCCACTCAGTGGTGAGTCCGCTTCTTCCTCTGCCTCTGTGATCTCTCTTGCTTTCGCTCTAATAAATAAATAAATAAAGTCTTTAAAATGGCAAAGTTTATGGTATGTGAATTCTATCTTAAGGGGCGCCTGGGTGGCTCAGTGGGTTAAAGCCTCTGCCTTTGACCCAGGTCATGATCTCAGGGTCCTGGGATCAAGCCCCGCATCAGGCTCTCTGCTCAGTGGGAAGCCTGCTTCTCCTGCTCTCTCTGCCTGCCTCTCTGCCTACTTGTGATCTCTGTCAAATAAATAAATAAAATCTTAAAAAAAAGAGAGAGAGAGAGAAAGAAAATCAAAGGGGAAGTGGCTCAGTCCCTTAGGCATCCGAAGCTTGGTCAGGGCTCGGGTCTTGATCTCAAGGTTGTAAGTTCAAGCCCCACAATGGCCTCCACACTGGGTGTGGAACCTACTTAAAAAAACGAAAGAAAAAAAAGAGAAAAGAAAAATAGGAGTTGAAACTGTGTGTGTGTGTGTGTGTGTGTGTGTGCGCTTGTGTGTGTAAAATCCGAAAGGACACACAACCAAACTCCGAACAGTGGTTATTTCTAAAAGAATAAGGTTTTCATGTTTCTGTATTGCTTGAATTTTTTTTTAACAATGAGGATGTATAACTTACGTAAGTTTAGAAAATAAAAAATAATTAAAAACACAACAGAATAGAGGAACTTGTATTTGTTTCTGGGAAAGTGGGAACCCCTTCAGATTCTCCCTGTGTGGTGAGGAAGTCCTGTTTAGCTCGCAAGGCCCCTTCTAGTGTCATGGTCCGTGGGCTGTTTTTGCAGACACATTATCTCTCATCTGCTGGTAGGTGGCTGCAGTGTGAGAAGTTGCATCCTGATACTTAGATAATATCAGGTAGTCTTTTTCAAATTCAGCTAAAATCAGATAATTCAGGCTGGCTGCTTTGATCCTCTGTATGACAGTTACGGTTTGTATCTAATCAAATTCTTTTGTGTCCTTCTGAAACTACAAAAAAAGAATACACATTTAAAAATTCAGACACAGGGGTGCCTGGGTGGTTCAGTGGGTTAAAGCCTCTGCCTTCAGCTCAGGTCATGATCTCAGGGTCCTGGGATTGAGCCCCGCATCAGGCTCTCTGCTCAGTGGGAACCTGCTTCCTCCTCTCTCTCTCTCTGCCTGCTTGTGATCTCTGTCAAATCAATAAATAAAATCTTTTAAAAAATAATTCAGACACCACAGGAATGTGTAAAGTAAAAGGATGAACAATCTCTTTTAATATCCACCCCCCCACACATACCCTAAATCTCAAAAATAACCACCGGCAACAATTTGGAACTGTACCTTCTTCGTGACAGAAAAAAAATTGTTAGTTCTAGTAATCAACCATACAGGTTGAACCTGTTTGGAGAAACTGTTAATTATCTCGCCACAGAACATCTAACTAGAATTAATAGTCAAATTGTCCCCTTCCAGAGTGAAGGTTTTCCTTTGGACTGTCTTCAAAATTTAAATTCTTTTTTTTTTAAGGTTTTATTTATTTATTTGACAGACAGAGATCACAAGTAGGCAGAGAGGCAGGCAGAGAGAGAGAGAGGAGGAAGCAGGCTCCCCGCTGAACAGAGAGCCCAACGCGGGGCTCGATCTCAGGACCCTGGGATGATGACCTGAGCCGAAGGCAGAGGCTTTAACCCACTGAGCCACCCAGGCATCCCTTAAATTCTTTTTTTAAAAAGATTTTTATTGGGTGGAGTTATGGACATTGGGGAGGGTATGTGCTTTGGTGAGTGCTGTGAAGTGTGTAAACCTGGCGATTCACAGACCTGTACCCCTGGGGATAAAAATGTATGTTTATAAAAATAAAAAATTTTAAAAAAAGATTTTTATTTATTTATTGGACAGAGAGAGAGATTACAAGTAGGCAGAGAGGCAGGCGGGATGGGTGGGAGCAGGCTCCCCACTGAGCAGAGCCTGAAGCAGGACTCGATTCCAGGACCCTGAGAGAGATCATGACCTGAGCCAAAGGCAGAGGCTTAACCCGCTGAGCCACCCAGGCATCCCAAAATTTAAATTCTTAAATTAGGGTGTAAGTGTATAGAAACTTCAGATGTATCAGTCATAACACCTGGAATAGAAGGAATTCAGGGGGGCGCCTGGGTGGTTCAGTGGGTTAAAGCCTCTGCCTTCAGCTCAGGTTGTGATTTCAGGGTCCTGGGATGGAGGCCCACATCAGGCTCTCTGGGAGCCTGCTTCCCCCTCTCTCTCTGCCTGCCTCTCTGTCTACTTGTGATCTCTGTCAAATAAATAAAAAGAAATCTTTTAAAAATATAAAAAATATTTTTTTAAAAAAAGAAGGAATTCAGGAAATGATCCCAAGGTCACCACTGCTTGGGTTGTAGCTTAGCTTATGCTTCAGTAGGCAAACGCGCTCATTTACATATTTATCAGATTCTGGTTTTCAGCTTAAAAGAACAGAAGAATGGTTTTTTTCCCCTTCTGCTTGAGGACTGTAAGGTTGAGGAAGCTATAAAAGCGTAAGGAGGCCCCCAAGGATTCTAGGGTGTCGTGGCTCCATGTTGGAGAGAGAAGGTGACTTCGCTGAGGAGCCGGGGTGCAGAGATCTCAGGCTGGGGCCCGGTGGGGAAGTGCTGAGGCACGACTTTCCTTACACACACACACACACACACACACACACACACACACTTCATTAGTCCTGGGCCCTCATCAACCGTCACTTCTCCGAGGACCCACTCAGGTCTCTCTAGTCCGTGTGTTCAAATCCCCACCAGTTCCCATGGGAACAATTCACAACCACGACAGCTCTTTCTTCCTTCACTCTTCTGCCTCCAGAGAAGGTTCTGCCTCCTGGGGAATTCCAAATTAACCTCAAGAAACCTGAGCATGTCTCTCTTAGGCTTTCAAAACTCAGAGGAGTGCCCCTTTTGCATACACAAGATCACGTCCAAGTTTATCGGCATGGCTTTCAAGGGCCTCACTGTCTCTCCGGACTCCGTGCTCTAACTTAGCTAGCCAATGACTCATCAGGGTTTAAACAGACCAAGTATCTAGAGAGGATTCTATGAAACTCAGAGCGTCGGCCATATTGCCAGCCCGTCTTGAGGAAATGGGCTTCAGTAGGTGCTTTCTGCTTGATGTTATCTCGCCTGCATCAAATGAACAGTACGAAACCGACTGTGCTGGGGCGCCTGGCTGGCTCAGGTAGTGGAGTGTGTGCGACTTTTGACCTCGGGGGTGTGAGTTTGAGACCCACGCTGGGTGTAGAGATTACTTAAAAATAAAATTACTTAAAAATTTTAAAAAATAAAATAAATAAAAGGAAAAGAAACTGATGGTGCTGGCATGGTGACGACAGCTGGCCATCCCCAAGGTCAGTGCTCAGGGCGAAGGTCGCCTCAGATAGACTTAACCCAAGAGATGCCAGCTCTCTTTGGGATGGCTTGATTGTTCCACTTACCTGACAGTTCCAGTGTTCCATGGAGGCGGACTCAAACATATGATCTCATGGGGGAGTGACAAATGAGACTCTCAACTGGGAGGTTCTGGGGTACCAGAATCTGTGCATCTAAGATGCTCTCAGCAGCCTGGATGGCTCAGGTCTTTTGTGTCCTTTGTCGGGTACAATGATTTCAGTTATGCCTTATTTTTCTAAGTGTTCATCTGAAAACAATGAGAATTTTCTCTTGCTCCACTCGAGAGAGGAAACAAGACTGTGTGTCCAGCCGCCTCTCGTCTTCATCACCGCTCATCCCCTGGCCCGAGCGACCATCCGCTTGTGCCTAGACTTTGTGGCAGTCCCCTGAATGGTCCCTCTGCTTCTAAG
Source organism: Mustela erminea (assembly GCF_009829155.1). NCBI lineage: Eukaryota > Metazoa > Chordata > Mammalia > Carnivora > Mustelidae > Mustela > Mustela erminea. The sequence goes on from NC_045633.1 coordinate 957,808, forward strand.
CTTGTCTCTGCTGTAGTCTGCTCTCCACACAGCAGCCAGAGAGATCCTTTAAAAATATAGACCAGATCATTTTATTCTCTTGCTCAAAACCCTCCAGTTTCTGTTCTGAAGGGAGCCAACTGATTGCTAACCTGCCACCAACTTATTATTTAATTTCATACATTAAGTTAAATCTATTATTTAATTTGGGCCTCCACTTTCAATTCCCCAACCTCTCTTTCTTGGACAATACAGCTTTTTGCTCCGAAGAGTCTAGATCCTGGAAAGCAAAAGCCTCTTCATTGTCTTTAGCAGCAAGAGGAGCCCCAAGCAGTCACTCATCAGTAAATATTTGCTGACTACATATTTGTCTACTAGGCTCCACGCACTGTTTTATGTACTGGGGATACAGCAGTGATAAAGCTGTCCTGGCAGAGTTTATATTGTAATACGGAAGATGGACAATAACCCAGGTGGATAAGTAAATTGGATAGTATAAGCAGAAGCCCACAAGTGCTAAGGAGCAAAATTAAAAGGAGATGATGCAGGAATGAGTCATGAGGCTTTCTTGGGAAAGCCAAGCAAAAGAATGGCAAGTGCAAAGGCCCTGAGGCAGAGGTATGATGGAATGAGCAAAGAGCCACGACAGCAGTGTAGTTGAAAAGGAGTGAGCAAGAGGGGGACTGGGTTTCAGAGAGACAGTGAGATGACTGATAGGTTAAGGCTTTCTGGGCTACAGTGAGAACTCTGGCTTGTATTTTGAGTGAAATGGAGCAGCACTGGAGGGTTTTGAGCAAGAGAATAAAATGATCTGGTCTATATTTTTAAAGGATCTCTCTGGCTGCTGTGTGGAGAGCAGACTACAGCAGAGACAAGCTTAGAAGCAGAGGGACCATTCAGGGGACTGCCACAAAGTCTAGGCACAAGCGGATGGTCGCTCGGGCCAGGGGATGAGCAGTGATGAAGACGAGAGGCGGCTGGACACACAGTCTCGTTTCCTCTCTCGAGTGGAGCAAGAGAAAATTCTCATTGTTTTCAGATGAACACTTAGAAAAACACAGAAACTGGAGGACGCAGAGGGGACGGGCCAGTTCGCAAGGGAGGAGAGAAGGGTGCCGACATACAGAGAAATGGATGCCATGAGAGAGAATCGTGAGGTCTGTGAACGAGGCGTGGCGATGGCTTGGAGGGCTGCCGCCATTCCTGATGGCCTCCTTAGTTCCAGTGCGGCCGTGCTGAGCCCTTTCCCTTGTGGTGCTTAAATGAATACAAGGTTGCATTACCTAAAGGCCTGGCAGCGGGGAGCCTCTGAGCTTGCTTGGGGACCAGGGGGCTCCCGGCTGATGTAGATGGCAGCAGGAAAAGCAAGCCGGGGCGTCCCCCGTACCCCACCGCCCCCACTCCACCAGCCCCGACTGCCTACGAACCCAGGACAAACCAGGGCAAAGTTCTCTTTTCAGATTCACCCCGAGGACTTGCTGGTGCAAAGGCAGCTGGTTGCCATCCACAGCAGCCTGCTAGCCGGGGCTCCCCACCCACCACTTCCTCCTGGGTAAATGATATAGGCCACTTTGGTCAGGATGGTTCTAGCAGAAACATCTGGTTCATCACAGCGCGCTTTCCCCTGCTTCCCACCTGCCAGGAAGTTAGAGGGAGAAACGACCCGGCAAAGGAGACTGGGCCTGGGGCGGGGGGGGGGGGGGGGGGGGGGTCACAAAGGCCCCGAGGGCCCCAGAGTGGGTGGGGCTGGGAGGCCACCCCCCTATTCCATGGCTCTTATGATCTCATGGCTAGGGGCACCAGGGCATTCTAAAGTTCTAGAAACTCTACTTGGGATTTTCTGAGGGAGGGCTGAGCTGAATGCACCACAGGCAGGGGTGTTCTGCCAGATGGCTCTCTTGAGTACTCACGGGCAGGCCATGGAGCTGACGGAAAGCAAACAAATACATTTGTCTAAAGGGTATCACGAAGCCCTTAGAAAAACCCAAATACCACCAGGTCTTCCAGGTGGCTGCAAGAGAGCCCCTTCTCCACCTCTTCAACAAAGGCTGAAGAAGGTTGTCCTTCGGTGCCAACCTCAGCCCAACTTTCCACATACTCCAAATTTCTCAGCAAAGAGAACTCGGCCGAGCTGGGGTGAAATGTCCACCCTGTGGGAACCAGCTACTGCCAAGGAAACAGGGTCCTAAACACAAACCAGCCTCTGGCCACCTCACCCCCAACCTTGGAAGTTCTTCGTTACCTGGGGCCAGCTCAAATCTCACTCCACAACTTTCTTTAGCTTCATGCCCTACTTTCCTCCCCACAATCTTCCACCAGCCTTTGCCTGGAACGTGCATTCCCCTCGACGCGTATCGAAACCGTCCCAGCCCGGAGGCCTCCGGCCAACTTTTGTGCCATCCTTTAGGATACCTTGGGTTAGAAGTGTTGTCCTAGGGGCCTGGGGAGCGCAGTCAGGTAAGTTCCGACTCCCGGTTTCAGCCCCGGTCATGACCTTGGAGTCATGGTCTTGGGATGGTGACCTGGGGGTGGTGAGATGGAGCCCAGCGTCAGGCTCCGCACTCGGCAGGGAGTCTGCTCGGGAACCTCTCTCTCCCCCACCCTCTGCCCCTCCTTTCTCTCTCTCAAGTACATAAATAAATAAGTGAAAATCTTTTGAAAAAAATAGTAACAAAATTTCAGATTTGAAAGGACTCTCAAATATCACCTAATTCAACTTTGGCCTACTGCACTCAAGTCTCTGATATCATCCTTCCTAGTAAATCTGCGACCAGGTTCTCCTGCCAGCCCTCCAGAGTCAGGATGCTCACGACTTCCCAAGGAGGTCCACTGCGTCTCCGTCGGCTCTGCTCATAGGAAAACAGTTTCTTGTATTACATGTGAGCTTGCCTCTCTGTGACTTCCATGCTTTAGACCTGGTTCTCTCCTAGCTGAAACGCCCGCGACAAATTCGTTCTCTTTCCCATCTGGAAGCCTCTTCAGAAGTGTGGACGCAGCTTATCAGTCTCTCTTCCAGGCTGAACAAGTATATCTAATATTCCCCTTAAGACAAAGTCTCAAGTCCTCTGACCATCCCAGGAGGAACACCTGTTAAAGCGATCCTCCTAAAATCTGGTGCCTTGAAATAAATGCAATGAAGATACTCAAGGAAATACTTTTTTTTTTTTTAAGATTTTATTTATTTATTTGACAGACAGAGACCACAACTAGGCAGAGAGGCAGGCAGACAGAGAGGGGGAAGTGTAAAGTTTTTTTCCGGCGAGATAAACACAACACCAGGCAAAGTGGGTGCAAGGCAAGATTTATTAAAAACGCTCTCCGGCGAAGTTTCAGGGCTCAGGAGAAGGGGAGCCGGGAAAGTTGTGCCGGGAGGAGGTGGGCACCCTCGGGCGAGGTTCTGCGACTCTGGAAAGCAGAGTGGGGGAAGTCGCGCCCAAGGCAGGGAGGAGGGGGCTTTTAAGAGGTCTTGGGGAAAGCTCAGGGGTCTTTTGGCAAGTTTCCCTTGTTTGGATATCCCGCCTGCTCATCGGGATCCCATTGGTCCACAGGAGCCCGGGGCGGGGGTCTCAGATTCCTGCTTGGGCCTTTGTTCTCCTGTCCGAGCTCAGGTCTTGTGGCGGGAACTTTCGCCATCCTTAGTAGCCCTTCCTGCCAGCCCAACAGGAAGCAGGCTCCCCGCTGAGCAGAGATCCCGATGTGGGGCTCGATCCCAGGACCCTGAGATCATGACCTGAGCAGAAGGCAGAGGCTTTAACCCACTGAGCCACCCAGGCACCCCTCAAGGAAATACTTTAATTAAAAAAGGGAAAAATAGGGACATGTGTGTGGCTCAGTCCGTTAAGCATCTGCCTTCAGCTCAAGTTATTATCCCAGGATCCTGGGATCGAGCCCCGCATAGGGCTCCCTGCTCAGTGGAAAGCCTGCTTCTCCCTCTCCCTCTGCCTGCTACTCCCCCTGCTTGTTCTATCTCTCTCTGTGTCAAGTAAATAAATAAAATCTTTTTTTTTAAAGGTTTTATTTATTTTGACACAGAGAGACACAGAGAGAGGGAACACAAGCAAGGGAGTAGGAGAAACAGGCTTCCTGTTGAGCAAGAGCCCAACGCAGGGCTGGAACCCAGGACCCTGGGATCATGACCTGAGCCAAAGGCAGACGCCCAACAACTGAGGCCCAAATAAAATCTTTTAAAAAATATAAAAGGAAAAAATAAATTGAATATCTAACAATAAGAAGTTGGTTATGCCAGTTAAGTAAACCCATTTTATGAACTACTACTCAGCCTTTAGCAAAATACGGTAGATTGACATGTACTGGCACAGAAAGATTGTCATGCGGATATAAGGAGAAGAAAAGCGAATTACTGGTGTGTGTCACATCTTTTTATTATTAGTAAGATTTTATTTATTTGAGAGAGAGCACAGAGGTGAGCTCCAAATATCAGGGCATCAATCTCTCACCTTACCACATTCTTTCCACATATTCATCAACAAAGTTCTCTAAGGCCTTCTCTGCACCAGAGCCCATGCTGGGCGTTGACCTCCTGGAATCCAGTGAGGTGTGGTCCTAGGTATGAGGACCTCACAGATGTCAGAGAAAATCTAGTGTGATAATTGCTAAAACAAGGAAATTTCAGGGTTATAGGGTCACAGGGGAGGGATTTCCTGAAGTCTTAAAGATAATAGGCTTTGTTGGGCATGAAGCGTTGTTGAGTAATTAACAGTGACTGGTGCAAAGGCCCTGAGGCAGAGAGAACTGTGCTGTGTTCTGTCCATCCCATACCCTACTCTACCCTAGTCCAAGTCGCCACCATCCTCTGCCACAGCATTCCTTTCCTGTCTGTCCTTGATATAGCAGCCAGAGTGATCTTTCAAAACCACAAATACAACCACGGCACCTCCCTGCTTAAAACCAATCCTGTGACTTCCCCTTTCTCTTAGGAAAAAAATTACAAAATTCCTTCACATGGCCCATTGGATCTTTTTAAAAAAATATTTTACTTATTTGAGAGAACGAATACGAGAGAGAGAGAGAGAGAGAAAGGGTGTAGACAAGCAGGGGAGGCAGAGGAGAAGAAGCAGGTTCTCTGCTTCTTTGAGCCCAATGGAGGGCTCGATCCTAGGACTCTGGGATCATGACCTGAGCTGAAGGCAGATGTCTTTACTGACTGAGCCACCCAGGCATCCCAACCTTGGGGGATCAGATCTTCCATCTAATCCATCAGGAAATCTGTTGGTTCCAGAATTCCCCAAATATGACCACTTATCATTATCTCTGATGCAACCACGTCACCATGGTCTCTCCCCTGGGTTTTGGCCAACCCAGTCCACTTTCACCCCAGCCAGAGTGACCATGTAACCCTTCTGGTCTCAACCATCCCATGGCTCCCGTCTTACCCAGAGCCAAAGCTAAAGGCCATACCATTGTCCAGGGGCCCTGTACACCCGGCCCTTCTTTGCCACTGTGATGTCACCTCCTCCTCCCTCACCCACTTGTCACCAACCACACTGGCCTCCACCCAACTCACGAGGCTTGCTCATCTTGGGGCCTTTGCCATGGGTGCTTTTCTGTCAAGAATGCTGTTTTGCCAGGTTATGCCATGAGTCCTTCCTCAGCACCTTCCAAATCACCTTCTCACTCTTTATCTCCCTCTCCGAACCTTCCATTCTCTGAGTTCTGCCATCACTCTGAGTCTCTGTCCTGCGTCTCTCTTGTTATTAGCAGTAACTCAGTATGGCTTCTCACATTTACCCCAAAGGCAAAGATGAAACTTCCTGCCCCATAAGGTGATGGAAGATGGTTAATAGTGTGAGGGGCCGTGAACATAGGTGTCAGTTCTGAAGTTTCCCAAGGTACAGCCTATTGCTGGCAGCCCCACAGAGCAAGCCCAGGGGAGGTGGGATTGGGAGCTGAGGCTATGCCTGGCCTGGGTCTGGCTCCGGGTCGGGGGCCGGCGATGGGAACACTGACCTGGATGTTGGGCCAGGGTGGTGGGGGCTGAGACCAATGGGGAATATTTTGACCTCTGGGGTTTTACTGCAGAGTAAAGTCAGATTACATCAGTCCTACAAAGACCTGTAAGGTGCTATGTCCTGTGCCATCTTCACCAATCTTGTGACGCACCTGTACGACCTCATTCCGTTCAGCTCTCTCCACTCAATGTGTACCAGTCATCCTGGCTGCCTTGATGCTCCTAGAATGCCCCAGGTATATTCCTGCCTCAGGGCCTTTGCACTTGCCATTCTCTGCCTGAAACACTCTTTCCCAGATATCTGCATGCTACTCTTCCCTTTATTCGGATCTTTACTTCAGAGTCACATCCACATACCAGATTTCCTACCCTCCCTGTCTTCAGACTTCATCGTTACCTCCTCGATATCTGTTCCTAACTAATCATTGATCTTACTTATTGCGATCTCTTTCCATCAGTATGTCAGCTCCGTGAGGACAGGGACTTCTGCCTGGAATTCACTGTTACAGCTTCAAGATCTAGTGCACCAAAGTTTTCAATAAATAGGGGGCACCTGGGTGGTTCTGTCCATAAAATGTCCAACTCCCGGTTTCAGCTCAGGTCATGATCTCAGGGTCATGTGATCAACCCCACGTCAGGCTCCACATTCAGCACAGAGTCTGCTTCAGATTCTTTCTCCCTCCTCCTCTGCCCCTCCCTGCCTGTGCTCTCTGTCAAATACATAAAATCTTTTTTTAAAAAGTTTTCAATAAGTATTTATGAATGATCCCAGGAGGGGTGTTGACATCGATTAATGACGGATTATTTTCACCCATTATGTCATTTCTTACTAGAAATACTAGGAATGATCCCGTTTTTGTTTTAAAAAGTTAAGAAGTATAAGCAAGAAGACAGCACACAGCCCCACTTGACCTGGAGGGGGTGACAGGGCGCCCCCTGGAGTTCAGTGTGAGGTAGTGGCTCCCCTCACACCTTGAAGGAAAATGTCTAAAATTCACTCTACTAAGTGTTGCGAACACTTCTGAGAGGAGGGATTTCTAGTTAACTTTATTCCTTTTTACTAAGCTACATTTTGTGATTTTTCTCCAATGACAGCATAATGATTGTGTAATAAGTTTTTTTGGCTTAGTCTACAGAGTATGCAACTCTTGATTTCAGGGTTGTAAGTTCGAGCCCCACCTTGAGTGCAGAGATTACTTAAAAATAAAGACTTTAGAAAAATTAAAAAATAGAAATAAAATAAAATGTTTTTTAAGTGCACTAAACAAAAAAAAGAAAAGAAAAGAAAAGAAAAAGTCTACTAAACTCACTGAAGTATTTTCGGTATACTAGAAAAACACTGAGTGTATAATTTACCACAATTTAAAAACTCTTTAAAGTGTGCTGAACCTGGGGCACCTGATTGGCTCAGCCAATAGAGCATATAGCTCCTGACCTTGGGGTTGTGAGTTTGAGCTCCACGTTGGGTGTTGAGATGACTTAAAAATAAAATCTTAGGGGCACCTGGGTGACTCAGTGGGTTAAAGCCTCTGCTTTCAGCTCTGGTCATGATCCCAGGTTCCTGGGATCGAGCCCCACATCGGGCTCTCTGTTCAGCAAGGAGCCTGCTTCCCCCTCTCTCTCTGCCTGCCTCTCTGCCTACTTGTGATCTCTGTCTGTCAAATAAATAAAATCTTTTAAAAAATAAAATAAAATCTTAAAAAAATAAAAACATAAAGTGTACTGAACCTTAAAGTGTAGTGTTATAACTGGAAACTATCATAATGCGAAAAAACTAACGAGCATTAGCCCCATTGCTTTTGTTGTATGTGAAAACCAAATGAAAGGCTCCTATTCAAACCGTCTTGCTCTTTAAAACCTCTCTCCTTTGTCTGCTTTCCCACCTCCAGGTCTGTACTCTTGCAATCTCTGACCCGTAAGTTTTTTTTTTTTTTTTTTTTTTAAGATTTATTTATTTATTTATTTGACAGAGAGCGATCACAAGTAGACAGAGAGGCAGGCAGAGAGAGAGAGGAAGGGAAGCAGGTCCCCCGCCGAGCAGAGAGCCCGACGCGGGACTCGATCCCAGGACCCCGAGATCATGACCCGAGCCGAAGGCAGCAGCTTAACCCACTGAGCCACCCAGGCGCCCCTGAAGTTTTAACCCAAGCCATAAACGTGGTTCACTGGCTCTCTCAGTGAAAAACAAGAACAAGATAAAAGGAATGCTTTCAGATGCTCATGACAGTCACAAGGATCGACCTCGAGAGGCACAAGCGTCTGCCGTCTGCTCAGGTCATGATCCCGGGGTCCTGGGACTGAGCCCGGAACTGGGCTCCCTGCTAGCAGGGAGTCTGCTTCTCCCTCTCCCTCTGCAGCTCCCCCTGCTTGTGCTCTCTTGCTTGCTCTCTCTTCCTCTCTGTCAAATAAATAAATAAAATCTTGAAAAAAAAAATCCAAACTGTCATAAATGCCAAGAGGAGAAAGTTCAAAGAACAAAGAGAGCATATTAACAGAGGCACTTGATCTAATCACATTCTGACCCAGGTGAGGTGACTACAGATGTAAGCAGAGTGTTTTCATTTTTCCCTTAGTAATAAGATCGGTCACAGGTACAATGTACTGAACACTTTATTTTTTTTTTTAAGATTTTATTTATTTGACACAGAGAGAGAGATCACAAGTAGGCAGAGAGGCAGGCAGAGAGGGGGGGAAGCAGGCTCCCAGCCAAGCAGAGAGAGCCCGATGCGGGGCTCCATCCCAGGACCCAGAGATCATGACCTGAGCCGAAGGCAGAGGCTTTAACCCACTGAACCACCCAGGTGCCCCCTATACTGAACATTTTACAAAGAAGGTTTCATAGTGGAGATTTTCATATGATCCTTATACCAGATCCTAAGCAGAGATGACCCTCATTTTACAGAAGGGGAAACTAAGATGTACAAAGGTGGTATCTCTTCTTTAAGGGCAGACAGCTCACTGACAGCTAATCCAACGTTCAGAAAAAATCCAGAGGTCTCTTGCTTCCATATATCTTGTTTTTTCATTATTTCGTTTACCTTTTAGTATTTTTAATTCTGAAATATAGCATCTTTTCCTTTTTTAAAAAATGTTGACATGCACTTTACAAAAAGAGCATGGGAAAAATAGATGTGCATGGTTTAAAGAACATCATGCAACTACACCCCAGACAAAGAACAGAAAACGGAACCCTAGGCCCCCTTCCCCAGAGATAACCCTATGCTAAATTTTGTTAATCATCCACACTCTTACTCTTTTTTTTTTAATTTTTAATTTTTTAACATATAATGTAGTATTAGCCCCAGGGGTACAGGTCTGTGAATCGCCAGGTTTACACACTTCACAGCACTCACCATAGCACATACCTTCCATAATCCAACCACCCTCTCCCTACCCACCCCCACCCCGGCAACCCTCAGTTTGTTTTGTGAGATTAAGAGTCTCTTATGGTTTGTCTCCCTCCCGATCCCAACTCTCTTACTCTTAAAAACGTTTTTTTTTTTTAATCATTTTGCATCTCTTATCAATATATTATTGCTTTGCCTGGTGTTAAACTTTGTATAAATGGCATCTTAGTTTATGGATTCTTCTGCAACGGGCTTCTTGCTCCCAACATTTTATCTTTGAGATTATCCATATTGATGATGTCTAGACCTATCATTCATTTTCACAGATAAACAATGTCCCATTGGGTAGTTGTACGATGATTTGTTTATATTTATATATTTATATTTATATTTTATATTTATATTTATAATGCGTTCCCTGTTAACAGACACACGGAAGACCACTGTTCTGGTTCTCCAGTCTTCTTTTTCTTTAGGAAGACAAAGGGACTTGTTTTTATTTTTTTTTTTAAATTCCAAGATGTTATAAGTTTTGTGAATTTAAATTCCAGCCCCTACTACATCCACACTAACAGTGGTGTACAATACTAGGTTCTGTCATTTATGTTAAGCTTACCAACGGCCAGGAACCATGTTAGGAGCTTCACACATATTTTAAAAATTTAATTCTCATAAACACTCCATCTGGTGTCTACCATTATCTTCAGGAGAAAGGACTATTTTATAGGTACTGAAAGTGGGGTTCCTAAAGGTTAGACAATTCGCCCAAGGTCATTAGGAGAGCCTAGACTGCAACTCAGTCTAATTTTAATGTTTGAGTTTCTTCCAGTTTACTACATGCCTTCACACTGTACTGGAGAATAATAATGACTTACGAGAAGAGCTATAAGTATCTCCTATATTTTTACATTTTTTTAAAGATTTTATTTATTTATTTGACAGAGAGAAAAAGCACAGGTAGGCAGACAGGCAGGCAGAGAGAGAGGGAAGCAGGTTCCCTGCTGAGCAGAGAGCCCGATGTGGGGCTGGATCCCAGGACCCTGAGATCATGACTTGAGCCAAAAGCAGAGGCTTAACCCACTGAGCCACCCAGGCGCCCCATTTTTACATTTTTAATTGTGGTAAAATATACATAACATAAAATTTACCGTCTTACCTCTTTTAAGTGTATAGTTCAGTAGTGTTCATTCTTCACATTGTTGTGTAATCAATCTCCAGAGCTCCTACATTCTTGCACGTGTCTCCTGGGGCACCTTTGCAGGAGTTTCTCTAGGGCATGTTTTATGGCTAGAACTGACGGGGGGTGGGTTTGCACATGTCTGATTTAATCAGTTAAAGCCAAGCTCTTTTACAAAATGGTTGTACCAATTTATAGTCTCATAGGCGGCTTGTTGTTGTTTTAAGTATGCAATACACTTAAATAGCAGGGAGCCTGCATCTCCCTCTGCCTGCTGCTCCCCTTGCTTGTGCTCATTAGCTCTCTCTCTCTGACAAATATATAAGTAAAATCTTTTTTTAAAAATTCAAAAAAAAAAAAAAAGGGCACCTGGGTGACTCAGTGGGTTAAAGCCTCTGCCTTTGGCTCAGGTCATGATCCCAGGGTCCTGGGATCGAGCCCCGCATCGGGCTCTCTGCTCAGCAGGGAACCTGCTTCCTCCTCTCTCTCTGTCTGCCTCTCGGCCTACTTGTAATCTCTGTCTGTTAAATAAATAAAATCTTTTAAAAATTTTTTTTCAAAAAAATTTAAGGTCCAAATGTTAAAGGAACAAGAAGATAATTCAGTGAAGAATCTCCCATCCAAAACCACCTCATTCCCTCCCCAGAGGCAATCAATTCACCAGTTTCTGGTGATTCTCCTCCCAGAAATATGCCACTGCATACATTTCCCCCTTTTACAACAAATAATAGTATCCTATAAATACTGCTCAGAAGTTTGCTTGTTTCTCTTAACAAACATCATAGACGATATAACCTGGTGGTCTTTGGAACAGGTTTGCTTGGATTCATATCCAGCTCCATTCTAAACTGGCTATGACCTTGAGTGGGTCATTTAATCTCTCTGTGCATTATATTCCTTATCTGTAAAACGTGGAAAGAATCCTAACTCAAAGGTTTTTTTAAGAACTAAGTTAGTTAATATACTAAAGCATTTAGAAAGATACCTCTTAGAATTGTAACTATTATCAATATAATTACATCAATGTTTTCTCATTCTGTTTTAGAGTTGCTTGGGTAGTCTATTATATAAATGTACCACGATTTATTTTAATCACAATTGATAAACATTTAAGTTCTTTCCAGTATGTTAATATTACAAGCAGCACAGAAATAACAAAACAAAAGAAAAGAACTCTATCATTTCCCACTCACAGCCCCTGAGTACATCTGGAGGATAAAGTCCTAGAACTGGAACTGCTGAGTCAAAGGTGTTATATAAAGTTGTGTTCTTAATAGATATTGGCAAATTGCTCTCAATGGACACATTACAGATTATCATATATACTAAGTTAAAGATCTATAGCCACTTTAGAACAGAACAAGATAAGCCACTTTGTTGCCCAGAAGTCAACTGATGCCCGAGAGGGAGAGTGACTCACAGTTAGTGGTGGACTTAAGAGTCTTAGAGGACTTTAAGATCTTATTCTTTACGCGTAATTTCGACCCCCCAGTGCGGGGCTGGAACTCAGACCCCGAGGTCAAGAGTCCCATGTTCTTCGGACTGAACCTGCCGGGCGCCCCTGAGTCTCGAAATTCTCTGAAGCGCATTTTAACGTTTCATTATTTTGTGGCTAGTGTTTGCTCGCTTAAGGGTAGTAGCTCCCTATCTAATTTCTCGTTATTCTTTCCGAATTTCCCCTGGGCTGTTTTCCTGTCCCGGGCTGGTCCCGAGCGCGGTCAAGCGACCCCGGACCACTGCGACCTGCGTGAGCTCCGCCAAGGGGCCGACTTCCCGAGCTTCGAAAACGCGGCCCCTGGGAACGGTCTCTAGGGGAGCAAAGTTCCGCCGGCCACGGCCCGGAGGGCGTTTACACGGCAGCGGGGCAGCGAGCCGCGGCGCCGGCGGGGAGGGTCGCCGGGGCCCGCGCCGCCCGTCACCGACCTGCGGACCGGAGGAAGCCCGCCTCTCGGGCGCGGAGCCCTCATTGGGCGGCACGGCTGTCAATCACCGGGACTATAAGTAGCGGAGCCGGCGGCCCCTCCCCCAGGACGGCGAGGAGCGCGCGGCGCGGCGGGAGTGCGGCGGCGCGGGTCGGCCGGGCGCGGGCGGGAACGTCTGCGGGGACGTCTGCGGGGACGTCTGCGGGTCGGCGGCCGCCGGCGTAGGAAGCAGCACCGCGCCCCGCTCCGCTCCGCTTCCCCCGGACCGGCAGGCGCCATGGCGGAGGCCGCGGGGACGGGCGCCGGCGGAGAGGCGGCGGCCGCGGCAGGCGCGGGCCCCGCGGGCTTGTCCCTGGGCCGGGGCTTCTCGAGCTACCGGCCCTTCGAGCCCCAGGCGCTGGGCCTGAGCCCGAGCTGGCGGCTGACGGGCTTCTCCGGCATGAAGGGCTGAGGCTGCAAGGTCCCCCAGGAGACGCTGCTCAAGCTCCTGGCGGGACTGACGCGGCCCGACGTGCGGCCGGCGCTGGGCCTGGGCCTGGGCCCGGGCCCGGGGGGGGCCCGGGACGAGCCGGCGCAGGAGGGAGGCCTGGCGGCCGGGGCCGAGCCCAGCGCCCCCTTTCCGGCGCTGGGCATTGGGATGGACTCGTGCGTCGTCCCGCTGAGGCACGGGGGCCTGTCGCTGGTGCAGACCACGGACTTCTTTTACCCGCTGGTGGACGATCCCTACATGATGGGGCGCATAGCGTGTGCCAACGTGCTGAGCGACCTGTACGCCATGGGCATCACCGAGTGCGACAACATGCTGATGCTGCTCAGCGTCAGCCAGAGCATGACCGAGGAGGAACGGGAAAAGGTCACGCCGCTCCTGGTCAGGGGCTTCCGCGACGCCGCCGAGGAAGGAGGCACCGCCGTGACCGGGGGACAGACGGTGGTGAACCCTTGGGTCATCGTCGGTGGGGTTGCCACTGTGGTGTGCCAGCCCAGCGAGCTCATCATGCCCGACAGCGCGGTAGTGGGGGACGTGCTCGTGTTGACCAAACCCTTAGGAACCCAGGTCGCGGTCAACGCCCACCAGTGGCTGGACAGCCCCGAGCGGTGGAGTAAAGTCAGTATGGTGGTCTCCAGGGAGGAGGTCGAGCTGGCCTACCAGGAGGCCATGTTCAGCATGGCCACCCTGAACCGGACGGCCGCCGGCTTAATGCACACGTTTAACGCGCACGCAGCCACCGATATCACAGGCTTCGGCATCCTGGGACACTCTCAGAACCTGGCCAAGCAACAGAGAAATGAGGTGTCGTTTGTGATTCATAATCTGCCCATTATTGCCAAGATGGCGGCCATCAGCAAGGCCAGTGGGCGCTTCGGGCTCCTTCAGGGAACCTCGGCGGAAACCTCCGGGGGATTGCTCATTTGTCTGCCAAGAGAACAGGCAGCTCGCTTTTGTTCCGAAATCAAATCTTCCAAGTACGGAGAGGGTCACCAGGCATGGATCGTCGGGATTGTGGAAAAGGGAAACCGGACAGCCCGGATCATTGACAAGCCTCGAGTTATTGAGGTCCTACCTCGCGGGGCTGCTGCTGCTGCTGTCGCTCCTGACAATTCCAATGCCTCCTCGGAGCCGAGTTCATGAGATGGAATAGCACAAGCTGTTTGGACCTTAGAGCCTTTGTACACAATCATGAACAATTCTCAGAACTTTATTTTAAGAAGAAATTTCCAAAGAAGGCCGCCTGCACAGTAGTTCCAGTGGCCCTTTCGAGGTCATTTGAATCAGCCCATCATAAGCTGCACATTCCAAGGCCAGAAGTAACATTTTGGACTTTAGGGGGAGGTTTGTTCATCTCATATGTGGAAGAAAAGCAGAAAAACCTCTGTTAGTTCTTTCCAAGAGCAAGATAAAACTATTCTGGTTTGAGGGATTTTTTTTTTTTTCTTGGCACTGGGTTGATTCATGCCTGCACAGGGAGTGAGGTTATTTGTTAGAATTACATACACACCAAAAAAAAAAAAAAAAAAAAAAAGGTAAATTGCAAAATGATTTAGATCAGAAGCAAATAAGTTTGGACCAATATTGTTGATAAATCTAAATTGTTAAGAGAGATCTTACATTGCATTGTCAAATTCTTTATTAAATTTTTCTGAAGTACTGGCTCTTTCCTGCTCTGGACAAGAATTGAGCAGCTTGTCCAATGACTGGGAAAGGAGGACCTGCGACCATCTCATTTGGTCTCTGTTAATGACGTCTCTCTCTCTAAACCCCTTTAAGGACTGGGAGAGGCAGAACAAGCCCCAGAGCCCAAACCTTGGTGGTCATTAAGATATTCAATCTTGTGTTGAAAATTCCTGGTGATTTAATCAATAAAGTAATTTTTAGCGAAATAAATAAAAAGGACTTTGTGGAAAAATTCTTGTGGCTAATGTTTGGATTCTTGGAATTCTGACTCTTTTACAGTCTTACAAAATGAACCAATTGATATATTTAGAGTCTGGCAAGTGGCGAGCGCAAATGTTTTCCCGGATTCTGGACACAGGATTTAACACCTAGATTTAGGTTTGCACCCCTCTCCCTGTGTTGATAGCAAAGGACTCAAAACGGGCATAAAACCCAAGGGCTAGCGGATGGGAGAGGAAAAGAAAGGGCCCAACACTTCTTGGAAGATTTAAAGTAGGTGGAAGAAGGGTAAGTGACTTGGGGCGCCTGGGTGGCTCAGTGGGTTAAGCCTCTGCCTTCGGCTCGGGTCATGATCTCAGAGTCCTGGGATCGAGTCCCATCGGGCTCTCTGCTCGGCAGGGAGCCTGCTTCCTCCTCTCTCTCTCTGCCTGCCTCTCCATCTACTTGTGATCTCTCTCTGTCAAATAAATAAATAAAATCTTTAAAAAAAAAAAAAAAAAAAAAAGAAGGGTAAGTGACTTAGCAGAAGAGAGGAAGCCAAAGGAAATTCCTTCAGAGTTGGGGAATACTAACAGGAAGCAAGGAGATGTGCTTCGGCGGTACTAACGGGTCAAGGGTGGGAGTAAAGACAGATACTGTTTGAAAGCTTCTATACAGGGTAATTATAATTAAATCTCTGAAGTTCATAAACCTGTCCCCCATGTGTCTGTTGGTAAAGGGAGGTTTACTTTCTAGAAAATGAATTTTAAAAATACTACAAAGCTGGGGACACCATAGTAAAGGACAAGGGACCTGACCAAAAATAAAAATAAAGACTGAAAGAGACTGCCCCAGCCCACTTACCCCCCTTAAAAACGCTGTCTGTCTATACTGCCTTTGCTTCTCTGGAGAAAAATGTGCCCAGAAATAAAGACCTATATGAACATTCGGTGAGCCCCCAGCGAAAATCCCTGTGCCAGGAAGCCTCCCGGTTGAACAGTTTCACTCCGGCACATTTTTTTCAATGCCCCATACTTTTGTTTTTTTAAGATATTTATTTGACAGACAGAGATCACAAGTAGGCAAAGAGGCAATCAGATAGAGTGAGGGGGAAGCAGGCTCCCTGCTGAGCAGAGAGCCCAATGCAGAGCTCGATCCCAAGACCCTGGGATCATGACCTGAGCCAAAGTCAGAGGCTTTAACCCACTGAGCCACCCAGGTGCCCCTCCATGCCCCATTCTTAAATATAAGCGGTCAAGGATCACCAGACATTTGAGGTAAGCCTCTAACTTGAAAACAAGTCAAAGAAAGCAAAAAACTCAGTAAAGAGATAAAACGGAGTAGAAGAAGAAAAAAAGAGGTAAAGAAGGTAGTGTTCATAAAAAGATAATGAGAACGAAGCATTTAGAATATAAAATTGAAAGTTTTCAAAATTCAGTACAATACTTAGAGGACAAAGTTGAAGAAATTTATCAGAAAGTAGAACAACAACAAAAAGATGCACAATAGAAGGAAAAAAATATGGAAATTAGAGGAAAGCCCGGAGGTTCAACATCTAGGAGGAATTCCAAAGAGATAATAAAGGAAATGGAAGGAAAAAATACATGAAATGATATAAGAAAATTTTCTAAAATTTTAAAAAGTTGTAGATACCACATAGCTCCTGACTTCCCAGCATAGTGAATGAAAAATGACATACATTAATTTTTATTAAATTATAAAATACCAGTGATAAAGAGAAATGCTTTATATGTGTGTGTATATATATTTCTTTGAACTGCCAACAGTTCAAAGAAACTGTTGCAGTTTTTTTTGCATTTTGCAAATGAGGAAGTTGAGGTGCAAAGAGATTAAGAAATTTATCCAAAATTGCACAGGCCAACTGCTAGGCAGTGTAAGTCCAGAGTCCATTCTTCTTCTTCTTCTTCTTCTTTTTAAGATTTTACTTTTTAAATAAACTCCATACCCAGCGTGGGACTCATATTTATGATGGCGAGATCAAGAGTTGCATGCTCCTTGGGCGCCTGGGTGGCTCAGTGGGTTAAGCCTCTGCCTTCAGCTCGGGTCATGATCTCAGGGTCCTGGGATCGAGCCCCACATCGGGCTCTCTGCTCAGGGGAGAGCTCGCTTCCCCCTCTCTCTCTGCCTGCCTCTCTGCCTACTTGTGATCTCTCTCTTAAATGAATAAATAAAATCTTTAAAAAAAAAAAAAGAGTTGCATGCTCCACTGACTGAGCCAGCCAGATGCCCCCATTATGCTCTCCTCAAACTATCTGGGGGAGGAGAAGAGCCCGTAGAAAGTTCTGGCAATAAGAATGGTATCAGATTTCTCAACAGGGAAAGGGAAGCTAAAAGATAATGAGGTAATCCCTTCAAAATCCTGAGGGTAAATTATTTTCTCTGTATAATTCCATACCCAGCCACATCTTACAAATAAGCAGAATAAAGATATTTTTAGACATGCAAAGTATAAGTGGTTTCATCCCACACACTCTTTCTCAAGAAACTACTAGACAATGTGCTCTAGGAAAATAAGGGGGCAGACTGGGAAAGAGGAAATTGAGGTTCAGGAAACCTAAGCCAGCACAGGAGAAGGTGAAGGGAAGATTTAAAGTAGGTGGAAGAAGGTAACAGCTCTACAGCATGTCTAGAGAACGAGCAGACTGGAACAGGCACATCACTCAGGAAGAGAAGCCTGAAGGCTCCCAGGAAAGGAAAATGGGCCTGTTTGAGCACTGATACTTTTGATTTTGTGAAAAATTACACTGGAAGATTAATGGAAGATGTAAAAAGAATTAGTGACAATTAAATAGAAAACTAGCAAATAAAAAAAAGAGGCAGTTATCAACTCAACAAAAAATAAAACTTTGTGTGACAAATGAAATGTAATCATATATAGTATTCAGCAATGAATATTTACATAGTTGTAAATACTATCTAACTACAACAATAAATCAATTTTAAAAATTCAATCAGCTTTTCTCCTACTCAAAGTTCTGAAATCACTTTCCATACAATCCCTGCTACATATGCCCCGCCTCATTTCATGGCACTCGCCTTCCCTCTCTGACTAAACTCTAGCCCATTAGCCTTCCTGTGGAGCTCCAAACAAACAGATAACCTTTGGACTCTGCAGCTCCCTTTATCTGGGGTCTCACCTCAGGCTCTCTACCTGGCAGGCTCACCCTCAACCCCATCTCAGCTAAAATTAAACCTCATAAAATCTTCTCTGACATCAGCCAACACCTACCAAATTCCAACTCTTCACATCATTTATTGGCTTCACAGCTCTAACCCTAATCTGTAATTACCTTGAGAATGTGTTAGTTTACTTTCTAAGTGTCCCTTTCTGCTAGTATGTAAGCTCCAAGATGGCAGGGGATGTTCCCTACCCCCAGTACCTAGAACACCATCTGGTCCATAGTTAGTACTCAGGATATATTGAATAAATGAGTGAGAGAGTGAGTAGAATACACACTGGGGACCCTAGCACCCTCAATGTCCACACTTTACTTGCTCTTTTTTTTTTTTAAGATTTTATTTATTTGACAGACAGAGATCACAAGTAGGCAGAGAAGCAGACAGAGAGAGAGGACGAAGCAGGCTCCCTGCTGAGCAGAGAGCCCCATGCGGGGCTCCATCCCAAGACGCTGGGATCATGACCTGAGCCGAAGGCAGAGGCTTTAACCCACTGAGCCACCCAGGCGCCCCTTTCCTTGTTCTTGATGTCCCCTAGCGGTGGAGGCTGGTATCACCAATCTCTCAAGGCTTTGGAGAAGAAATTTAGGCCTCAGTTCTGTTTGTCCACATACACAGCTCTCTAACTGGTTGGAGTGGACCGTACAAAAGGGGAGGAAAATGAGGGAAGCGTCCCTGGCCTGCATCCTCTTAGTTAACCTAGAAAGAGTTAGGGGTAGACAGCAAGATAGGCATCCATCTTTTCCTTGGGGAGAAGCTGGGCAGCAAAACAGAGGCAGCAGGTGGTGGAGGGGACAGGACCTCAGGTAGAAATCAGAAGAGAATCACAGATAGAAGTAAGGAAGGTGATGGAATAAAAGAGAAAGAAAAGGAAAAGGAAGCCAAAGGCAGAAAAGAAAAAGGAGAGGACATTGAAGATAAAGGAAGAGAAAGAAGATGAAGAGACAGGACAGAAGGATAGAAGAAAAGGCAGTAGCAAGGTCACCTAAGCACATACCCAAAATACTGAGCTGCCTCTTTTACACTCTTGTGGGGGTAGGGAGATTTCTTTCACTTGTTGAGGAGCACTGGGTGGGGGGGTGCTGGTGAGCTTCAGCATTCACCTTTCTCAGATAAGTCTTTGGGCCTCAGCTTCTTCATCTGTAAAACAGGCACAGCCATACCCACCTACTGCAGAGAAGACATGGAGGGGATCCCATGAGACACGGTGTTATAAATCAGTATTTATTAGATCTATTCAAGTAGCAGGCCCTGGAGAAACAAAAGCCTGACACTGCTTCTGTTTCTCAGGAGACTCAGTCTAAAAGGAGACACCCATCATCCCAAAATCAAGACCAAGAATGCTAAGTGCCATAAGGACTAGAGTGGATTAAGTACTATAGAAGCTCAAATATTTCCTTTTTGGAGGAAGTTTAGGAAAGCTTCCCAGAGGAGGTGGCTTCAAAGCAGGCCTCTGCAGAATGAGTAAAATTTGGGTTTGGATATGCAGAGAAGGGGGAGTGGGCATTCAGTATATGAGCAAAATTAGGGAGGAGGAGAGTGGGGATCATCTGGCTGGATTTCAGCATGGGTTTAGGAAAATAAGACTGGATACATAGACTGGGGAAGGACTTCTCTCTTTCTTTTTCTTATGTAAGCTCTACACACAAAGTGGGCCTTGAACTTATGACCCTGAGATCGGGAGTCACATGCTCTACTGACTGAGCCAGCCAGGTGCCCTAACAAGGGCTCCTAAAGGTGTTAGGGATTTCCCAGCCTGAATGGGCGAATCTAGAGATTTCTCAAAGCCTCTGTCATGACTCCCCCTGAAAAACTTAGTAAGAAGAAATATTTTTAATTACAGTGCATCATTTCTGCCATCCCCCAGTTCAAAACCAACAAGGTCAATGGCCCTACCTCCAATAAGAACAGCACTGTGATACAAACTAAATACACATTGTCCCAGCCCTCCCAGCACACACCTGAAAGGTCATTGGAGGCCGGCTAGGCCAGAGCCCCATTACATAGATAGGGAAACTGTGACTCAGAGAAAAGAAACAATCTTCCCAAGGACATTTGTGCTTGGGTTCCCAATCACCTGACCCTTAGTTTGCCAGGTTCCCCTACCCCAACACCACCCACTCAGCTTATGGGTCTCTGCTACTTTGTTCTCCAATCACCACAACCTCCCCCACTCTAGGGTTTCTCAAAAGCTTTCCTGGGATCAGTTGCTCCATGGTTGGCTCCAGTGGTGAAGGCAGCCAAACTCGTGCATAGCAGAAGGACAGCGTGTACATGCTTATGTTTACTTGTCCCAGCCTGCCCATCCTGTCATTAAACATTTATTAGGAAATAATAGTTGGAAAATAACTGGGAAAACATCTCTGGTCGAAAAGACTAGGGCACCCAGTTCCTAAAGGGATACGCTTGTAAAGGCTAATCACAAATGTGAACCAAAAGCCAAGAGCAAGCACATTAAGGCCCTTACTAAAGCAGGGAGGTTGGGTTGCTAAAATGTGTCTGAGGAGAATGCGGAAAAGTGAACGGATGTGGGGATGAGGGTACAGAAAAAGTCTGCATGAAGGGTCCAGATCATGGGGCCAATTGTAAGTTTGGGTCTGTTCCCTCTCCAACATGAGGGTCTTCCCCACCCCTCCAACAATGTGCTGTGCTGGAGCTGGGTTTGCTTGGTCTTCCAAGGACAATGCCATGGAGTAAAAAACTGGGATGTTTTCCGGGATGCTTGACAAAAGCTTAACAAACCAGTCAGGAGCCCCAAGGAGGAAGGCAGAGGCAGGCCCGCAGAGAGTGTCTCCTCCTTCCTGTCAATCACCAAGGACCATCTGACCTGTGAGCTCTACAAGTCCTGGTTCCTGACTTCAAAAATCTGAGTTGCAGAGGACTCCTGAGAAAGCTGTGTTTTGCATTCCAGTAAAAGACCTTGGATTCTTGTCTGGAGAAGTTAGCAAATATCACGGTAGATGCTATGGAAAGTACTTTCAGTTCCCAGATTGAGAGGCAGCTCAATGTTCTGAACTTCAGACCTGTATGTCCATCTGCCTGCAAGACATCATCTAGATGTTCTGGGGCCATCTTAGACTCAACAGACCCTGAACTGAATTCATTATCTTCCCTCCCACCCCAACTCTTGGATCTTCTGTGTCTTCATTTCAGCAAATGACAAAATTACCCATCCATTTACTCAAGCCAGAAACCCAGGAGTTACCCAGGACTCCCTCTTTTCTCCCAATTCCCATATCCAACTTCCATGTTGCCTAATCCAACAGCAACTTCTGTGCCCTCTTCTTATCCTGCAGCTCAGTAGCATCCAAATCAGATGTCCATTCATTTTGCAACACTTTCCTCTCAGCCTCTATGAAACCACACTCTCAATTTTCGTGTCATCTCACCTGCCTCTTCTCTTTTGGTCAACTACTAAACATTAATCTAATCTTAGTCTTAGTCTAGTCTTAGTCTGGTCTATCTGGATTCTTGTAGTAGTCATTCTTCTCCAAGCCCACGACTTTAAGCACTGTCTGATGACGGAAACTACCCATTGTGAATCTCTAGCTCTCGTCTTTCCTCTAAACCTTCATCTCATAAATCCACCTGCCAAATTGATATGTAGCTTCAATGAGCTTTGTACTAAACCAAACTCCTGACGCCATGTGTGTTCAATCCTGAACCTCACTTTTCTCATCCCGTATGTGTCACCCCCACTCACCATGCTGCTCAACACTCAAAACTTGTAAGCCAAAAATTAAACAAAAAAACAACTTGTAAGCCAGACTTGATTCTATCCTTCCGCCCACACCTCTAATTCAAAATCAACAAAGCCTACAGATCTACCTCCAAAAGTATCTCCCCAGTACACTCACTTCTCTCCATCTTCATTCACCATCGGTCTGGCCCAGAGTCAACATCGTCTTTCCCTTGGACAATTGCAGTAACTCCTTTCCTTGCTTCTGCCCTGGACCTCCTCCAATTCATTCTTAACACAGCTGCCAGAGGGCTCATAAACACAAAATACGATCATATAACTCCCCTGCCAAAGCCCTTCAAAGGGTTTCCATGATACTTAAAATGAAAAATAAAATATGAAATAAAATTCATGGTTGATCAATCTGATTTTGCCTCTTGTCACGTCCCTAATATCACATCCAATGACTCTCCCCCTTGCTCACTACATTCCCGACACACTGGAATTCTTTTTGTCTTTAGAACATGCCAAGACTTTCCTGCTTTAAGCACTGGTGGTCTCTCTACCTAGATCTCTATACCCCTTGATTTTTGCTCAGATTAAATGTTGCTTTCTCAAAGCCAAGTAACAGAAAACCCAACCAAAAGTGGTTTGACCCACAGATTTATTTTCTTACATGACCAAAGTCTTAAATTAGGACCTTTCTGGAAAATAAGCGTTGCAACGATGTTATCAAGGATCCAGGTCCTTTCTAACATCCTGTCAACCAATCCCAGTTTGTGGGCTAGCTCTCCTCACAAAGATTCCGCCACGTACTAATATCTAAAGGTAGACACATCCTGTGCTTTTTTAACAAAAGAACTCGGAATCTTTCCCAGAAGTCTCCAACAGACTTCCCAACCTCTCATTGTCAAGAACTAGGCCATATACTCACCCATAGACTGATCAGGCCAGGCAATGGGGCCACATGATCAATCAAGGAGAGGAGGGTGAACACCAGAATAAAATCACTCTTGTGCAAGAATGCAGGAGGGGGAAAAGATAGTTGAGCTGGTAACCAACAATGCTTGATCTTCCCCGTACCATGCAATCTAACGCTGCCCCCACTTTTCAGTGTTTAAATAATTTCTTCCATAGTATTTCTCATCATCTGAGGCATTATAATGTAGGGGTTAATAACACAGGCTCTGAAACCAAATTACCTAGAATGGAAACCTGGCAACCGCCTTATTAGCTGTTGAGTTTAATTCCTCAATCTCTCCGTTTCCTTACCTGTAAAATGAGGAAGAGGACGACATAATCATCACTTTTGTAAGAATTAAATAGGCAAAATGCTTAGAATGGTCACCCTAGCTCCTAAACCCTGGAGACAGCTCTGTGTCCTTATAATAAATTTCCCTTTCTTACTTGAACTCGCCCTCTCTGGGGTTGCAGAGGGCCCCCGCTCTCTCCCCGGCTCCGTCAGTTCTCTTTGGCGCCATCTGGCGCCCACAAGAGAAGAGACGCGCCTGCGCCCTCTTCGCCCCGCGTCCGTTGTCTCTTGGTGGCCGAATCTGGTCTCTGTACCTTTAAGATGCTCGGCCGAGACCGAGGAATCCCAGGCCGTGGGCGTAAAGGGCGGGCTGCGCTAAAGTCCACTTAATTAATTGGCCTTTCCTGAGGCCCCGCCCCGGAAGCAGCCGTGAACCCCTGTGATTGGCCAGGAGCCCCGGAGGCGGGGTTCGTGCTCGGCGCGGTGGTGCTCGCGGTGCCTGCCGAGCGCGGCGTCGTGGGCGGTATGTCTCGGGCGAATGGGGACGCGCGTGGGGGCACGGAGGGGGACGGCACCGCGGCTCCCGGCCCCTTCAGCTTCAGTCCGGAGCCCACGCTCGAGGACATGTAAGCCGTCCCTACCCAGGCTGCGGAGGTCGCGTACTGGGGAGGGTCTCTCCACGTGGTCTGGAAGGAGGCAGCGGCTCTGCTGGGGTCGCGGCCCGGCCGGCTGGTCTCTGGAGAGTCCCGTAACCTCCTTATCTGCAAATGGGACATAGTGATGCACACCAGAGGCAGGGGAGTAATATTAGAACCAGCCCTGGGCAAATTGGGCTGCTGCTTCCGATGCTGCTTCTGCCCGGCCCCTGCCCTCCAGGAGCGGGTGGTGGGACGAGCGCGGATGTCAGAGCTGGAAGGTGGGTGATGCTATGTTTGCTGGAGGAAGTCAGGGAGGGCTTCTTAGGGGAAGTGTCCCTGGAGCTGCACTTTGGAAGATTCGATATGCAGGGAGGGGATGTTCCCGGCGGAGGAAACTGCAGCAGCAGCCGTGGAAGGTGCAGTAACGGAAGAGCGGGTATTGTCAGTTTTCCGTAGAGTTGAGGCCTGCGCAGCGCACACCCTCCTTATCGATGACAAGTCCAGGTCCCAAAGAAGAATGATTGCTTGAGGCCATCCAAAGAATTCGTTGCAGAACCCGATACCTATGTCCCCGTTACATATCACTGAGACGCCCGCCTGCGCTTCGCGTCTTCTCTTGGGTTCTCCAACCCACCACCAGGACCTCCACTTCTTTCTTCTATTCCAGCCGCCGCCTCCATGCTGAGTTTGCTGCTGAACGAGACTGGGGCCAGTTCCACCAGCCTCGGAACCTCCTCCTGGCCTTGGTGGGGGAAGTGGGGGAGCTGGCAGAACTCTTGTGAGTAGATGGAGTCTTCTTGGATTAGTCTGTGTGTTACGGGGAGGGGAACATTTATCTGATCATTAAGTATCCATGCTGGGCTCTGTACCCGGGGATAGGGATGACTCATCTGCCTCTGCCCTCTTGGGGCATCCAGTCTTCTGGGAAAGAAAGGTGTGAAAACAGCAAGTCAGGTGCAGGTCATAAGGCTGATGGTGGCAGCCTCTGGGCTGGAAAGGAGGGTATTTTTCGGAAGACCTCCCAGGGCATTCCAGCCTTGAGAATCACTGGCAAAGGTGGTGAAGTGGGAAAGGGCAAGTTGAATTCAGGGAGATTCTGAAAGTCCTTCGGGGTAAGCTTTTCAAGGAAGGGCAAGGATATTGTATCCGTTTTGTGGCCTGCCATGTCCCAGGCCTGGGTTGCCACAGTAGATATCTACAGAACGAGTGATGGGGCTGTGGAAAAGAGGGGAGCCAATACGAACTCAGAGCGACAGAGCTGACGTTAGGAAGGGATGGAGTTTGGACAGAAGACCTGAGCAGATTGACTGGTAGAAAGATCCCTCTCTGCAGGGTGAATTGGGTCACCAAGAGAATGGGGGCAGGGGAAACCCATGAGGAGGCAAGAGGTGGTCAGTCAGGTCTAGACCAGGGCATTCTCTTTGGGGATGGAGACCTGAGAGCACAGAGATATGTGTGAGGGCAAGCCATTCATTCATTACAGATGAATGAGCATCAGCGCTGTGCTAGGACTTGTAGAATGAAGCCCTGAACAAGATGGACATGGTTCCTGGGGCGCCTGGCTGGCCCAGTCAGTGGAACATGCAAGTCTTGATCCCAGGGTTGTGGGTGTAGAGATGACTTAAAAATAAATCTTCGGGGGGCGCCTGGGTGGCTCAGTGGTTTGGGCTGCTGCCTTCGGCTCGGGTCATGATCTCAGGGTCCTGGGATCGAGCCCCGCATCGGGCTCCCTGCTCCGCAGGAAGCCTGCTTCCCTCTCTCTCTCTCTCTCTCTCTCTCTGCCTGCCTCTCTGCCTACTTGTGATCTCTGTCTGTCAAATAAATAAATAAAATCTTTAATAAATAAATAAATAAATAAATAAATAAATAAATCGGGGGGAAAAAGGCATGGTTCTTGCCTTCACAGTACAAGGAGACTAACAATAAATAAACTTTTTTTTTTTTTTTAAGATCTATTTATTAGAGAAAGCGAGCAGGGGGACGGGGAGAGGGGGAGAGAGAATCTTTTTTTTTTTTTTTTTACAAAGATTTGTTTATTTGACAGACAGAGATCACAAGTAGGCAGAGGCAGGCAGAGAGAGAGGAGGAAGCAGACTCCCCGCTGAGCAGAGAGCCTGATGTGGGGCTTGATCCCAGGACCCTGGGATCATGACCTCAGCCAAAAGTAGGGGCTTTAACCCACTGAACCACCCAGGCGTGCCATGGGAGAGAGAATCTTAAGCAGGCTTCACCACCAATACAGAGCTTAACACAGGGTTTGATCTCCCCACCCTGAGATCGTGACCTGAGCTGAAATCAAGAGTCCGCACTTAACTGACTAAGCCACCCAGGCACCCCTCAACTAATTTTAAAAGGTCAGGAATTGTAATAAATTCTATGACGAAAATAACACAAGGTGATGAGAAAGAAAGTGACAGAAGGAGAAGGCTTTTCCGAGGAGGGGACATCTGTGCTGAGACCTGAAGAACGGGAAGGAACAGCCATGGGAAGGATCTGCGGGGTAGCGGGGAGAAGAGCATTTAAAGCAGAGGGAGCAGTTACGTGCAAAGGCCCTGTGACAGTTTGACCCGTTTGCCAGACAGAACAAGCCAGAGTGGCTTTCGGTGGGGAGAAAGGGGGAGGGAGTGGATAATGACTTTGAAGAGAGAGCGCATGTGGACCTATACAGCATGGCTGGGGGTTTGGATTTTATTCTAAGTACAGTTGGGGGAATTATAGCAGCAGATGGACAAAATGTAACTTGTGGGTTTAAAAGGTGGTACTGGGCAAGAGTAGAAGGTGAGTCAGCCAGCTTTCACAGTGGTCCAGTTCTGGGGCTTAGTCTGGAGTCACAGTGGCTAGGGCTGGGGAGAAGTAGAATTGGGTCTTAACAAGTGACACGTTCTCTGGGCCAGTCCTCGGCTCAGGTTGGGACACAGAGGTCTGGATGAATTACCTGCGGGCTCTTCTTCCCGCCCCGACTCTGCCTAGGGCCCAGGTGGGTTGAGTTGGAGGAACTTCCTAAGGTGTAGGAACGCATTGCTGCAAGGCCTGGGGTGCTCCTGCGAGGCGGAGCCCATCATCTTAGCTAGCGTCTGTGTCTGTGTCTACCTCTGCTTTCTGCCCCCAGTCAGTGGAAACCCGATGAAGAGCCCGGCCCCCAAGCCTGGCCCCCCAGGGAACGGGCAGCCCTTCAGGAGGAGCTTAGTGACGTCCTCATCTACCTGGTAGCGTTAGCAGCCCGCTGCCATGTGGATCTGCCCCGAGCGGTGCTCTCCAAGATGGACCTCAACCGCCGGCGCTACCCAGCACATCTGTCCCGCGGCTCTGCCCTCAAGTATACAGACTTGCCCCATGGGGCCACCTCTGAAGACCAAGCTGTGGGGGCTGTAGACCGTGACCGTGAGTCCACAGGCCAGGCCTCAACCTAGAAACATGGGCACAGGACTTTGCAACCCAGCACGGCATCTGAGAAGCAGAGTATGGCCTGGCCATGGAAATTTGTTCTAGTCCTTTCCTAATGGATCGGGGACCTGCGGACTTCCTAAGGCCTGCGGCCCGAAAACCTCCAGACAGCCTCCTGTTATTTTTTTCGCTCATTAAAAGTTTTGGTTAGCAACTTCTAGATTCTTCCTGGAGTGACTGGGGAGGCTCTATCTCAGCAGGTACTAGAGAGGGGCACCAGGGATGCCTCTGAGCCCAGCTGCCATGTTTCTCTAGGGTACCTCCCACCTACAGGGCAGAGAGATCAGATTTCCAGCAAGATCCTGGTGTGGTGTCATGCGATTCCCTTACCCCTTCTGGACCTCTACTGGGGACTGAAATCCGTATGTAGTGTTGGATAAGGGCCCCGATTCTGGAGCCAGGCTGTCTGGGTTCAGGTGCTGTACTTGGATACTTACGAGCTGGATGATGTTCATCAAATTACTTCATCTTTCTGCCTTGGTTTCCTCATCTAAAATGAAAATGATGGTGTCTACCTTATAGGGTTGTAAGGTCTAAGTTATTTTTAAACGTAGCGCTTAGGACCGTGCCTGGCACATAGGAGGGACTTTCTCAGTGTGTGGTTCTCTGTTTGCTTTTTCAACTCAGAACTTTCAGGGGCCCCGAGCAGGAAGTGTCAGCAGTTTAGAGGGGCCGGGGCCTAAAACCCATCCTTGCCTATCAGGACCCCAAGGCTGTGAGAGCCCAATGCCCCTCTCCCTGGGCCTCCTCACAAATTGGGGTCAAGTGCCCGATGTGGGGAACAGAGATCCCTCTCCCCTTGAAGAGGCCTCTTGCCTCCTCCCCTGTCCTCAAGGCCAGTTTCCACTGGGACAACGACAGTGTGGGGTGTGTGGTTTACCCCATGTGAGACCTCAGGCACATCACTTCCCTTCTGGGGATACCCATGGCCTCCCCTCCACTGTGGAGGGGTGCTGGGGGAAAACCCTCAAACGACGTTTGCCACCCTGTGAGTCTGTTTCCACATCAGTGAAATGAGGCATTCCTCCCTACCGGCCTCACTGCTATTAGCCACCTCAGTCCCTTTTAACCAGGGACCTCTTGCTTCCCGGGAAAACAGCCCGGACTGGAACTGCTCCAGCGCTGTATCCGCAGACCAGCTTTCCTGTCCCCACTGGGGACGGCAGGAGGTGATCCCTGCCGGGCTCTTACCGAGTGCTTCCCAGCAGTCACGTCCCCTCTCTCCCGTGTGACCAGCTTCTCGTCCCTTCCACCAGGCCGGCCAACCGCATGCACGCAGAGCAGACGCGGGTGTCCCCCCTCCGGACAGACACACCCCACAAACCTCCAGCCATGTCCCTCTTGCTTTCCACAGCCAAGCCTCTTGAAGTGGGTTGTCTACACCCATCCACGGGCTTGCTCCTCCTCCGGTCTATACCGCAGCCCCCTCCCAGATGGCTCTCACCCCCCCCCACCACCTTCCCGGAACTGCAGCGTCGGGGGTCACAGAGCTGAGCCCCCGTGAGACCCCCTCCTCCACACGGCCAGACAGGACGCTCGGTTTCCTTTCTAGCTGCGGCTGCTCCGTCGGCCCCTCGGGTGCCGTCCTCCAGAGGCGTCCGGTGCGCCCCGGACCTGGTGCCCCGAGCCGCGGTCTCCAGGGCTCTGACTCCCGCCTTGACCTCAGACTCCGCGCGCGCAGTGCGGGGCGTGACGCGGCCGCCACCTCCACGCCCGTCCTCCCCAGACTGGAGTCGGGCGCTGCTCCCCGACAGCGCGGCGGCCAGAACGTGCTGTATTTGCGCAGCCAGGAGGGCGCCCCGCACATCAAGTCGGGGATCCCGTCGGGGCTCCCGGCCCCACTTCGCTCAGAGGCCACAAGCGTGGGTGAAGCGCCCGCTTTGCTCCTCCCGCGCCCCCAGCTCACTCACACGCACGGCGGGGCAAGGACCGAACACTTTATTCACTAACAAGGGTCGGGGTTGTCGGGAGCGAGGGGTGGCCTGGTCCCGGGTCCCGGGTCCCGGACGCTCCCGGCCCCCAGCTAGCCCCCGGGGGCTGAGCCGCGGCCGTCCTGCCCCGGTGCCGCCGCACGCAGGGCCCCGCGCGCCCGCCCCCTGCCACGCCGACCCTCGCAGCCCCGCGGCGACGGGAACGGCGGCTCAGCTGCCCTCGCACTCCGGGCAGCGCTCGGTGGCCGAGGCGGCCGTGGCGCCAGGCGGAAGCTTGAAGTCCCGGCCGCAGCCGGCGCAGATGTAGAGGCGGCGCCGCAGGTGCGCGCGGCGGTGGCGGATGAAGTGCGAGCTGAGGCGGAAGCGCCGGCCGCACTCCGCGCACGGGTAGGGCCGCTCGCCCGTGTGCGTGCGCGCGTGCTCCGCCAGGTTGGAGCGGTGGCCGAAGCGGCGGCCGCACACGGCGCAGCGGTGCGGCTTCTCGCCCGTGTGCACGCGGCGGTGCTTGGCCAGCGCCGAGCTCTGCGCGAAGCGCGTGCCGCAGTCGGCGCACGCGTACGGCCTCTCGCCCGTGTGCGTGCGCCGGTGGCGCGCCAGGCACGAGCTGCCCCCGAAGGCGCGTCCGCAGTCCGGGCACGCGTACGGCTTCTCGCCCGTGTGCACGCGCAGGTGCTGGGCGTAGTTGGAGCTCTGCGCGAAGCGGCGGCCGCAGTGCGCGCACGCGTACGGCTTCTCGCCCGTGTGGCGCCGCCGGTGCTGCCGCAGGTTCGACGCGGCCGAGAAGCGCTTGTCGCACTCGGGGCACTCGTAGGGCCGCTCGCCCGTGTGCGTGCGGCCGTGTTTGGTCAGCGCCGACTTCTGCGAGAAGCGCCGGCCGCACTCGGTGCACGCGAAGGGCCGCTCGCCCGTGTGCGTGCGCGCGTGCTTGGCCAGCGTGGAGCGGCGCGCGAAGGCGCGGCCGCAGTCGGGGCACGCGTGTGGGCGCGCCGGGTCGGCCGACGGCGCGGGCGCCTCGCTCGTCCGGACCTGCGGGGAGAGCGGGAGGGGACGCGTCAGCCCCGACTGCCGGGCCCGCGCGCGGGAGCCGGAGCCGGAGCCTCCCCGACCCCGTCGGCGAACCGGGAGAAGCGGCGGCGCGCGCCCCGCGGCGGTTGTGCCCTTCCCGGGAGACGGAAGGTTAACGCGTGCACCGGCCTGGCGTCGGCCCGCAGTTCGTTCTCGGTCGACTTAGGCAGTGACCGCGTACACCGTGCCCGGCCCGGTGTAGGCAATGGGGGTTCACCATCGAACTTAAAAAATCTGCTTCAGGAAAAGTGGACGGGGAGCTGGTATGGGGCAGGGAGGAGCGGCCGCACATTTCCACGGACCAGCGAGCCCTGCGGGGGGCCGCCTGCTGGGTCCAGGACGGCTTGGGAAGGTGCCCAAGGCAGAGGCTCGAGGGCGAGGGTGGTGGGAGAGGGGGTCCTGCAGGGCATCGCTCGGCTTAGGGCCAAGTAATAGGCAGGAGACGGGAGCCAGCAGAGAGGTCAGGTGGTTCGGAAGCGGGATCTGAGCCACCAGACTCACTTTAAAAGTCCCCCTCGGGGTGCTGGCGTGGAGAAGGGAAAGGAGGGGAGAGGGCCGAAGCGGAGCCCAGAGAGGCCGCCGGTTCCGCAGCCGTCTCTGAAGAGAAGACTGGCTCCGACCGAGGGGACAGGTGGAAAGTGAAGGCGGGTGATCTGCTTCTGGATATTTCCGCGGTGTGGGACCCCGGATCGGATAACAGAGCGGAGAGGGGGCGTCACGAAAGAGGGGAGTCAAAGTGACTCCCGGGGTTTTGAGTTTGGCCACTGCAAAGGTAAAACGGCCGTCTTCAGAGACGAGGGCAGTGGGGAAGCAAGGTGGTACATGAGATCTACTTGGGAGCACATCTGCGGCTCTGGACACATCTGGAGCTGAAAGAGGCCTGCGCTCAGGGATGTTGACTGAGAAGCTGTCAGCCTATCAATGGTCTTTGAAGCGGAGTCTGGATGAGACCCCCACAGGAATGGGCAGAGAGAATCTCGGGGAGCAAGACGGGCAGCCAGCAGTCAGGGAGGCAGGGGAGCCAGGAGGGCAGAGTGTCTTAGAAGTCAGGCCGGGACAGAGTCCAGGCCCTTTAATAAACTTTTCAGAACAAGCACCTATCATTTTTTAAGTGGAGAAGAAAGCAAGGCCTGAAATGGAAAATTTTGAAAATGAGCCAGTTTCATGAGGTCTGAGCCTTTAGAGATAAAATCTAAAAAAGAAAAGAAATGCTTTGTAAGAGGCAGGGGAAGAGAAAACATTTTGTACCAACAGCAGAGTGAAAAGGAATATTGGGGGCACGTTGCTCCCTTGTCAGAAAAGAGAATGCTCGTCCCAGCGAAAATGATACACTGAACACCCACCGTGAACCAGACAGGCACATTAATTCAAAACCAAATGAAGGGGCGCCTGGGTGGCTCAGTGGGTTAAAGCTTCTGCCTTCAGCTCAGGTCATGATCTCAGGGTCCTGGGATCGAGCCCCACATCGGGCTCTCTGTTCAGCAAGGAGCCTGCTTCCCCCTCTCTCTCTGCCTGCCTCTCTGCCTACTTGTGATCTCTGTCTGTCAAATAAAATCTTAAAAAAAAAAAATGCCTGGCACAGATTAAGGACAAGAAAGTGTTCGCTTCTCCCCATATTCAGTCTCCACAAAGCAGTTAGTACTGTTATCATTTTATAGATAAGGAAACTGTTAAGAGAGGGTGAGTGACAAGGAACAGTAAGGCTCTTTTCTTTCTGAAGTTGCAAGCAGGGCAACTTCAAGCCTTTCAAGATCCTTTGTAAAAAGGCAGCTTTTCTGTAACCAACTCAGAAACTGGAAAGTAAGGCAGTTTGGGAAATTAGTGACCAGCCGTGGGAACTCTTGTTTAAACAGTATACATAAAGATGAACAGTGATAACATTACCTCTGTAAGGCTTTGACAACGCTATTTTCTGTACATTATCGTATTAGAGCTTCCTGTCACCCCCTTGAATAGGGTGTTATCTTTTGATAGTTGAGAAAACAAAGGCTCATTGAGTTACATTCAAAAGCCAGGGGGAGATGTGCCTGACTCTAGAGCAATCACCCTTACCCTGTAGGCTACACGACTTCCCCACCTAGAACAGCCAAGATGCGACAGAGGCTGGACTCCAAGTCCCGGGTGCTCTCCAAGAGGGATTCAAGGTTAAAATACAACTTGATACTTTAAATCAAGAAACTCCCCACAGCAGGTTTGGCACAGTCTGAATTCAAGGTCATACTTTCCAATCTTGCCCTGGTTTTGACATCTATTGGCTTTATTTCAACATGTCAGCCACTGTGGTGAGGATTTTATTATATTTACATTTTTCTGCCCCATTTTTCTTTTGCATCTGTCTGTAAGATGACTTTGACGAGCCTGCGGGCTTCCTTATGCTGGGTTCACTGCCTTATGAGAAAAGAATCCTTCACATGAGTAGCCTTTGTATCTCTAGCTTCAAGAAGAGGGGCCTTGGATGCCTCCTGGGAATTTTTTTTTTTTTTTAAGTAATCTCTACACTCAACGTGGGGCTCTAACACATGACCCTCAAACACATGAGATCAAGAGTCACATGCTCTACCAACTGAGCCAGCCAGGAACCCTCCAGGAAGAATCTTGGTGAGACAGGCAGGGTGGAGCTCATTAAGACTCCGGGCAAGTCACTCCCTTCCCCGGCCTCAGTGTCCCAAGGAAGGCGAGGTAGGCTAGGGGAGATAAAAATTTCCCAACTTGGGCGCCTGGGTGGCTCAGTGGGTTGAAGCCGCTGCTTTCGGCTCGGGTCACGGTCTCAGGGTCCTGGGATCGAGTCCCGCCTCGGGCTCTCTGCTCAGCAGGGAGCCTGCTTCCCCCGCCCCTCTCTCTGCCTGCCTCTCCATCTGCTTGTGATCTCTGTCAAATAAATAAATAAAATCTTTTAAAAAAAAATTTTTTTTCCCAACTTGAAGCATGCAAACCTCAAGAGGCAAGAGGACTCTAGGTGTTACGTGGGGAAACTATTTTCTTATAATCATTATGTGTCCATTTTCATGGACTTTAGAAAAAACAATAGATCACAGGAAATCCACAATTCCATCGATGTTATTGTGTAGAAGAAGGCAGGTTTATTTAACAAAACGATGTGAATCTATCTGATAAAAAGCTTTAAATAGGGGCACCTGGGTGGCTCAGTGGGTTAAGCCGCTGCCTTCGGCTCAGGTCATGATCTCAGGGTCCTGGGATCGAGTCCCGCATCGGGCTCCCTGCTCAGCGGGGAGCCTGCTTCCCTCTCTCTCTCTCTGCCTGCCTCTCTGTCTACTGTGATCTCTCTCTGTCAAATAAATAAATAAAATCTTTAAAAAAAAAAAAAGCTTTAAATAAAGGAGCGCAACAGGTGGGCAATGTACATGTCACTGAAGCTTGGCAAATACCTGGCTAGGGGATCATTAAAGGCCCTTCTGTGTCTTAAATTCTACAGCTAGTAGACTTCATCATTAGGATGGTATTTGCACTATCATGAGAGGTGCTATGAGTATATAATCAATGTTCTATCATAACGGGAAAATCCAAGTATTTGAAGTTTGTGATTTTGTCTTCCTGCTTATATTTTTGTTTGTTTGCTTAGGATTTTTTTTGTTTATTTGTTTGTTCTTTAAATCAGGGCAAACATGTCTGTTTCCCCCAGCCATTACTTTCCTAAATTAAGAACAACAGCTGCCATCACTGATGATTCACTATGTGCCCCGAACTGTGCTAAGGGCTTTTCATCCATGTTCTCGTTTTAAACTCTCACAACCCTTTGGGTTAGGTACTATCTGCTCCATTTTTGAACGAGGAAATAAGACCCACCAATAAAGCGATGACCCAAGGCCCTACCACTAATCAATGGCAGAGCCAGGGTTGGCACTGAGAGTCTGTCCTTGTCCAAAATACCTATTCTCTTAGCTATGATGCAATTCTCTTTCACTGACAAGTTGGAGATCACCTACACAGCTTGTCTCCCTGCCCTAGGCTCTTTTAGCAGTCAGGATCTCATCTCCCCTTCTTCGTACAAAGCATAAAATAATGACCCTATTCTCTTGCTCCTAGCTACAGGAATTGTGGTCCACAGGTCAGCATCAGCATCACCTAGGAATTTGCTAGAAATGCAGAATCTCAAGGCCGACCCCAAACCTGTAGAATCAAAACCTTCATTTTTAACAAAATCACCAGGTGATTTGTATGCATGTTAAAAGTGAAGAAACCTGATGGAGAAGAGGGTTACTGCTGGAGAAAGCAGGTAGAAAGGGGAAAGAGGGCTTTACAGGCTGAAAGACCACATGGGCAAAGTCTTAGAGACGAGAAAGGGTCGGGTATGTTTGAAGTCAGGGCATGGGATGGGGACTGAGTGATTAGAGATAGCCAGGATGGGGGGTCAGAGGGTGAGGAGCTTTGAATGCCAGGCTTAGGAGCTGAGACTTTAGCCTGAAGGAAACTGGAAACCACTCAAGGGTTTAAGCAAAAAGAGGCAGGATTGGATGTGCTCAGGGCCCTCTGAGAAATTCTCTTCTACTCATTAAAGATAGACTAGATTTTGATAGGCAGCGAGAGGGTTCTCCAGGCCCTGAGTGCGGCATAATTAAGGTCTATTCTGGACAATGAGTGGCCACGGGACTGTGTGATAGCAAGAAGTCACAGAATGTCAGCCTTGGAAAGAGCTTCCAAGATCACCATTTTTGAAAACTGAGTCTCGGGGAGACCACACAGCAAGTTAATGAGCTATGTGGTGGGTACAGCGCTAAATACTGGTCGGATGTCTGTGTGCCATCATCAGTTCCAACCTCCTTCCCCAAACCCAGTAACCCAGATGATACTTCTCAGGCTGGTATTCGAGGACCTTAACTTTCATTACTCCTCTTTACAGAGGAGAAAGCTAAGGCCAAGCTGGTAAATGACAGAATTAGGATTTGAACCCATGCTTTTCATGGCTACATGACACCCTTTGGAGTCTAGCCCTCCATACCTTCGATGACTAGACATGCCTCCTCCCCACCTCCAGCCAGCCCAGTCGGGGTTCCCAGATATCCCCTGCTCTCCATGTCCACTGCCATCACAACCTTAGAGCAGGCTGTCAGCGCTCCCTGGCCTGGTCTTCCCCATAGCAGCCAGTGATTCTTCTAAATAGAAAATCCAGTCATGTCCCTCTCCCGATTTGATGATCTAAATTCCTATGCTGGCTTCCAATGCCATTTTACTCACAGTTTCCCCCCGACTACTCTGGCCTCATCTCCACTGAACCTCTGCATTTGCTATTCCTCCTCCTGGAATGCCCTTTCTCCTTCTGCATTTGCCAGATCACCACGCTGTCTTCAAACACCAAGTCAAAAGTCACCTTCATGAAGCCTCCCCCCAGTCCTCTGTCTAGGCCTTCAGTCTGGTTTCTCTGTTCACTCCCAGCCCTGGGGCTCAGCCCAGAAGGTTCTTTGATAAAAACAAGTTGAAAAATCTCCAGAAGGATGACCTCGTGCAAGGTCCTGAACCGCAAGAAGAAGGAGTATCAGCAGCAAATTTCTACATAGTGTTTATTATGCACCAGACACGGTTCCGACTCTTCTCAAGTACTAACTCATTTAGTCCTCACAACCTCAAGGAGTAGATGCTGTTATGGTTTCCCTTTTACAAAGAGGAAACTGAGCCACAAAGAGGGGAAGAAACCTATCCAAGGCCACACAGCTGGGAGCTGATGGAGTTGAAAGTCTACCTAAGCTCTGGAGTCTGGGTTCTTTTTTTTTTTTTTTAACATTTTATTTATTTTTTTTTTTAAGATTTTATTTATCTGACAGAGAGAGATCACAAGTAGGCAGAGAGGCAGGCAGAGACAGAGGAAGAAGCAGGCTCCCCGCTGAGCAGAGAGCCCGATGTGGGGCTCGATCCCAGGACTCTGGGATCATGACCTGAGCCGAAGGCAGAGGCTTAACCCGCTGAGCCACCCAGGCGCCCCAACATTTTATTTTTTTAAGTAATCTTCACACCCACCATGGGACTCAAACCCACAACCCCAAGATTAAAAGTCAGGTGTTCTACCGACTGAGCCAGCCACGTGCCCCTGGAGTCTGGGTTCTTAACTTACACGCCAAAGGTGAGATCAGGGGATCCACAGAGCCAGAAGAGGCAGGATGCGCTAGGATGACAGCCAAGGAGGCCTCCGGAACACGGAATTCTACTGTTACTTGGACTGCAATCGGTCGCCAAAGCCGGCCCCCTTCCCCTAGGGCCCACCATGCCCACTAGGGGGCAGCAGAACCGTCTTTCCCAGGGAACTGGCCCCTTGCAGGAAGAAATCGGAGGGAGCCTGGGCCCACATCCCCCGCCCAACAGGAGTCCTCCAGGTGGACATAGGGCTCCTCGGGCAGGGGCGTGAGTCTTATAAGGTTCTGGGAGGTGAAAACATGCCAGGTAGCATTTAGGATCTCCCAAAGGGAAATCAAACTCATATTCAGATCTCCTTAAAACTCCTCTCTCTAAACCTTCAAAACCCTCAGGATAAAGCCCCGAGGAACGGTCCCACCCAGCCTGCCAACCACCTTACTCTCACCCTGCGCCCCACGACTGAACCACCCGCCTCCATTTCTCCCAGTGCCCCACCCACTTCCCTGAGCGATGACTAGGGCCACTCCTTCTAAATCTCAGATCCCCACTGGTCTCAGCTAAGCCGCCCCTTTACTGACTTTGA
Organism: Mustela erminea; assembly: GCF_009829155.1. Classification (NCBI taxonomy): domain Eukaryota; kingdom Metazoa; phylum Chordata; class Mammalia; order Carnivora; family Mustelidae; genus Mustela; species Mustela erminea. Next base: position 994,446 of record NC_045633.1, read on the forward strand.
GACCTTGGGCCAGTCACCAAACGGTCCAGTTTCCAGGGCCTCAGTTTCCTCACCTGTAAAAGGGAACAAATACTACCTACATTCCAGATCTGCAGTGCTTAGAACAGCGTCTGATGCATAGCAAATGCTACTGAGGGTCACTCGGGGCTGCAGTTGTTGCCTTCCTAACCCCCACTGCCCCCACCCCGAAGCGGGCAGTTCCCAGCTCTGGGCTTCCATGCCTCCTGTGCCTGCGCCCATCACCCGGGGTTGTAGCGGCGTGGTTATTCATCAGTCCCATGCCGCTAGACATCAAGCTCCACAGGGAACCAAGGACAGCTAGCACAGTACGTGTGACATCTGTATGACGGCATTATGGACAGGAGGGGAGAAGGATGAGCCACCAACCCTGAGATTCCCCGTCTTAGACTCAGAGGAAAGTAGGGGCTGGATCGCTGGTTTCTCTGGGGAAGGCTGGGCCTGACCAGATTTAAGGGGGACCAAGCCCCCAGGGGTGGGACACGTACCTCCTTGTTGTCCATGGGGATCTTGAGTTTCACCACCTCATACTTCTCCTCACCCTCATCTTCCTCACCCTTCACCAGCAGCACCATCTCCTCTTGCATTTCTTCCTCTTCCTCTTCCTCTGTCTGCTGTTCACCAGGCATCTTGGCGTCCTAGGGGGAGGCGCTGGGTCAAAAGCTCAGGACTTGCATCGCCCCCCCCCCCACCACCCTGCCCCCCGCGCCATGGCCCTGACCCCAGCAAGGCGGTGGAGGGTTTGGCTTCGCCCGCCCTGCACTGCCCCCTTCCCTCCACCCCAGGCCCAGCTCCGAAGACACTCGTTCCCCCCACTCATCCCGGCATTCAAGGCCCTGAATAGTTCGAATCTCCAGCCCCGGCAAGTCGCCACCCTCCCCGCGCTGAGTCACTCCCCGGCGCCCCGGCCAGCGGTCCAGAGCTCCAGGGCACGGGCTGGGGGCGGGATCGGGGCGGAGACCCCGGGGGGGTGCGCACTCACCAGCCGCAGATTCCGCGCTCGCACAGCCCCTGGCCAGGGCGCCGGGCGGTTGGGCACTCTGCGAGGCCGCGGCTCCGGGGGCGGGGCGGGGCGGGGCCTCGCGAACGGCCGCTCATTGGTCAGGTCTCCTGATCCCGCCCCCGAGGGGGAGGGGCCCAGAGGACCCAGGCGTCCGGCCAGAACTGCCCCAGAGGGTGGCGAGCCCAGGTCTGGCGCCCCTCGCTGTACCCCAACTCCCAGGAACCCCCGGGCCGCCCCCTCCCGGCGTCCAAGGTCCTCGCAGACCAGATGTAACCTACCTTCAAGGCTCGTCTCCCGTGGCCGCGTCGGAGGTCTCCGCTGCGGCCGGGCGCTCCTGCTCCGCCCCAAATAGGCCACGTGCGCTCCCGCCCCGGCCTGGGCCTCTCGCTGGCGCCCCGCCTGGAGGGCGGACCCTGTTGCCTGCTCACCTCTTCCCTTCCCTCTGTTTGCCTCCCCTTTTTTCTCCTTTCCCGGCGTCGCCTTCCCAGTCTCCTTGCCTATGGGATGTGTTGCCCCGTTTGAATATGTACGTCCCAAAGCGGCCGCCCAAGCTACCGCCGCTACTTACCGGGTGGTGTGCCTACTACGCGCCAGCATTAGGCTAAGGTGGGTCCTCTAAGGGTGGGTCCATTTTACAGGTGAGCTAAAGGAACTTGAGGGAGATAAAACAGATTTGCTTAAGTTACACAGTGAGGGTTGTCATAGCATTCCTGACAACTGATAGGCTAAGTGGAAAATTGGTAGCCCAAATCCAGTAGCTCCAGTAGATCCAGTCCACGGAAGTATCTTGTTTGGCCTTCAGGTTATTTTTACTTTTAAAAATACGTTTTAGAGGCGCCTAGGTGGCTCAGGGGGTTAAGCCTCTGCCTTCGGCTCAGGTCAAGATCCCAGGATCCTGGATCGAGCCCGCATCAGGATCACTGCTCGGCGGGGAGCCTGCTTCTCCCTCTCTCTCTGCCTGCCTCTCTGCCTACTTGTGATCTCTCTCTATGTCAGATAAATAAATAAAATCTTTTTAAAAAAGAGATCAGGAGGGTCGCCTGGGTGGCTCAGTTGGTTAAGCGGCTGCCTTCAGCTCAGGTCATGATCCCAGCGTCTTGGGATCTAGTCTCACATCTGGCTCCTTGCTAAGCAGGGAGCCTGCTTCTCCCTCTGCCTCTGCCTGCCGCTCTGTCTGCCTGTGCACATGCTCTCTGACTAAATATTTTAAAAATTTCGTTTTTAAAAAATAGTGGTCTTAAAAAAAAATAGTGGTCTTTTACACATTTTAATTTCCCACACTTAAATATTGGGATATTTTGTATAAAGATCTGTATTTTCCACTTCTCTTGAAAAAGGTACCCAATTCTTCCATTTTATGAATGGGGCACCTAAGATTCAGAAAGGAAAGAGGAATAACATTCAGTAAGTGCTTGCGATCCTTATGTCTATTTATAACAGCCCTGTGGAGATCAATAATATTGTCTCCCGGGGCCCCTGGGTGGCTCAGATGGTTATGCCTCTACTTTCCTCTCTGGTCATGATCCCAGGGTTCTGAGATTGAGTCCTGCATCTGGCTCCCTACTCAGTGGGGAGCCTGCTTCTCCCTCTCCCTCTGCTGTTCCCCCTGCTTGTGCTCTCTGTTTCTGTCAAGTAAATAAATGGAATCTTTTTTTTTTAAGATTTTATTTATTTGACAGACAGAGATCACAAGCAGGCAGAGAGGCAGGCAGAGAGAAAGGAAGGCCCCCCGCAGAGCAGTGATCCTAATGCGGGCTCGATCCAGGATCCTGGGATCATGACCTGAGCCGAAGGCAGAGGCCTTAACCCACTGAGATACCCAGGTGCCCCTAAATGAAATCTTTAAAAAATAATAATAATATTGTCTCCCTCTGACAAATGAACTAAAGCTTAGAGAACTTAAGTAATTTGCTTGAAGTCACAAAGCTGGTAAATAGCAGATTCCAAAGCTCATGATCTTTCTGTTGCACCAGCACCAAATTATCTTTCAGACATGAAATTACATGAAGAAATTGGTGGCAGAGCCAGTTCTCAAACCTCAGTCTCAGTCTTCAGAGGCCAGGGCATAATTTGGATGTTGGGATGACATCTGGTCAAACTTTTGCTCTTCCTCAGAGCCAGGAAAAAGGGGCAGATGACTGGATACTCACACTCAAGATCTCCACTCCGGTTGTGTGGGCCCTCCTATGAGCCTGGTACCATCCTAGGTATTGGAGATGCCTAGATGGAGTAGTGAACAGAACAGACAACAAGCTTGGCTGCTACAGCACTTTTAAGAGTGTAAAAATGTAAACAAGTAAATCAACAAGATAACTGCAGATAATGTAATTAATAGGGCAAGTTGATACGATAGAGGGGGTATGGTTAGGGGCTTTCTTATTTATTTAGGAGAAGGAGAGAGAGAGAGTCAGGGGAAGGAGGGAGAGGAAAAAGGAGAGAAACTGAGGCAGACCCTTTGCTGAGCATGGAGCCTGATGCTAGGCTCGATCTCAAGACCCTGAGATCATGATCTGAACTGAAATCAGGAGTCAGACGCTTAACCAACTGAGCCACCCAGGCGCCCCTTGGGGGCTTCTTTCATGTGTTTAGGGAAGGCATCTCAGGAAATAATACTTGAGATGAATCTGGAATGATGAGAAAGGATTAGGCATTTGAAAATCTGGAGGAAAAGTGTTCTAGACAAAACTGCAAAGGCCATGGGGCACCTGCATGGCTCAGTGGGTTAAGCCTCTGCCTTCCGCTCAAGTCATGGTCTCAGAGTCCTGGGGTGGAGCCCCACACTGGGCTCTCTGCTCAGCGGGGAGCCTGCTTCCTCCTCTCTCTCTGCCTGCCTCTCTGCCTGCTTGTGATCTCTCTCTCTCTCTGCCAAATAAATAAAGCCTTTAAAAATTTAAAAAAAAAAAAAAACCTGCAAAGGCCTAAGGTGAGAATAAGCTTGGCATATTTGAGGAACAGAAAGGAGGTTTGTGCGGCCGGAGCCAAGTGAGTTAGTAAGGGGAAGTGTAACATGGGAGATGGATGAGATGTGGGAAGGGGCTAGGTTATGCCTGGAAGCCCAGTCCTAGCTAGCAAAAGGCTTGCCCCGATTCAATCAGTGAGAAAACTCAGCAGGGAACAGTGAAAAGTCACCCCTGGAAGGGTGTCCTGCCAGAGGAGGGCTTTGGAATAGATGCTTGGAAAAGAAGAAAAGGACTTCTGTGCACTTGTTCTACAAACATGTACAAGTATATACCTGAACTCAGACTCAGTTTCTGTTCTTGAGAATCTCATAGTCTAGCAAAAAAGATTGTAATTAAAATACATATTTTATAGGAATAAATATAAATATATATGTATGGAAGGAAAAGCAGTAGGTCTATAAATGTTCTGGCAGATATTAAGATGAGTGAATAACAATAATCCCTTGGGAAGGGAGTGGTCATCGGGGCGGGCTTCTCTGAGGAGATAAATGTGAAGGACCTTCAAAGATGAGTGGGAGTTTGCCATATTGACAAGGAGGCAGCAGCTTGTGGGACGGTAAACTCTTGTGAAAACCATAACATGGTCCAAGGACACTGAGAACCAAAGTATTTAGTGAGGCCTATTGTGTTCCAGGCTCCTGCCGGGACATTTCACTGTTTGAGTTCAGATCCGTTAGAACTTTCCTTCAGTTCTTGAATGCCCAAGGACTTGGGAGCAACCTCTTCTCTCTGCCTAGAAGCCTCCCGCTCCTATACCACCCCTTACTCCTCCTTTCTTGGCTTACTCCAAGTCATCCGTGGGGTAAACATAGCTGCCACTTCTTTGGAGAGGCCCTGGGATCAGGCAGGACTCCCTTCCGTAGCGTTCTTCCTGCATAGCCCTTGCTACACTTGTAGTTACTTGGCCAACGTCTGTCTTCTGCATAGAGGCTGAGGCCAGAGACTGTTGCCCCCTCGGCACCCCACAGCCAGCACGCAGCCGGTAACCATCCTCAAGCCGTTCCCCGTGTTTCCGGTGTTCCGAAGAAGGAGATTCTAACTCGGGCTGGAGGTCCAGGGAGGGCTTCGGGGAGAAAGCAGTGCTTGAAGTGGTCTGACTTGGAGAGCTGAACGGGCCGGGGTGGGGTGGCGGAGGGAAAGAAGCGATAACTAGGAGGCACAGGGCTGAAACCACACCAACGCAAGACCTTGAATGCCAACCTGGATGCCAAGGGGTTGCATTTTCCAGAGGAGACATACGGAGCTCCGACAGGGTTTTGAATAGGGAGCGACACGCACAGATTAATTTTACGAAGATCGCTGCAGGATCTAGGGTGGGGACACACGGAAACCAGCAGCGGCGACCTGCCAGGCGCCCCCGAAGGCCTCCGTTCAGGCCTGTGGGTGCGTGTGCCCCGAGGACCGCAGCCCCGAGGACCCCAGGCCGGAACGCCCCGTTCCGAGCGCGCAGAACTCGGCGGGGGTGGGGAGCGCAGCAGGACGCGCCGCGGGCGGCCTCCGCGGTTTCTGGGGAAGCCGGGCCCTGGCTAAGATCTCGCGAGAGCTTCGGTGCGCGGACCCCACGGAGAGCAGCTCCGACGCCCAGCTCGTGAAGTTGCGGGCGGTCTTGCCCTTCGTGTCTTAGTTGGGTGAACGATCCTCGTCGTTATTTACTTATTTATTTTTTTGTCCCTGGCCAATCGGGTCGGTTCCTCTTTCCTTTCTTTCCTACTGGCGCCCTCCTCGGAAAAAGCTGGGAATTGGGAGTCTTGCTCTGGATGACGCATGGGTCGCTGGGAAAATAGGGCTGCTTTTTCCGGGAGAGAAAGAGGCAGCCCCTTTGCCCTCCTTTTGGACTAAGCAAATGACCTCCTTCTCGCAAAAAAAAAAAAAAAAAAAAGGGTCTCAGGGAGGCGGGGTGTCCCCGTAGGCAGAGCCTCAGTGGGGGGACCTCCGCGCCTGAACTAGACCGACGGCCACGTTTCTCCCTCCCCCACCTGTCGCCATAGCAACGGCGCTCCCCGATCGACTCCTCCCCCCACTCCCAGCCCCCTCCACCCCCCGGGGCGCCGAGTGTTTTTCCTTTTAGGGGTCGCGCTCGACGTTGTGACGTCGGGGCGCCTGTGGACAGCCAGAACGCAGGTCTGGGGCATCCGCTGACAGCCCTGGTGGCCGTTTGTTCCAACCCGCTGGAAAGCGGCTGACTCTTCCAGCGGCTTTATTTGACCGGCTCGAAGCGGGCAGGGGACCCTCACGAGTCTGCCCATGGCTTCAGGCGTGGTGAGGCTCTGCCACCGTCCCCTACCCCTCCCCGCACACACACACAAGCAGAGTCCCAGCTTCAGACAAGAAAGTTTATTGGCGAGGAGATGCACGGAGACGTGGCTGTCCCGCCTTGGAGCTTCCCTGGCCTCTCCTCCCTCCAGTCCTGCCCTCACCCAGCCGCTTTGTCTCTGCTGCCATCCACCCGGACCTGGGCTTGGCATCGAGTGTATGACTGCTCCTCCTGCTGTTTCTGGTCTATTCGGCCAGCGTCCAGGTGTGAGGGCTGGTTGGGGTTCTCCAGGGCAGGAAGGTCCGGGCTGTCCAACAGCACCCTTCCTGGCTAAGACCATGTCTAGTGGCCGGAGACTGCATACTGCAATCCACTTAGCAATACTCTTCCCATCAGAAGGTTCAAGATGCCCCCTGCCTATCACCCCCAAACTCCTGAAGTCTCACTGCTGTGGCTCATAAAGTCAAAACAACCCTGTTTGGTGCTGGCCAGGGTGCTGGTCACCTAGAGGCAGAGTTGGGTGGGATCAATTCTTAACAGGTTAAGAGGCAGCAGAATTTAGTTTTTTAGGGCCCTCAGGCTAAGGCCAGTTTATTCATTCAATAAGTATTGAGTGCCTACACTATTCAGAATATGAGGCAGTGTTCTAGAAGCTGGGGGTATAGACCATACCGTCAAGGTCCTGACTGAGCCCAGCCAGGACAGTTTCCTGAGCTTCAAGGTCATTGTCTCCAATCTCTATTTCTATCTCTTCACTCCTTTCTCCCACTTCCTCCCCTCCTCCTCCCTCCCACCACCTCCCCGGCCCTTTAGTCTCTGCTTCAGCAGCAGACACCCTCCCTTTGGTCTCCTGGGCTTCCACCTTCCCTGGACCCCATCATTCCAGTCCTGTGGGTGGCTCCTCCTTGAGGGGCCTTGCCCGACCATCCCCTGTCCCAAAGGGCCTCAGAACCAAGTGCCCACGCTGGTGCTTGATGCGGGCAGAACTGTCCCCAAAACCTTTGCCACACTCTGCGCATTTATATGGCTTCTCCCCAGTGTGTGTTCGCCTGTGTTTGACCAGATCTGAGCTCCGGGGGAATTCCTTCCCACAGAAGCCACACACATGGGGCTGGCTGGGTCCGGAGGGCTGGGCTCGGGCTCGGGGTCGAGGGGCTGTGGGGGCCGGGCCAGGGGGGTTGTGTGGCCTCAGGAGAGTGGATGGTGGGTGTGGCCGAGCCCGTTCACCACGGTGGGTACGGAGGTGCTTAACTCGGGCTGAGCTGTCAGCAAAACCCTTGCCACACTCGGGACAGAGGTAGGGCTTCTCCCCTGTGTGCACGCGATGGTGTTTCACTAGGTCCGAGCTTCGGCGGAAGCCCTTGCCACACTCAGGGCACTTGTGGGGCTTGTCCCCTGCCAGTGGTGGGGGAGGTTCCCCAGCTTGGGGGCCCCCGGGCTCTGGCTCCAAGCCAGGCAGGCCAAACGGCCCATCACCTGAATGTGAAGGGCTTCGAGGTGTCAGCGGGGGGCTCGTGCCAAGGGGAGGTGGGGGTGGGCTTGAGCTGGGGGGTGGGCTGGGGATCAGGGGGGCCAGGGGGTAGCCTGGGAAGCTGAAGTCCTGGGGCTCCATGTGAGTGAGGCGGTGGCGGAGAAGGGTAGAGCTGAGGCTGAAGGTGCGGTCACATTCTGGGCAGGCATGAGGCCTCTCCCCACTGTGGGTGCGGAGGTGTTTGACCCGGGCAGAGCTGTCAGCGAAGCCCTTGCCACACTCAGGGCACAGGTAGGGCTTCTCTCCTGTGTGCACCCGCAGGTGCTTCACCAGGTCTGAGCCCCGGGCAAACTCCTTTCCACACACGTCACAGCCAAAGGGTTTGGGCCCCAAGTGACTGCGCTGGTGGCTCAGAAGGCTGCAGCTGAGCACAAATCTTTTGCCACAATCGGTGCAGATATACGGCTTGTCCTGGGCCCTGGGTCCCTGGGTGGCTGCCGTGGCCGCTCGAGAAGGCTGCCGTCTGGGCACCACGGGCCGGGGAGGCTGCTCCCCCCGGTGTGTCCGCTGGTGCTTTATGCGAGCAGAACTGTCACCAAAGCCCTTGCCACAGATGCCACACTTGTAGGGCTTCTCACCCGTATGTGTCCGCTGGTGTTTCACCAGGTCAGAACTCTGCCGGAAGCTCTTGCCACACTCGCCGCAGATTGTGGGGCGTTCACCAGCTGGGATCCTGGACCGAGGAATCTTTGGGGGGCCTTGGGCTGGTGGTCGGGCTCTGTAGGACTTCTCACCACTATGAGTTCGCTGATGTTTTATACGGGCAGAGCTATCCCCAAAGCCCTTGCCACAGACCCCACACTTGTAGGGCTTCTCCCCTGTATGGGTCCGCTGGTGTTTTACCAGATCTGACATCTGCCGAAAACTCTTGCCACACTCACCACACACAGCAGCCCGATCACTAGCCTGGCCCCAACGTGGCTCTCCCAGGAGCCGGGGACCTCTGTCCCGAGCCTGAGGTTTTCCTGGTCCCTCTCTCTGGACCCACAAGTCATCCCAGGTCTGGATGCCTTCAGGTTTGAGAGAGGCATTTCCTACTTCATGACCTGGGGCCAAATCTTCCTCTTCCTTGAACCCCAAGTCATCCTCCTGTGGGGTATGTTCAAACTCATCCGGCTGAGAAGTCTCCACATCCTCACTCCCTATACCTGGGGAAAGAAAAGGGAGCAATAGACCCTGCCCTTTGGCTCAGCCCCTATCTCGGATAACAATTTCCCCAGCAAGGCTTCCTTGACAATCTGCAGTCACAGGATGCTTTCCCTCTCTCCTCCGAACTTCTGCAACACTTATTATTGCTGCCTCTCCTTCACAATGGTAATGTCCTTAACGTGTGCCAGTCACCAACTAGGCACCACTGAATCCTTGCAAACAATGCTACGAGATAATATGGTTACTACTCCGTTTTTATAGACTGGAAGACTCAGAGAATTTAAGTTACTTGCTCAAGGTTATAAAGGTTAGAAAGTAGCAAAGCCACGTTTCTAACTCAGTTCTAATTCCCAAGCCTGCATTAACCACATTATACTGTCTCTATTTGGAAAACCTAGTATTTGCTATTTCTATTATATCTTCTTCTATTACCCCATCCTGTAATTTATTACTTCAATCATCTTGCGTGTACCTGAGAGGACCCAGACACATGCCTGTCCCTCAAAATGCATAGGGTTGGTAGGAGAGAGACGATGAAGCACAAATAATTATAATTGTGGGCTCGGAATAACTGCTGTCACAGGCGAGAGAGGAACTAAGGAGACAGGGCCACGCTTTCACAACAAAAGAAAAGAGTAAACCATGGAGCGGAATGGAAGATAAAGCTGGAGAGGGATGTTGGGACTCGATTAAGCACGTAAGGCCTAGATCGAACACTAGGCTTTTGATTAGTAGGCAGAAGGGAGCTCGGGAAGGTTTCTGAGAAGGGAAACAGGATTAAATCTAGACTTGGATCAATGTGGCCGCTGAGTGCACCGCTGAAGAGAACAGGGATGTGGGGTGGCACTTGCGACGGTCAGGATGAGATCAAACGAGGCCTGAAGTAGGGCAGCGGCAGTGAGGCTGGGGGTGCTCGTCGAGGAGCCGGGAGAGCCCCTGAGACGGAGCCCCTCACGGTCTGGCGCACAGGAGGTGCTCAGAAACGTCGGCTCCCGAACCTCGGCTCTTCTCTCCCCTCCCCCTCCCCCTGGAAGCACAGTTCAAGTCCGATTTTTCCGGGTCTCGGCCAGACACAACAGCCCAGCCCCCGGAGTCCCCTCCCGGCCTTTACCTGCCGCTGGCGGCGCACCCGCCCCGGCCCTCACCTGTGCGGGCGCCTCTCAGCTGCTCCCTCTCCTCTGCGCCCTGGAGATCCGGGCCCCAGGGCTCCACCGCGCGCTCCATCGCCCGCACACCGCCCTGCGCAAGGGGACAGACAATCCCGGGGTCACACAGCCATGTGCGGCCCGCGGCGCCCTGCCGCTGCCCTCTGCCGGCCACCGCGCGCCCCGGGCAGCGGCCGGGTCCGAGGTGCGGGGCGCGGCTCCCGGGGACCCCCGCCCGCGCCGCCGGCCGCCCCTGCACCTGCTGCTCCTTCCGGCCCGCAGCGCCCCCTCCGCCTGCTGGGCGCCTCCGGCTGTGTCACCCCAACACCCTCGCGGGCTCCCCGGCCGGGCTCCGCCGCCCGAGCCGCCGGCGGCCCCGGGATGCGGGCTCCGCGCCAAACGGGGAGGGGGCTCCGAGCCAGGCGTCCCGGGGGCGGCCGCCGGGGGCGGGGACGGGAAGCGGAAGCGCCGGTCCTCGCGGAGCCGCTCTAGGACCTGGGCGGAGCCGCGCGCCTGCGGGGCCGCCCGCGTCCTCCGGAGCTCGGTGGCCGGCGGCAGCCCGCGAGCCGCGGACGGGGCTACTCTAAGCCGAGGACGGCGGCCCGAACTCGGTGGTATTAACTGTGTACCTCCTGGGCTGCAGCCGGCGGGAGGGCCGGAGACGCCGCCTAAGGGTCGCTGGGCCGGGCCCCCGGCGCCGACCTCTGGGGCTGGCCGACGGCGCCGGCCACCCCGGCCCGGAGACACAAAGAGAGATCCGAGGACTGACCCGGGGAGAGGCTGGGGGAGAGACCGCGCCAAACAAAGGGCGGCGGCGGGCGGCGGAGACCCCGACGGGGCGGGGGCGGGGCGCCGAGACGCAGGAAACAAAGCGGGGCCGGTCCGAGAGGCCGCGGGCCGGGGGCGGAGTGGGGAGTGGGGAGGGGCCGGGCTGGGGCAGACCGAGGCCCGAGCGGCCGCCAGGGGATGGGGGCGGGCTCCAGAGAGACGGCGGCGAGAGGGTCGCGGAGCGGAGACCCTCAGCCAGAGACCCCTAAAGTCGCAGCCCAAGAGCCCCGAGTCAGAGGGGACACAAAGGCAGAGAGAGGGAGACTGCGACGGCCTAAAAATACAGGAGCAAGAGACTGGCCGCCAGAGACAAAGGGATGTAGAAACCTAAGAGGTAGTTTCGAAGCGCAGGCGGAGGAACTGTAAGAAAACGAAGGGAATCCGGAGAGAAGCAGGCCAAGAGGCAGAGGAACAAAAGACAGTGAAACAGGCGGAGACAAAGAGATAGGGACACAAAGAAAGAGCCCTCGGGGAGACTAGGGGACAGGTCAACAGACCTACAGAGGCCAAACCCAGGGAGAACCTAAAAACATTAAACCCTGATTCCCAGCTTAGTGCAGCCACCGGCTGCCGGCTGCCATGGCTGGGTCTGTGTTCCCGGGTATCTGCGCTCTGAGCAAGCTTGCCTTTGGGGAAGAGGGGAGTGCCTGGAAGTGTCCCTTGATGATCTGATGATAGGGAGGGGTGACTGAGGTTTGTATTATTAATTCACATTTAATTAGCACCTTAATGCTAAGCCAAGAGTGTGGGACAAAGAGATGAAACACATGTAAGATTTGTCCTTGGATGGTTCCATGTGGTAAGCACACCAATCATGAAAAAGAATTGTGAGGGGCGTCTGGGTGGCTCAGATGGTGAAGCGTCTGCCTTGGGCTCAGGTCATGATCTCCAGGTCCTGGGATCAAGCCTCCTGTTGGGTTCCCAGCTCAGGGGGGGAGTCTGCTTCTCCTATTCCCTCTGCCTCTCCCCTGCTTGTGCTCTCTCTCTCTCCATCTGTGTCTACCTCTCTCAAATGAATAATAAAAGAATTGTGAGGGCACGAGAGAGTTCCGTGTACTGCTACGAGATAGTGTGGGAGAGCAGGGAGAATTCTAAGCTGTGGGAATGAGTCTGCATGGTTCTGGGTGCCTGGTGTGCGTGGATGTTAGACACTGACCGAAACCAGAACCACAAATCAATCAGCACATACTTAGGGATCACCAACCAATATCTAGACACTGTCTACGCGCTGAAAATACTAAGGAACTCAGGAAGCTCTTGGTCCAGTAGAATATGGAGATGTACGGGTGATAAGCCAGATTCTCTAGCAACCTGATGAGAAAAATATGATGGGAGTGGAGAGAGATGTCGAGTTGGTGGCTGTGGACTCTGTCTTTAAGGCCATTCCTGCAGTCTGATTCCTGACCTTGTCACTTATTACTGTTTGACCCTGGGGAGATTTCTTCTGTTTCCTAACCTGTAAAATGGGGGTGATAATAGCCAACTTGAGTGGTTAGGAATTCACATGTGTTCTATGTATAAAGTGCTTAGCCAAAAATATTAGCTTTTACTCTTTTGGCTGGAGCAACCAAGAAAGAAACTGGCATTTTTTAGCTAAACCTTTCAGAACAGCTCGGATTTCTGCAAAGTCCAGAGCAGGTTGAAGCGGGGTTTGAATGAACTCCAGGCAGAGGGAATGAAATGAACCCCTGCCTACACACTAATTGAAAACCTACTATGTGCCAGAAGTTTGAGATCCAAAGATGGTTAAGACCTATTCTCCGAGAGAAAGACAGAATAGTTGTGTTTTAATGTGTCATGAGTTCACATAATTGGAAAGCAGTGGAAACTGAAGATAGAACAGTACGTTTATTCATTTGTTCCACAAACATTTCCTGGAGCCCCAACAGGTGCCAGGCACTTGAGCTGGAAAACAGAGATAAGAGGGTAGGTACCAAACGACAGAGAGCTAGCCCCTGGTGGAGGAACCTTCCCCTGAAGTGTGGCCAGCTGCACGCCACACTCCTCACAGAGCTACCTTTGACTTTGGGAAGAGAAAGCGTGGAGTTATTGGGTCCAAAGGTGCAGAAGCCCCCATCTAGAGATCTAGAAACCCCCCCCCCCCATCTAGAGATGCCTGCTGGGAATATAAGGTTGGTGGCAAGATGAAAAAGAACTAATCCAGATGATTAAATGCGAAGATGTCTATCTACTATATATTCCTCCATAGGACTCTCAAGGTAGGATTTTTCTCTGAACAGGCCCCAAAATTTACTGCAGGAATGAATGGACATAATTCACTGGAGTAGTAAGTGTGTAAATGGAATATTGTGCCCCCTGTAATTCATGTTATCTCTACAAGCCAAGAGCCTTTTTTTTTCTTTTTTTAAAGATTTTTAAATATTTATTTGACAGACAGAGATCGCAAGTAGGCAGACAGGCAGGCAGAGAGAGAGGAGGAAACAGGCTCCCTGCTCAGCAGAGAGCCTGACTCGGGGCTTGATCTCAGGACCCTGGGATCATGACCTGAGCCTAAGGCAGAGGCTTTAACCCAGTGAGCCACCCAGGCGCCCCCAAGAGCCTTTTCTGTAGGGCAATTTGTTAACAGGCACAAACGCCTCAAATACGTGACTTCCTTTGACTCTAATTCCTCTTACAGAAAGGCCTAAGGAAACCACTGGACAAATACACAATGATGGCTCCACAAACATGACCAACCCAGGCCAGCATTGTTCGTCAACTGAGTAAAACCGGAGTCAATCCAAGTACCAACACCTATAGAAATGATAATGCAGGTGACCAACAGATACATGAAAAGATGCTCAACATCCCTGATCATCAGGGAAATGCAAATCTAAACTACAATGAAGGGTGCCTGGATGGCTCAGTGGATTAAAGCCTCTGCCTTTAGCGCAGGTCATGATCTCAGGACCCTGGGATCTAGGGTCCATGATCCCAGGGCCCTGGGATCGAGCCCCAGGGCTTGATCAGGCTCTCTGCTCAGCAGGGAGCCTGCTTCCCCCTTTCTCTCTCTTCCTACTTGTGATCGCTGTCTGTCAAATAAATAAACAAATAAAATATAAAACAAACAAACAAACAAACTACAACGAGGTTTCCCCTCACACCTGTCAGAGTGGCTGAAATCAACTGTACAAGAAACAGTGCTTGACGAGGATGCAGAGAAGAGGGAACCCTCGTGTACTGTTGGTGGGAAGGCAAACTGGTACCACCCCTGTGGAAAACAGTATGGAGGTTCCTCAAGAGGTTAAAAATAGAGCTACCCTACAACCCAGCAATCGCATTACCAGGGATTTACCCAAAGAATACAACAACATTAGTTCAAAGGGATACATGCACCCTGACTTTCATAGCAGCGTTATCTACAATAGCCAAATCATGGAAGCAGCTCTGTCCCAGCTGGATCCAGGGATCATAACCTGAGCCAAAGGCAGATACTTGACTGAGCCACCCAGGCACCCTTGTAAATGAAATCTCTTTAAAAATAAATTAACAATGGGGCACCTGGGTGGTTCAGTTGGTTATGCTTTGGCTCGGGTGATGATCCTGGGGTCCTGGAATGGAGCCCCGCGTTGGGCTCCCTGCTCCCCGGGGAGTCTGCTTCTCCCTCTCCCGCTCCCATTGCTTGTGTTCCGTCTCTCGCTGTGTCTCTCTGTCAAATAAATAAATAAGCTCTTTATTTTATTTTTTAAAAATATTTTATTTATTTATTTGACAGAGATCACAAGTAGGCAGAGAGGCAGGCAGAGATAGAGAGAGGAGGAAGCAGGCTCCCCACAGAGCAGAGAGCCCGATGAGGGGCTCGATCCCAGGACCCTGGGATCATGACCTGAGCCGAAGGCAGAGGCTTTAACCCACTGAGCCACCCAGGCACCCCTAAATAAGCTCTTTAAATAAAGAAAGGAAGAAAGAAAACCATACGAGAAAATACATTTATAGGGACATATTTACGGGGAAAAAAAGTCTTCATCTAAGTGCCCCCACCTGCACAGTCTAAACCAGTGCTGGTCAAGGGTCTTGTGTCCCCCAGAGGGGAGGAGCTCCGTGTTTTAATTAAGACCTTAGGCCTGCTCAGCTTGATAAGAAATACAGGAGGAAGGGCTGCGGTGCAGTGAGGAGGGTTATAATTATCCCTTCCCTTGGCTTCTCCAAGTCCTCTCTTTATCTCCTTGTTGCACGACATTTTTAGCACCCGTGCTCTGTGGCACTTACGGGTGGCTGTCTCCGTCT
Organism: Mustela erminea; assembly: GCF_009829155.1. Taxonomy (NCBI): domain Eukaryota; kingdom Metazoa; phylum Chordata; class Mammalia; order Carnivora; family Mustelidae; genus Mustela; species Mustela erminea. Next base: position 1,009,561 of record NC_045633.1, read on the forward strand.
CCCCAGAGGGCCAAAACTCTGAGTCCCTGTTTGGATCCTCAGCATGGAGCAGCCACTAGGTTTGGGATGGTGACACTGTCATAGCCCTCCGCTCAAGTCATGCTCGCAGTAACTAGCATTCTGTGGGAGCTCCTCCTCACAGTGGCTTTATGTGGTCATGTGGCCTTTCGTCTGCACCTATGCAGAGATCACAGGTGTCTCTTCTTATAAGGACACCAGACCTATGGGATCAGGGGTCCCTACAACTTCATTTAACCTCAATTACCTTCTTCTTCTTCTTTTTTAGATTTTATTTATTTATTTATTTGACAGAGAACACGCGAGAGGGAACACAAGCAGGGGGAGTGGGAGAGAGAGAAGCAGGCTTCCCGTTGAGCAGGGAGCCAGATGCAGGACTCGATTCCAGGACCCTGAGATCATGACCAGAGCTGAAGGCAGAGGCTTAACAACTGACCCACCCAGGTGCCCCCTCAATTATCTTCTTAAAGGCCCTCTTTCCAAGTCACATTGAGGGTTAGAGCTCCAGCATATGAATTTGGGACTGGGGCATCGGGGGAGACACATAATTGAGCCCACAACAGTGGGTAACAGGAAAATAATAAGTAGAACCACAAGGAGTGAAGAAAGAAATGAGGTTGGAGCAGCAGACACGATCCAGCTCAAGCCAGGCCTTCGAGGCCCTAGGAGGAGACTAGCCTTAGAGGTTCAGAGAGGTGACTCAGTTCATAAAGGTTAAAGCCTACAGTTCATAAGAGGCTCATGTATACAGCTGATTGGACTCCAAAGCTCATGGCATTCAAAACTACTCGGGAGTCCTGAAAACCAGGTGGAAATGTGTGTATTTCATTTTACCAGGAGAAAAATGGAGTTTAGAGAGGCAGTGACTCACCCAAGGTCCCATAATAAGTGGGAGAACTGAGGTTTGCAGAGCTTTCTGCCTCCAAAGCATGGCTCCTTTTACATGTTCTGCTAGCCTTGGGCCATGACCAACTGCATTCACTCATTACTTCATGCACACATTCAACTAGGACATTACTTCCCCACACCTGCTTTGTGGTAGGCCCAGGGCAAGACCCTGAGGATGTAGAAATGAAGAGAGGACATGGTCCATGACCTCAGAAAGCTCAGCCAGCAGAAAAGATAGCCAGATGAACAAATGCCAGCACTGGGGAGAGGTCTGTGGAAGGTGTTAGAGAGTTCGGAGGAGGGAAAACAACTGTTCCTGGCATAACTGGGCAAGATTTCCTAGAGGAGCAAAAAGAGATCTTGGAACCAAACCCTTGAAAGATCTGGAAGAGCAGAAGGAAAAGCTCAGTGTGGACAGAGTGAAGGAGGTGGGCGCTCTCCAAGGAGGAGTGAGGGACGGTTGATGAGGTCAGATGTGGAAAGCTCTGGCTGCCAGGCCAGAACTCAGAGTTAATTCTGAAATTACTGGAAGGCCCTGAAGGAGCTACATTAGGGGAATGCCTTGGCCAGGATTCTAATGGAAAGTGTCTCTGGCAGTGGTGTCCAAAGACTTGAAGTCCTTTGAAGAATCGGTTGCACAGGGGTGCCTGCGTGGCTCAGTGCATTAAGCCTCTGCCTTCAGCTCAGGTCATGGTCTCAGGGTCCTGGGATCGAGCCCCATATTGGGCTCTCTGCTCAGCGGGGAGCCTGCTTCCCCCCAACTCTCTGCCTGCCTCTCTGCCTACTTGTGATCTCTCTCTCTCTCTGTCAAATAAATAATTTAAAAACCTTAAAAAAGGGACACCTGGGTGGCTCAGTGGGTTAAGCCGCTGCCTTCAGCTCAGGTCATGATCTCAGGGTCCTGGGATCGAGTCCCACATCGAGCTCTCTGCTCAGCGGGGAGCCTGCTTCCCTCTCTCTCTCTCTCTGCCTACTTGTGATCTCTCTCTCTGTGTCAAATAAATAAATAAAATATTAAAAAAAAAAAAAGAATCAGTTGCACAAAGGGGTGTCTGAGGGCTCAGTGCTTAAGTGTCTGCCTTTAGCTTATGTCATGACCTCAAGGTCCTGGGATCAAGCCCCAAGGTGAGCTCCCTGCTTAGCTGGGGGTCTGCTCCTCTCCCTCTGCCCCTCTCCTGTCCCTTCCTCCCCTGTTCACATGTAGAGTGCTCTCTCTTTCCCCAAAGGAATAAATAAAATCTTTAAAAAAAAAAATCAATTGCATGAAAAAAAGAAAAAGAATCAGTTGCCCGAGCTAGTAAAGAAAATTGATGGCCCTTCCATCTCTAATCCTATTATGACTTTTGGTCCACTTAGACCCTGGGAACTTTTTTTTTTAACCATCCCAGTCCAAGCCTTCAACTCACTTGTTAGAGACACCAATCTGCTTCCTTCCTCTCTGCCAACACCCCTCCCTCCCACCAAGGTGATGGGGCTACAGTAGGGGCTCGGAATAAGGGTGTGCAGAGAACTGAGGTGCCGAAGCCTCCCATGGGGGGGGGGTAGCCAAAGGGATCCAGGAAGTGAGAACTCCAGGTATTCTTGGTCTTGGCTTTCCCCACCCGTTTGAGCATCTCGGCTTCCTACACTGCCCGCCCCCTCATTTGCCACACTCAACTTCCTGCCCCACCAGAGGAAGTGGGGAGAGACAACAGGTGCAGCGACAGCCAGCAGGGTCATGGTGAGTCCTCCTGCCCCAGAATACAGGCATCTCTGCCCTCAGCCCCCAACCCCCAAAGTAGCCAGGCTCAGGTCAAGCCACAGTAGACCGACTTCTCTCCCGCAAGGGCAGGTTATCCTGCGGGCCCTGCCTGCCGCTCCCAGCAGCCTCATTCTGTGTGCCCTCCCACCAACAGGACAAGGAGTATGTGGGGTTCGCAGCCCTCCCCAACCAGCTGCACCGCAAGTCCGTCAAGAAGGGTTTTGACTTCACACTCATGGTAGCAGGTCTGATGGGTTTTGGACGGGGGACCAGTGGTGGGGCCTGGGAGTGGGCTTCCTCCAGAGACCCGGGCTGTCCCCTCCCCTGACCAGGTGGGAGGGTCTGTCTTGTCTACAGGGGAGTCAGGCCTGGGAAAATCCACCCTCATCAACAGCCTGTTTCTCACCAATCTCTACGAGGACCGGCAACTGCCAGAGGCCAGTGGTAAGACCCTCCTGTCCCCCCCCAGGGACTCTGTCTCTCCCACCCCCATTTGGCTCTTCCCCTGACCTTCTGGGGACTTGGGCAGCTCGTTGCTTTTCTCTGAGACTCCCCTGAAAAATGGGTGGTTCTGAGAAGGGAAAAATGAAAATTTGTGATTTTCACAAATTTTTCAGGAAGATCTAAAAACTGTGATTCTGAGAAGGGACATCAGTCCCGGCTCGGACCCTTACCCGGCCCCCTGGCCTCTCCCCATCCCCACAGCTCGCTTGACACAAACGCTGACCATTGAGCGCCGGGCTGTGGAGATCGAGGAGGGGGGTATTAAGGTGAAGCTGACGGTGGTGGACACACCTGGCTTTGGGGACTCCGTGGATTGCTCAGACTGGTGAGGAGCAGGGGAAGGAGCGGGGACCAAGCTGCCTGATGTGGCTGCTCTGTGAAGACGAGCGCTCAGCTCCAGGGCTGGTCCGCTCTGCCCTTGCCCTTCCCAGAAGGCGGGGGCTGCCGCTGGGGGCCACGTGGCCCGGAGTGCCCGTGCATCCCACATCGGCCTACACCCTGCTGACCTCTCCGATGTCTTTGGTTGGAGCCCAAGACACTAGTGCCTACCCCCATAGTCCTGGCTGGCCTTGCCCCTTCCTGGCCCTGCAGCCGCTCTTCTCTGACTGGACTCCCTCGCCCCACACCCCAGCTGGCAGCCTGTGGTGCGCTACATCGAGGAGCAATTCGAGCAGTATCTGAGGGATGAGAGCGGCCTGAACCGGAAGAACATTCAGGATTCCCGTGTTCACTGCTGCCTCTACTTCATCTCCCCCTTTGGCCGAGGGTCTGGGGGACACCCTGGGGGGTGGGGGTATTTGGGGAGGGGCAGGGAGGGTTTCTGTGGCCTAAGGCTGAGCCCTGACCGATATCTCCATGCAGGCTCCGGCCCCTAGACGTGGCCTTCCTCCGGGCAGTGCACGAAAAGGTCAACATCATCCCGGTCATTGGCAAAGCAGATGCCCTGATGCCGAAGGAAACCAAGGCCCTCAAGCAGAAGGTATGTCTGGTGACCTCTGGTTGCTTTGCCCCATGTGAAGCCAGAAGTCATTATCACATCTGAGCTCGGCTTTGACTTCTTTGATCTTGGGATTGCCTTTGGGAAGCCTAACAGGTCAAGCTACACTGTGGGAGAAAGTTTCCAAGGAAGGCTGAAGGAGCAGTGTCCCTGGAGGCCCGAATACAATCCCCAGACTGGATACTTGGCTAAGGCCTACTTGAGGGTGGCAGCAAAGACTTAATGACTCCTGACATCCCTCTAGCCCTGGGAGAATGACGCGCCTTGTGACTTCAGAGGCCCCTCCCACTCTTTCTGCTTAGGCCTCTCTGCCCAGGGCCTTTGGTGTCTCCCTCATCTTACAATCTTTCCAGGCCTCAGTCATCCCTGTTAGGGTGTCTTTGTCTCTTTTTCACCATCTATATCTCTCTCATTGTCTGAGATTTATTTTTAAGATTATTTCTTATTTTTATTTATTTTTTTAAGTAGGCTCCACGCCGAGCGTGGAGCCCAACACGGAGCTTGAACTCACGAACCTGAGATGAAGGCGTGAGCTGAAAGCAAGCTGGATGCTTAACCCACTGAGCCAACCAAGCGCCCCAAGATTTTAAGTCATCTCTACACCCAATGTGGGGCTCAAACTCAGAACCCTGAGATCAAGAGTCACATGCTCTACTGACTGACCCTGCCAGGCACCCCTCTGAGATTCTGGTTTGGGGCATCCTGTATGTTACCATCTCTTTCATGTCTTCCTCTCTGTCTCTGACCACCGGGAACCTGTGTCTCACTGGGTCCCGCCAAGCAATGTCTGCAGCTCACCGCCTCTGTTTCTCACCGTCTGTGCATGTCTGCTTCTAGATCCGGGACCAGCTGAAAGAGGAGGAAATCAACATCTACCAGTTCCCTGATTGTGAGTCTGATGAGGATGAAGACTTCAAGAGGCAGGATGCAGAAATGAAGGTGCAGAGGCAGAGGAGGAAGGCTCAAAGAAGCGAGGGAGGCGGATGTGGAGGTGGAGGCTGACAGTGAAGTTTCCGCGGGGTGTGTGGGGGGGTGGCGTGTTCCAACGGTGATCCCTGACTCCTGCCTTCCAGGAAAGCATCCCTTTCGCAGTGGTTGGTTCCTGTGAGGTTGTGAGAGACGGCGGGACCCGTCCGGTGAGGGGACGTCGCTACTCCTGGGGTACCGTGGAGGGTGAGTATGGTGGGCGCGACTTGTGAGGCCAACAGGGAGCCCAGAACGCCTCTGAGTCAACCGCACCCAACACATGAAGTCGGGAGTCCTAAGAGCCAAAAGAGGGGTCCTCGGACTTCAAACCCTCACCTAGGGCGGGGGCAGGACTCGGGCAGACCCGACCCGGCCAGTAGGGCTGGACTCAAAGCTCCCTGACGCTCGCCGGTCCGCCCCGCAGTGGAGAACCCACATCACTGCGACTTCCTGAACCTGCGACGGATGCTGGTGCAGACCCACCTGCAGGACCTGAAGGAGGTGACCCACGATCTGCTCTACGAGGGCTACCGGGCCCGCTGCCTGCAGAGCCTGGCCCGGCCTGGGGCTCGTGATCGGGCCAGTCGTAGGTGAGAGCCCGACCTGAGTCCCAGGGGCTCCCAAGTTCCGGCCCTCACAGTCCCGGACCGGCCTTCACCCCCCAGACCACTCTCCAGAATCCTTCCCCGCCCACTTTGCTTACGCCTCCTAGACCCCAACCTCGCCCCACGCCCCGCCCCGCTCCTGCGACCCACAGCGGAGTGTCCCGCCCTTGATTCCCTGTCCCTTCCCCCCCGGCCCCTAGTAAGCTCTCCCGCCAGAGCGCCACAGAGATCCCGCTGCCCATGCTGCCTCTGGCAGACACCGAGAAGTTGATCCGCGAGAAAGACGAAGAGGTGAGCAAGGATCTCTCTTCCCCCTTCCCCCAAGGCCCCAAGTCCTCTTCGAAGTCCCTCTCTGGCCTCCCCGACCCCACGCCCACCATCTTGCCCCCGTACAGCTGCGCCGCATGCAAGAGATGCTGGAGAAGATGCAGGCCCAGATGCAGCAGAGCCAGACTCCGGGAGAGCAGTCGGACGCTCTCTGAGGACCCCGCCCCGCCCCGCTTTACCTCGGCTCCGCCTTCAGCCGGTCTCCTGACCAATCCTGGAGCCCCAGCCCGAGAGGCCCGCCCCGGCAGGCGGCTCGCGGGCGGACGGACGTGCCCCGTCCCCAGTCTGTAGCCCCGCCTTTGGCCCCGCCCCAGCCCCAGCCCCGCCCCTGGCCCCTCCCCGCCGCTTTTCAATCAAGCTGTGACTTCAGTAAAGCAATTTCAGGGATGGGGTGGCTCAGGCTGTCCAGTGTGGGACCCTTAATTTCGGCTCAGGTCACGACCTCGGGGTCCGGGATCTAGCGGCCCTGGGCTCCCTGTTCAGCGGGGAGTCTGCTAGATATTTTCTCTCTCTCTCCCTCCCTCTGCACCGCCCCCCCCGCCTTGCTCGCGCGCTTTCTCTAATAAATCGGTAGATCTTAAATAATAAAAAATAAAAGCAGTTTCCCTGAGGCCACGCGAGTCTTCCTTTCCCAGCGGGAGTAAGTGGCGGGTGTAGCGGGTGGAACGGAGCCGCCCCACCCAGACCTCTGGGCCACGAATCATTCACTCGTTGGGCGCTGGCTTCCTGCCGGGCGGTATTTCAGCCCCGCTGTCCCCCCGGAGCCCCCCGCCCACAAACTCACTGAAGGCGCCACCGCTAAGAAACAGAGACCAGTTTAGTTTTATTAGAGTCGGGATCGGGTGGCTGCAAGGCATTGGCCAGCGGAGGCCTAACAGGGCCCCCTACTCCTGGTCCTTGGCGTCACCATGCGTGATGACGTAGCAGATGTTCTTGTAGTCTACGTTGCCTCCCACGTCGGGGGGGAAGGCTGCCCACATGTTCCTGATCTGGGGAAAGACGTAGGGGCGACTCCGACGGGTTCTGTCTGCTGCCCTCCCCCTTCCCTCTGCTTCCCCCGGGCCCCCTCCCCTGCTCACCTCTTCCTGGGAGAAGCGATCACACTGCGTGGTAAGCAATTCCTCCAGGCTGGAGAGAGGTGACATATGGGGAGTTGAGATTGGGCTTCGTGGTTCCTTTCCACTCCCTCCCACCTCATCTGGTTGCCATTCCTAGTATCAGCTTGAAAACCGAAGTCACGCTAGATCCCTCACTGGTCTTCCAAAGAGTCTGGCCTCCGAGTGTTTGCTCTTCCCCTCCTATATGTGCTGTGAAGATGTAATCCTATTGCCCATTTCCACGGTCCTAATTTTTCCCTTAGCCCCTCCATCATACCTAACATCTGGTAAGAATTTAAGGAGGCTTGGGCACCTGGGTTAAGTCTGCTAAGCAGCTGCCTTCGGCCCAAGTCATGATCCTGGGATCCTGGGATCCTGGGATGGAGCCCAGCTCAGCAGGGAGCATGCTTCTCCCTTTCTCCCTATCCCCACTGCCCCCCATGCTCGCTCGCTCTCAAACAAATAACATCTAAAACAAACAAACAAAAACTTAAAAAAAAAAAAAAGAATTTAAGGAGGCTTTGTGTGCCAGAGAAGCTGGAGGGGTCACTTACAACTGCTTCTTGATGGTGCCCTTCCCCTCAGGGTCCAGGACCTTGAAGGCGCCAGTGATCACGTCCTCAGGGTCGGCACCTGGAGGATCAGAAGGCACATGAAGCTGAAGAGTGGCTGAAGGGTCTGTCCCTGAAAGGTCCTGGGAGAGGCAGCGGGGGGCTCAGACCCTGGACACCTCATTCACCTTTGAGCTTCTCTCCAAACATGGTCAGGAAGACGGTGAAGTTGATGGGACCACTGGCTTCCTTCATCATGGCATCTAGCTCCTCATTCTTCACATTGAGGCGCCCTGGAGCAGGGTGGGGCAAGCTGGAGTGGGGTCCCATGGCCAAGGGTTGATCCTTCCCATAAATTCAGATCATCCCACCCATTTTTCGCCTGGGTGGACTGAGGCCCAGCGTGGAGCCAGCAGGGCTGAAACCCAAGGCTTCTGAATTCCTGGTACTCGGAAGCCTTGAATCTTTACAGGTGGGATAAGGGGCTCACCCATGGCCGCGAAGGTGTCCCGCAGATCCTCCTTGTCGATAATGCCATCCCGGTTCTGGTCGATTACCGTGAAGGCCTGTGGAAGGCAGGGGCAAGGAGAGGTTAGGTGCCCCGTGGCCAGGCTTCAGCATCTTTACCCCAGGCAGATCAGATTCTGGTCCCCAGCCAGCTGTTCCCTTGCATGCCAAATGCGGAGGGGAGCAAGGAGTTCTAAGCCCTTCCCCTCCCCCCAAACAGGTGCACATTCCGGGGAGGCAGTATTGGGGGGAGGGGCGGCAGGGGGTCAGTCTTCAGTCTCCCTTCTCCCCTTACTCACCTCCTTGAACTCCTGGATCTGAGTCTGGTCAAACATGGAGAAGACATTGGAGCTTCCGCCTTCTGCCACTGCCCTTCTCTTGGCCTTCTTGGGTGCCTGGGGTGGGGGTGAGGAGTGGGCAAAGGGGTCCATGAGCTAATGCCTCCTCCTCTTTGGAGGCAATGGATTAGATTCAGGGTTCTTTGAGTTGAGTCATTTTTTAAAAGCAACGCTTCTGGCTTTAGGCTTTCCCCACCTTATGACCTCTTTGCTGAGGGGACATGCTTTGGTGCAACCCCACATTCGTATCCTCCATCCTTCCCAACAACTGGGACTCAACAAATCCCCTTCTCAGTGCCCTGAGCTTGCCTCCTCTGAGTCCCAGACTCGCTGTGTGACCCTGATCTACTCACTCAGCCTGTCTGAATCTCTGCTCTGTCATTAATAAAATGGGAGTTGGAATCCTTGCCTGACTGATCCCAGAGGGTTTTAGGAAGGGGGGGTGCAGGAAGCTATGGAGCATGCATTGAGAGGGATGGGTCTCCTGTGTGTGGAGAGTCTGGGCATATGATCCTTGGCAGACTTAAGCAGATTTAGACCATGGTTCTGTATGCTCCTCATTAACATTGCCAAGAAAGAGAGGATTCATCTGTTTCCTCTTACTGGACTGGGAATTGGCTACTTTCTTTTAAAAAGTGAGGCTGCCTTGAAGTCAGAGGGATCCGGGTAGGGGCTGGGGGATTCTTACCATGTCTTCAGTCTCCTGGGGGCAAGGCTGTGGCTCTGGCTGGAAAGGAGCAGAGTCAGCCTGTGCCTGTCCCTCTGGGGTTATATAGTCCTGCCCCAGGGAGCCCTCAACATACCAGGGTAACCTTAGCCTTGTGGGTGCCCACCCCAGTTACCAAAATAGCCCAGCTCAGGGCCTCTCCTTTCTTGGAGGGCCGGCAGCAGCTGGAGCCCAGGAAGGGAGGAGGGAGTGGGTCTCGGGATACATGTCTCCCTAGGACCTGGGCAGGAAAGGATGTTCTCTTTCCCAAAAGGGGGCTCGAATGTGCCAGAGTTCAGAGAGGAACCAAAGTGAGGTACAGTACTGGGAGAAAGATCGAACAGGCCCCTGTACCCCTGAGTGGGATGGGTCCATATTTATTTATTTATTTACTTATGTCTAAAACACTCCTTGTTTTGAAATTAACATTTTTCTGTTTCCATGTATTTGTATTTTTTTAAAAAAAGATTTTTATTTTTAGGTCATCTCTCCACCCAGTGTGGGGCTCAAACTTACAACCCAGAAATCAAGAATTGCATGCTCTAACCAACTGAGCCAGCCAGGCACCCTATCCAGATTGAAAGCCAGCAAAATTACTGAGGACTTACAGTATGCCAGGCACTGGCCTGTGCTTCATGGGTGCCCCTTGGCAAGCACAGCTCCCACTCCCATTGTGGGAGTTCACAGTCAAGTGTATGTGTGTGGGGTGCTGATAGAAGTGAAAGGGAGACAGCTGTCTGGGGAAGCTGAAGAATCAAGATGGTCTTCTATATCCCCTCTGGTGGAGGCAGGGAGGATGTTTTGAGAAAAGATGCCAAGTATGGAATGACTTGGGAGAAAGAGGCTAGACTGCCCGGAGCAGAAAGCCTGCACTGTGATCCCGGGCTTGGTGCTTCAGCTCCCGGGGCCCTGTTTTCCCCATCCCACAGAACTTGTGGCTAGGAACGCTATTTGGAAACAATTTCATGAAATATAGTCATTCCAATTAATACTTATGCTTTGCCTTGGTGCAGGTACAGCCTAGCTGTGGAGACAAGATAAAGGGAGAAAATGACATAATAGCCGATTAGGAGCACAGAAGTACAGGGCCCCTGTGTGGGAGGAGGCGATGACTTCATGAAGGCCAGGAGAAGTGAGTCAGGTCAAAGTGGAAGGGCAGGCCTAAGCGGAGACACAGATGGACAAAGCCCTAGAGGAGTGAAAAATCAGGTCGCCAGAACGGTGTTGGGACTGGAGCAGAGGGTGTAAGCTGGAGACTGAGAGGGCTGAGGACTGAGACCTTGGCAACCTTGGAAAAGTTTGAAACAGGAGAACACAATCTAACATGCATCTATAATCATTTCCTTGGATCCTATTGTGAAATTTGGAACTCAGAGGAGGAGGTCAAAGCACCAAGAGGGACACTAGTTGGTCACCTCCTCCCAGGTGACTGGGATGGCCAGTGGTTCCTTTCTCTCCCTTCTGGGCAAGAACCACCTCGGCTGACTGTGTGACTTTGAGGTACCCTCTCCCACGGAAATAGTGGCTGAGGAAACCCCAGGAGGCCAAGGTTGGCAAGTACACCCATCTCCTCCTTCTCTTGCTCCCTCTAGGACCCAGTGTCCTGAGGAAGGTGCCTCCTCCCTTTGCCCTCCTCCAGGCTCATGCCGATGTCTCTAAGACATTTTCTTTTCTGGGCACTGGGGCTCAGCCACCTGTTGCCTCTAAGAAAAGAGAAGGAGCCACCCTAAACTTAGCAGCTGCCCTTGGCCTCCTACACTGGCTCCTCCCTGCGTCAATCGACAGCTGTCTCACCTTATATGGTTACCATGGGGGTCTAGGCCCAGGGAGGAGCCCACTTAATCCTGGGTTCTGCGAGGGGAGATAAGCTCCAAAGAGGGGAAGGGAGGAAGTGCTCAGGTAGCTTGGGTCAAATGGAAAGGGAGGAAATTGAGGAGAAGCAGATCAGGAGCTGTATATCTAACCCAGACACTGAATGGAAATACACAGGATCTGGGTCTGAGTTGGGAGTGAGTAGCCTAAGAGGACTCAGAAACCAAGGAGGACCTGGGACATTGGGAGCTAGGCCTGACTGAACTTTCAGGAGGTGGACCCTTTATGGAAATTGGGGACCTCTAACCCTGAGGCTCAAAGAGATGGGGGTCAGAGAGAAGAGGGACTCCTAAAGTCAGGACTCTGTGTTTGTCATGTATGGTAGTCTGGGGGCTCATGAGATTGGGGTCTGCATCTCAGCAGAAAATGAGAGTATAAAGAGGTGTGGCGGTGATGGGAGAGGAGTTGATGGGTCCCAGATCCCCCAAAGAATAAGAACACAGATACAGGAGTTCATGGTTTGGGGTCTAGGATACCCACTACAATGTGGGGGTGGGGGGCATTGAGAGGATGAGGTCCAAGGAATTAGAGCCTGGATTCTGGGGAGGAGCTGAGATAGATTGGGGAGGGGCTGCTGAGGAGAGGAACTTAGGGCTTGGGATTCCTATAGGAAACGGAGGATCCAGGGAGAAGGGACGCTTAGGGGATGTGGGGGCTCTGGTTATAGTCGTCTGGGCTTTGAATGTTGAGGCTGGTTGCGAGCCTAGAGGAAAATTAGAGACAACGTGAAGGTTGAGGGTACTTGATCAGGCCAGTGGATCTCTGATGGGACCTCACACACCGCCAGAGCGAGGCGGCTCTGGATGCAGAATGGGAGCCCGGGGGCGCTAGTCGGTAGGGCTTGCGGCTCTCCATCCCGGGGTGAGTTCAAGCCCCACCTGGCTCACTGGAGAGAGAAAGAGAATGGCAGCCCCAAGAAGGACTCAAGCCGAGCAGCACGGCCCCCTTATTGGCTAAGGGCTGCTCGAAGGTCCGCGGCCCCCGCCTGCTCTCGGCGCTGTCCCCAACTGTCACCTCCTCCTGCGCCTGTCCCCGGTTGTCACCGATGTCCCTGGGCCGGCACCGCCTGCTGGCAGCGCCCCGACCCTCTGGATGCTGCCATTGGCTGAGACAGCCGTCTATCTTCCCTCTCCGCCGCTTAAGCGAGGGAATACGCTCATTGGCTGACGATGCAAATTCAAGCAAACCTGGCCCGCCCCCCCAGCTGTCATTCCTTCTTGACCTTCTTGGGAGACGGGAAGAATTCCGCAGCTCTTCCTATTGACTGCGGTTGCTGTCTGTCACCGCCCAAAGATTCACCGCTGTCTGTCAACTTGCCCTCCGCCGACTGCCGCTTTTCATTGGCTCCCGTTTTACTGTTTCCAGCGGCCGGGCTCGCCTCTTCTCGCGCAGCTCCCGCCTCCTCCCGCGGTCACTCACCCTCCAGCCATTTTTATTGGCCAGAAGGTTCAGCTTCCCGCTTTTCTATTAGTTACCCCTTTGGTTCCGCCTCCTCCTGCCTTCGCTCGCCCTCTCATTGGTCTTCTAGCCCTCCCCTCCATTTCCTCTTCCCAAATTACCCAGCCCCTTCCCACCGCCAACCCCACCCACCCTTCCAACCATTGGCAGAAACCCAGTTCCCTCTCTCCTATTATTCGTCCAAACCCTCTGACGAGGCGGGAGGAAAAAAAGGAGCGCGATGGGACTGCCCGCGCGCAGGCGTGAAACGCCGAACCGCTGGCCGCTTAGCCGGCTGCGGGGCATGTGCGCAGGCGCGAGGTCGGCCGCTCGCCTGAAGCAGGAGGGAGGGGGCGGCCGCGAGCGAGCGCGAGCGGTGAGAGGGCGCGAGCGGGACCCCCGCGCCTGGCGCCCCGGGACCCCTGCCACGCCTCCGCGCGCCCGGCGGCGGCCCGCGCGCCGCCCCCGTCCCCGCCGCGCGCCGGGCCGCGCCCTTCTCCTTCTCCCCTTCCTCGGCGGGCGGCGCGCGGCGGCCTGAGGGGCGGCGCCTTCTGCGGCCGCCCCGGCGAGGGGATGTGAGGGTAGGCCCGCGGCCATGGAGACCGGCCCGGCGCCCCTGGTGGCCCCGCCGCGCCGTCATGGCGCCCCCGCCGCCCCCTCGCCGCCGCCCCGCGGCTCCCGGGCCGGACCCATCGTGGTGGTGGCCCCGGGGCCGCCAGTGACCACGGCCACTTCGGCCCCGGTCACCCTGGTGCCCCCCGGGGAGGCGCGGCCCGCCTGGGCGCCGGAGCCCCCGCAGACGCCGGCCCCGGCCCCGACGCCGGCCCCGGCCCCGGCCCCGGCCCCGGCCTCGACCGCCGCGAGCAGCACGGTAGTGGTGCTGACGCTGGAGGCCGCACCCGAAGCCGCGAGGGCGCCGGTCTCCCCCGGCTCAGAACCCCCGGTGCCCGCGGCGGTGGCCGGAACCGAGACGCCCATGGCTTTGGGCCCGGGGGCTGACTCTCCGAAGACGGAAGAGGCTAGACCCTCCCCCGTCCCCGGACCGGGGACCCCCACCGGGACCCCCGCCCGGACCCCTTCCAGAACGGCTCCTGGGGCTCTGATCGCCAAACCCCCGCTTGCCCCCAAGCCGGGAGCCACAGCTGCCTCGGGAGTGACTGCGCGGGTTGCAGCAGGGACAGCGGGACAGGTGACAAGTGGACATGGAGCTGCAGCGGCGACATCGGCATCCACCGCACAGGCTCCAGAGGACCCCTCAGGGCCTGGCCCCGGCCCGTCCGGGACGTGTGAGGCTCTGGTAGCTGTCGTGACGGTCACCCCGGCTCCGGAGCCTGCTGAAAACTCTCAGGACCTAGGCTCCACGTCCAGCCTGGGGCCGGGCATCTCTGGGCCTCGAGGGCAGGCCCCGGACACTCTGAGCTACTTGGACTCTGTGAGCCTCATGTCTGGGACCTTGGAGTCCTTGGCGGATGATGTGAGCTCCATGGGCTCAGATTCGGAGATAAACGGGCTGGCCCTGCGCAAGACGGACAAGTATGGCTTCCTCGGGGGCAGCCAGTATTCGGGCAGTCTGTGAGTACCCAGGGGGCGTCCAGTGGGACTGCTTCAGGGGAGCAGAGGTTGGGGAGGAGGAAATGACACGCCTTGCCCAGACTCTGGCGGCCCGGCCTCCTTTGAGGCTGCAGGGGAGCGGCTCCGGCAGAGGAGTGAGGTGCGCGGCGTTCCCGCTCAAGCCCGGAGCATCCTGAGGTTCCCATGGCGCTTGCGTGTTGGAGTTTCAGACCAGGTGCCAGGAGTTCGGGGTTGGAGCTGTGCTTTGGGTGTGTCCGGTGCTCTTGAGCTGGCTCTTCCCTATTTCCGTGCCTCGGTTTCCTTCTCTGTAAAGTGAAAGGTTGAATGACACCATACCTAAGGTCATCCCCGGTCCAGCTATGGGCCAGATAGTCTGGAAAGCTGGCTGGGCAGGGTTGTGGTGCAGCTCGCTGGTGCCTGCGGGGAAAGGAGGGATGCAGGCATCTCCCCGCCCCGTAGCCCTAGGTCTGATGGGGCCTGATGGGGAAGTCGTGGATGGAGGGGAGACCCTGAAGGCAGGGCTCTTGTGCACAACAGAGAAGGGCGGTCTTGTGTTCTTACTTAAGGAAAGGGGTTGGGGGAGGCCTCTTCCTCATTTCCTCATCTCCGCGGCCCGGCTTACTCTTTCCTAGTTCCCTCCAGGGGCCTGAGTCACTCCTGATGGAGGAGTGTGATCGCCTCTGACTCCTTCCTTCCCTCTCTCTGGGTCCCGCGCGTTGTTCCTGTAGCCCTTCACCTGCTGGGCCGGTCAGCCTCCAGCACCGCCCGAGCACCCCGGTGCCAGACCTGTGCTGGGTGCTAGGGATGAAATAGTTGTGTCAAGGTGCTCATCATCCAGAGGGAGAAGCACATCCTTAAAGAGTTGGTTTCGGTATGTGTTAGGGTTAGCCTAGAGATCATCACAGGATTTTCTGAGCATCTAGGGAAGGGACCCACTAGAAGTCCGCGGAGGCTGGTGGGAATGCTGAAGAATGAATAGGATTTAGTTGTGTATGTGCGTGTTGGGGTGGGGGGCACCTGCCTGGGGTTGGGGGAAGCACTTGGGAGGATAATCTAAGCATGTTTTATAATCCCCAAAATAGAAAATTTTTGAGCACCAACATTTATGGTCTTAGGAAGGCACCGAAGTTTGACCTTGGTGTTTTCCCATGCACAGAGGAGGCATTGTTGTACCCAATTTATAGGTGAAGAAACAGGATGGAAGTAGTTGAGTGAATTACCCCACTCACATCTGGATCTGTGTGATGGGCTTCTTGTCAGTACTGTGCTGCCCTAGGGAACTTGGACTGAATTGGATTTTAGTGAGCCCCCCCTTGTGTGCTAGGCACCGTGCTGGTTGCTCTTTCTAATGCTTTGTAATTTTGTCCCTCTAAAATCTATCATCAGGGCACCTGGGTGGCTCAGTCGGTTAAGCATCTGCCTTCAGCTCGGGTCATGATCCCAGGGTCCTGGGATTGAGTCCCACATCAGGCTCCCTGCTCAGCCAGGAGCCTGCTTCTCCCTCTGCCTGCTGCTCCCCCTGCTTGTGCTCTCTCTCATGCTCTCTCTGTGTCAAATAAATAAAAATCTTTTAAAAAATAAAATAAAATCTATCATCTGGGCTGGAGGAATATACTTCTGAGGCAAGACTGACTGAGGTACATGTTACCCTAAAAGCTTGTCGCTCCCCACTGGACACAGGATAAAGTCCCAAGTGCTTTATTTTGCAGATAGGCTCCTTAGTATCTGGCTTTGCCAGCCGTTCTGGTCTTCTCTCTCACGACTGCCTACCACGTACTTAGTCCTGCGGTCCTGTCGGACAGCCGGGCTGTAGTCTCCCCTCCTAGTCCGGCTTCCGCACCTGCCAGGAACGCCTTTCTCCCCCTTCTTGCCTTAGTATGTCCTGTTTAGTCCTTCATGGCTTATGACTCGATGTCTCCTCCTCCAGGAAGCCGTTTCTGGTATCCATTGCTCCTACTCCAGTCGGTGTCTCTTCTGCGCAGTTTTTCTCATTGCCTTTCCCATACTCCATTGTAATTATCTGCCTTGCAAGCTTGTGACCTTCTTGAGGGCAGGAAAGATATTATCTTATTCTTCTGATCCTTAGCAGGGTTTGGAACTGACTTTGGATGGAAATTAATGAGAGGTGTTTAAGGGGCTCCTAAGACAAAAGAAACTAGTATTTAATGAGCCCTCCCATTTACCAGTCCTTTATATAGTTTCTCAGTAATCCTCTCATAACTTTGTGATGTAGGTGGCGACATCCATTTTTTATAGAAGAGGAAGAGACGCAGGTTATCACTTGCCAAGATTCCCCAACTTCTAGTGGACGGACCTGGGATTTGAGCTCAGGTCTGTCTGGAACCTCAAGCTCGCTCTTCCATTCCACCCACCTCGTGGTGCGGGCTCCTACAAGTAACTGTCTCAAGGCTCATGGGGCATCTTGAGTGTGAGGCTGTGACAGAGCAGTGAGCAAACTGTGGAGGAAAACTCCTGTACTTGGGAATCGAGGGTGATTCCTGGAGGGATTGTAGACGGCCAAGGAGATCGCAAGAGTCTGACGGGGGAAACTCACATAGTTGCTTCTAAGGAGCAGAGAAATCTATTTGTTCTCTATTTTATTTTGTGGATAATTATTGTTGTTACTGAGCACTTACTGTTTGCTCCCTCCTATGACCTCCGCCTTACAGATGCCGAAATTGAGGCTCAGAATTCGGTGACTTGCCCAAGGTCACACAAGGAATGAGTGGTAAAGCTAGAACCTGGACCCAGGTCTCATGCAAAGTGTGGTTTTTAAATATTCTGTATCCTACCCCCCAAACTTGTATGTGCCATAAGCAGGATTTGAACACACCCAGCATGTATAGAGATCCACCATGAGAGCTCAACCTTTGTATAGAGATTCCTTCCAAAGAGAAGTCCTTTCTGTGTGGTGAGCAAGGCTCTTGGATGGCTAAGCGGCCAGATGTCCTGATGGCTTGGTAGCTCACAAAATGCTTTTGCATCCAGTCTCTCATTTGAAACCGGGGAGGTGGCCTGCTTCAGTTCTTCCAGCAGTCCCTGCTTTACACTACTCCTTCTGACCCCTTCCGTGTTCCCTTCATCCTGCAGAGAGAGCTCCATTCCCGTAGATGTGGCTCGGCAGCGGGAGCTCAAATGGCTGGAGATGTTCAGTAACTGGGATAAGTGGCTGTCACGGCGTTTCCAGAAGGTTTGGAAGGCTGAGTGGTGGGCAGGCCAATGGGGCCGGTTGTGGAGAGGTCCGGGAGGGCTCATGTGCTCCGGGGAAGCCGTGTTAGTTCTTGCTCTCTAGACTACACTGGGGGCAGGTGGTGCTTGGGCCTGGGGGGAGGAGCAGCTTTGCTGATAGAAGGCCAGGCCAGGTCCAGTGGCGTCCAGCCAGTGGGATGTGTGAGGGGTGTGCCAGGAAGCCCGAGGGCTGCTGGGGAAAGCCTGGAGGCTCTGCCAGCCCCTGGAGCTGCTGCCCTGCCCGCCGTTCTGTCTTAGGTGAAGCTGCGCTGCCGGAAGGGGATCCCCTCTTCCCTCAGAGCCAAGGCCTGGCAGTACCTGTCCAATAGCAAGGAACTCCTGGAGCAGAACCCTGGCAAGTTTGAGGTGTGTCCAGGGTATGGGGATGTGACATGGTGTGAAGGGTATCATCAGTCCCCCAGATCCTGAGATCATCCCTGCTGTCGCATTGCAGGAGCTGGAACGGGCGCCTGGGGACCCTAAGTGGCTGGATGTGATTGAGAAGGACCTGCACCGCCAGTTCCCTTTCCATGAGATGTTTGCTGCTCGAGGGGGGCATGGGTAAGACGGCCGGACCGCGTGCGTCAGTCAGCAAGCGTTGGTAGAGGGCTCCAGTGGATACAGGGCTGGGTTGGAAGTGGTTCTTGCTCTCCAGGGCTTGTAGGAGGGCGGCGCTTAACGGGCTGAGTGTCAGGCCATACTGAAGGAAACGTCCTGGGAGGAAGATTCTGACTTGGAATCTTGGGGGGCTGCTGGAGGGGGGACAGGAGGGCACAACAACATACCGAAGAGGTCGCATTTGCACTGGGTTTTGAAGGACAGATGGGAGCAGAGCAGGGGCAGGTTTGTCGTGGCTGGGGGTTTCTGGAAGCTCTGTCTGGGGTGTGCAGTTGGGTAGAGCTGAGGCTGGAGAAGCAGTTTAGGGCCAGGTCACCAAAGGCCCTTAAAAACGTGCCAGGCACTTGTACTTCTGTTGTATCTACTAGGCTTCCCCGAGATGTGTATATATCAGTCCTTAGTAGTATGCAAGATGGTATTAAGTGGTTCTCAGGTGGACTTTCTTCTTTAGTTGGTTCATCTTTTCAGCAGATACTTAATTCCTGCTGTCTGCCAGGCACTGGTCTAGCCACAGATGACAGCAGTTAACAGGAGACAAAAACTCCTGCCCCTATGCAGCTTACTACATTTTAGTGGGGATAGACAATACATAAGGAAGCCAAAGAAAAAGTATGTTGCATGTGAAATGGTGGTAAGTATGAAAGAGGAGTTTAAAACCAGAAACGGGAATGGAGAATGAGAATGGAGCTGGAGTTACAAGTGATCGGATCTGTGTTTTAAAAGGATCATTCTGACTGCTGTGCTGAGAATAGACTATAAGGGGACAAGGACAGAAGCAGAGACCCGTTAGGAGGCCATTTCTGTAATCCAGTAGTGAGATCATGATACATAGACCAGAATGGTAGCCGTGGAACTATGAGGAGAAGGTATATATTCTGAAGGTAGAGCCAGAAGGGTTTGCCAGCGGATTGGATGCGGAGTAAGAGGGAGCGAGCGAGAGAGTACAATTCAGGCTGACTCGGAAGGTTTGGGGCCTGAGAAACAAGAAAAATGGAATTTTATATATTGATGTGGATGGGGAAGATGGGGGAAAAGAGGTTTGAGGGGTACGTCAGGAGCTCAGTTATGGAATATGAGGCTTGAAATGCTGATTAGATGTCCAGATGGAGACGCCGAGTAAGTCGGATGGACGTCTGCCGCATCCAGGTCGGGGACTTGGGCAGAAGTTTAAAGTGGAGGTGAGCTGGAGATTGTCAGCTTCCAGATGGGACTAAATCTCACCCATAGGACTGGATGAGATCATCAGAGCAGCAAGTGTAGATATAAAAGGAAGCTCAAAGACTGAGCCCTGCAGCTCCAGCATTTTCTGGAATGGGAAGATGAGAACGAACCAATGAGGGAGACTCGAAACAAACTGGAGAGGTAGAAGGAAAACCAGGGCAGTGTGATTTCTGGAAGCAAATTGAAGAGGGGTTTCAGGTCCAGCTGCTTGAAATCCTGCTGATGAGTCAAGTCAAGTCAAGTCTGCAGATTGACTTCGGGACTCAGCACAGTGGAGGTCATTGGTGACCTTGATAAAAGCCGTTTTGTGCGGGGCAGTGGGTTAAAGCCTGACTGCAGAACGGGAGGAGAGAGCTTGATGGCAGCGAGTCTGTACCCTGAAGTGTTGCTGAGTAGGTAAGGAGGGAAATGATGTGGTGTTTGGAGGGGCGGGGGGGGGTGGGCAAGAGACATTTTTTTTTTTAAGCAGGAGGAAATAACAGATGTTGGTATGCCAAGGGGAATGATCTAATAGGGAGAGGAAATCTGATGGTGCGGGAGAGGTGGGAGCTGGCTGGGGTGATGGCCCGTGTAGGTGAGAGCGGATGGGCAGCGGCGCCCAAGAGGAAAGGCTGTGTTTGGCCAGGATCACAGACATTTCTCCCAGAGCCACGGGGGAGGAAACAGGGACACATGCAGGGAGGCAGGTGAGTGAAGCCTGGGAGCTTGTGGGCATTCCGTGTCACTGGAACAGGTATTAGAGAGAATAACTAGTGCGTCCAACCGGTCCTTTCATGGATGCCGTTGCAAAGCGGAGAAAAGATGCTAAATGAAAAAGAGCGGGGGGTATGCAAACAAAGCACAAATGAAGATCACACTTCAGTGACTACATTTTGGGATAGAAGAGGTCATTTTTATGTTTTTCTGGGTAAGAAATGAGGGTTTGTGCTACGGAATGGCTGCGGAGGCTGAAGGAACAGGCACGAATGAAATTCAAGAGGTGAGATTTGGTGATGAGCCACTGGAACTGAGGAAGGCCTCTCTTTTCCAACGTGGGGCTGACAGAATGGATTCCCAGACGCAGTGATGGCGCACCTTCAAGAGAGGAGCGGGGTCGAGGGCAGGGACTTGATCCTTTTGGTTGCAGAGACCAGAGAAAGGTCTGAGGCACAGCTGGCTCCCCAGGCCTTCTCCAAGAACCAGGGCCCGCTGGACACAGTGGTGGGGACCTGATTCAGTCCAGTGAGGCAGATGAGGCGGGCCCTGCCCTGGGAAAGCCCCTGCCCTGGGGTGCTAAAAGCATTCAGACAGTGTGACAGGAGGGCTGATGGCTGCAGGCAGTGGAAGCTTCCCCAAGAAGGTGACCTTGAAGGTCTACGCGATGGCGGCAGATGAAGAAGGGAGAGAGCACAGCCTGTGCGGGGGAACGGGTAGGGAGCAGGTGGGGTGTGCAGGCAGGGTGTGAGGCTGCAGCCTGGAATGCTTTGGTTATGGTCGGAGTCTTTGGCTTCATCTCGATGGGCGGCACTCGGAGCATCAGTGGAGGCATGTGGTGGCAAAGCTCTGAGGTTAATCTGGAAGTGGGTCTAGGCAGGGTCTGGAATGGGGCTGGGCAGGGGGAGCAGGCTTGGTTTGGGGCAGAGACCCCCCAGCCCCTGGGATTGCCCTCATCGTCTTCCCCAATACCCACAGGCAGCAGGACCTGTACCGAATCCTGAAGGCCTACACCATCTACCGGCCCGATGAGGGCTACTGCCAGGCCCAGGCCCCTGTGGCCGCCGTGCTGCTCATGCATATGCCTGCGGAGGTCAGCATCCCCTGGTCCTGGGAGGGGAGGGCCCGGGAGGACCTGGGCCTGCAGCGGCGACCGGGGAGCACTCTCCTCCGTTTCTCAGGCCCCATCTCTCCCCCGCTTGCTCTTGCCCTCCTCAGCAAGCTTTCTGGTGCCTGGTGCAGATCTGTGACAAGTACCTCCCCGGCTACTACAGCGCAGGGCTGGTGAGTGTGCAAAGGCTCGGGCGCCCCAGGCCGCGGGGAGGTCCTTGTCCTGCGCATTTGTCCCTCCTCCCTGCGCCTCTCCCCCCCGAAGTGAGGATCTCCTCCCAGCGGCAGGGCTGCCCTGAGGGGGTCCCCGTAGACCCCCTCATGGCTTCTCCCACCCGCAGGAGGCCATTCAGCTGGACGGAGAGATCTTTTTTGCGCTGTTGCGCCGGGCCTCCCCACTGGCGCACCGGCACCTGCGGCGGCAGCGCATCGACCCCGTGCTCTACATGACCGAGTGGTTCATGTGCATCTTCGCCCGCACCCTGCCCTGGGCGTCCGTGCTGCGTGTTTGGGACATGTTCTTCTGTGAAGGTACTTCTGCACCCGTTCAGCCCACGGCAGGGCCTGGGGTTTCAACAGTGGCTGCCAGAGAGGGGCATGCTGCCGGGAGGTACGCCAGGGCCTTGGCTTCCCTGTATGTGGTGTGGGGGCCGGAGAAACTGGGGCCTGGTCTTGGCTCTGCCATCAGCCCGAAGTCTACTCCCTCCCGGGAACCTGAAACCCAAGGCAGCTCCTTTCCCTCCGTGGGGCCTCCATTTCCTCATCTGTGAGGACGGCAGTAAGCTGGGCATAGGGGGGCTGCGGTTCCAGCCCTGATCGCTTGTGCTCTCTTTTTCCGCCTTCCCAGGCGTCAAGATCATCTTCCGGGTGGCCCTCGTGCTGCTGAGGCACACGCTGGGCTCAGTGGAGAAGCTTCGCTCCTGTCAGGGCATGTACGAGACCATGGAGCAGCTGCGCAACCTGCCCCAGCAGTGCATGCAGGAGGACTTCCTGGTGCACGAGGTAGGCCATGGTGGCCCAAGGCCACGGCACCTGCTTCTGCCTGTCCCCACCCTCCCCTTCCCCTTCCCCTGCATCCTGCTACCCAATCCTTCTCGGTCTAGGTGACCACCCTCCCGGTGACGGAAGCACTGATTGAGCGAGAGAACACGGCCCAGCTCAAGAAGTGGCGGGAAACCCGGGGCGAGCTGCAGTATCGGCCCTCTCGGCGACTACACGGCTCCCGGGCCATCCATGAGGAGCGGCGGCGACAGCAGCCACCCCTGGGCCCCTCTTCCAGCCTTCTGAGCCTCCCTGGCCTCAAGAGCCGAGGTTCCCGGGCAGCTGGGGGGGCCCCCTCTCCACCCCCTCCTGCCCGCCGGGCCAGTGTGGGGCCTGCCCCAGGGCCTGTGGTCACCGCTGAGGGACTGCATCCATCCCTTCCTTCGCCTACTGGCAACAGCACCCCACTGGGTCCCAGCAAGGAGACTCGAAAGCAGGAGAAGGAGCGGCAGAAGCAGGAGAAGGAACGGGAGAGGGAGCGGCAGAAGCAGGAGAAGGAACGGGAGAGGCAGGAGAAGGAGCGCCAGAAGCGGGAAAGAGAGCAGGAGAAGGAGCAACAGAAGCAGGAGAAGGAGCGCCAGAAGCAGGAGAAGAAGGCCCAAGGCAGGAAGCTCTCGCTGCGTCGAAAGGCAGATGGGCCGCCGGCCCCCCAGGATGGTGGGGACAGGTCCTCGGCATCTGAGGCCCGGCAGGATGCTTACTTCTGACCTCTGTCTTAGGGCTGGACTGCATGGCCTCCCTCTTCCTTGGTCAAGAGCAGGCCCGGCCTGGGGCAGCCGTGAACAAGCCTGGAGCCCTCACCTCCAGTTGGGCCCGGCTGGGGTCTCTGTCAGTCCTGCCCCGGTTCCCTCTGGGGTCCGTCCCAGGTGCAGTCCTGATGGGCCGTTTGTCACCTCGGAGGTGACTTGGCAGTGGGAATCAGCAGTTTCCAGATTCTTACACCAGTTGCTCCCCTTATCCGTGCGTGGAGCGGGGTTCCTTTTCCCCTTCTTCAGCTCTGCCGGTCCCGTCTTCCTGCCTGGGGCCAAGGCTCTCCTCGCTCTCCTTCTGGACATCTCTGTTGTAATTATGTACAGAGGACCTGGGGGGTCCAGGGTGGGTGTGTTCTCTGTCTTCTGTCCTTGAGTTCTTCCCCAGTGTTCTTGCACTCACTTATTTAAAGGGACACGCGCTGGAGCAGGAAACGTCCCCCCCCACCTGCCATCCTGGCTCTTTCCTCTTCACCCACCTTCCTGTGTGTTCTCAGGCTTCTCCTGCTTTGTCTCCGCCAGGATCCCCACCTTTCGCCTTGTTTCCCCTCCAGCCCCTATCTGGGGAAGGGGTCTTCCCTTGAGCTCCAGGGGGTGGAACCCAATGTTTACATTCTCTTCTGTCTCTGCTCCCACCCTGTGCGGCGCTTTGAGGAATCAGAAAAGAACCTGCTGTTGTACCTGGGCTTGTCTCCTGCTTTGTTATTTGACAATGGGGGGCAGAGTAAGGACTGGACAGGGGGTGGAAAACAGTGAGTAAGCGGGATCTGGGTGTCGACTGCAGCAGTTGGCTGGTCTTGGCAGGTAGGCACCTCTTGGCCTTTGGTCCATCTTTCAGTCCCTCATCAACAGCTCTTGGGCTCCGGCCCCTCCTCTGCCTGGGATCTGTTGCTTCCATTGTTACTGGCCTGGGGCCTTCCACGTACGACCTGCAGCACCCGGATCTGCTTCCCGAAGTGCTCGTGCAACTCCTGGAAGCTGGAGGGGGTACTGAGGGTGGCTAGGAAGCCACAGCCCTCT
Organism: Mustela erminea; assembly: GCF_009829155.1. NCBI lineage: Eukaryota > Metazoa > Chordata > Mammalia > Carnivora > Mustelidae > Mustela > Mustela erminea. Next base: position 1,033,367 of record NC_045633.1, read on the forward strand.
GGGGGTGAGCTGGGCTCTTGGCCAGCTGCCTGGCAGAGCTCCCGGTACTGGGCCTCCAGGGTGGGTAGGAGCGCCACCAGCTGCCTGCAGCTCGCCCCAGCCAGCGCCCACAGCCAGGCTCCCAGCTCTTCCTGATTTTCTGCTGCCAGCTTGTAGGCCCGCCCCCCTGTGCCCTCAACCCTGGGGGTCAGGATGGTAAAGGCATGGGGTTCTGTGGCCCCAAGGCGTGGCTCCACCTGGCAGTTTTCCAAGAGAATGAGGCCCAGGGGTGTGTGGTCCGCTTGGCTCTCCAGGTAGAAGAGGAGGTTTCCCCGGAGGATGAACCAGCGGCGTTGATAGCTGGTGTTTCGGGCTCCCTTCTTTAGCAAAATGCCCTCCCGGTCTGGAGCCTGTGCTCTGCAGCCGCGGAAGAAACTGAGCACGGACTTCTGGTGCAGTTTCATGGTAATCCGATCTGAGAGTAAACCCTGGGGCGGCAGAGGAGAGAGGTGGTCCTAGCCCAGTGAGATTTAAGGCTGTCCTCCAGAGGTAGCGGTCCTGCCCCCACGGCACTGGGACCCACACCTCCCACCTCCAGCTCTGCCCCTTGGGCCAGTTTACAAACAGGGCAGGGGCCGCTCGCCTGGGCTCCTGTCTACCTGCGGCTGCGGTCTGAGACAGGCACTGGTGCCCTTTTGCAGGCCTACCTGAGGTCAGGGCACAAGAGACGTCTGGCCTGAGTACCGGGCACAGGTACCACCGCCACCTTTCCGGCGACTCCCCACCTCGCCAGGCAGGAACTGGCCCGGGGGCAGGCGTGGGGTCAATGACTTCCCCTGGGTCCTAAAGAGAGCGGAGTTCCGCCAGCGCCCCCAGAGCCATCCGGGGCCGCCGCCGGGAGAAGAGCAAGGCCGAACCTCGGAGTGGGAGTGGACAGAGCTGGACCCTGAGAGGAAAGGCAGGATTCCCAAAGAGATGGCGAGGGGCGCAAAGCTCTGGGCCAGCCCTGGGCAAGGGGGACAACCCTGGAAAGGGAAACGGGCTGAAACCCACGGTCCCACTTCGGTCCTCCAGGCACGGCCCCGGGCGCCCCTTTCAGCAGAGGGCGCCCCCATTCCTCCCCAGAGCCTCTAAGAGCTGTAGGAGGGAGTCGAAACCGCATCCGGCCGGCCCTCTCGTCGGACCGGGGTCTAGGCGTTCAGGCGGCCCTCGTCGTGGCCATTGTCGCCCGCCGCGGCTCACGTCACGCTGGGGAGGGCGGAGCCGTCTTCCCCGCTCAGGGCGCACTTCCGCCCGCTTCCCCGCTAGTCCTCTCCCGCGGGGGGAGCCACTTCCGGCTCCCGCGGGGGAAGCCACTTCCGGCTCCCGCCGCGCCCTCGCAGTTCTCTTCCGGGTGATGGCGGCGCCCTCGCAGTTCTCTTCCGGGTGATGGCGGCCGGTGCCCCGGACGTACCCCTGGCGAAAGCCTCTCTCTTTTTCTTTCCCCTGCGCCTCCCGTGGATCCCTAGGTGAGCGCGCGCCGGTGGGGCTCCGCGAATCCCCACGCTTCTGCCGCCCTCTGACGTGTATGGCGAGCCCCGGACAGTTGGGGGTCTCCCCGCGGAGTTGGGAGGAGGAGGGGCGGCCCGGGCCCCGCGGGCTCCGAGGGAGCTGGAGGTGTAGGGGCGGTGTCAGCCCGCGGGGCTCCGTCGCCCCAGGCCTGCGAGGGCCAGGAGGGGTGCAGGGGGAGCCTCTGTCCTTTCGTCACGGGCGGGGGTTGCCCGTGGGAAGCCCCTCCGCGCGCCCGCCTCTGGCCAGGCTCCAGCAGCTCTTTCGGACCAAAGCGAGTCCCGGGGGCCTCGGGGCTGCCGGCTTCTCTCTCGGCCGCTGACGCGGGGCTCCCTCTCCCCCAGGCCGGATCTGATGCGCAGCAGGTGATTATTCGTTGGCTGCGCCCTTCGGAGCCGAGCGGCCTCTCCCAGCTCCCTTAGTCCGCACCTTTCACCTGGGCGCCGCTTGGGGAGCCCCTGTGTGCGGTCATGCCGAAGAGGAAAGTGACCTTCCAAGGCGTGCGAGATGAGGACGACGACGACGACACCCGGGTCCCCAGGAAGAAGGTGCGGCCAGGCTGCTGCAGCGTGGGGAGGAGTGAGGGCAGGGACCGAGAACACCTGGGAAGGGCCGGCTTCCCCGGCTTCGTCGCGCCCTGGGAAGTGGGTCTGGAGGATTTCCAGTTTGAGGCTTTGAAGACAAACCTCGCTAGAGTACTCGGGGGGGAGCCAGTGGCCCGCGCGTCCTGACTCGCGGCTCCTCTCGCAGCTGGCGGACCCGGGCACTGGGGCAGGCGGTCCTGGGAGCCGCTTCAAAGACAAGCACTCCTTGGACAGCGACGAGGAGGAGGATGACGACGAGCGGCCCAGCAAGTACGACATCCTGGCTTCAGAGGATGTGGAGGGTGAGCTCAACCCAACCCCTGGTGCCACCGAGGAGCAGAGGGGCTTCAGCGGGTGGGGGGCAGGGAGCGCTTTTTTGTCCTTCTGCTCGCTCAGCGTGGGACGCCTGTGTCTTCGGCGCAGGTCAGGAAGCAGCCACACTCCCCAGTGAGGGAGGTGTGCGGATCACACCCTTCAACCTGCAGGAGGAGATGGAGGAAGGCCACTTCGATGCCGATGGCAACTACTTCCTGAACCGGGATGCTCAGATCCGGGACAGCTGGCTGGACAACATTGACTGGGTGTGGCCCAGGGGTTGACCTGGCTGGGGGTCTGGAGGCAGAAAGTGCTGGGCTTAGGCCCCGCTCACGGTTTGTTGGAGATAACACCCCCCCTCCCGTTTTCCTATCCTAGGTGAAGATCAGGGAGCGGCCACCTGATCAGCGCCCGCCGTCAGACTCCGAGGAGGAGGACGGCCTGGGCCAGACACCAATGAGCGCCCAGGCTCTCCTGGAGGGCCTTCTGGAGCTGCTGTTGCCAAGAGAGACAGTGGCTGGAGCGCTGAGGCGTCTGGGGGCCCGAGGAGGAGGCGGCAAAGGGGGCGGCAAGGGGGCTGGGCGGCCTAGTTCCCCCCAGCGCCTGGATCGGCTGTCTGGGTTGGCTGACCAGATGGTGGCCCGGGGCAACCTTGGTGTCTATCAGGAGACAAGGGAACGGTTAGCCATGCGGCTGAAGGGGTTGGGGTCCCGGACCCAGGGACCCGCTGAGCCCACACCACCCCCCTCTCTGGACATGTTTGCTGACGAAGTGGCCGAGGGAGAGCTGGAGACTCCGACTCCTAGCCAGAAGGGAGGTAAGGCTGGAAGGTGGCGGAGGGGTGGTGGGGGCAGGGAGCAGGGCGCCAGCCGCCCAGATGGCCCTGCCCGTTATTTTAGCAGCAGAGTCGCCAGGAGATGGTCTGGTGGACGTCATGTGGGAATACAAATGGGAGAACACGGGGGATGCTGAGCTGTACGGCCCCTTCACCAGCACCCAGATGCAGGTGAGCCCCTTCCTCCTCCGCTCCCCCCACCCCCGCCACCCGCGTCAGGCCTTTCTCAGCTCTGCGCTCTCTCCCTGCAGACCTGGGTGAACGAAGGCTACTTCGCAGACGGAGTTTATTGCCGGAAGCTGGACCCTCCCGGTGGACAGTTCTACAACTCCAAACGCATTGACTTTGACCTCTATACCTGAGCTGGCCAGGGGCCCAGTTTGGTGTCCCCTTCTTTCCTGGACTCTGGAGGAGGCCCCGGCTGCCTCAGGCAGGGAGGATTTGGGGGCCACTTTTCAGTCAATTTTCCTTTTCCAATAAAAGCCTTTCGTTGTACATCAGGGCCTTGGCTGTGCTGCTGACCGGAAGCCGAGGCCCTTCGCAGCCCCTTTGGACTCGTCTCATGACTGTTTCCCGAGTTCCTTCTTGGGAGTTTCTGGTCACCTGAACCACCTCACCTTTGTTTACCGCTCCTGGGGCGAGTGGACTCTGCTCACCGGAAAAAACCCCTTTGTTCACATGCTGTTTTCCAGTATTTTCGGAGCAGGCTTCCTCTCTTGCTGGTCTTCGGCCTTCGGCTTTTAGAACCCCCGAGTCTGTTTGCAGCCATTATAAGGTAGAGCGCCAGGAGTGAAGATTTTAGGCCTCCAAGGGTTAGGACATTTGTTGGGGATGAGTAGGAAGCCTGGTACACACTGGCCTCCCAGGGGTCTCAAGCTCCTCAGAGGAAGGGCGAACTCAGGGCCACTGGGCCAACACTTGATCGGACACAAAAAAGACCAGTGCCTCCCTCGAGCTCAGAGCAAAGCAGGGGGCTGGCCCAGACCCACTGGGCTTCTTTCCTAGGCCTTTCGTGGCACTTTTGAGGCCCTGAAGCTTCCATATCCTGGGCTCCCAGAAGTGTGCCTGGTTTGGGGCTAGTGCCTTGGGGGAACTGAGCTAACTAGGGGGCTGATCCCCTTCAGGAATTGAGATTCCGGGGCGTGGGGTCGGGAGGGAGACAAGCAGGTGTCATTGGACCCAGCACCGCAGCCTCTCACCTGTGCTGCCACGTGCCTCTTCTCGCACCGGCTGAGGTTGAAACTTCCCTGTTCATTGGAGTCTCGGGGGAGCTGTAAGATTACTCCTCAGATTCCAAATGAATCGGGCTAGGTAGTGGCTTGGTGGTGGGGGCTTCTGAAAGCTCCCAGGGGATTCCAGTGTGCAGACAGGTGGAGAAGCACCAGACTCGCCAGGTGGAAGGAGCCAGGCTGGGAAGCAGGAAGACGAGGACGGCCTGGGGAGAGTCGGGGCTCCCGTGAGGGCTCCAGCTTCTCTAATAACGGGGTCCACGCTAGTGCCGGCCCAGACTTGGTGTTCATTGACTCCAAGATGCCTTTGCCTGCGGTAAGTCGTAAGAGAGAAACCCCTGCCAGTTACCTTTATGTGATGTCATTGATTAAAAGGTGCGTCTTGATTTCAGAAACGTTCAGAAGTGAAAAGCAAAAGACCCGTCACTTTTATTACCCCAGTGACTGACTTGTGGGAGGGGCTTAGTGTTTGGTGAACAGATGAAGGCCAAGGGCATGGTGCTCTTGGAGGACCACTGAACAGACCTACCCAGAGCTCACCCTGTCTTAGTGTTCACCGTTGGTTTGACGGTTGGTTTTTTGTTTGTTTTTGTTTTGTTCTGTTTGTTTTGTTTTGTTTTTGAGAGAGCCAGCTGGGCAGGGAGGGGTAAAGTGAAGAGAGAGCATCTAAAGCAGGCTCCATGCCCAGGGCAGAGCCTGATACAGAGCCGGACATGGAACTTGACCTTAGCACCCTGAGCTCATGACCTGAGCGGAAATGAAGAGTCAGACGTTTAACCCACTGAGCCACCCAGGATGCCCCAACCTTCCGGATGATGCTGTGTGTAGGCAGAACAGTGGTCCCCCAAAGATGTCGTATCCTCAAGAGATCTGAATATGGGACCTTCTGTGGCAAAAGAGACTTTGTAGGTGCTTAAATCAGTGACTGAGTTGGGGGACGGGTTACTCTGGATTATTGAGGTGGGTGGGCCCAGTGTCATCACAAGGGTCCTACAAAGCCGAAGAGAGTCGGGAGGGTCGGAGAGAGGGAGGTGAGGGCGTTAAACAGCTGCTGGATTTGGAGATGGAAGACTGGGCCATATGCCAAGGCATGTGTGGCTGTGGAAGCTGGCAAAGGCATGAAAAGTCTCCCCAGGGCCACCACAAAAGGCAGCCCTCCTGTGGGTCTGAACCCGGTGGGAACCACTGTGGACTTCTGACCTCTAGAATCCTAATAAAGTCTGTCTTTCAAGCCACTGAATTTATGCTTGTTATAGCTGTAGTCGGAAACTACATTCCCCATCTGGCTGAATGCCCTCCCCTCCCGCGAACGTCCCTAAGTTCTCTCTCCGGGTGGCCTTGTCTCTGTTTCAAGCCCTTATCCACGCTTAACTCTCTTGCTCTTCTTTTTTTTTAAAGATTTTATTTATTTATTTGATAGAGAGAGATCACAAGAAAGGCAGGCAGAGAGAGAGGGAGAAACAGGCTCCCAGCTGAGCAGAGAGCCTGTTGCGGGACTCGATCCCAGGACCCTGAGATCATGACCTGAGCCGAAGGCAGAGGCTTTAACCCACGGAGCCCCCCAGGCGCCCCTCCCTTGCTCTTCCTTAAACAGTGTGTACACGTCTGCGGGTAGATACGGACATATGTAATTTTTCTTAAGCCTTCTATACAACACAGTGGTGTTGCAGATTTACAGAAAACGTACAAAATAGCACAGTGAGCTCAGCCGGTTTCCCTCATTAACCTCTTTCACTGGTACCTTTGTTGTAATGAACCAACATTAATACTTTGACCAACCACTTTGTTGAGATGTAACGCACCCACTTGAAGTGTACAATTAAGTGGTTTTTTTTTTTCCAGTATATCCTTAGGGTTGTAAGACATCGCTACAATCCAAATTTAGAATATTTTTGTCGACCCTCGAAGAAACCCCACCCATCAGCAGCCCCCTTCCTCTCCACCCCCTCATCCTCCAGCCACCCCCGTCCCCGGCAACCACCAGTCTTCCTGTCTCTGCAGAGTTGCCTGTTGTGGCCATTTCATACAGACGGACGCCTAAACGTGGTCTCGTGCCTTCTGCGTCTGCTTCTACTTGGCCAGTTTTCGAGATTCATTTGTGTAACACGTAACAGTACTCTATGCTTCTTTTTTTTATTGAATACTGTCCCACCGTATGGATGTATACTATATTATCATTAACTAAACCTCACACTTTCTTTGGATTTTACTCATTTTCCCCTAATGCCCCTCGTCTGTTTCAGAATCTCTTCTGGGATTCTCCCTCACATGCAATTGTCAGGTCTCCTTGAACTCTGGCCTGACAGTTTCTTAGACTTGTTTTTGCTGACTCGGACAGTTCTGAGAAGCCTTGCCTAGGTATTTTGTAAAATATTTCTCAAATGTAGGCTTTTGCTGTCTGGTATTTTCTCATGCTTAGATATGGGTTATGGGTTTTGAGAAGGAAGACCGTGGGGGTGAAGCCCCCCCGCCCCCGTTACTGAAAACTTGTATTGGCTCCGTTTCCCTCAAGATAAATTTCAACAGGGACACCTGGGTGGCTCAGTTGGTTGAGCGGCTGCCTTCGGCTCGGGTCGTGATCCCAGCATCCTGGGATCGAGTCCCACATCGGGCTCCTTGCTCCGCAGGGAGCCTGCTTCTCCCTCTGCCTCTGCTGCCACTCTGTCTGCCTGTGCTCGCTCGCTCTCTCTCTGACAAATAAATAAATAAAATCTTTAAAAAAAAAAAAAAAAAAAGAAGATAAATTTCAACAACTTGAAGTTGACGGAGAAGGCCTCCGGGCCCGGCTCGAGCCCTCCGGCTCCACGTCCGCCTTTGCTTTCTTGTCCCGTCGGGTCCCTGACTGCGAGCCCCAGCCTCCCCCCAGAACGAGGCCTTTTCACTTCTCCAGGCCTGCGCAGGGATGCCTTTCTCTCTTCTTTTATCCGGGAAAGACCAGTTAATACACGTGTGTTGTATCAGGTCCAAAGCCTCCTTTCCCTACAAGGCTTCCTAACCCACCCCCCATCCCCCAGGTTGGTCAGCGTTTCTTCCACTGGGCCCAACAGCGTAGATGCCCGACACCACACCCGGGACAGTTCTTCCTGGTCTGTTTCCACCAGATAGCTTGAGACTGGAGATCAGTCCTGACGAATGAATAGGGAACGGGCCAAGTCTTTTCCTGGTCCTGCGTGGGACACTCCCCTCTCGAGCAAGACCAGAAACTTGAGGCTAATGAGGTTATTTGTTGTCCCCGAAGGGGTGAGCTATGACCTGGCAGTGTACAGGTATCTAGATCCAAGAGTCTCAGGGAACAAGGCCGAGGGGTCAGTAAGGTCATTCTTACTGGGGTGTCCCCAGGGCCATTGGCAAAATAACCAGGGGGGCTCAAGTTCAAACCCGCAGATGTCATCACTGTACTGATGACATGAGAACCTCTGAAATGCACCCTTTTGTCTTTGGTAAACCATTTTTCCAGAAGACTAGCAGGAGTGGGAGAAGGCGAGTCTGGGCTCAGAGTGTCACGGTCTGTCCTAGGCATCTGTGCGGTCTTGAGGGAGACAAAGACCACGGAGGATGGCCAAAAGGAGTTAAAATAAGCGAAGAGTCAGGCTCCACAAAGCCCATGGAGTTGGGTGGGGAGGGCTCAATGCCTTTGATCCATCTGTCACCCCTTCCAGACCCACCTGGCGGGCTTGAAGCCTCCTCGGCAGGCAGGATCACTGAATGCCAGGTTCCCAGGCAGTGGCAGGCCTGGGCCCAAGCAGCTGGCCTTCCGTTCTGTTTCTCCCAAGAACCAAGCTAAAGTCCTAGAGATGCCCAGCCCCTCTAGACACTCAACCCCAGGGTAGATTTGGAAGCAAACATTCTGCACAAGGCCCAAGTGTGGATGTTTCTTCCAGTCAGTAGCCACTTCTGAACTGCACCTGGAGGCCAGGCCTGCCCCTTGGTCCTTTTCGGCCATTCCGCAGGTTCAAGGGTATGCTTTTCCATGGGAGGTGCTGCGCCCCCATCCCCAGACGGCTTTAGCCCCCTCCAAGGGGCCATCCCAGCACACATCTCCCTCTGGCCAGTGAAGGCTGCTGCTACCCTGTCCCCACCAGGTCCCCTGTTCTCCAGGAGGCTGGCTTGGGTCTCCCCACCTGCGTAAACACAGCATGCGACAAGCGCGTACAACCCACAGCAGACGCTTGTGCTGCCTGAGATTTATTTGCTTGGGCAGCGTCTGGTTTTCCTGTCCTGACGCTATTATTCTTGCTTTTGGTTTCCGATCTCCGCCGACCATGGATCTCTGCCCTGCAGCCCCAGGGCTGGCAGCTCCAATGCCCTGTTTTGGACACATTTCTCTGTCTTAACCTCTTAGGCTTAAACACAGTGTTGGCTTTTCCAAGGCTTGAAATTCGATCACTAAACCTATCTGTATTTGGAAGGGAAGAAAGAATTTTCTTGACTACCTACTACAAGTTAACTCCATTTTGCTGATGAGAAAAATGAGGCTCATAGAGGTGAAGTAAAGTGACTATCTAACGTCACGCAGCCTGAAAGTGGTAAAGCCAGCATGTGAACCTGGGTCTGTGGGATCCTAAAGTCTAGCCAGAAAATTTGGTGAAATGCCTGTTTCTTTCCTTTTTTTTTTTTTTTTAAAGGATTTTATTTATTTACTTGAGAGAGAGAGAGCATGAGAGGGGAGAAGGTCAGAGGGAGAAGCAGGCTTCCTGCTGAGCAGGGAGCCTGAGGCAGGGGCCGATCCTAGGACCCTGGGATCATGCCCTGAGCTGAAGGCAGAAGTTTAACCACTGAGCTACCCAAGCGCCCCTTTAAACTTGTTTTTAATCAATATCTTTTGAAGGGTCAAAGTTTTAAATTTTGATGAAGTTTAATTTTTTATTGTTCTTTCTTACAGTTTGTGGCTTTTTGTGTCCTATTCAAGAAATCTCAGAATCCCCCAAATTTCCTGTATCTTCATTAAGTCTTATAGTTTCAGCTCTGACATCAGGTCTACGATCCATTCATTTTAACTTTTTTAAAATTAATTTTCAAAGATTTTATTTATTTATTTGACAGAGATCACAAGTAGGCAAAGAGGCAGGCAGAGACAGAGGGGGAAGCAGGCTCCCCGCTGAGCAGAGAGCCCAATGTGGGGCTTGATGCGGGACTCGATCCCAGGACCCTGGGATCATGACCTGAGCTGAAGGCAGAGGCTTAACCCACTGAGCCACCCAGGCGCCCCCATTCATGTTAACTTTTGTATACACTTTTTTTTTTTGCTTGTGGGTAGCCAGTTGTGTCTGCACTTTTTGTAGAAAAGATTATCCTTTCTGCTGTTGAAAAATTGCCTTGTCACCTTTGCAAAACATCAACTGACCACATATATGTTCATCTATTTCCGGATTACAGATTTTATCCCATTGATTGGAATTTTTTAAAGATTTTATTCATTTATTTGAGAGAGAGAACACAAGCAAGGGTGAAGATGTAGAGAGAGAGAAGGAGAAGCAGATCCCTGCTGAGCAGGGAGCCCGATCCCAGGACCCTCGGATCATGACCTAAGCTGAAGGCAGACTTTTGACTGAGCCACGTAGGTACATGCTCTCTCCCCTTTTCTCTCTCTCTTTTCTAATGTAGACTCCACACACAGGGCTTGAACTCACAACCCTGACATCAAGACCAGAGCTGAGATCAAGAGTCAGATGTTCGGCCGACTGAGATACCCCTGCACCCCTATTCCATCGATTTCAATGGCTATCTCCATACTAATACCACACAGTCTTTTTTCTCCTTCATTAAAAAAAAATCTCTAAGCCCAACATGGGACTCAAATTCATGGCCCTAAGATCAAGAATTGCATGTTCTACTGACTGAGCCAGCCAGGTGCCCTCCAATACTGTACTGTCTTGATAACTGGCTTTAGAGTGAGTCCACCAAGTAGTGAACATCCTCTAACTTTTTTTTTCCCCCAATTGTTTTGGCTAGTCTAGGTCCTTTGGCATTTCTATGCAGATTTTAGAATCAGCTTGTCAGTTTCTCAAAAAATGTTTTTGGAGGGGCTCCTGGTTGGCTCAGTGGGTTAAAGCTTCTGCCTTCGGTTCAGGTCATGGGTCCTGGGATCAAGCCCTGCATCAGGCTCTCTGCTAGGCAAGGAGCCTACTCCCCCCACCCCCCCCCACCCCCTGCCTGCCTCTCTGTCTACTTGTGATCTCTCTCTGTCAAATAAATAAAATAAATAAAATCTTTTTAAAAAATGTTTTTGGAGTTTGATGTGAATAATGTTAAATCTATGTAAAATTACTACATTTACCAAGGGAACCATCTGTACCTGGAATTTTTTTTTGTAGGAATTTTTTCCCCTGAATATTTCCATTTATTATCTCCAGTATATGGGAAATGTAAAAGAATTCAATAGGTTTTATCAAGTTCACCAGCACAGCAATGATGAGAAACTTGAGAGAGAATCCTTTCTGTTTCCAAATATTTTGAAAGTTGGCTCCTGTAAAACAACAACAACAACAACAAAACATTTTATGATGAAAGAGTATTTCTGGGAATGAAAGAGAAAAATAAAAGCATTATTTTTGGAATGGGCACAGACCTCTAGGCAGGTTTCCTTTCAGTGCCTAGAGGTCTGTGCCCATTCCAAAAATAATGCTTTTATTTTAGGCACAGAGCTCCAATTAATTTTATGGGAAGATTTAACTACAATTCAATTTCATTAATTATATGTGGGGCTATTTAAGTTTTCTATTTCTTCTTGAGTTAGCTTTGGCAGTTGCTGTTTTTAAGGAATCTGTCCATTTCATCTATATGATTGAAATTTACTGGCACAAAGTTGTTCTTGGAGTTACTTTCTTAATTTCATTTTTGGTCTGTTGCCCTTTGAATGTGTCATTCTACCGATTTCCATTGTTTAAGACAAGAAGTTCGTGTAGATCAGTATCAATGCTTCTTTGCACATAATGAGTCATTTTCATTACTGCTTTTATTGTTTTCTCTTTCAGTGGTTTGACTATGATGTGTCTGACTATGTCGACTATGATGTGACTGACTCTTCATATTGTTCCTATGTGGCATTCACTGCACTTCTTGGATGTGTAGATTAGTTTTTCATCAAATTTGGAAAGTTTTTGGCCATTGTTTCTCTCTTTTTTCTTTTTCCCTGATAAAGTACTCTATGAGTTCTCGTGGTGATGTATTCTGTGAAAAAATGGTTAAGATTTTGGTTTCCTAGACACAGAGTCCCAGATTTCAATTCCAGCTCCACCAGTTATGAGTTGTGTGAATCTGGACACATGGCTTCGAGACTCATGACTTTGAGTCTTAATTTATGTTTACTGCTTTATTATAAAGAGTACTATAAAGAATACAAGTAACTGGGGCACCTGGGTGGCTCAGTGGGTTAAGCCTCTGCCTTTGGTTCAGGTCATGATCCATGATCCCCACATCGGGCTCTCTGCTCAGCGGGGAGCCTGCTTCCCCCTCTCTGCCTGCCTCTCTGCCTACTTGTGATCTCTGTCTGTCGAATAAATAAATAAAATCTTTAGGGAAAAAAAGAATACAGATAACCAGATGAGCAGCCAGATGAAGAAGTACACAGGATGGGGTCTGGAAGGGTCCCAAGCTCGGGAGTTTTGGGTCCCATGAAAATGGGGTGTGCTACCCTCCCAGTGTGTGGAACTCTAGTGGGACACAACTTGGAAGCTCTACAATTTTTTCCTCAAGTATCTTTTTCTGCTCTCTCTTTTCCTTTCCTACTGGGACTCCTATTATTCTTATGCTAGTATACCTGATGTCATTCCACAGATTTCTGAGTAAGGACTCATTTCTTCTTCCCTTTGCCCCTCTGCAGGTTGGATAGTTTCTATCGACCCATCTTCATGTTCCTTGGTTCCGTCAACTGTCAGCTCAGATCTGTAGTTGAGCTCCTCTAGTGAATTTTTTTTAAGATTTTATTTTTTAAGTAATCTCTATACCCAACATGGGACTCAAACTTACAACCCCGAGATCAAGAGTCATTGTGCTCTACTCACTGAGCCAGTAAGGTGCTCCTCTACTGAATTTTAAATTTCAGTTATTATTACACTTTTCAACTCTGGAATTTATTTATTTTTTTATTTATTTTTAAGATTTTATTTATTTATTTGACAGAGATCACAAGTAGGTGGAGGGGCAGGCAGAGAGAGAGGAGGAAGCAGGCTCCCTGCTGAGCAGAGAGCCCGACTCGGGGCTCGATCCCAGGACCCTGGGATCATGACCTGAGCCGAAGGCAGAGGCTTTAACCCACTGAGCCACCCAGGCGCTCCTATTTATTTTTTATTGTTATTTTAACCATTTATTTTTTTTTAAGATTTTCTTTTTCAGTAACTTCTACATCCAACGTGGGGCTTTATCTTACAACCCTGAGATCAAGAGGTGCACACTCCAACAACCGAGTCAGACAGACCCGCCTCCCTTGTAACCATTTTTTAAGTGTATAAGTCAATAGCATTAAGTACATGTACGATTCATTTCTCAACAAACACTCCACTAACCAACATCTCATTCCTCCCTTCCCCCAGCTCCTGATAACCTCTGTTTTATTTCTGTCTCTGTGTGTGAATTTTCATACTGGGTATCTCATATAAGTGGAGTCATACAATATTTTTCCTTTTGGGAGCACCTGGGTGGCTCAGTCGGTTTAGCAGCCCACTCATGATTTTGGATCAAGTCATAATCTTAGGGTCATTAGATCAAGGCCCGTGTTGGGTTCCATGCTGGGTGTGGAACCTGCTTAACATTCTCTCCCTCTTTCCCTCCTGTCCCTCCCTTAACAAATAAAAATTAAAAAAGCCCAAGCCCAGTATTTTTCCTTATGCATCCAGATTCTTTCAATTAGCATGTTTGGAAGGCTCATCCATAATGTAGCACATATCAGTACTTCATTCCTTTAAAAAAAAAAATTCTGGGGCGTCTGGGGGGTTCAGTCCGTTAAGCGGCCAACTCTTGATTTCAGCTCAGGTCATCGCCTCAGTTAGGGTTACGAGATCGAGCCCTGCGTTGGGCTCACCGCACAGTGAGTCTGCTTGTCCCCCTCTCCCTCTGCTCCTTCCCCACTCTCTCTCAAAAAAATTTTTTTTCTAAGCCCTTATCAAGATTATTTATTTTGTTGTCACACTTTCCTTTGAGTCTTTTTATTTTAGTTCTTTGAGCATATTTTATAATAGCTGTTCCAAAGTCTTTGTCTGCTAACTGCAACATCTGGGCCCCGGCGCAGACAGATTAGAGTACTGGCTTTTCCTGCGTTCAGACTGGATTCTGATGCCCTCTACAGGTGGTTGTTGTCACTGGCTTTGGTTTGTTTCTTTGTTTAACAATTGCCGGGGCCACATCAGTCAACCTGCTTCCCCCAGGGTGGGTGGCCACTGCTGTCTCTGCCCCATTTAAAATAATTCTTGTTTTTATTCTTAAGCTCGGATTCCTAGGAATGCCCCTGTGTCTGGGCAGCTTCATGATCCGCTAATTTTTTTTTTAAGGCTTTATTTATTCATTTGACAGAAAGAGAGAGCCCAAGCAGGGGGAGTAACAGAGTGAGAGGGAGACACAGACTCCAGGCTGAGAGGGGAGCCCGAAAGGGGGGTTGGTCCTACGACCCTGGGATCATGACTTGAGCCAAAGGCAGACGCTTAACCCACTGAGCCCCCCACCCTGAGCCAGTGAGAATTCTGTCCTCTGACAATGATCTATATGTGCGTGGGAGAGGACAAAGTTTGGGCCATTTTCAGGTTGACCCCAGCTTTGCTCCCCCGCCCCCGCGCACGCAGCCCCAGGGTTAGGCCTGCAAATGCCCACAGCCTCAGCAGGGAGCATGCTTGCCTCCACCCCAACCCCAAGTCAGGCTAAGAGCGCTGTGGGCTGTCGCTGTCCCCACTCGCCACTGAGCCTGCGGCTTCCTCCTGCGACATCACGGGGTGTGGCCATCGTCCACACGTCCAAATCAAAGAAACCCCCTGCAGCAGGGAAGCTTCCAGTCCTCAAAGCCCACCCCCGACCCCCAACCTTGCCAGAGCCTCTGCGACTCCCACACTGGAAAGCGAGACTCCCCCTGTTCTAACTCAAAGCTGAGTGGGTTTCAAGACGGTTCGCTTCTCAGATTGTGGTCGGCCTTTGGTGGATCTCAGAGCCCCGAACGGGCTGTTTGGTTTGCCTTGTGCAGCATTAGAGCTGCTTCTGGCGAGAGGATCTGCTGACCTCCCCACTCAACCGTAGGTGGAAACGTCCTCCTTTAAATATTTTGAACTCTGTTCTGGGAAATCGTTCTGTTCCTCGTCCAAAAAGTTTGGAGGGTCTTAATGGCTCGAAACAGTCTGATCCTTTCAAGGTTTGCCTTTACATGTTAGACAGGACCAGAATAGCTTCCGTCTAGGGTGAATTTGGCCCCATTGCTGCGGCAATGACCTTCTGAGTCCTCTACTAGACACCTGTGCATTTGGTGATCTTTTCGCTCTGGCTGGTGGGACCACGAGCTCTTTCCACCGCACGCAGACCCTGGGGATTGTTTAACCCCCTTGGTGCTCACCTGAAGGTGTGTGGCAACCTCTGCCCGGGGCCTAGCGTCCCTCTCTGCCCTGGGGATTCTCCCTGTGGAATGTGGTCTCCTCACCCCAGGGAGACTGCTGGAGTCTGTTTGAGTTCCCTCTTCCTGGGCTACAGCCCAGAAATTCTCTCCAGGCAGGGAGCCAAGGAAGCCATATGGCTCTCTACCCTGCACTGCCTGTTGTCCAGGGACCGAAAGTTCTTTTTCTTGTTTAAGATGTGAAAATGTTGGGGTTTGGGAGCAAATGGTCAGGAGAGAATTCTTAAGGTATCTCTGGTGCAAAAAAAGGTGGTTTTAAAGAAGATGTGGTCCACATACACTATGGAGTATTATGCCTCCATCAGAAAGGACGAACACCCAACTTTTGTAGCAACATGGACGGGACTGGAAGAGATTATGCTGAGTGAAATAAGTCAAGCAGAGAGAGTCCATTATATGGTTTCACTTACTTGTGGGGCATAAGGAATAACAAAGGACATTGGGTGAAGGACAGCAGAAGTGAGGTGGGGGACATTGGAGGGGTCGACGAACCATGAGAGACTGTGGACTCTGAGAAACAAACAAACTGAGGGTTTTGGAGGGGAGGGAGTGGGGGAGGGGCAGAGGGAGCCACCCCAGGGAGCCTGGTGGTGGTTATTGCATGGAGCACCGGGTTTGGTGCATAAACAATGAATCTCGGGGCAACTGACTTAGTGGGTTAAGCCTCTGTCTTTGGCTCAGGACATGATCTCAGAGTAGTGGGACCGAGCCGAGCTGCACATCAGGCTCTCTGCTCATCAGGGAGCCTGCTTCCCACCCCCGCCCCACCTCTGCCTGCCCCTCTGCCTACCTGTGATCTCTCTCTGTCAAATAAATAAATAAATAGTCTTTAAAAAAAGTAGACAATGAGGGGTGCCCGGGTGGCTCAGTGGGTTAAAGCCTCTGCCTTCATGATCCCAGGGTCCTGGGATCGAGCCCCGCATCGGGCTCTCTTCTCAGTGGGGAGCCTGCTTCCTCCTCTCTCTCTGCCTGCCTGTCTGCCTGCTTGTGATCTCTCTCTGTCTGATAAATAAATAAAATCTTTAAAAAGAAATAGACAGGGCGCCTGGGTGGCTCAGTGGGTTAGGCCGCTGCCTTCGGCTCGGGTCATGATCTCAGGGTCCTGGGATCGAGCCCCGCGTCGGGCTCTCTGCTCAGCGGGGAGCCTGCTTCCCTCTCTCTCTGCCTGCCTCTCTGTCTACTTGTGATCTCTCTGTCAAATAAATAAATAAATAAAATCTTCAAATAAATAAATAAATAAATAAATAAATAAAAAGAAATAGACAATGAATCTTGGAACACTGAAAAAATAAAATTCTAAAAAATAAAAATTTTTTAAAAGGTGGTTTTATTAAAGCATGGTGATAGGTCCCGTGGGCCGAAAGAGCTCACTAGGGCTGTGAGGAAGGACTGATTATAGACATTCAGGTTGGAAGGGGGTTAGAAGTTGCTAAGGAATTTGGAAGCAAGGTTTCTGGGACCTTGAGGGGATAGCTGTTGTTAGAAAAAGGTCATTTATGACTGTCTAGTAAAATCTTAGTCCTGAGACCCTTCAGATGTCTACTGGTGGGTCATATGCTCGGAAGACGATTGCTACCGTGTATCTTGGGGAGTAGAGATAAAGGAAATTTCCAAAGGAATTTTTTACATGTTCAAAGAGACTTACAGGATCCTGGAGGTCAGGCTAATGTTAAGCCAATGCTGCCTCTTGCCCTTAGCAAGGTGTTAGCATCAGAGATGTTGAGTTCCTGGAGGAAGCTCCCCCTGCCTGTCGCAGAGACTTGTCAATGGGCAGTGGGTTGTAAGGAAATGGAATATTTTTCTTGCCGCTGTTCTCCACATCAGGTATATCTGGGCCCCGTTTCTTCATTCTGATCAGAAGCCCCGGTCAGGCTTTTTGGTTACACCATGCTGCGCCCCAGTATCCGTGGTGGCGGAGAGACCGGAGCGGGCAGCCTCTGGTTTTCCACAAATGAACCCAAAGTTCTCCGTGGAGGTCAGCAGAGGGCGCTGTTCTCCGTGTTCTTGAGCCCGCGAGCCCGTGGGGCCGGGCCGGGAGCAGGTGGAGGAAAGAGCCTGGCGCGGGCGCCCTGGGCCCTCCGGCCGCCCTGGGCCCTCCGGCCGCCGGCTAGCCGGGCGCGGAGCCTGGATACCCGCCATCAGCAGGGAGCGCACAGGAGTCGGACTCGCCAGCTGATCGAGCACTGTAACGGGCACTTAGACTCGAGGCTGCCTTTTATGCGCGGGACGGATTCACGACGCTCATATTCACTACCTGATGACAAAGGCGTTCCGTGGTACGCGGATGGCTGTGTGTGCACATGCGATGCACGTTAGAACACGGGCTGAGCGCGGCTGTTACTATCCAGGTATAAACCCAGCACTACCTGGAAACTGGGGCTTTCTGGAGTTGGTGTTTGGTTTTTGTTTTGGGGGGTTTTGGGGGGGCTGTTTTGTTTTGTTTTGTTTTGTTTTTAAGATTTTCTTTTTAAGGAATCTCTATGCCCAACGTGGGGCTCGAACTTACAGCCCTGAGATCCAGAGTCACACGTTCCACTGGCCAGGCCAGTCCGTGTCCAGAGGAGTTTCCTGAAGGACAGGCCGGAGTGACTAGCATACCCGCCATACCAGAGGGATGTCTTGGGACAGGGGGCTCTTAGTCGTTTCCTGCAACCCGCCTCCCCCCACCGCTCCTCTGGAGACCCTCAGTTTGTTCGCTGTATCTAAGGGTCTGTTTGGGGGGGCGCCTGGGGGGCTCAGTGGATTAAGCCTCTGCCTTCAGCTCAGGTCATGATCTCAGGGTCCTGGGATCGAGTCCCGCATCGGGCTCTCTGCTCAGCAGGGAGCCTACTTCCTCCTCTCTCTCTGCCTGCCTCTCTGCCCACTTGTGATCTCTGTCTGTCAAATAAATAAATAAAATCTTAAAAAAAATAGATTAATGGTTGCCAGGATGGGTGGGGGGAGTGGGGAATGAGGAGTGGCTGCTAATAGGAGTGACGTGTATCTAGAATACACAAAGAACTCTCCTAACTCAATAGGTAACCTCTGACCCTCCCCCTGCTTGTGCTCACTCTCTTTCTCTCTCTCAAATAAATAATTAAAATCTTAAAAAAAAAAAAAAAAAGAAGAAGAAAGAAAAAACAATTCCCAGGCTCCTGGCTGGCTCCGTCGGTTAAGCATCTGACTCTTGGTTTTGGCCCAGGTTCTGATCTCAGAGTCTGAGGATCAAGCCCCGCGTTGGGGCGTTGGACTCTGCGCTCAGTGCGGGGTCTGCGTCTCCCTCTCCCTCTGCCCCTTCCCGTTGTGGGCGCTCCCTCCCTCTCTCTGCCAAATGAATACATAAAATCTTAAAAAAACACACACACACAAACCAATTCTAGAGACTTGACTACAAGGACTCCATGTGGAGGTGGGGATGGTTGAAAGAACCCACAAGGAATGTGGAAGCACTTGGGCCAGCAACAAGGGACAGGAGTGTTGGGGAAGGGGCGGAATGCTGTCACTGAAACTAGGGAAAAGCTGGAGATGCGGAGGAGGGCTAAAATCCTGATCACCAGTTCCAGAGAGAGAGTGATAGAGAGAGAGTGTGTGTGTGTGTGTGTGGAGAACTCCGTGCCAGAAACGGGGACAGAGACCAAATATATAGTTATGATAAGTCCCACTATCACAAGGGACCACCTGACAGATGCTAGACAAGCGTGTGGAGATGAAGCCACTGCCAGAGGTGCGACCCACGTTAGGAAGGGAGCAAGGAAGAAATGTCCCGACGCCTTTGCTCTGCCTCTCCCTCTGCTCTCCAACCCGTCCTCCCTTTAGCCAAGCCCAAGGGGAAGCCGAGTGCAAAGGAACCTTCAAGTCAAGGAGCAGAGCAGACGACGGCTCTGGAGGGCGGCAGGTAGATCACAACCAGCTCAGGGCAACAAGCCCCAAGGCTTCCACCCCTTACCAGCTGTGTGTCCTGAGGCAAGTTACTTAACCTCTCTGAGCCCCTACGGTTCTCTCTGCAGTTGAAGTAGTACCCATCTCACACGTCAGTGCTGGGCTCTTCTCTTCGCGCTCACTCTTGAGGTGAACCTGTCTAGACTCATGGCTTTAAACACCATCCAGGGGATTGTGGGGGGCTTAGTCATTGGGCATCTGTCTTTGGCTCAGGTCATGATCCGAGGGTCCTGGGATCAAGCCCCACCTCGGGCTCCCTGCTCATCGGGGAGTCTGCTTCTCCCTCTGCCTGCCATTCCCCCGGTTTGTGTGCTCTGTCTCTCTCTCTGTCCAATAAATACACAAAATCTAACAACAACAACAAAAAACCCCACACCATCCAAATGTTGATATCCCCCAAATTTACGTCTTCAGTGGAGACCCCCTCTGTGAGCTTCAGAACTGCTCACTTGGTACCCCCACGTGGCTGTCTACTAGGGCTTCCCAGCCTTAAGCTGCCCCCAGATAAACCCTTATCTTCCTCCCCAAACCCGTGCCACCCTGGCCTCCCCATATCAGAAAATGCAACTCCATCGCTACGGTCTGTCCGGCCAAAGCCCTGGTGTTGTCCTTGCTCTCTCTTGCACACCCACATCCCGCCTGTTAAACAACTGCTGGTTCCACCTCAAAAGATGTTTGACACCTGCCCACGTCTCTCCGCGTCTCCCATCACCCTGGCTCGGACCCGGTGGTCTCCGACCTGGCCAGGTCCAGGAGTGTCCGTACGGGTCTCCCTGCTCCCCCTCCCCTCCATGTCCCCCCAGATTCCCTGTAGCAGCCAGAAGGGGCCGTTTCAGAGACAGGGCCCATCAGCAGCTGACTTTGACCCGGAGCAGAAGTCCTTAAGTCCCCTCACAGGACATGGCCACTTCCTCTCTGACCTCCCCTCCACCCTCTGCCTGTGGTGTGCTCTGCTCAAGCCACCGGCCTCCTCGAGGTTCTCAGAGAACACCAAGTGTGACCCATTTTAACAAGGGCCTTGGGGCACTTGGGTGGCTCAGTCAGTTAAGCGTCCGACTCCTGATTTCAGCTCAGGTCATGATCTCAGGGTTCGTGAAATCGAGCCCTGCGTGGGGCTCTATGCTCAGTGTGGAGCCTGCTTGGGACTCTCTCTCTCTCTCTCTCTCTGCCCCTGCCCACATCTCCTAGAAAGTGGGGGCAGGCAGGAAAACTGAGGCCCAGAAATGAAATGTGCCCAGGAGTACACAGTTAATGACCGGCAGAGTCACCTTCCAGCCCGTTTGTCTGTCTCCAAGGCCCAGACCCTCTCTCGTGACTGACACATTGTCCACCCACCATTACAGCCGTGACATCAGCTGGCATGAGGTACGGTCTCTCATGAGAACTAATTTTAGAAGTGAGTTCTGGACTCCTCAGAGGAACTAACTACCATGTTTCTCCTTTTTGACAGAGGGATCTCTTCCTGTAAATTGTCCCTTCTGGGCTTAGCCCCAAGAAGCTCCACGTCAAATGTCAACTTGGTCCCTCTATTAGCCCTTTATTGGGCTTGGATTTTTTTTTTCTCTCATTTTTATTTTAACTCATCATCTGTGTTCTTTTTTAAAAAATGGAGACAAAATGGACATACAACATTGTATCAGTTTGAGGTATATGGCATAATGTGTTTGTAGCAATAGAGTGTATTCATATTGGCAGACCACCACAATAGTCTACTGAAAATATATTGTGACACGGTTATATTTTTTTCTTGTGATGAGAACTAGTATCTATCTACTCTCCAGCCAACTTTCAAATAAACAGCACCGCATTATGAATTATAGTCACCACACTCTGTATTACATCCCAGGGCTTGCCTATTTCACACACGGAAGGTTGTACCTTTGACCCCCTTCCCCCATTTGCCCAACTCCCTCCTGTGCCCCCCTCTGACCTGCACCTGTCCATTCCCGGTATCCGTGAATTCATTTTTTGGTTTTGTCTTGTGTTAGAGTCCAAAACAAGAGTGAGTGGGACCGAGCGAGACCAAGACAGTATTTGTCTTTCTTGGACTTATTTCACTTAGCATAATGCCCGCAAGGTCCAGCCATGCGGTCACAGACGGCAAGATTTCATTCGTTTTGATGGCTGAATAATATTCCAGTGTGTGTGTGTGTGTGTGTGTGTGTGAGTGTGTGTGAGTGTGTGTGTGTGTGAGTGTGTGTGTGTGTGAGAGAGTGTGTGAGTGTGTGTGTGTGAGTGTGTGAGTGTGTGTGAGAGTGTGTGAGTGTGTGTGTTTTCTATTCCCCCGCTGATGGACCCTTAGCCTGCTCCCATGCCTTGCCTACTATAAACAGTCCTGCAAGAAACATGGTAGTGTGGATCTCTTTTCAAATTCGTGTCTTCATTTTCTTCAGATAAATACCAGAAGTAGAGTTGCTAAATCATGATATTTCTCTTGTTAAGCTTTTGAGAAATCTCTGCACTGTTTTCCATGGTGGCGTCACGAATTTACACGCCCACCAATGGCACACAGCATCCTCCCTTCTCCGCAGCCTTGCCCACACTTTTTCTTTCCTTCTCTCTCTTCCTTCCTTTCTCCTCCTCCTCCTCCTCCCTCTCCTCCTCTTCTTTCTCTCTTCCTGCCTTCTTTCCTTCTTCTTCCTTTCTCTTTCTCCCTCGATCTTTCTTTCTTTTTTACGATAGCCACTCTAACAGATGTAAGGTCCTGTTTCATAGCTCTCATTGTGGTTTTGATTTGCATTTCCCTGATGATTCGTGATGTTGAGCACTTTTTCATGAATCTGCTGGCCATCTGTATGCCTTTTTCAGGAAGATGTTTATTCAAATCCTCTGCCCACCCAACTGGCTCCACACCCAACGTGGGGCTCAAACTCACCACCCTGAGATCAAGAGTTGCACGCTCTACGGAGCCAGCCAGTCACCCCCGCTGTGGCCATTTTTAAAAAATGATTTTATTTATTTACTTGAGAGAGAAAGAGAGTGAGAGATAGAACATGAGCTGTGGGGAGAGGAAGAAGCAGGTTCCCTGCTCGCAGAGAGCCCAATGCAGAGCGCAATCCCAGGACCCCGGGATCATGACCCAAGCCAAAGGCAGATGCTTCACTCACCAAGTCACCCATGCACCGCCCCTCCTCTGCCCATCTTTAATCAAATTGTTTTTGTTTTGTTTTTGCTATCGAGTTGTATGAGTTCTTTATATACTGGGGGTATTAATCCCTTATCAGATATGTGATTTTCAAAAACTTTATCCCACTGGGTAGGTTGCTTTTTCATTTTGCCAGTGGCTCCTTGCCATTCAGAAGCTTTTAGGTTCTGCTTTTTGACGTCATCTCACTTGTTTATTTTTGCTTTTGTAGTCAAATCCAAAAAAAATCTTTGCCAAGATCCATATCAAGTTTACCCTCTATATTTTCTTTTAAGAGCTTTATGATTTCAGGTCTTATGTCCAAATATTTCATCCATTTTGAGTTGATTTTTGTATGGTGTAAGATCAGGGTCTGTTTTCTTTCTTTTTAATTGCTGCCCAGTTCCCCCAGACCACTTATTGAAGAGACTAGCCTTTCTTCATTTGTATAGTCTGGATTCTTCGTCATGAGTTAACTGGCCATATATGTGTGGGTTTACTTCTAGGCTCTCTATTCTTTTCAGTTGGTCTGTGTGTCTGTTTTTATACTAATATGCAAATATCATACTTGATCACTACAGTTTTACAATATAGTTTGAAATAGGAATCATGATGGGATGATGCCTCCAACTTTGTTCTTTCTCAAGGTTGCTTTGGATCTTTGGGTTCTTTTGTGGTTCCATACAAATTTTAGAATTGCTTGTCCTATTTCTGTGAAAAGGACATTGGAATTTTTCTATGTGATTAAATTGATTATTGAGTCTGTAGATTATGTTGGTCGGTATGGACATTTTAACAATATTAATTCTTCCAATTCCTGAGCATGGACTTTTTTTTTTCCATTTATTTGTATCTTCTTCGATTTCTTTCATCATTGTCTTACAGTTTTCAGTGTAGAGGTCTTTTATCTACTGGTTAAGTCAATTCCTAGGCATTTTACTCTTTTTGATGCAATTATAAATTGTTCTCTTAATTTCTCATTCTGATAATTCACTGTTAGTGAATAGAAACGCAATTGACAGGGCACCTGGGTGGCTCAGTGGGTTAAAGCCTCTGCCTTCGCCTCAGGTCATGATCCCGGGATCCTGGGATCATGCCCCGCATCGGGCTCTCTGCTCGGTGAGGAGTCTGCTCCCCTGACCTCCGCCTGCCTCTCTGCCTACTTACGATCTCTCTGTCAAATAAATAAATAAATAAATAATCTTAAAAGAGAAAAAGGAAAGAAACGCAATGGACTTTCGTATATTGATTTTGTATGCTGCAAATTTACTGAATTCCTTTATTAGTTCTAACAGTTTTTTGGTGGTCTTAATATTTTCTTTATATAATATCATGACATCTGCTAATAGAATGTTTTATCTCTTCCTTTCTGACTTAAATACCTTTTAAAATTTTTACTTATTTTATTTTTATTTAAATGTCTTTTTTTTTTTTGCCTAATTGCTCCATCTATTTCCAATAGTATGTTAAACAAAGGTGGTGAAAACGGACATTCTTACCTTATTCATGACCTCAGAGGAAAAGCTTTTAGCCTTTTACCATTGAGTATGATGTTATCTGTGGGCTCGCCATTTATGGCCTTTATGATGTTGAGATATTATGTTCTATGTTCACTGTGTTGAGAGGTTTTTTTAGTCATAAATGTTGAATTTTGTCAAATGCATTTTCTGCATTTATTGAAATGATCATATAATTTTTACCCTTCATTTTGTTAATGTGGCGTCATATTGATTGACTCACACACGTTGCATCACCCTTGCATCTCTGGAATAAATCCCACTTAATGGTGGCTTATGAACCTTTTAATGTATTGTTGAATATTTTGTTGTGAATTGTTTTGTCTATGTTCATCAGGGATATTGGTCTATAATTTTCTTTTCTTGTAGTCTCTTTGTCTGATTTTGATATCACGGTAACTTTCGCTCTATAAAATGAGTTCAGACGTATTCCCTCCTCTTCTATTTTTGAAAGAGTTTGAGAACTATTTGTATTAATTCTTCTTTAAATGTTCAGTAGAATTCATGAGTGAAAGCATCTGGTCCAGGACTTTTGTTTGTTGGGAGATTTTTGGTCACTGATTCAATCTCCTTCCAGTGATGAGTCTGTCAGATATTTTATTTCTTCACAGTTCAGTCTTGGTAGGTTGTAGGTTTCTAGGACTTTACCCCTTTCTTCTAGGCTGTCCAATTTGTTGGCATGTAATTGTTCATCGTAGTCTCTCAAGATCCTTTGTATTTCTGTATTATCAGTTGTAATGTCTCTTTTTTCACTTCTGATTTCATCCTGTGTTTTTTGGACTCAGGTGCCTTCTATGCCTTCGGAAAGATGGAAGTCATAATTGGCATCTTTGGGAATTGTGAAGTGTCTGGGCATGAGTCTTCTTTTATTGGGCAAATGTTTCAATCTCCATCAAAAAGAACAAGTTGTGGGGCGCCTGGGTGGTTCAGTGGGTTAAAACCTCTGCCTTCAGCCCAGGTCATGATCCCGGGGTCCTGGGATCAAGCCCAGCATCGGACTTTCTGTTTGGCAGGGAACCTGCTTCTGCCTCTCTCTCTCTCTGCCTGCCTCCCTGCCTACTTGTGATCTCTGTCTGTCAAATAAATAAGTAAAATCTTAAAAAAAAAAAAAGAACAAATTGCATTAAAAAATTTAAAATATATAAGAAGGGGCAACTGGGTGACTCAGTCAGTTATGCGTCCAACTCTTGATTTCAGCTCAGGTCATGGTCTCCAGGTCATGAGATAGAGCCCATGTTGGGCTCCACACTGGGTGTGGAACCTCCTTAAAGATTCTCTCTTTCCCTCTCCCTTTGCCCCTCAGCATGCCCTTTCTCTGTCTCTCAAATAAATAAAAAAATAAATAAATGACTTTCTACCAATTCTTCTAAAAAAATAAAATAAAATACATAGAAATAAATACAGCCAAGGAGTCTTTTATTGGGATCTGTCTGAAAGTGCGTTTTCAGCTGAGTGTCTGATGTTATTTCTCTGATAATTAACCTTCATCCTTTTGTGTGTGTGTGTGTGTGTGTGTGTGTGTGTGTGTGTGTGGTCTCCTCCTGGTATGGTTGGCTCGAGCCTCTTGAACTGACCTTCTGTCTCTCTGGGGTGAGCACTACTCATTTTCTACCAAAATCCAATCATCCCCTCTCCCACTGCTGACGTGGCGGTACCTCATTTCCCAGCCTTCCTTGCAGTTAGGCGTGATCATCTGACTACGTTTTTAACAACAGAATGTTTTGAAATTGATGTTTAAGACTTGTCTAAGACCTGGCTGGCTTAGTAGAGCATGTGACTCTTGATCTCAGGGTCATGAGTTCAAGCCCCATGTTGGGTGTAGAGATTACTTAAATAAATAAATCTTTAAAAACAAAGACTTCTAGACATACATCTAAGAAGGTGGGCAAGGCATGCCTCCTCCATACTCTCTTTTCTTCCTGCCAGTTAAAACTCAAGATAGTAGATTTATCTAAGCACCAGTGGATGGTATAAAAGTGAGGAGGAAGTGGTCTGGTCTCTGGGTGATGTGAGATACAGAGCTGCCTCACCAGCACCACCACTTCACTTGGACTTGTTTACATTAAGGACAAATGATCTACTTTGTTCTTTTGGCCACCTTTGTTCTAACACAAAGTTTTGTCTGAAATAATTTGGTCTTATATATTGTCTTTCATATTTTCTCCCCCACTTTCCACTTTTGGGGGTTTCTGTTTGGGGGGATGGTTTCTTGATTTTATATTCTAATACTTTTATTAATTCAGTATCACAGTTTTAATTTCTAAGAAATCAATCTTGCATGCTATTTCTTTTTAATAGCATCCTGTTTATATTTTAAGGAAGCAATATCTTCTCAATTTCTCCAGAAATACCAGACCGACTTTCCTTCCTTCCTTCCCCCCGTTTTCTTTATATAACTTCTACTGTTTCCTCAAGGATTATTTTTCAGTTTGTTATATACATGTAATAAATCTTTACTACATTCTTTTTTTTTTTTAAGTAGGTTCCACACCCAGTGTGGAGCCCAACGTGGGGCTTAAACTCACAATGACTGTGGATCAAGACCTGAGCCGAGATCAAGAGGGAGACACCCAGCCAAATGAGCCCCCCAGGTGCCTCAATGCTCTTAACTACGAATAACTAGAGATCCAGCTTCTAGGAAGAGCACAGAAGGGGACAGGTGGTATTCAGGGCCTGCTGATCCGGCTTTTACAATGCCTCAGGGATCCTATGCTTTGCCTCCCTGCTCTGCCACGCACATCACCATCTAAGGGCTGGTTCTTTCCAGACTTGTTGGGTGTGTCTTTAATCATCTCTAGTGGAAGAGGGAAACCAGTGGCCCTTGTTTTCTTTTAAAAGCAAAGAACTGGGGCGCCTGGGTGGCTCAGTCTGTTAAACATCTTCCTTTGGCTCAGGTCATGATCCCAGGGTCGTGGGATGCAGCCCTGCATTGGCTCCCTGCTCAGTTCAGAGTCTGCTTCTCCTTCTCCCACTCCCCCATTCATGCTCTCTCTCTCTCTCGCTCTCTCTCAAATAAACAAATAAAATCTTTTAAAAAATAAAAATAATAAAAGTAAAAAACGTTCCAAGAAGGCCCCCTTCCTTCATTTCACTGGCTATAACTGGGTCACATTTCCCTTTCTAATCATGGGCAAGGGTTAAGGTAGTTCCTTTAAATTAATCAAACTCTTTCTTTCTTTCTTTTTCCTTCCTTCCTTCTTTCTTCCTCTTTCTCTCTCTCTCTCTCTCTCTGTTAGTAATCTCTATACCCAACATGAAGATCAAACCTACAACCCCAAGATCAAGAGTGACACACTCCACTGACTGAGCCAGCTAGGGCCCCTTAACCAGGGGCGGAAGGAGGGCTCATTCTTCTCGATATGCATGGAGGGTAGCTCTCTGAACAAACTGGGGTTCTTTAGCTGGGAGGGAGACAGAATGGTTGATGGGATAGTTTCATTTTGGTGTTTTCTTTCCACTTTGCCAGGCTTCTTTGAATGTCTGGTATTTCTTCAAAGTCCTCTCATCCTTCAGAGTGAGCCACTAAAACACTAAGTGGGGCTTTCAGTACTAGAGTAGGGCATTCTAACTCAGAGATTGGATTTTCAAGTCCCCCTCCCCACCCTTTTTATTTTTTTTTTTAAGATTTTATTTATTTACTTGACAGAGAGAGAGATTGCAAGTAGGCAGAGAGGCAGGCAGAGAGAGACGGAAGCAGGCTCCCTCCTGAGCAGAGAGTCCAATGCGGGGGCTCGATCCCAGCACCCTGAGATTATGACCTGAGCTGAAGGCAGAGGCTTTAACCCACTGAGCCACCCAGGCGCCCCCACTCTTTTTATTTTTAAGAAAAACTCTTGCATTAACACCAAACTATTCCTCAGTAAAATCAAGTGTTCAGATCCTACTAGAAAATAAATAATTTTTAACTTAGAATTCTATATCAGGCAAGTGTAGGAATAAAATAAAGACATATCTAGGGGAAAGATTAATCAAAAAGTTTATCTTCTTCTTAGGAAGGTCTCTTCATTAAGAAATGATTTGAGGATGTGCTCTAGCAAAAATAAGAGGGTGCCTGGATGCAACTTTTGATCTCAGGGCTGTGAGTTCAGTCCCCACTTGGCCGTGGAGCTTACTTAAAATAAATGAACAAATACAATAAAAATTAAAATGGGAGGTTAAGCCTTTGAAAGAAGAGGATGTTAGGCACAGGAACTGGGGGATCCCACCAGGGAGAGAAACAACCACTGGTTCTAGGATAAAGTTGTGTAGCAACAGGAAGAGGCGGGGGGTAGGGAGGCCTCCCCTTGGAGCAAGGAATTATGAAAAGCAATTAGAAACTCCAGGAAAAGGGCGCCTGGGTGGCTCAGTAGGTTAAGCCTCTGCCTTCGGTTCAGGTCATGATCTCAGGGTCCTGGGATCGAGCCCCGCATCCTCTCTGCTCAGAGGGGACCTGCTTCCTCCTCTCTCTCTGTCTGCCTCCCTGCCTGCTTGTGATCTCTGTCTGTGTCAAATAAATAAATAAATAAATCTTTAAAAAAAAAGGAAGAAGAAGAAACACGAGGAAAAATGGAAAGATGTATAATTGAGGATAATCATAGTAAAGTATTGGCTGTGCACAGAAAAAAGTATTAACTTTTTGAAATAAGAGATTTCATTTATTTATTTATTTGAGAGAGAGAAAACATAAATAAGCAAGGGGAAGGGCAAGGGAGAGAGAGCAGCAGACTCCCCAGACTGACACGGGCTCAATCCCAGGACGCTGGGACCATGACCTGAGCCAAAGGCAGAGGCTTAACCGACTGAGCCACTCAGATGCTTCCCAAATTATATAACCTTTAAAAGGAAAGACAATTAATGGTTTTTTATTGTTAGACTGAAATTCTGGACCAGCCAGTGAGATGCAGCAAATATGTTACTGGGTTGCAAATAGGTTACTGGGTTGTATCCAGTCAGGTAACCACTGGCCACATGTGGTTTTCAAGTACTTGAAATGTAGCCGGTTACTTGCAACAGAGGAACTGAATTTTAAAATCTTATTTAATTTTCACTGATCTAAATTAAAATAACCCCATGTGGCTAGTCACTGCCGTTTGGGGTAGGACAGCTCTAGACACTACCAGAAGAGAACGCGAGTACCGTCTACCCAGAGCCCTATAAAAGCAAACGGACACTTAACAGATCTTGGACAGAAGAGAGCTAAGGGAAGGGAAGCTGCGCAGTGACGATGGCGGCTTCGTTCCAGCCCACGTGTACAGCGCTGGCACTGTTCCGACCACCGTCCACGTCCGAGCTCATTCAGCCCTCGGGACAGGGCAGCCTGGCAGATACTGCCCGGGTCAGCCTCTTCTCACGAGTGAGCAACAGCAGACACAGGAAGGCCACGTCGGTGCCCAGGATCACACACTCTCGGAAACTCTGGCCCCAGAGTCCACTTCCTTAACCACTGTGCCATGGAGCTTGACCAGATGGCCATAGCCAGGGCTACTATCTGAAATAACACAACTTTAGAGGCACCTGGGTGGCTCGGTCGTTAAGTGTCTGCCTTCGTCTCAGGTTATGATCCCAGGGTCCCGGGATCGAGCCCCGCATCAGGCTCCCTGCTCAGTGAGAAGCCTGCTTCTCTCTCTCACTCCCCCTGCTTGTGTTCCCTCTTGCTGTGTCTCTCTGTCAAATAAATAAATAAAATATTTAAAAATAATAAAATAAAATAAAATAACGCAACTTTAGTTACAGATGCAAAGCCTTAAAAAAGGATGTAGCTGACCTGAGAAGTGGGACAAGGCCAGTGGGCCAAGGGTCCAGCCACTGAGGAGGAAGCTGGTAGATTATGGCAGGCAGAGTGAGGGCATGGGAAGAACTAGCTGAATTAGCAGCCTGTTTAGGGATATGGACCCATCGGAAGAACTGAGACTAGAATAAGTTAAAAACATTTTTTTTTCCCCCAGACCATGACTTGGGGAGGAGACTGGTCATTGGTGATAAATCCTCTGTATTTATAATATCATTACTTTGATTTAAAAATACCAAACAATTTTGTCCAGTGAATAAATCAGTACATAGACATCTCTGGCCTGATGGAAATTCCCTGGAGAACAGGCCTGCCTGCCTGTCCCTGGACAGGGTTATGGATGCAAAGAAAGGGCCCCAGGGCCCCAAAGCAAACCCACATCCTGGCGCCCTGGACACCCCCCCCCCCCAACCTGGAAGATCAGAACCGGACTTATCAATTCGGTTCTTATTACATCAGCTATTAGATGATAAGTTCTCACCAAGGGCCCCACACTAACTTAATTTAATCCTCCCCCAAATTTTGGAAAAATAGCATTATTATCCCTATTTTACAGATGAGGAAACTGAGGCAGAGGGGTGAAATGACTGAGCCTAGGCCACACAGAGAGGAGGTGACACAGCTCAGGTGCCCCGGTCCCCTCTCCTGTGGCTTTCCTGGCACCCCGCTTCGAAGCAAGGGGGGACAGGCTGTCCTGCGCCAACTCCCATCTGCTGCGGTGTCTGGCAGGAAATGGCTCTTCAAGGACCTGCTGAAGGTCAGAGCTGCACGTCCAGACCCCGGTGAGGGACGGTGGGTGGAGGTGGGGGTGGGGCAGACATCGTCTAGAGCCCGAGTGGTGCCGCGCTCCGAAGCTCTCAAGCCTTGGAGCAGCCGGGACAGCCTCCAGGAAGTCGCGGTGCGCGCTGGGCAGGGCCTTCAAGCCACAGCCCGCACCCCACCACCGCCAGCTCGGGTTCCCGCGGCTCGCAGCGCTCCACCCCTTCCTCGGCCCCCTCTGGCCCGCTGGATGCCCGCTCCCCTCTCAGCCTGGCAACTGCCCGTCCCCATCCCCAGCACCTGCTGTGGAGAAGCACTTTCCAGGGGCCGCGGGCACAGCCCGGGCTTGTCCTGCCACGAACCTTACGTCCTGGGGGCAGAAAGGCAGGAACAAGATAAGGAGGTGCATACAGCGGGCACCTGGCGGCTCAGTGGGTCCAAGCCTCTGCCCTTGACGAAGCCCTTGCCTTGGGCTCAGGTCATGATCCCAGGGTCCTGGGATCGAGTCCCGCATCGGGCTCTCTGCTCAGCGGGGAGCCTGCTTCCTCCTCTCTCTCTGCCTGCCTCTCTGCCTACTTGTGATCTCTGTCTGTCAAATAAATAAATAAAATCTTAAAAAGAAGAAGGCGAAGGTAGATACAGCACATGACAAGGTGCGCGGTGCGGCGGAGGAAAGAAGGGCTGGCGCGGAGGGAGAGGCCGTGGGCGTGTAGCATTTTAAACAGGCTGAAGCCGTCCAGACAAGGTAACGTTGGAGCCAACACTTGCGAGAAAGGGAGCCGTCCAGCTACTTGGGTGAAGAGCCTTCCAAGTGGGGCCACTACGGTCGCAAGACCCCAAGGCTGACATTCTTCAGAAGCCAGAATGGGTGGCAGGAGCAGAGGGAGTCCTGGTGGGAGAGGGAGGGGGTGGTCCGGCGGACCGCTGGGAGGACTGGGCTCGGGTGGCAGCCGTCTCGGGCTTTGGAGCAGCAGTGAGATTGGCCCAGGGAGGCAGCAATGAATGTGAGCAAGACTAGCCAGATTCTGGATCTTTCCATGCTGTTTTATTTTGAAAACGTTCAAACTCAGAAAAGTTGCAAGGATAAAACAATGAACACCCATCTACCTTCTGCATGGCTTTACTACCAGTTTATTTTATATTTTATTTTATTTTTTTTTTTTTAAACATGTTCCCTGCTGTATGTATGCCTAAGCAAATGACAGTTTGGTGATAGAATTTTCAGTATGGCATTTGGGTACATCTTTAAAACTCTGTGGTTCTCAGAAGCCCCTTCTGGGTCTTCTTTGTTCTTGAATTCAGGAACCCGTGATGACCCCACCCAGCATTTTTGTTAAAGGCCCCTAATTAAAGCCTTTTTCTTTTCTTTTTCTTTCTTTCTTTCTTTCTTTCTTATTTTCTTTCTTTCTTTCTTTTTAATGAGCAGCTTAGATGAGAATTAAGATCTGGAAGACATTTGTTCTTGCTTATTTATTCCAGAGTTGAGCTCTTCTCAAATTTCAGGTCAGACGCTAAAGAAATGAGGGAAATGGGGCGCCTGGGTGGCTCAGGGGGTTAAAGCCTCTGCCTTTGGCTCAGGTCATGATCCCACGGTCCTGGGGTGGAGCCCTGCATTGGACTCCCTCTCTCTCTGTCTGCTGCTCTGCCAGCTCGTGCTCTCTGTCAAATAAATAAATAAAATCTTAAAAAAAAAAACCCCACACAATAAAATAATAAGTAATAAAATTAAATTTAAAGAAAGATGTGGAAGAATGTCTCGGGGCTTTCTTTGTCCTTCTGACACTGCCATTTGTGGAGAGTCCAGGCCAGTTATTTTTGTAAAATGACCCTCAGTTGGGATCTGCATTGTTCCTGGGGCTGTCACAGGAGTACGTCGTATCCTTCTGGGTGCTTCATGTCTAGAGTCCCCTGATGTTGGCCGGCCCCACTACTGGTGATGTTAAGTTTGATCGCTTGTTTGGGACGCCCAGCTGGCTCAGTCGGTAGAGCGTGCAACTCTCCATCTCAGGGCTGTGAGTTCAGGCCTGCTGTGGAGATTACTTAAACATACACACGCACTGCTGTCTCAGTTTTATTCAACAACTCTAACACTCGTTCTTACTTGAGTCAATTATGTGGTGGCTCTAGATTTGTCCTTTTTATTTTTTTATTTTTAAAAAAAGATTTTATTTATTTATTTGACAGATCACAAGTAGGCAGACAGGCAGGCAGGGAGAGAGGAGGAAGCAGGCTCCCTGCTGAGCAGAAAACCCCAGTGCGATGCAGGAGTTGATCCCAGGACCCTGGCCAAAGGCCGAGGCTTTAACCCATTGAGCCACCCAGGCGCCCCTAGTCCTTTTTAAAGTCCATGTTCCTTCCATTAATTAAGTTAATGTCTCTAAATGCAGTGTAGTAATTAAGTACCTGACCCTGGTATTACCTGGGTGATCTTTATCTTGGGCCTTGAGCCCTTAGACCAACCTGTTTTTGTTTTTTTAAGATTTTATTCACTTATTTGAGAGAGAGCACGAGCAAGGGGAGCAGTAGAAGGAGAGGGAGAAGCAGGCTCTTTGAGGAGTCAGGAGCCCTGCGCAGGGCTCAGTCCCAGGATCCCGGGATCGTGACCTTAGCCAAGGCAGACACTTAACCAACTGAGCCACCCAGGTGCCCTAACCTGGTTTTGAAGCTCATCTCTAGCACTTGCTCGTAGTCTGAGCCTTGAAAAGTCTTTGCGCTGTTACGTTTCTCTCTTTCTTCACCTGAGGGATGAGGGTAAGGACATGTGTCTTACAGAGAGGTTGTGAGGAGCCAAGTCTCTGTCAATGGGAAGTGCTTGGCACTGAGCCGGGCCTGTTCTGGGTCAGGCTACGGAATGTCTCTGTCTGTGGCCCCCTCATCTGTAAAATGGGCTTGTGGTGCGGAGCAGCTAGAACCCTGCCCAGAGGACCTTTGGTTCTGTCCCCAGCGAACAGCTGCCCCCAGCTTTCTCAGTATCGCTCTCCTGGGATGTCTTGAAGGCAGTGAACACGCCATGTTCGGATTCTCATCTTTCCCTGCACCCCACTGTCCGCAGCTTGTGGGGGTAGGCTCCGTTTCTTGAGCGTTCAGCCTGGAGCCTGGATCCATCCTCTTTGCTCTGCCCAGAGCCGCCGCCCCACATGGAGCCCCACACAACTTTGCCAGCGGTAATCCGGTTGGAATGACATATTGTCAAAAATACCTTTCGCTTTGGGGTGCCTGGGTGGTTCAGTTGGTTGTGTCTCTGCCTTCGGCTCAGGTCGTGATCCCAGAATCCTGGGACCGAGTCCCACATCGGGCTCCCAGCTCTGCGGAGAGTCGGCTTCTCCCTCTGACCTCCCCTCTCATCTCCCTCCCACTCTCTCAAATAAATCAATGAAATCTTAAAAAAAAAATTTTTAAGATTTTTAAAAAGATTTTTATTTATTTATTTGACAGAGAGATAGGCAGAGAGAGAGCTGGGGAAGCAGGCACTTTGCTGAGCGGAGAGCCCAATGCGGGGCTTGATCCCAGGACCCTGGGATCATGACCTGAGCCGAAGGCAGAGGCTTTAACCCACTGAGCCACCCAGGCGCCCCTTAAAAAAATTTTTTTAATGCCTTTTGCTACAGTAATTTTCTTATTTTTTAAATGATTTTTAAAATGTCTTTTCCTTTGAGCTTTTTGGGTTTTTTCCCTTTCTTTCTTTCTTTCTTTGTATTTTATTTTATTTGTTTATTTAAGTAATCTCTATGCCCAATGCAGAGCTCGAACCCCCAACCCCGAGATCAAGAGCCCCATGCCCCTCTGTGAACCAGCCAGGCTCCCCACCCCCAACCTTAGTAATTTTTTGAAGATTGAGAAATTGGGAATCTTTGTGTAGTCTTACAAATATTTTTGCTGACTTTTTAGAATTTAAAAAGAAATCTAACCTTCAATTATTTTCCAGCCAATTATTTGTACTTTTCTGTTCACCACAGCAAGATGTTGAAATAACCTAAGTGTCTGACAATGGAATGGTTTCT
Organism: Mustela erminea; assembly: GCF_009829155.1. Taxonomy (NCBI): domain Eukaryota; kingdom Metazoa; phylum Chordata; class Mammalia; order Carnivora; family Mustelidae; genus Mustela; species Mustela erminea. Next base: position 1,067,528 of record NC_045633.1, read on the forward strand.
TTCCTTCCTTTTCCCCCTTCTTTCTTCTTTTCTTCTTTCTTTTGTTCAGTAAGTACAGAACAAGACGTGCCAAAGACTTAATGTGACAGATGTCAAGCATATATGTTTGCGTAAACACAGACACAGAACACGACGTTTTTATGAAGGCTCCTCCCGCGGCAGAGTTTGGAGGTTTTCCTCTTATTCCATCCTGACTGTCAGGAGAGGCAATCCCCGAAGCCCCGCGCATCCCTGCGCCCTCCCGAGAGCACGCCCAGACCACCAGGTCCGGCCACTCTCCCTCGCAGCCATTTCTCAGGGCTGTGTTCGTGGTGAGTAACTCGGAGGGATGCAGGCTAGCTCTCCACCTGCTCAAGTAGAGGCAAATGCCCCCAGCTCAGTGTTCCCCAGCTGCAAGCTTCTCTGCGTCACTCCCTTGGGACTTGAGGGAAAGGAGAACTGATGCAAATATTATGCTCCTGCTGTTTGCTCTGCAGTGAGTAATAGGTTCCTCTGTCTCAGACACAGGGGTCTCATGTACCTGCGTCAGACTAACTCTTTAGCTTGAGAGCAGGGTATAACCCCGGGCCCTGAGAGGAGCCTGTTCAATCACTTATCACATACATATACTATTGCCTTTAGAATACGAAAATCGGTGTTGGTTTTTTAAAAAGAAAGGCAAAACAAAGCAAAACCGGCCATACACAGAAAGTCAAAGTTTGCACACCAGAAGAGAGCAGGGGTGCCTGTGGGTGGTTCAGTATGTTAAAGGTCTACCTTCAGCTCAGGTCAAGATCCCAGGGTCCTGGAATAGAGCCTAGCATTGGGCTCCCTGCTCAGCGGGGTCCCTCTCCCTCTGTTTCTTCCCCTACTTATGCTCACTCTCTCTCTTTAAAAAAAAAAAATAAATAATAAATAAATAAATAAATAAATAAATAGAATCTTTTAAAAAAATCAGAAGAGAAAAAAATTAAATTAAATTAAAAAGAGGGCTGCCCGGGTGGCACCGTTGGTTGAACATCGGATTTTTGACTTTGGCTCAGGTCATGATCTCGGGGTGGTAAGACCAAGCCCTGCACTGGGCTCTGTGTGCAGCATGGAGTCTGCTTGGGATTCTCTCCCTCACCCTCTGTTCCTCCTCTCAAACACACACGCACATTCTCTCTCTCAAATAAATAAATAAGATGTGTATATTTTTTAAAGATTTCAATTATTTCTTTGAGACAAAGAGCGAGAGAGAGAAAGAGGGATTGAGAAAACGAGTTGGGGGAGGGGCCGCGGGAGAAGCAGACATCCCGCAGAGCATGGAGCCCGACGTGGGACTTGATCCAGACACCCCGCAGAGCATGGAGCCCGACGTGGGACGTGATCCCAGAACCTTGGGATCACCTGAGCCGAAGTCAGATGCTTACCCAGCTGAGCCACCCAGCTGCCCACAAATAAAATATTTTTTAAAAATAAAAAGAAAGAAAAAAGAAATAAATATATATATACACATACATACCCAAAAAAAGGAGAAGGGGGAGAAAAAAATTTAAAGGAAATTCAGAATCCATCTGAATTTGGATGAAAGCAGCCTTCCAAAGAAGAAAATAAAGAAGCCCATTCACCCTTGCCTAAAGAAACTTAGATTAATGCCCCAATAGCTACTTTTCCAGACTGTTCCCCGTATAGAGGCCTGTATCTTTATTAGTCTACCATAAAAATAAAATTGAAACCTAATGAGAGCTTAGTAACCACCTTGGTCTCGTTAAGCACCCCACTGGGGTGACTGGGGGCCATGGTGGTGACCCCCCCCCCAGCTTCTTGAGCCCACCAGGGATCACCAGTCTACGAAGGCTTTCGCTGTCCCCCAGCCAGAGTCACTGACTCTTTTTGCCCTGGTGTTTCCTGGGAGCTCTCGGGGCAGGAAACGGTGCTACCCTGGCTTTGGGCCTAACAGCTTGGGGACCACAGATGCAAAGGAAACCACCTTCCCGTCCCATCTCCTCCTCCGCACCCCGTGGTTGCCAAGCCTCCGCATCACCGCAGCTCTGACCCTCATCCCGCTTCACCCCTGGCCATCCCAGTTCCCCGCCAAGTACCCGTTCCAGATCCACCCGCCACCAACCCCTCTTGCCTCGGCTGAGACCCCCGAGCACCCTTCCCCCGCCCCGTCTCAGACCTAGAAAGAGCAAGTGATGGAGGCATCACCGCGGCAGCTGTGGGAGCACCGAGGGTGGGGCAGGATGCTGGGGTGGGGTGGGTGGAGCCAGAGCCGCTTCCTTTCCCCCTGGGGCCCATCGGCCCAGTCCCGCTCCCGCTTCAGGAGGAGTTGGAGCTGGCCTGGCCCCAACCTTGTGCCCTCACCGAGTGAGCTGGTAAGGGGTCCAGTCTGGGGGCCAGGGGCCTTTGCGGACCTGGGAATATGCTACGGCTTGGAAAGACCCTCGTAGATGAGGGGAAGAGAGGACCAGCAGCCATCGGGGCCGACTAGGGTCGGGGAAGGGGCGGGAAGGGTGGCCACTGCTGGAGCACAAGCAGCCCAGGCCTGAGGGGCCTGTGGGTCTGAGGGGATGGCAGAGCCGCCAGCGTCTGCCCCCTTGTTCTTTCTGATAATAGTAAAAGCAAGGGTGGAAAAAGCCGTTAAACCACAAGTTAGGCCTGGCAGTTAGCAGGGAAGTGGGCAGAAGGGGAGGGCCTGGCCAGGTTCTCCCCCTCAGCTCTTTCTGTGTGTGTATTTCTCCAGCTTGCCCACCGTCAGTCCCCGCTCCTGCCCATGCCTGCTGCCATGAGGGTGACCCTGTTTCTCCTCCTCCTTGGGGGCTTCTGGACTCAAGAGGTGACTCCAGAGCCTCAGGACCTCACAGCCACTTCAGAGGAGCCTGTACTGGGAGGGTCCTCTGTTTCTCTGGCCTCAACTTTCTTTGAGGCCAAGAACCTCGACTTAGCGACCCCCAGCCCTGTGACAACAAAGGTCCCCGAGGAGGGCAACAGCACCGGGCGCCAGGTCTCCTCACCTTCCTCAGACCTCCGCACAACCAAGGAGGGGTCCTTTCCTGAGGCTTCCACTGCTGCTACCAGTGACCTCCACGTACCCGACCCAACAATCTTCTGGAAAGTTTCCACCCAGGAGTCAACAAGCCTGGAAATTAATGCAACAGGTAACCCTGCTGAAACACCAAGAAACTCTCTGGCACTCCACGTTGTGACTGATGGAACCGTGACACCTGGCTCTCTGGAGACCTCTGACGGAGCAGGCGGACCCCCTGTCACCATGGCAACTGGCACCCTGGAGACCTTTGATGTAACTGGTGGACCCCCTGTCACCATGGCAACTGGCACTCTGGAGACCTTTGATGTAACTGGTGGACCCCCTGTCACCATGGCAACCGGCTCTCTGGAGACCTTTGATGTAACTGGTGGACCCCCTGTCACCATAGCAACTGGCACTTTGGAGACCTTTGATGTAACCAGTGGACCCCCCGTCACCATGGCAACCAGCTCTCTGGAGCCCTCTGACGGACTCCCTGGCACCATGGCAACCGGCTCTCGGGAGACCTTTGATGTGGACAGTGGACCCCCTGTCACCATGGCAACCGGCTCTCCGCGGATCCCCAAGGAGACCCACAGCTCCCCCATTTCCACGGTAAAAGTACTCGCTGCCACTACATCAGCGTCCCTCAAAGACACAAGAAGCACCCAGCTTCCAGGTCAGGGGACAAAGGGCACCCTGCTGGTGGCCGTGCTTGTGGCCCTGCTGGTGGTCCTTGTCCTCATGGCCCTGCTCCTGCTGTGGCGCCAGCGGCAGAAGAGGAGGACGGGCGCCCTGACGCTAAGTGGGGGTGGCAAGCGCAATGGGGTGGTGGATGCCTGGGCTGGGCCGGCCCCGGTGCCCGACGAGGAGGCCCTGATGGTGGGCCCCACAGGAGGCTCTGGGGGCGAGAAGAGCCCTGGGGCATCTGTGGGGGCCGGCGTGGGCCGGCAGCCCACCCTCACCACCTTCTTCGACAGGCGCAAGTCTCAGCAGGGCTGCCTGGAGCTGGGGGAGCTGAAGGCCGGCTCGGGCCCGCGCCCGCAGGGGGAGGAGGAGCCGCTGGTGGGCCGCAAGGATGATGAGGCTGCGGAGGGCCCGGGGGCCGGGGGCGCCGAGGCCCCTCAGTGCTTGTGAGGACCGAGAGCGGAGGCCAGTTCCCACCTGCCACCTTCTTCCCGTCGCCTTGTCGCCAGCGTGTTCATCTGAACCCCCTCCAGCTTCCGAACCGCGGGCGTCTTCCCGCCAGCACCCACCTCGGTGCCCAGGGCCCTAGACCCACGGGACGCTTCCAGACTGAATCCGTCACCCTTCCTCATCCGCTCTGACCTCCCCACCGCCCTCCCCGTGTTTAGTCCTGCTGAGTCTCCACGGTAATGACCTTCTGAGATCGTGATTTCTCGGAGGACTCCCCAGGGCCCCCAGAGTGTAGGAAGGGGGGTGGGAGCAAACTCCCGCCTCGGGTCACTCTGAAAAGTACTTTGTGGCCCCATAGATTAGGACAGTCCTGCTGGGTCAGGCCAGGACCCTCCTTTAACTGCGTGCGGTGCTCTGTGGGGGGCCCCCTGGAGTCACCCAGCTGTGCTCCCCGGTGTGCCCTTGGCTCACTCCGCCGCCCTCCCAACACCTGCGGCCAGAGGCGGCCAGAGGCTACTCCCCCCAAGGGCGAGGGTGAGAAGGGTTTCCGGGCAGGTCAAGTTCTCAGAAACCCCGGCGCCTGCGTGGGTCCAGGCATGGGTGCAGTTGGTGTGCAGGAGGCCGGGCCTTGGCTCTATGTGTGAAGTTGTGGGGGTGAGTACAGCGGCGTGAGGAGGGGTGGGCAGGAGCGCAGGACGGGCTGTCCGAGGGGCCACCCCGAGGAACCGCTAAGAACATCGGGCCTCGTCTTTGCTCAGGTGGGATGGAGGTAGCAGATGTACTTGTCTGCAGCCAATAAAGACGGTGGGGCCTGAGAGAAAGCCCACGTGTGTGACCCAAGTGTGGTTCTTCAGCTCAGGCTGCTGCTCCGTCCGTCCTGCTCAGCCTCCCCCGCCCCTGCCTGCTCTCCAGGAAGGGGGAGAGCAGGGCTGAAGACGGGGAGGTCACTGTTACCCAGGTACCGTGTTTGTACCTCACCTTCCCCAGGGAGGGGACGAGCTCCTTCAAGGGCAATCGGTGAGACTGGCAGGTCCCCAGAACCAGGAGCTCCCCGTGTGGCTCTGGGGTGGGATGCAGTGGGGGGCGCAGAGGGACAAGACCCCACCCTGGCCAGAGCCTGGGGCCCACAGGCGCCAGAGGCCGTTGGTACTTCCCCAGGACAATGAGGAAATTTACAAAGAGGAAGTTGTTGACTCAGAGGGGCTCAGGGGCTGAGGGACAGGTTGACCTACAATAAGAGAGGTCCCTACCCCATGCTGGACCGGAGGGGCAGGGATCTGGAAACAGCCTGGGTGCGTCTGTTCCCAAGTGGGGGTGGAGGGGAGGGAGATGAAGGGACAGAATGGTGGCCCTGGGTCCACACAGCCACCAAGGTTTGTGCCCCCTGTGGTTGGTCTGGGGACAGGCTGAGCTGGGACGAAAGTGCAGCCCTTACCAGCCAAGCCGGGCAACGAGGGGCTGAGTGCCTTTTCGCAGCTGTTCGCTGGGAGCGATGGGGACAGGCCTTAGCCCCAGCAGCAGGGAGGAGTTCGCGGAGTCCCTTAGACACACCGCAACTGTTGTTTCTGATTTGCCCAACCAAGCGCCCCGATTTCAGGTTTAGAAAATACTGTCACGAACTCCAAAGCCATCAGCTCCACCTCCTCTTAATGGACACACTTTTTTCCCCCAAGATTTTATTTATGTATTTGACCGAGAGAGAGACGCAGCGAGAGAGGGAACACAAGCAGGGAGAGTGGGAGGAGGAGATGCAGGCCTCCCTACGAGGATGGAGCGCCATGTGGGACTCCATGCCAGGACCCTGGGATCATGACCTGAGCTGAAGGCAGACGCTTCACAACTGAGCCAGCCGGGCGCCCTGCAATCACTTTTCTGAGCTATTACCGGTTTCTGGGTCCTGGGCAGATCCTGAAGGAAATGGTGCAGGGGAGGATTGGTACGGCTCCCAAAAGGGCTCTGACAGGACGGAAAATAACACGATATGTGAAAAGTGTTCAAATAGAGGTACAGACAAAAATTTTGCCAGAGCACCCAAAGAGGGGAGTGAGACACTGCTTCTGGGGGAAGGGTAGGAACCTCCAAAACCCAAGAGCTGACTTAGCTGAGAGTCTTGTTCAAGGACTTTGAGGCACCGCTACGCTCCCAGTGGCCATGGTGCCAGCAAGTGGTGGGGCCTCAGTAAATATTCATTTGAATGAATGAATGGTGCTAAAAACCATGCTCTCAAAAACCTATGCAATGACTTTGAAAAATGTCTACAATATAACATTACCTGGGAACGAAGGCTAGTTACTAATCTGTAAATAAGTATGAATATAATTTTGTAATGAAAATGCAAAAACATAGGGGCGCCTGTGTGGCTCAGTCAGTCGGTCTAACTCTTGATTTCAGCTCAGGTCCCGATCTCAGGGTCATGGGATCAAGCCCCGTGTCGGGCTCCACAGTCAGTGAGGAGTCTGCTTGAGATTCTCTCTCTCCCTCTGCCCCTCTCTGCCCTCGTATGTTCGAGCTCTCACTCTCTCAAATAAACAAATAAATCTTAAAAAAAAAATAAGGAAAGAAAATGCAAAAACAAGACATTTATAGATAAACAATTCGAAGGAAATATCCCAGATGGTTACTGTGCTTATCCGTCAGGTGAGAGATCTATGAACGATTTTTTTTTTGTTGTTTATACATTTCTGTATTTCCGAGTTTTATAGAATGAATGCCTCTCACTTTTACAATTAGAAAAAAGATGAATAAGAAGGTGTTCCCTGAGGGGATGGGGTCTGGTTCCAGAGAGGAGCCTGGAAGGGCGGGTTGAAGCGTCTCTGAAGCGTGAGGGAGTTTGAGTTCAGCTCTGAAAGAAGTGGGGAGGTCACCAAACCTAAGTCTGTTCTAGACTTTTCCAGGGCTTTCCAGAACCATCACGAACCCCCACTCCTTCTTGTCATTTCTTCTTGGGTGCCGAGTTCGCTGACCCTTCTTCCATAATCCCTTGGAGCCATTCCTTCTCCCGGGCCCTAACACATCTTGCCTGGACCCTACCCAGTCTTCTCTTTGGGTTTCTTGACCCCCAGTCACTTCCATCCTCTGCCCATGATGGTCCCAGTGACCCTTCTAAAAGTGGCTTTCTAAAAGGCCACTCTGTCCCGATTATCTCTGCCCCTCTTACGGCAGTCAGGATGGAACCTTGCAGGGTAAGACCCCTTCAGGATCTGGACCCTGCCTGGTCAGTCCTCAGTGCAAACACTGTGCCCTCCAGGTTCATCAAAATCCTAGTAACTCCCTGAATATGCCATGTTATTTTCTTGGTGTGTGCGGGGGATGGGGTGGGGAGGAGAGTGTGTATAGTTTTTGTTTTTTTTTAAAGATTTTATTTATTTATTTGACAGAGAGCACAAGTAGACAGAGAGGCAGGCAGAGAGAGAGGGGGAGGCAGGCTCCCTGCTGAGCAGAGAGCCCGATGTGGGGCTCGATCCGAGGACCCTGAGATCATGACCTGAACCAAAGGCAGAGGCCTAACCCGCTGAGCCACCCAGGTGCCCCGGGGAGCGTATATAGTTTAAAATGTTAAAAATATTTATTCTGTCCAGGGGTGCCTGGGTGGCTCAGTCATTAAGCGTCTGCCTTCGGCTCAGGTCATGATCCCAGAGTCCTGGGATCGAGCCCCGTATAGGGGTCCCTCCTCTGCGGGAAGCCTGCTTCTCCCTCTCCCACTCCCCCTGCTTCTGTTCCCTCTCTTGCTGTCTCTCTCTCTGTCAAACAAATAAATAAAATCTTTTTTAAAAAATTCATTCTGTCCAGACAGTAAAAAGTACACATTATGATTATGGTTCCACATCAAGCTTTGTCCTACAAAATGAAAATTCCAGAGGGTAAAAGGATTTAGATAGAGAAGGTCATGAGAAATCTATTAGTACAATTCATTTTTACAGACAGGAAAAGGGCCTCCATGCATGATTCTAAGGACATTTCATTTCTGAAAATGGGTATTTATACCTAAGTGTCCTCTGTATCCCTATTTCTGACCCCGGACCATGTTCCGTTTGGCAGGCAGACCCTGTGAAGTGTGGGCTGCAGGCAAGGGAGGAGGCCAGTCGGTTCTGAGTCTTCCAAGCCCTTCTGCAGAGGGAGTGTGAAACAGACCCCATCTTTGAGCCCCAAAACTCAGGGGCCGTGCCTGGAGGCAGACTGAGCTGGAACTGTCAACAAAAGAAGAAAGGAATTTAATCAGAAGCATCTAAGATTCCCAAAGTAGTAGCAAGAGCAAACTCAGCCAAAAGTAGAGAGAAAACTGTCTTAAAAAAAATTTTTTTTTAATTTTATTTATTTATTTGACAGAGAAAGATCACAAGTAGGCTGAGAGGCAGGCAGAGAGAGAGGAGGAAGCAGGATCCCCATGGAGCAGAGAGCCCAATGCGGGGCTCAATCCCAGGACCCTGGGATCACAATCTGACCCAAAGGTAGAGGCTTAACCCACTGAGCCACCCAGGCACCCAAGAGAAAACTTTCAAACCCTCAGAGGGTACTGCTTGAGGATGCTATGCAGGGGGCGGCTGTCCGGTTCTGGGGGAGATCTGGGGTGGAATCACTAGACAGAAGCAGCCCAGGGTACTTTGAAGACAATCTATTTGCTCCAGACAGTGTGCTGCAAGTGGGCGTCTGTGTGCCTCGGTTTCCTCGGGTGCTCAGTGCCTGCCTGCCGACTTTGTGGATGGCCCGGCTGGACTATGGACCGATCCATCCCAGGAGGTAGGCCGCGAAGAGGGGCACTTCCTCAGTCTCACGCTGTAGGCCTCTGCCCGAAGCCAGCCCAGCCCCCGCGTGCCCCGGACACATGTCTTGACTCCTCGCCAGACTCCTCAACCGTCAAGATTCAGCTCAAATGTCACAGCCTTTGTGAAGCCGCCCTCGCTGCTTCCACCCCGGCAGACACTTCCTTTTTTTAAGATTTCATTTATTTATTTGACAGACACACAGCAAGAGAGGGAACGTGAGCAGGGGGAGTGGGAGAGGGAGAAGCAGACTCCCTGCTGAGCAGGGATCCCAACGGGGGACTCGATCCCAGGACCCTGGGATCATGACCTGAGCTGAGGGCAGAGGCTTTAACCCACTGAGCCACCCGAGCATCCCTAGACTAGCATTTCTTCCACGGGGCGTCGTGTGACCACACAACACTGGGCTGTAATTATGGCACAGTGTCCCTCACTCATTAGAGTGGAGCCCCTCCAAATCCACAGGCCATCTTTGTGGTTCCAGGGTCCAGGGCCTTGCCCCCAGTAGCCACTAATATGTGTTTCCTAAATGGAGGGACGAAGGAATTAATGAAAGAACGAATGATGGTTTTAAGTAAACTTGTGGCAAGCTTAGACCTGTATGGGTTTGTTTTTGTTTTTGTTTTTAAAGATTTTATTCCTTTATTTAGAGAAAGAGAGAGAACGCACATGCACTCAGACTGGGAGGGGCAGAGGGAGAGACAGAATCCCAGGCAGGCTCCAGGCCCAGCGTGGAGCCCAGTGCAGGGCCCAGTCCCACAACCCAGAGATCACAACCTGAGCTGAAACCAAAAGTCTGACTCTCAACTGAGCCACGCAGGAGCCCCTCGGATCTGCCTTTTGAGTGAACCTAGCATCCAGAAGGATGGCCTAAAGGTAATACAACCCAAGGGGAGAATATTGTTCCAGTACAATTTGGATGTAGCGGGGGGGTCAGACCTAAGGGGGAAAAGAAGGTCAAGTTTGAAATACACTTACTCGGAAAACCAGATTTCAGACTAACTGGCTATTGGGTGGCGGAGGGAAAAATGAGGCCAGACTTCAAGATTTCTTTCCTGGGAGGTGGAGGAGAGGTGGACGGCGTGACGCAGAAATGCAGAGAGAGGAGCAGTTTGCGGGGAGAACATAATGAGTTCATTTTTAGAACTTGGGAGGGAAGGCAGAGCTAGAGAGAGATTTGAGAGTCACCTGATTTTAGATAGCAATTTGAATAATAGCATCAGGGGCGCCTGGGTGGCTCAGTGGGTTAAAGCCTCTGCCTTGGGCTCAGGTCATGATCCTGGGGTCCTGGGATCGAGCCCCGCATCGGGCTCTCTGCTTGGCAGGAGCCAGCTTCCCTTCCTCTCTCTCTGCCTGCCTCTCTGCGTACTTGTGACCTCTGTCAAATAAATAAATAAAAATCTTTTAATAAATAAATAAAAAACAGCATCAATGCATAAATTATGTCCTGCGCTGTGCAGCATGGGAAAAGCGCCGTGACAAGAATCTTAGGAGCTGGAGCAGGCGAGCTGTTGTCTCAGGGGTATAACTCAGGAGAAGTTTTTTCCTGGCTTATGTGACAGTCCAGCGCTGGTATTGGAAGCCAGCCTTCCAGAAGGTCAATCAGGGACCCAGGCTCCTTCTACTCTGAGGCTCTGCGGTTTCCAGTGGGGACAGAGGGCAGCATCTTGGGAAGGCGTTCAAGAGCCTGGTCTGGAAGTGGCCCTATCACTTTTGCTCACATTCCACTGGACAGAATTCAGCCACGTGGTGGCCTCAGTGCAAAGGAGGCTGGGAAATGTAGTTTATCCGTGTGCAGAGGCGGCAAGAGAAACGACGCACTTCACCCAGGGGACACTGACCTGCGAGGTTGGATGTAGGAAGAAGGACTTGCCAGAGTCAGCAAAGAGCCTTTAAGAGAGAAGCCAGAGTAGGGGCGCCTGAGTGGCTCAGTGGGTTAAAGCCTCTGCCTTCGGCTCGGGTGGAGATCCCGGGGTCCTGGGAAAAAGCCCCGCAGGCACTGCTTCTCTCACTCCCTCTCTCTGCCTGCTTGTGATCTCTGTCTGTCAAATAAATTTTAAAAATCTTAGAAAAGAGAGAGAGAGAGAGAGAAGCCAGAGTAAAGATGACATCGAGGAGAAAATAGTCTGGAGGCCTGGACAGACTGAGGCTAGCAAAGCGCAGGACGCAAGACGGACCTCGGGAAGAGGAGTTAAAGGAGAGGAGGTGTCGGTTTCTGCTCTGTCGTCCACAGGATTTTCTCATTTGAGTATCTGTTGAGCCAGCGAAGGAGGAATTATCCCATCTTACAGCTAAGGAAACGGAGGCTCAGAAAAGGTAAAAAGGTATCCAAGATCAAAAACGATGGAATTAAAGTCTGGACCCAGGGCTAAGGCTCATGAGTCTCCTAGTGCGCCCAGAAGCTTCCCAGCACAGCAGCAGCAGCCTCACAGCCTTTGGAAGGCTGGGTGCATGGAGGGACCTGGGCTTCTGGCTCAGGGAAGCGGGGACTTCGAGTCAGACAAGCGCCAGTTCCTCCTGCGCTGCATAGAAAGCGAAAGGAGGAGGTATGTCCGGCAGGTCCAGCCACCAGGGGTCCTGGGAGTGGGCAGGAGGGAGCTCCAGAGAACTGGGGAAGGGCGGGCCGGGCCGGCCCCTTCCTCCTTCCTCTGGCAGCCCCACCCCCACTCTGGGCCTCTGGGGACACGGGATCTGAGCAGTGGACACACCAGCCCTGCGCCTCCGAGCCCTCATGGACCCTGAAGGTAAGAGAGCTTCCCAGGCCTCTCTTCCCTGTCCCTGCCTGTGTCACCATGTCCCCCAGCCTGCCTGCCCCCACTCCCCTCCCGCATTCCCAGAAAACCCATTGTCCTCCTGCCCACCTACTCTCTGCCCCCATCAGCCTCCAACCTCTCTGAGCCCCAAGCACTTCTGGCTTCAGAAAGCTTCTTCTCGTTCTGTAGTCCCCAGTGAGTTCTGGGGAGGAAGGGGCTTGAATCCCAGGAGAAGTACGGTCCAGGTGGTCTAGAGGAGGCCCTGTCTGGGGAGCAGCGCCGGACTTTGGCCCTTGCTAGCAGCGGGGGCAGGGGAGGCAAAGTCCTGTCCCTGCTGCGGCCGGTGGGGGAGGGGGCTTGAGCCCAGGGTCGCTGCCTGGGGTGGGAGCGCCACTAAGGAGGTCCCGTGTGCGATGACAGAGCCAGGGTCTGGAGTCACAAGGCTCGTGTCTGAACCCGGCTCCACCACGAACCTGCCGTGTGACCTCAGACAGGTCACCTGACTTCTTAGAGCCCCTTCTCCGTGCATCTGTAAAATGACGGTTTTAGTTCCCAGCTCTCAGGGCTGTGAGGACAAACAACTATCTGGCCGGTGCCTGGAAGACCGGAAGCCCCTTCTAAGCTCCCTGCATTTTCCCTTTCCCCTCGCTGGGCTGCTGCTTCCCCAGCTCTGACCTGCCTCCCCTGCTTGGGGCTCCTGCTGGCCCCACACATCTGGAACGTCCGGCTGGCCTGTGGAACCAGCTTTCAGGGGGGTTCCAAGGAGCTCTTGGATTAGAAATGACCTCAGAGTCGGAGCCTGGGCTCAAGTTCAATCCCTTGCCACCTGCGGCCACATGACCTGCTTCTCCTGGCCCTGCGCTGTGCGTCGGTTCCCTCAGGGACGAGGTGAAAACCTTGCCTCCCCTTGGGTTGTGGGGAGGGTTCAGTGGGATAAGACACCTAAAGAGCCTGCTGCACAGAAGCCCCTCGGGGTCCTCGTTCGGACACGGACTCCCTGCGTCCGGCGCCGCCAGATCCCGCTTCCATCCTCGGAAGCCTTGTGAGTCCGTCTCCACCGGGACATCTCCCTGGGCTGTCAGACTCGGAGACCGGCCCCTACCCGCTCTGTTTCTGTTCCTGCCTCTGCGTCCTCCTACTGGACAGGCAACCGCCGGGTCCTCTCTGACAGCCCATTCTCCCTCACACCCCAGTATCCGGACAGTGGCCCTGTCCTCGGCACTTCCCGTCACCTGAGCGCCCCCAAAACCTCTTCCCTTTCTGTTCCCTCCTCCCTCTGGGGTAAGGTGTTTGCTTCAGGCTGCCTTCACTGGGGGACGTGTGTGCAACTCCCTGCGGCACTGGGTCGCTGACCCCACGGGAACTAAGCCCTGGAGGGAGTAGACAAGTCAAAGGGATGGGGTGACAGCTGGGGACATGGGGCCAAGGAGGGGAGAGGGCAGAGTTGGGGCAAAGCAGATGGCAGGCAGGTGGGCAAAGACCAGAGGACGGACGTGGCCGAAGTGTCGGTGGGGCGGGGCAGGTGCCAGCCAGTCTGGTTGTGTGTGTGCGCGCGTGTGTGCGTGTGTGTGTGCGCGTGTGTGCATGTGTGTGTGCGTGTGTGTGCGTGTGTGTGCGTGTACGTGTGCGCGCGTGTGTGCGCGTGTGTGCGTGCGCGTGTGTGCGTGTGCGTGTGTGTGCACGTGCGCGCCGGTGCTCTGCTCTTGCTTTGACGGCACTGGGAGCGGGGCCCTCACCGCCCTTCCCCAGGCCGCTGCTCCTTGCCCCGGCTATTGCGAGAGCCTCCGTCTAGTATCTTTCAAGAACATCAGTCACAGTTTAAATATCTACACTTCAAGTGACTTCTGACCAAAAGTTTTCGAGATTTTCCCATTGCCTGTTGAACAAAGGCCTCACGCGTTCCATCATTCAGGGCCCGCCCCATCTGGCCTCCTCCTGTGGCTCAGCCCTCTCTCTCGCTACTCCAATGAAGCAATCCGCTTTGAAATTCTGTAGGTCGGTTTACCACTGGCGTGATGGGCAGTCCGGTTGGGCCCTATTTGGAGGTCATTTCTCCTCTCTGGGGAGAGAAGGGTTGATAAGGAAAGAACTTTAGCTGGAAGCTGCAGGGCTTACCGGCCTCTGTCTCCATCTGGTGTCAGCCCAATGGATCAACAAATAAATAGCAGGAAGACCAAGGCGGCCAGGGTCACACACCAGGGTTTAGAGACATCTGTCTAGACATGGGCGAGTCACCTCTTTCCCTCCTCATTGTGGCCCTGTGATGGCTTTCCTTTCCTTTTCTTTGAAAAATTATTTATGTATTTATTATTTGAAAGTGAGAGAGAGAGAGAAGCAGGCTCCCCGTCGAGCAGGGAGTCAATGCGGGGCTCGATCCCAGGACCCTGTGATCATGACCTGAGCGAAAGGCAGACGCTTAACCACCTGAGCCACCCAGGTGCCCCTAAACATTGTTTTTAAGATTTTTTTCTTTTTTCTTTTTTTTAAGTAATCTCTACACCTATCATGGGGCTTGAACCCGCAACCCGGAGATCAAGAGTCATATGCTCTGCTGATTGAGCCAGCCAGGTTGTCCCCCAGCCCAGGGGCTTCTGACTCCCGACCCCGATGTTCCCACACACCCGGGCCAGAGCCCTGGAACCATGGGTGTGGCTCACAGAACTCTGCAAATGTTGACATGATAAGCACATAGCAGTTTAAAAAAACCACTTAGTGCTAGATGACGGCGGTGGGCGGGGTGGGGTCAGTGAGGGACTCTGGGGCCATCCTGCCTGAGTGCATGACCTGACCCCCCACTTCCCAGCTGTGTGAACTTTGTGAACTTCAGGTATGTTATGTGGCTTCTCCCTGTCTCAGCTTCCTCATCTGTAAAATGAGGAAAGCAATGGGACCCACCTCTCGAGGTCGTTGTGAGGATTGGGTGTGCCCATATATGTAAGATGCTTGGCACAGGATTTCAGAAGGGCCGCGAGAGTGTCAGCTGCTTTCTGTCTATCTGTCTGACCTCCGCCCCCAGTGCGAGGCTCAAACTCACAACCCCAAGATCCAGAGTCGCACACTTCGACGGAGTCCACCAGGCATCCCTGTGTTAGCCGTCATTATTATTAGACATTATGTCCTTCCAGATTCTATCCTAGACGAATGGTAGCGCACACCTGTTTTAAGAAAAATTTAGGAATGTGAAAACTTTAAAATGGACAACTTTTTTTTTTTAAACGATTTTATTTATTTATTTGACAGACAGAGATCACAAGCAGGCAGAGAGGCAGGGAGAGAGAGAGACAGAGAGAGAGGAAGGGAAGCAGGCTCCCAGCCGAGCAGAGAGCCCGATGTGGGGCTCGATCCCAGGACCCTGGGATCATGACCCGAGCCGAAGGCAGAGGCTTTAACCCACTGAGCCACCCAGGCGCCCCAAAATGGACAACTTCTGAGTTGATTTTTTTTTTCATGTAAATTGGGAAGAACCATTTTTTTTTAAGTTTATGTATTTACTTTTAGTAATCTCTACACCCACCATGGGGCTCGAATTCACGACCCCGAGATCGAGAGTTGCATGCTGCACCGACTGAGCCCTCCAGGCACCCCCTCGCTGACTCGGTTTTAGTTGGAAAACATACCAGCCCCATAGCCACGGGCACAGGGCACAGAAGTAAGAGCAAACACTTGCTATACTCATCTTGGGGACGTTCCCAGAGCCTCCGCATACACCCGTCCACCGCAGACAGGAACGAGGTCAGTGACTGAGGTAAAGAGGAAGGTGTGGGGGTTCTGATTCTGGCCCCGTCTCACGGCCCCGAGCCACCATCCAGGGAGGGCCGCATGGAAACACAGTAAACAACAGTCAGCCATCCAGACAGAACAGCAACAGTGGACATGAGGGAAAATTTTCCTATATTCTGCCAGAGTCATCACTTTTATCTGTTTTTTACATTATTTGTAAAGAAAGAAGGGTACGGGGCGCCTGGGTGGCTCAGTGGGTTAAGCCTCTGCCTTCAGCTCGGGTCATGATCTCCGGGTCCTGGGATCGAGCCCCGCAACGGGCTCTCTGCTCAGCAGGGAGCCTGCTTCCGCTGCCCTCTCTGCCTGCTGTTCTGCCTGCAGGTGATCTCTGTCTCTGTGTCAAATAAGTAAGTGAAATCTTAAAAAAACAAAAATACTCCAGTGTGTGTACGTGTGCGTGTGTGTGTGCGCGCGTGTGTGTACATCTTCTTTATCCATTCTTCTGTCGATGGACATCTGGGCTCTTCTCAGAGTTCGGCTATTGGGGACAACGCTGCTCTAAACATTGGGGTGCAGGTGCCCCCTTCAGGGCACTACATCTGTATCTTTGGGGCAAATACCTAGTACTGTGATAGCTGGGTGGCAGGGTAGCTCTATTTTTAACTTTCTGCGGAAGCTCCTTACTGTTTGCCCGAGCGGCTGCGCCAGCTCGCCTCCTCACCAGCAGGGTAAGAGCGTTGCCCCCAGAGATGCCGACTTCAGTAAGCTCGGGCAGCCACCTACGAGACCAAGGGTACATCCCACAGGGTGAAACGTTAATCTGGGACGTGCAGGCTCCTTGAGAGAACTTTCGCACGTAAGAACGACAAGGAGGACCAGGGCGTGACAGCCGTCCCCTCCAGATGACCGGTTCAGGGCGTCCCCTCCAGATGACCGGTTCAGTGTCAGGTCTCCTCAGCTTCCTGCCCAAACAGCGCTCCCTTCTCGCAAGTTCCCGTCAGTGGCAGCTGCTAAGGAGACGAGATTATGTTCAAAGCTCCCCTTTTGTTGGAAACGCCGCAGAGTGGGGGCCTGGACCAACCGGACGAGTTTATTTTTCACAAATGGAACAGAGAGTGGGTCCCATTCTGGCTCCACAACAGAGCAGCCGTGCAGTGGGTCTGCAGCTCCAGGAGTAACCCCAGCTGGTGGGGCCACCTGGCAGGCTGCGGGGGGACAGGATGACATGGGTCTGCATGGGTCGAAGGGGGTTAGGATTTGTGATGAAATGCCAGGTCTGAGGCCGCGTGGCAAGGGCCTGGCGTATGGTAGGCGCCTGCGGGTGGCAGAGACCCAAAGCTCTGGGCTCTGCTACTAGGGACCACGGTGCAGACCAGTTACGTTGGGATCTCTGGGATTGGGGCCCCGCAGCAGCATTTTGCTGAGCCTCCTAGAGAATTCCGTTGGGCAGCCAAGGTTGAGAATCGCTGCCTTGCTCATCTTAAGGAAAATTTTCCTCGACTCTGACAAATGAGGGTCCTCAGTCTCCTTCCCGCCTTGGCTCTTTCTCCCCCCCTCAGCCTCCACCTCCCCCCTCCCCCCTCCCCCCTTCCTCCCTCCTTTCTTTTAAGATTTTATTTTTAAGATTTTATTTATTTATTTGACAGAGAGAGATCACAAGTAGGCAGAGAGGCAGGCAGAGAGAGGGGGAAGCAGGCTCCCCTCTGAGCAGAGAGCCTGATGCGGGGCTCGATCCCAGGACCCTGGGCTGGGACCTGAGCTCAGGACCTGAGCCGAAGGCAGAGGCTTAACCCACTGAGCCACCCAGACACCCTTAGGACTTTTCTTTTTGTGACAACTACAATACAATGATCACAACTAAATTTTTTTTACACCTAAATTTTTAAAAAATATTTTATTTATTTATTTGACACAGAGAGACACAGCGAGAGAGGGAACACAAGCGGGGGGAGTGAGACAGGGAGAAGCAGGCTCCCCAATGAACGGAAGCCCGAGGCGGGGCTCCATTCCAGGACCCTGCCATCATGACCTGAGTTGAAGGTGGACACCTAACGAGTGAGCCACCCAGGCGCCCCTACATCTAAATTTTTAAAAAAATTTCCTTGATGGGGCACCTGGGTGGCTCAGTGGGTTAAAGCCTCTGCCTTCTCCTCAGGTCATGGTCCCAGGGTCCTGGGATCAAGCCCCGCATCGGGCTCTCTGCTCGGTGGGGAGCCTGCTTCCTCCTCTCTCTCTGCCTGCCTCTCTGCTTGTGATCTCTGTCTGTCAAATAAATAAATAAAATCTTTTAAAAATAAAAATAAAAAATTTCCTTGATGCTATTAAACATCCAATCAGTGTCCAGATTTCCAGTTGTCTCATAAATGCTCTAATTTGGTTTCAATTTGTTTGACTTAGGATCCAGATGGGATCCATATGTTCTGATTGGTTAGCATGTGTCTTAAGATTCTTTAGGCGGGGGGTGGGGGGGGATGGTGGGTGGCACCCGGTGACTCAGCCGGTTAAGCTTCTAACTCTTGGTTTTGGCTCAGGTAGTGACCTCAAGGTTGTGAGATGGAGCCCCGTGTCTGGTTGACACTCTCTCCCTCTCCCTCTGCCCCTCTCCTATGTGCTCTTGAGCATACTTGCTCTCAGATAAATGAATAACTCTTTTTAAAAAAGATTTCTTTTAATTTTTACTTATTTTTTACAAAGATTTTTATCTATTTGAGAGAGAATGTGCACAAGCAGAGAGGTTGGGCAGAAGGAGGTACCCAAAGCAGGGCTCCCTCCCAGGACCCTAAGATCATGACCTGCACCGAAGGAAGTCAGACGTTTAACCTAGGTGCCCCTGAAGATTTTATTTTCAAGTCATCTCTGCACCCAGCGTGGGGCTCGAACTCACGACTCCTAGATCCAGAGTCTCATGCTCTACTGACTGAGCCAGCCAGGCGCCCCTGTTTTGAGATTCTTTTAATCTTTTGTTTTCCTTGCAGTGTGTCCGTTGGAAAAATGAGGTTGTCCTCTGTTAGTTTCCTGTGGTGTGAACTTTGCTGGCTGTGTTCCCATGGTAGAGTTTAACGTGTTCCTCCGTCCTCTGGTTTTCTTACAAATTGGCCGTGGCATCTGGATGTCTCCTCCGACTCTGGCTTAGCTGGTTAGGCAAGAGCATTGCTGGGTGCTGGTGGAGCACCCAGTATCTGGTTGTCTTTCTTCTTGACGTTGAGTTTTGTTGCTCAGCATCTGGATTGATTGGTTCCCTGGTGTTCCAAGATGGCTCCTGCCTCTGGCCGCTCGTCGGTTCTTGCTTCTTTGGTCTAAGTGAACCGTTTAATGATTTTTGGTAAATTTGCGAAGTTGCACGCCCATCTCCACAGATGATTTCCATCACTCCAGTACAACAACATGCCATTTGAGGTTAATTTCCGGCCCCGGGCAAACACTGTTCTGACATCTGCCTCCTTGATTTGCCTTTTCTGGACATTTCATGTAAACGGAGGCACAATATGTGTTTCTCATGTGAGCACTGGTTCTTTTTTTTTTTTTTTTTTTTTAAGTAATCTTTACACCCAACATGGGGCTCGAGCTCACCACCCCAAGATCACCAGTTGCACGCTGTACCAACTGAGCCTGCCAGGCACCCGGGAGCATTGGTTCTTAACCCTCATGGGCATCTGAATCACGGGGGTAGGAGGACTGTCCCAAACCTTCGATGCCTGAGCACCACCCCCTGAAAGATTCTGATTCAGTGGCTCTGGGCTGGGCCTGAGCAGCAGAGAGTCTGAAAATCTCAGGTGGATCCCTGCTTTCTCGGTTCTGCCAAGAAGAGCGATCACCACCACCACCTCCACTTCCCCACCTCTCATGTACTAGTCCTTGACCCTGACGCTGTGGCTGCTGCCTGCACCGCACAGCACTACGGCTGCTCCAGCACGGGCTTCCCCGCTGCTAAGGCTCATGCCCACCTGCAGGCTTCCTTCTACTTGCGTCTGCTCTCATCCTACTTCTTGAAACCCTCGGCTCCAGACACCCACTCCGTCCTGGTGCTGCTTCTCTTTTTAAACACTGGTGCTTCCCAGAACCCTCCTCTTCTTGCCTGACCCGCTGATCTTACCCGCTGCCGGGCTTAGTCATCACCCGCGTCTGCCGGTGGCTCCAGAATCCCCATTCCTCGCCCACTGTCTGTCCGGACGCCAGCACCCACCTTCAGGGCACGGCCAGGGCACATTTTCCTGCTGGCGTTTCAACCCTAACATCTGCAGAGCCGAAGTCTCTCCCCACCCTCCCCACTCTCCCACTGTTGCCCAGCTGCATCCTGCTGCACGAGCCTCCCTGACATTCACTTACTGTGCTTGTAAGTGGGAGAAATCCCCTGTGGTGAGTTTCAGATGAGAAAACCAGAGAGAACCACGGAGCCCACGGCTGGCACCCCAGCGGCGCGCAGGTTGCTGCCTCTGGCTGCCCCCACCCTCTGCCCCGCCTGGTGCCGTGTGGCGGTTTGCAGCTAAACCCGTGGCAGAGACCCAAAGCTTCCACATCCCATAAGATGCTCCTTCCGGCAGACCCTGCCTTAGAAACAGCTCTTGCTTTTGCCCCTGCTTGCTGTTCCCACGGTTCCTGCCCAAGGTCAGGGCTTTGTCTCTGTCTGGCTGGTGGCCTCCCCCTCCTTTTGCCTCCCAGCCTATCCAGTGGGTGGCTAAAGTGACCCTTCCAGAACAAAATCCTCATTCTGTAATTCCCTTGCTTGGGGTGCCTGACTGGCTCAGACGGTCAGTCGGTAGAGTTTGGGACTCTTGATCTCAGGGTGGTAAGTTCAAGCCCCACGCTGGGTGTAGAGATTACTTAAAAATAAAATCTTAGGGGCGCCTGGGTGGCTCAGTGGGTTAAGCCTCTACCTTCGGCTCAGGTCATGATCCCAGGGGCCTGGGATCGAGTCCCGCATGGGGCTTTCGGCTCAGCAGGGAGCCTGATTCTCCTCATCTCTCTCTCTGTCTGTCTCTCTGCCTATTTGTGATCTCTCTCTCTGTCAAATAAATAAATAAAATCTTTTAAAATAAAAATAAAAAAATAAAATCTTAAAAAAAAAAAAATTCCCTTTGTGCTTAAAATTCTGCGATGGCTCCTAAGATCTGTCCAAGTTGCTCAGCTAAATAGTTTAGGCTTTTCTCACTCTGGCCATCCCGGTGTTCTCCCGAAGCCTACAACATTTCTCTACACTCTTGCTTTTTTGTCTCAAACACCTGCTCTCAGCCCGAAATGCCATCCCCCCCCCCACACACCATCACCTCATAACTCTGCCTGGCAAAGATTACTCATCCTTCAAGGCCACAAAAACTACCTCCTCCCTCCTCACAGACACTTAGTCATTTCTTCCTCTGTGCTCCCTCGACCCTTGGGCCGAGGCTCCGTCATCCTTGAGCAAACACATCTACCGAGCGCCGGTGTTCCCGAGAGCTTTGCTGATGGCAACTCATTTAATTTTAATAAAACCCTGTGAGGTGATTATTTTCCTAATCCCTGTCACAAAGGAGGCACCTTCGAAGCCCCGGAGACTTTCAGTCCCTTGCCCAAGATCACTTAGCTGAAGGTGGCCGAGCCCAGACCCTAGGGCCCCAGAGTCTGGGTTCTGATTCCTTCCACTGTGCAGTCTCTCTGCCTGGATAAGTATCGCTGAACACCAAGTATTAAGCAAAACAATACAAAATCACCAATATTTAGCCATTCTTGACCAATCAAAGCAGCACATTTATGTGGTTCTGTGTGTTAGCGCTCGGGATGGAGCAGAAAACTCTCTTGGGATGACTCATTTTGGCCCCTAGCATAGAGCATAAGTGAAGAACAAGCAGCCGACTGAGCACGTGGCCTGATGGGGGTCTCCAAGAGCCCCCTGCCAAGGAAGTGGTATCTGAGAGGAGACTGAAAGAGGAGTGGAGGTGGATGGGGGCGTCTGGGGTGAGGGGAAGGGAAGGAACTTCGGGCAGAGGCACAGCCTGGGAACAGCATAGGCTAAGGCCTGAAAGCTAAGGAGAGCTGCCCACTCTGTCCCCAGCAATTAGTAGCTGACACAGGGCAGGCGTTCAAGAGGGATTTGTCAAGGGGCCCTGTGGGTTGGAGCCGCTGCCTTTGGCTCAGGCCATGGTCTTGGGGTCCTAGGATCAAGCCCCATATTGGGCTCTCTGCTCGGCGGGGAACCTGCTTCCTCCTCTCTGTCTGCCTGTCTCTGCCTACTTGTGATCTCGGTCACAATAAATAAATAATCTTAAAAAAAAAAAAAGAAGGATTTGTCAAAAGAATCAGTGAAAAATGGAGAGAAGGGTCAGCTGGAGTTAACGGGATGAACGCGGGGTTTTAGGCGGGAGAGTGATTTAGTTTTTATCGTCTTATTGTAAGGTCAGTTTTAATGAGGTATAATTACAAGGAATAAAGTCCACCCTTTTCTGTGTATAGTTCTGTGGGTCTTCACAAACACATCAGTGGTGTAGCCACCACTACAGACAAAATACAGAATAGTCTGGCCCCAACCTCAGACTCCCTGGTGCCGTTCCTTGGGGCCAGCCCCTCCCCCACTCTTAGGAAACCACAAGTCTCATCTCTTGCTGTGGTTTTACCTTTTCCAGAATGTCATATGGCTGACGAACTCAAATAGCACGTAGCCTTTAGAATCGGGCTTCTTGATTTAGAATAATACGTTCGAAACGCGTCCCTACTGTGTATGTCTGTAGCTGGTTCCTTTAGTGCTGAGCGGAATTTCGTCGTGGAGGTGCTTCACGGTTTGTTTCTCACGGTCTCACAGCTGAAGGATTCACTTCACTTTAAAAAACAGACATCAGGGCCGCCTGGGTGGCTCCGTGGGTTAAGCCTTCAGCTCAGTGTGAAGTCTGAGACTTCAGCAACTGAAGTCTGCCTTCAGTTCAAGTTATGATCTCAGGGTCGTGGGATGGAGCCCCACATCAGGCTCCCCGCTCAGCGGGGAACTGCTTCTCCCGCTCCTGCTCCCCCGGCTCTCTCACTCTCTGCCAAATAAATAAATAAAATCTTAAAAAAAAAAAAAAAAAGCAAACATCACTGGACCTGGTGTGGATGGAGTGGGAGCTTCGGCATCTCTGCTGTATGTCCGGGGTCTGTATGTCCTGGCTGGCTGGTGAACAGTGGAGATAGGAACCACGACTTTGTCGCTTTTACTGACTGTTCCCAGCGGCCAGGGCACAGCTGGCTCTGGGCCAGGAATGGAAGCCACTTGGAGCAGAATGTGGGAAAGAAGGCCCAGGTACCATCCCCGGTGCTGGGGGAGGTGAAAACTGGGTGCTTGGCTTTGGGGGAGAAAGGTTGGGCAACAAGAGCCCTGTTCTGAGAGTAGATCAAGCCAGAACGCCTGGTCTTAACTTCAGCTTGGAGCAAGAGTGAGGAAGCGAAACAAAACCGCCCAACATAGGGACCAGTAAATCGCCCAGCGGGCCATCCTGTTGATGCCATCCGGGATCTCCCCTCCTCCGCCGCGTCCGTCCGGGCTCGAGCTCTCGAGGCTGCAGGTCTTCTCGTGGCCGATAGGTGGCGATGTCGCGCCGTGCCTGAGCTCACCCGCCCGTCCAACAGACCTGACAGCGGGTTAACCGCTGTACGGCCGCGGAAAGGGCCGCCGTCGGCGCTACTCTTTTTTTGGACAGAAAGAGAGAGATCACAAGTAGGCGGAGCAGCAGGCAGAGAGAGAAGAGGGGAAGCAGAGAGCCAGACGCGGGGCTCGATCCCAGGACCCCGGGATCATGACCTGAGCCGAAGGCAGAGGCTTTAGCCCACTGAGCCCCCCAGGCGCCCCGGCCGAGTCTTTTTCTTACGCGGAAAGGACTCGCCCACGCTCCTGAAGCTGTGCCTCCCAGAGCAACCGCTCAAGCCGTTTCCCCTGCACGTTCCTTGTACAGACCCCATCTCTAGAGAGAGGCCGGCTCGTTGAGACACTGGGTGTGGGGGCGGGGT
This sequence comes from Mustela erminea, assembly GCF_009829155.1. Taxonomy (NCBI): domain Eukaryota; kingdom Metazoa; phylum Chordata; class Mammalia; order Carnivora; family Mustelidae; genus Mustela; species Mustela erminea. The sequence continues at coordinate 1,090,840 of NC_045633.1, forward strand.
GCTCCACGCAGGAGGTGCAAAGGCAGAAGAACCCACAGCCACGGCCGTGCAGCGCGGGGGGTCAGACCCTGCCGCCCATTTGCTGTGACCTCAGCCTGCTTGCCTTTACTCAGTCTCCACCGCTGTCCACTGGCGTCCTGCCTGGCCAGCGGCAAAGGCAGCCGGTGGCTCAGGGGTCTTCTCCTTCCGTCGGCCACTATCTGTCCAGGTTTACCGCAGACTGTAGGCCACTCCGTTAAATCTGAATTTCAGATACTCAACAGATAACTTTTAAGTGTAAGTATGTTGTAAGTATCATTTATACTTAAAACCAAAAACATAAAAACCTCTGACGTTCGCCAGAAATTTAAATCTACCTCGGTGTCCCGTGTTTTTATTTACTTAATCCGACCACCTCAGTCGACAAGGCCCTCTCCCGGGACCCCCAGCTCCTGACCCTGATGGGCCCCCAGTCTCGCTGGTCCTTAGATGTTTCGACAGCCACCCCCGACTCCCGGAGCGGCAGCCAAAGTGTGACCCCCGTCTCCGTCTCTCGCCCCCAGGCCTGGCGCTGCTGCTGCCCCCCACCACGCTGGCCGCCCTGGCCGACAGCTGGCTCCGAGAGGACTGCCCGGGTCTCAACCACGCGGCTCTGGTCACGGGGGCGGCCCCCTCGCAGGCGGTCCTGTGGGCCAAGTCCCCCGGGGTGCTGGCTGGAAGGCCCTTCTTCGATGCCATCTTCGCCCGAGTCAACTGCCAGGTCTCCTGGTTGCTCCCCGAGGGCTCAAAGCTGGTGCCTGTGGCCAGGGTGGCCGAGGTCCGCGGCCCCGCCCACTGCCTGCTGCTGGGGGAGCGGGTGGCCTTGAACACGCTGGCCCGCTGCAGTGGGGTGGCCAGTGCCGCCGCCGCCGCCGTGGAGGCCGCCAGGGAGGCGGGCTGGGCCGGGCACGTGGCGGGCACCAGGAAGACCACGCCCGGCTTCCGGCTGGTGGAGAAGTACGGGCTCCTGGTGGGCGGCGCCAAGGCCCACCGCTACGACCTAGGGGGGCTGGTGATGGTGAAGGACAACCACGTGGTGGCCGCGGGCGGCGTGGCAGAGGTACGTGCGGCCGCGCTCCTGCCCCAGCCCGCTCGGGTCTCCCAGCCGCTGCCCTGCTCTACTGGGGACCCGCCCCCCCAACCTCGCCCTGGGGAACAGTGGTGGCCTGGGAGGCGGGGCTGCTGGACCCCCTTTTGTTTTAATTTTGTTTTAATTTTTTTAAAAAATTTTATTTATTTATGTGAGGGACAGAGATCACAAGTAGGCAGAGAGGTGGGCAGAGAGGAGGAAGCAGGTTCCCTGCTGAGCAGAGAGCCCGATGCGGGGCTCGATCCCAGGACCCTGGGACCATGACCTGAGCCGAAGGCAGAGGCTTTAACCCCCTCAGCCCCCCAGGCACCGCTGGACCCCCTTGATCCCTCTTATCCGGGAGCTTTATCCGCGGAATGGGCGAGGGGCCGTCTGTTCTCTACCAGGGCTCGGGGACCTGCTCTGATGTTCAAAAGCGAAGGGCCTGCTGCCGGGGACCCTGGGGTTGGTGGCGCTGGCACCTTGGGCAGGTCACCCTAGCTCCCTGGACAGGTTTCCCAGGTAAAAATGTTCTCGAAGACGCCTTCCAGTTTTATTGATTTATTTTTGTCTTGTTCTCGGTGCAAGAAGGCGTTTTTATTACAGCAGGAGGACAGGACCCCTGGGCAGAAAGAGCCCCTTCCAGGGTCCGTGTTCTCGAGTCAAACCGAACTCCCGTCCCGCGGCCCATACGGCTGGTGTTTGGCCACTTTTCCGATCACCCGAGCGGTCATTCCATGTGGTTTCCCCTCGCGCGAGAGAAACCGCCGGGCTGCCTGGCCCCACTGTCCACCCCAGGGCCGCCGTCCTCACTGTCCCCTTCCCCATCTGCCCCGCAGGCGGTGCGGGGCGCGCGGCAGGCGGCCGACTTCGCCCTGAAGGTGGAGGTGGAGTGCGGCAGCCTGCAGGAGGCTGTGGAGGCGGCCGAGGCGGGCGCGGACCTCGTCCTGCTGGACAACTTCAAGCCCGAGGTGAGGCAGGCTCTGCTTCCCGGGGGGGAAGCGGCCGCGCGGGGAACCCTCACTTCCCCTTGGCTTGTGTCCCCGCAGGAGCTGCACCCCACGGCCGCCGCGCTGAAGGCCCGCTTCCCGGGTGTGGGCGTGGAGGCCAGCGGGGGCATCACGCTGGTCAACCTGCCTCGGTTCTGCGGGCCCCACATCGACGTCATCTCTCTGGGGATGCTGACCCAGGCTGCCCCCGCCCTGGATTTCTCCCTCAAGCTGTTTGCTGAAGGGACCGCTCCCGTGTACCCTGCCTTACCATAGCTCATCGACTTCTCCCTCTAACCCTGCCCTGCCCGTGGCTACGCTCTCTCTTAAATAAAACCTTTTAAAAAGAAAGAAAGAAAGAAAGCAGGTATTAGTCATAATTCCACTGACAAGTTTTTCCAGTGATAGGAAATACATTTTATGGTCAATGTCATCTTATATTTGAGCATTCGTGGCATCAGTTCTGAGGTTCAGCTGGAACATGCTACGTGGTTGGTGCCCGTGTTGTACTGGTTATTAAGTGTTTTGCCTCTCACCTCTGGCAGGAGGTGAGAAGCTGCCCATTCACTTCTGGGGTCCCCAACAGACTCCAGCATGCACCGTCCATTTGGTGCTCTCTCGGTTCTGGTTCCATAGTGCACAGGGTAGCGGGGGCTGGAGCAAAGGCCAGTTGAGGGAGTAAGGGGGTGGGGCAGGTGGAGGTCCCCATTCACTTGTCAGACTTCCTTTCCTGCTAAGTCAGGACTCAAGGGTCTAAACGGAGGCTCTAGATCCAGCCTCCCCTCTCCTACACACCCGAGTGCTTGCTCGCTCTTGTCTGGCCTCCCTACCCTTCTAGGCTGTCTCTGGGAGGAAACGCGACAGGAGAGCTCCCCAGGACAAGTGGTAACTGAGGTGACTCTTCCTGGAAAGACTCCAGTCTGGAGAGGTACTCCGCTCCCAGAACCCACGGTCTTCTCTGCCCTTTGCCAGAAGGAGAGGGAAACAGCTCATCCACAAAGCTCCTTTCCCAGGGGGAGGCTGCGGGTCCCAGTCTGCCTCAGTGGAGGTAACCTATCCCTTGGCCCCTTCCTCAATCCTACAGACCCTTGCCAGGAATGGGGCAGATCAAGAAAGCAATGAGCTCATCTCAGATGTGAAAGGCGCAAACAAGCCAAGACCATCCCTCACACAGCAATTATGTGTGAGCCACGGCTGTGGGCAGGCTCAGAGCACACAGTGGGGATGAATCTAGCAAAGATACCGGGTAGAAGTGGTGAGCCACTGCCTTTGGTGATGCCCTGACCTGAAGGGACCATTCTCCCAGGACACAGCCCAGAGACACCCCCTGGGGCTGCACCTGTGCTTTTAATACGCACTGGGGCCTCCTGTTCTTTCTCCAGGGAAAAGAGTCATGCTCAGTGAGACAGACTTCCCGGCTCCACGGAACTTAGTTAGATCTCTGAGCCTCGGCTCCTCAGCCCCCAAGGGGCATCGCTGAATGCCCACAGAACCAGGGGCACTTCTGGGCATCAAGATAAGCAAATCAGGATTCACGGACACAGTAGGAATGGGAAGGCAAAACACTTGGGATCTAGGAGGGAATCAGAGCCTGACAGAGGCAGAAGGGAGACGTGTACCAGGAATCTGGTGCCTCCAGGACCCAAGCAGATAAAATAAATGGGAGAAGCTGGAATAAGATGGAGAGCAGTGGGCTGCAGCCACCTGGGAATGTGCTGCATCCACAGCACCCCGTTAAGAAAGGAGAAAGAACTCTAGAGGTGCCTGGGTGCCTCAGCCCGTTAAGCGGCTGCCTTCTGCTCAAGGTCATGATCTTGGGGTTCTGGGATCCAGCTCCGCATCGGGATCCCTGCTCAGCAAGGAGCCTGCTTCTCTCTCTCCTGCTGCTGCTTCCCCAGCTTGTGTTTTCTCCCTCCCTCTCTCTCTCTCAAATAAATAAATAAATCTTAACAAAAAAAAAAAAAAAAAGAAAGAAAAGAAAAAACACTCTAGAAGGCTGGGGATCAAGCTCACCCTCAAAGGCGGCAATGGGTCAGCCCGATGGGCACCTCCAGATCCGAGAGCTGGGAGGGGTTCCCATTATCCGAGGAAAAGGAAAGGGATCCTGGGCAGGCAAAAGTAGCACATGGCTTGCTTGCAAGGGAGTGGATTTCCAGGCAGAAGGGACTGCCAGGCTCGGAGGTAGGAAATGGCTTGGATTGTTTGGTGGAAGATTTGAAGACAGGATCAGGAGAGACGAGATGGCTTGGAGCTGGGCTGGGTCCAGACCACAAGATGGTAGGTCGGAGGACTTGGACTCGATTCCGAGAACAATCGGCCTAAAGCTGGAAAGTGAGATAAGCATATTTGCAGTGTAGACCGAGTCCACTGCACAAGGATGCATGTGAGGGGGCCGCGGCGGCTTCAGGGAGCCCAGGATGAGGGTGATGCTGCCCCTCGGAGCCTCGAATGTGGGTCGTGGCAATGGGGCTGGAGACGAGGGAATGCAGGCAGGGGAAGCAGTGTGTGCAAAGGCCCAGAGGGCAGATGGAGCCCCGTGGGTTGAGGGCGGTAGGAAGAGTTGGGTGTGGATGTGCGGGTGGGGGCCAGAGGTTGAGAGGGATAGGAAGAGGAGGACTCTCATACCTTACCGGGAGCACCCTAGCCGGCTCCGCTTCCTTCTTCCCTGGCCAGCCTGGGATTAGGTTTGGGGGATTTCCCCAAGCTGCCCCGTGCCCAGCGGAGGCCCGTGCTCATCACGGCAAATGTGCCCATCCAACTGGGTGCCGCGGTCGGCATAGAATTCTTCAGCAGCGCTGGCTGGTGGGCGAGAAGGGGACGCGCATTGACTGAGCACCCTTGCTCCGTCCGGGCAAGTCTCTTTCCCTCCATGCTGGTGAGGGGTGAGCGTGGGCGTCCCCATCTTCCCCGTGAGGAAACTGAGGACGTAGGAGGTTCAGAGAGCTGCTCAGCGTCCTACATCCACAAAGTGGTGGAGCAGGGTTGGCAACCTGCCAGCCGCCTGCTCAATAAATGTGCATTGAACACCTATTATGGTCCAGGCACTATTCTAGACACTGGATAATCAACAATGAGTAAACAGACACAAGTCCCTGTCCCCGTGGACTTTATAGTCTCGTGGGGGTGCAGGGTTGGAAGAAATGGACAATAAAAATAATTGTACCTAGGACGACCCCAGTGTCCCGTCCCCTCATGGCCACCAGAGGGCACCGCGAGCCCACCGCCTTCCCTGCTGGGTTCCAGAGACAGCCGCCGGGGAGGCCCGAGTGCACCCGAGCATCTGCTCAGGAGTGAGCCGAGGAGAGCTGGGCCAGGCCCCTTCTTCCACCGCCTTTCCAGCTGCATCGCCTCAGCAGGTCCCCATGCAGCTGCTCCGGGTCTCTCTGACTTTTTAAGGCCCCGTGTGCTCCGGAGATGCCCGGGCTCAGAGTCAGGCACCGACCTCCAGGTACCCGCCTGCCCACCCCTGCCGTCTAGTCGTCCCTCTTCCCCGCCCTCCTGCCACCCACCCCGGCGGGGGCACCCGATCCAGAGCGTCGGGGAAGGCAAGAGGTCAAACCAGCTTGACGGAGTCCGTGAACGCCGTGGGCGCTGAGTCGGAGCCTGCCGATCCCAGTTAAAAACGGAAAGCATTTAAGGACGGCAAGGCATTCTTGGTATCTGAAAGCAATTCAGCTTTGGATCTTTAAAAAAAAAAAACCCACTGTGGTATTATGTGGTGTGGACACATGTATTAATTTATTGCTAGCCCTTCAAGACAATATGGTAGGTAAAATTCCATAAATATTTCAGTACCTCTGTACTTTGTTCCAATCACTTCCTGAATAATAGATCTTTTTGGCAGTTACTCAGTAACATTTTAAGACCTGCTTGCTGCGGCCCTAAGTGCTGCAGCTTGTAAGACCAAACTACAAAGTACCAAAGGAAATGTCACCACGAGGCTGTGAATAAGGTCTTCAACTGCTCACTTGTATTAATGGGACTGAAGCAGGGGGATGAGGGCTTTCTGCATTTCGGGTAGGGAGGGCTCTTCAGATCCCTGCAATCTTCCTACAGCCCTCCTGGAAATCGATCGGGGGAGACAGATCTCTGGGTTGGTGGGTTGCTGGGGAACCTCTTTCCTCTCTCCCAGCAATTCAGCACAGAGACTCCAAAGCCTGAGACAGTACCAGTGAAGAGTGCTCCCACGAGCCCCTTGCTTTTTTTTTTTTTTTTTTTAAGATTTTATTTATTTATTTGAGGCAGAGAGAGCATAGTAGGGGGGAGAGAGAGGTGGATTCCCCACTGAGCAGAGAACCCAACGCGGGGCTCCATCCCAGGACCCTGAGATCATGACCTGAACTGAAAGCAGATGCTAAACCGACTGAGCCATGCAGGCGCCCCAAGCCCTTTGCTTCTTGATATTTGGTTGTTCTTTAGCCAAAGGAAAGCATTTCTATTGGGCTAATATATCAATATGTGAAGGACGATGCTGATTTATTAGAGCCTGGATAAAAAAATAATTCTTCCCGCATTACAAAACAACAATAATAGCGCCTTCGCTGTAATCTCCCCAAGAACCAAGCATAGTTCATCGTTTCTTTTTCCATGATTTGTTTCGTTTTCTTGGAATGTTATGAGCCAGAAGGGGATTTCACTGAAGTTTCACAGCATTTTACATAAAGGATTGTCCATACACAGTTTTATATTTTTGGTAAACTAGGGGCTTCTGGGTGGCTCAGAGGGTTAAGCCTCTGTCTTCGGCTCAGGTCATGATCTCAGGGTCCTGGGATCGAGCCCCTCGTTGAACCCCTCATTTGAGCGCCTGGTCGAGCCCCTCATCTAGCCCTCCTCCTGGAGCTCTCTGCCCGGTGGGGAGCCTGTATCCCCCTCTCTCTGCCTGCCTCTCTGCCTACTTGTGATCTCTCTCTCTCTCTGTCAAATAAGTAAATAAAATCTTTTTTTTTTTAAGGTTTTACTTATTTATTTGACAGAGATCACCAGTAGGCAGAGAGGCAGGCAGAGAGAGGGAGGAGGAAGCAGGCTCACAGCTGAGTAGGGAGCCCGATGTGGGGCTCGATCCCAGGACCCTGCGATCATGACCTGAGCCTAAGGCAGAGGCTTTAACCCACTGAGCCACCCAGGTGCCCCAGTAGGTAAACTAACTACCCAAATAGACGAGTGACTTCAGGGGCTAAAGTAAGCCTTGCATTTTTTTTTTTTAAGATTTTATTTATTTATTTGACAGACAGAGATCACAAGTAGGCAGAGAGGCAGGCAGAGAGAGAGGAGGAAGCAGGCTCCCTGCTGAGCAGAGCCCGATGCGGGACTCCATCCCAGGACTCTGGGATCATGACCTGAGCCAAAGGCAGAGGCTTTAACCCACTGAGCCACCCAAGCGCCCCAAGCCTTGCGTTTTTTTAAGTCCAATCTAATTCCAATGGATGAAAAGTACACCGGGGAAGCTGGAGAAGGTGCAGGAGAGCTGTTTCCGTGACCTGTTCCGTGGCAACAATTCAGCAATGCTCTGCATAGAATAATTAAGATAGAACCAAAAAAAGCTTCATACATCTTTTCTGACAGTTAATTTATCTTCGCCTTTATTTTTCATATGTTAATTAATTTAGTTATCAGGTTATAAAATGAAGAAGTAAAAATCTCTATTCACTGCTATTCCCGGGAGAGACTCACTCTTAAGAAGTTGTTTCGAATTCTTCTGGGGCCTCTCTTGAATTGTAAAGATGATGATTTATAGCTTTGAAAGCTCTATCGACTCTGTACATGAAGGACAGAGAATTTAGCTTATGCTCACTTTTTCTTTTCTTTATTTTTATTAGTTTTATTGTTTTCTAAATTTTAATTTTATCTCTATATTTGAGTCACTAATCTGCACCCAGTGTGGGGCTTGAGCTCATGACCCTGAGAGCCAGGGTCCCACGCTCTACTGACTGAGCCAGCCGGGCGCCTGTGTTCAGTTTCCTTTTATTGGTAGTCTTTCTATTGATTATCATTATAACTTTAAATAATATATCGAATCCCCTCTTCTCGATGTAGTCACAGAAAATTGAGATGTAATTTGATACCATAAAATTCACCCTGTTGAGGTGTTCATTCAGTTCAGTGGGTTTTAGTATTTTTATAGAGTGGTGAAATATCACCACTATATAATTTTCAAAAATATTTTTCTGAAGATTTTATTTATTTATTTGCCAGAGAGAGAGCACAAGCAGGGGGAGCAGCAGAGGGAAAGGGAGAAGCAGGCTTCCTGCTGAGCAGGGAGCCCGATGCAGGGCTCGATCCCAGGACCCTGACATCATGACCTGAACCAAAGGCAGATGCTTAATGACTGAGCCTCCCAAGAGTCCTGAACATCCAACTCTTGATCTCAGCTCAGGTCTTGATCTTTAGGTCGTGAGGTCAAACCCCGTGCTGGGCTCCATGCATGCAGCCTATGTAAAAAAGAAAAAAAAAAAAGAGCTTCAACTGACAGTTCATGAACCACACATGACCCACAGACTGCCTTCATTTGGCTTTTATTAGCATACACACACATATATATAAAGCAGCCGACGTTTTGGTTCATTTTACCTAAAAACCCAGATTTCCAGCTTCTGTTGGAAAATCGGGACAAACACGATTCATAGAGCTGAGTGGCTGTTGTCCCTACAGACAGGCGTGTGATCCTTCCCAACTCTGTCCCCTGGTCCCCTTGGCCATCTGCCTCCTGCTTGGCCTCTTTACCCATGTGAATTCATGACCCTTGTCTTTTCTTTTTTTCTGGTTTTATCCTGGGGAGGAATGCTGACCCCGTCCCCAGGGGTAGCTGTGGAACGGTTCTGAGATCGTCTTCTCGTAGTCACCCTGTTTCTCTCCCATTCTTTTTTTTTTTTTTTTTAATCACTGGTAGGTAGGCACAGTTCTTTTTTTTTTTTTTTTTTAAGAGATTTTACTTATTTGACAGAGAGATGACAAGTAGGCAGCGAGAGAGGGAGAAGCAGGCTCCCCACTAAGCAGGGAGCCCAATGCAAGGCTCAATCCCAGGACCCTGGGATCATGACCTGAGCCGAAGGCAGTTGCTTAACCAGCTGAGCCACCCAGGCGCCCTTCTCTCCCATTCTTGCTATTCCTTTGGAATAACAGCAGAGCAGAGCGTATGCATGGGAGGACCATATCTGCCAGCCGGTAGCGGTGGAGACTTAGGGATTGTCAGGTCTCAGACAGCAGGTCTCAGTGAGATTGCTCAGGAGAAGTGTGGCCGCAGAGAGCAAAAGCCGTCCAGGACGGACCAGTGAAGAAGGCAGAGAACAGACAAGTCCGAGAGGATGGCCGGCGGTGGAAAGGGAAATCAGGAGTGTGTGGAGTCACAGAAGTCAAGTGAAGAGCATGGGTCAAGAAAAGAACGAAAACGGGGCGCCTGGGCGGCTCAGTGGGTTAAAGCCTCTGTCTTTGGCTCAAGTCATAGTCTCAGGGTCCTGGGATCGAGCCCCAAGTCGGGCTCTCTGCTCAGCGGGGAGCCTGCTTCCTCCCTCTCTCTCTGCCTGCCTCTCTGCCTACTTGTGATCTGTGTCTGTCAAATAAATAAATAAATAAAATCTTTAAAAAAAGAAAAGGAAAGAACCCAAACGTCTAATGCTGCCCACCCAGGAGGCTATACAGTGTTCTTTAAACTGTGCAGGTCAGGGATGCCTGCGTGGCTCAGTCCATTGGGCGTCTGCCTTCGGCTCAGGTCCTGATCCCAGAGTCCTGCGTTGAGCCCTACATCAGGCTCCTTGCTAAGCGGGGAGCCTGCTTCTCCCTCTGCTGCTCCCCCTGCTGTGCTTTCTCTCTCTCGTTCTCTCTCTGTTAAATAATTAATTAATTAATTAATTAATAACATCGTTCATGATTGTGGTGAGCGCATAAGGGGAGAGGAGAAAATGTAGGCTCTTTCCAGAAGTTTGGCCGTGAAGGCAGTAGAAGGTCACGTGTGGTGAACTACGGAGAATTGGTTGTTGGTTGGCTGGTTGTTTTAAGGTGGAAGAGATTTGAACTTGTTAATAGAGGGAATAGTTTGGGTCTTGTGATGTTGTGAATGGTGTAAACTGACTGGCTCATCTCCACCAGGAAACATGTAGAAATTCGGCAAAAAATCAAGTAAACATCCTTCAGAACGCACAGCTGGGTTTCGAGAAAGGAAGGGGATCCCCCCACACACACACAAAGAGGAAATTAAAAAACCAGAGCTTTGAGGCTGTAGATCTTGGCAACACAGGGGCTTGGGTTCTACCCTCACCTAGAGATTGGAGATGAGGTCTCTCCTGGGCCATTGAAAACAGGGACCCTAATATGAAATTCCTCCCTCCTTAGAGGGGGACACCCTCAGTGAAAGAGTAAACTGGGAAAAAAAGCTTTCCATCAGGGAGCCTGGGTGGCTCAGTCTTAAGTGTCTGCCTTCGGCTCAGGTCATGATCCCAGGGTCCTAGGATCGAGCCCCGTGTTCGGTTCCCTGCTCTGCGGGAAGCCTGCTTCTCCCTCTCCCACTCCCCTTGCTTGTGTTCCCTCTCTCGCTGTGTGTCTCTCTCTCTATCAAATAAATTAATTAATTTAATTAAATAAAAAATATTTCCATCAGCTCAGAGGGCACAGAAGAACCTTGCCGGCTTCACCGAGATCTGATGGCAATAGAAAATCTTTCCCGGCAAGCCAAAGGCTTGCCCTGGCTCAGATTTGGGTTTCAAGTTGACACCATCTGCAGGGTCATGGAAAGCCAGATAGAGTGAACAAATAACACGGTCCAGGGTTGGGAATATCCTTGAAGCATCCTTGAGGGGAGCATACCCGGAACCTTTCTAGAAAGACACCCTCAAACCTAGTCACGTGGCTTCCCACTGATAAGGCCCTGCGGACTCTGAGTTCACAGCCCCAAATTAGAAACTTAAGAGGAAACCATCTGTCATGATTGAAAGTAAGCACCCTAGGACTCCAGACAGCAGTTATAGGAAGAATTTTAAAACGGACTCAATGTGAGAAAGTAACACGAGGCGGTTAAAAACGAGAGGCAGAGGTTTAAGACAAAGAGGAAGGATAAAGGGTAAAACTAACACCCTGTGAATCCACCAGCCTGGCAGTCCATTCCCCTTTCCTTGGGCTCCGGGAACGGGTGGCCCCTGGTCTGGGTCTGGGAACATAAACGTGACTCTGGGGACAGCAGAGGGGGCGCGGCGGTGGCGGGAAGGTCACGTTCATCCATGCACGTGCACACCCGTCCTACATGTCACTGTTTGCTTAGAGGTCAAGCTAGAAAAGTCCGCATGGGGCATCTCGCTCAACTTTCAAGTTTCCTGGGCCAAGAAAGAGCGTGAGTCCCAGTAACATAACCACCACTTTCCTGAGGTCTCGGAGTGCGTGGGTGGCCAAGCCAGATGGCGAGCGGGGTGAGCACCGCATGTCTGTGTGTTTCCCTGCGGGACTCCTTGGGCAGAGTCCCCGCAAACCGGTCCCGTCAGCGGCCGGTGACCGTGAGAAGTGACACCGTTATCCAGCTCCTGAGGGACGGAGATGGGGCGGGAGCCCTGAGCCCTAGCTTGGATCAGTTCTGGGTCCCTGTCTCAGGTCACCCCGTTCAACCCCCACCCCTGCCACTGGAGGGACTGAACTCTTGGAGAGCGGGGCTCGGTCTGACTCCTCCGGCCCCAGGGCCTGGCTCGGAGTGTTCCTTCCACTTCCTTCCTTCAAGCATCCAGGGTGATGAGGGGGGGCCCGGCCCAAGTGCTCTGAGGCTCTCCTGAGCCGGAAGGAAGAGCGGACTCTTGGCCCCTGTCCAGCAGCATTTCCAGGGTGTGACCCGGGAGCGGGGGTGGGGGGTGGGGGGCGGTTTCCTGGCCATTAAGTAGCACAGGATAGCTCTGTCCCTTGGTCCCTTGCACGACTCTCAGTCCGTTTCAGTACTTGGGGGCGGGGGTGGGGGAGGCTGCGGGATGGTACAGAATGGCTAACACTTTCCTAACCCTTGCTGAGCCTTTGGTTCCCTTTTCTTTTAACAAAGAACGGATCTTTGAGTCAATGAATGCTTCCAGCGCAGAGGGAACAAGGTCTAAGTAGTATCTTTGTTTACCTTGTAATATCTTTGTTTACCTTGTTATTTCTTCTCCTGTTGGACCTTCTATTTATGTCAAGTGATACTGGTTTTCCATTTGCAGAAGTGATACCAAAAAGGTTCCTTTCAAAATAAGTTTATTAAGCAAATAGTAAGTCATCTTAAAGAAAAACATAAAGTAAATAATAGGACAGGTGGTAAAGCGATTGGACAAAAATCCCAACCGTCCATGCCTGAAGCTGGGGAAGTCGGACCCCCTGGGAATGGAAAGTCCTTCCCTCTCTCCAGCTCCTGGCTCCGATCCCAGAGAGGAGGTCAGCCCAGAGAGACAACTTTCCGGCCAAGGACATCTCTGGGCTCCATTTCTCCAGGGTGGAGCCTTTTAAATAAGCCTGCCTGGGGGCAGATCTGTCTCTCAGGACTGATTCAGCGAGCTGTAAGGGAGGGTAGCTAGTAGCCACATACTAGGAGCCGCTCTGGCCTCGGGCAGGGTTCCTTTCCACTGGCCTCTCTCACCCCGGAGGGGTCAGAGTCGGAGGGCTGCCGCTGATTGCCATTGATGCGAAGTCCCAGCTGTAGGCCAGGAAGGGGCCTCTCCAGTTGGCTGACCAAGTCCCTGTTGCAAGTTGGGGGTCAAAGCCACAGCTGAGCTGTAATTAGATGTTCCTTTGCCTGGTCTTGACCTCTGTGTGTGTGTTTTTCTGGAGGCGTGATCTGTGGCTCCAGGAGGCTGGCTTCCTGTCCTCCCCTGCTGGCGGGACAGACCCTCGTCACCCACACTCAGCCTGTTCTTTGGCATCCATGGGATCCTGCACTCGATCCTGGCATCTTAGGTGCACAAGGAAGGAAGGTGGAAGCCTCGTGATGATGCTATTTTCTGCCTCTTTGGTACCTTGAGCTCTGAATCTGCAACATGATTTCGGTGGCTTCTGGCCCAGAGTGGGCCCCACCCCCAGTTCTCTGTGCTGCTTGCGGCAGGCTGCAGCCCCAGGCAGCCAAAGGGAGCACTTCTGAGCTTCCCCTCAAGCACCAGGTCTGTCCACACGGAGCCTGTGGTGGGGGATGGGGGCAGATCCAGGGAATTGAAATCCAGATGTAAAAGGCCGGCAGCGCGTTGAGGGGCATTCTTCCTGGGGCCCCAGGTATCACCTTGGGTTCCTGAGCTGGAGCTTCAGGTCTTTAAGGCCTCAGAGAGACTCCCTGAGATAGGGCCTTCCTCAGGGGTCTTTGGGAGGCCAATCCCCCAGGCCGTGGGGATTCAGAACCCCACACTGGTCCGACTTTCGCGCCTCCAGAAAGCGGAGATCTGCTCCAGGGTGACCCGAGGCTGGGGGCCCCACTCAAGATCAGGGCTTCCTAGTTGCTGCCTCTGGGCCTGGGGGCTCCCCAAGTGCACGGTGGTCTCTGGCCTGTGTTCCGGCTCAGCCCAGCTCACCAAGCCTGGGGCGCAGGGCCTCTCGTCCAAGGCCTGGGGTCCCCAGAAGGTGCTGCGGACTGGGGCCCTGGGTGGGGTGTGGGGGCCCAAGGAGCTGGGAGGGGAGAGGGGGGCTAGCGGGGTGGGGGGGGCAGAGGGGGCAGGCGGGGCTGTTGCCCGGGCCTCCAAGGTGCCCCCCGGGGTGGGAGGGTCTGGGGCCCGGTCCATCAGCAGGGGGACCGCAGAGCCGTACCAGTCCTCCGAACGCTCTCGGGGGGTGCCCCTGGGCTCGATCCACAGTTCTCCTCCGGGGCGCCAGACCAGGGTGGGCGCGTGGTGGCTGGGGTCTGCGTGCTGGGAGCGGCGGAACAGGCGTTCTGCCAACACGGCTGTGCTCAGGAGGAAGAGCGCGGCCAGGGAGGCCAGCGCCAGCATGGTGGGGATGCAGGGTCCGCACGGCAGCGGGGGCCACGAGCCCATCTCGGGCACAGGGAGGCCCCCCGTGTGCCCAAAGGGCTGCTCTGGAGTGGAAGGCATCTGGAGAGACAAGGGTGGGGAGAGTAAGGCATCGAGACCGGGTGGGCGCGGCCTAGAGGGCGCGAGAGGCAGCGAGTGTCCGGACCACAGTGAGGACAGAGGCAGAGGCCCAAGGGGCTCGGTATCTGGCCTGGAAAGCAGACCCAGGCGGATAGAGGAACCAAGGGGACCCAAAAGGGCAAGAGAGAGACAGAAGCCTGGAGAGCCAGGGCACCTCTGTGGCCGGGAGCCCAACACTCCTGCTCAGGCTCCCCACCCAGCTCGCTTCCAGAAGCCCTGGTTCCCTCTACGACCCCGGGGTGCCTCAGACAAAACTCTAAGGGCCCTAGCACCCCCCCCACCCCTGCGCCCTAGGTCTTGCTGGAGCCTCAGAGGAAGTCGTGGGTGAGGAAACGAGAGTCCCCCGCCCCCCGCCGGCTCCCGCCCTGTGTGAGCACCCACCCGCCGTGGGCTGGCCTGGACGTTCCCGGGCCTCACGACTCTCCCCGCGAAGCAGGTCTTGCTCTCTCCAGGCTCCGCTTCGCTTGCTGTCGTGCTAGGCGTCGGGCGTCCCCACCGCACCTGTGGCTGTCCCCACCGACTCCGTCTCCCTTGCTTGCCTCTGCCCGCCGGGCCCCACACCTACAGGGGCCTCACGCCGGCGCAGCCCCAGGGCTCCCGGCTCTCTGTTCGGAGCTCTCCTCCCTGTGCAGGAGGGTGCCGGGCAGCGGCCCCACATGAGGGCGGAAGGGAGGGCACCACCTGTTGCCGGGCGACGGTGCCCCAACTCCTCCAGGCCCAGTGGGGTTTCCTAGGCGACCTGGGGGGATGTGGTCAGTGTGGTGGAGAGGCGCTTCCTGGAGAGAGGTGGGGCCCGAACCGGGGCAGTGGTTGGTTGTACTGAACTCCGGCTCACCCCATAGTCAGGCCCCAGGCCCCAGAACGTTCACCCAGAGACAGAGAAGGAGGTCGGTTTGCAGAGCCCCGAGGCTCCTGGCTTCCCCCCGTACGGGGGTGCCCTGTCCCCTGCCTGCCCATAGGACCCCGCCAAACCTGCTCCCGCCGCCCAGCCCACACCCCCTCCAGCCTTCCCCATCCTTCTCATGAACAGACATCTCCTTGTCTTCTGGCCTTGTGGTCTCCGTTTTGGCCGGAAGACATCTGTGAAGTGAGGCGTGGGTAGGAGCGGAGTAAGGCCTCTGGGAAGAATGCACGGTCGGGCTGAGGCCTATCTCCAAGGCTCTGGACATTTGCCACCCTGGTCCTTTCTCCTGGGGTCAGGGGTCAGAGGAGCCTGGGGGCGGGCGTGAGGGAGAGTCCTCAGCCACTTGGGTCCTTTCAGAGATGGTCTAGTTTGACTCGATGGCAGACAGATGACGAGCAGGCCCCACAGAAGGGCCGTGTCGTGCCCAAGGTCGCACAGCCCATGTAGGTGTTGGGGACCGGAGAAGCACAGCTCTAAATTCCTAGTCCAGCAAGCAACCAAACACAACGCAACTCTTACTCAGGGTTCATATTTTCTTTTGCAAAATAACAGCCATCGAATAAGAAAGGCTAAACAATATGTAATATGAATGTCCACTGAAACGTAAGCGTCTTACCAGATGGTCACAAGGGCAGCCGGGCTCCCCTTGCTGCGTCCTGCAGGCTTGCGCACAGGAGGGGCAGGCGGGGGTGGGGCGGGGCGGGTGCAGAGAAAGACAGACAGAATCCCAAGCAGGCTCCATGCTCCTCATGCAGGCTGACTTGGGGTTTGATCTCATGACCCTGATCATGACCTGAGTTGAGATCAAGAGTCAGATGCTTAACTGACTGAGTCATCCAGATGCCGCTGTATGTTTTAATTCTATCACTTAAAAAAAAATGCTTAACATTTTTTAACTAGTTCCTTCAAAAATTAAAAATAGAATTACCCGGTGATCCAGCAATGATATTTCTATGTATATCCAGAAGAACTGAAAGCACAGAGTCAAACAGGTATTTGCACACCACTGTTGATTAGCCGTGTTATTCCCAGCAGCCAACAGGTGGGAAAAACTAAAATGTCCATCAACGGAGGATAAACAGAAGGCCGTATGCATACCCACCTATGCATGGACACAGCGGACTATTATTCAGCCCTAAAAAGGAAGGACAGTCTGACACCTGCTACAACATGGGTGAACCTTGAAAACCATATGCTGGGGGCACCTGGGTGGCGCAGTTGGTTAAGCGTCTGCCTTCAGCTCAGTTCGTGATCCCAGGGGCCTGGGATCGAGTCCCACATTGGGCTCCTTGCTCAGCGGGGAACCTGATTCTCTCATGAGCTCGTGCTCGCTCACGCTCTCTAACAAATAAAATCGTAAAAAAAAAGAAGAAGAAGAAGGAGAAAGAAAGGAAAACTATGCTAAGTGAAATAAGCCTGTCACAGAAGGACAAATACCACAGAATTCCACTAGTACAAGTTCTGCAGAGCAAGCACAGTCACGAGGACAAAGCAAGTAGAATGGCGGTTGTCGGAGGCTCCGGGGACGGGGGCTGTTGTTAGTGGGTACAGAATCTCGGTTTGACAAGACGAAACATTCTCAGGATGGATGGTGGTGATGGTCGCACAGCCGTGTACTGACCTGTACACTTAAAAATCATTAAAATGGGGGCGCCTGGGTGGCTCCGTGGGTTAAGCCTCTCCCTTCGGCTCAGGTCATGATTTCAGGGTCCTGGGATCAGGCCCCGCATCAGGCTTTCTGCTTGGTGGGGAGCCTGCTTCCTCCTCTCTCTCTGCCTACTTGTGATCTTTCTCTGTGTCAAATAAACAAATAAGATCTTTTAAAAAAAATCATTAAAATGGTAAAATTTATGTTGTATGTATTTTACTACAATAAATACGCTAAATAATAAAAAATAATAATATAGAAAATTGAAACATAGAGAAGGAAACTATGGCTTGCGATCGCCTCATTCCCGAATAAGCCTGCATTCTTTTTTTTTTTTAAGATTTTATTTAAAAAAAAAAAGATTTTTTATTTTTAAGTAATCTTTACACCCAACGTGGGGCTCGAACTCACAACCCTGAAAGAGTCACATGCTCCATTGACTAAGCCAGCCAGGTTCCCCAGCCTGCAATTTTTTTTTTTTCCACAACCTTCTGCATGGCAGGGATCCGAACCCCAGATGTCCTGACCCTCAGGCCCCTCCCACTCCACTGCTCAAGAGTTTCTGAAACCAGAAATCAGGAAGTTACTCAAGGAGTGTGGGCGATAGAGAAATCTCTGGGTCAGAAGTCTATTAAACAAGCCTTGGTGGGGGGTGTCTTTGGAGTTGATGATGGGGTGCTCCTGGGGGTAGATGTTCAGGGGGCAACCTGATTGTACCTGGAACCAGCGAGAGAAAACTTAATTCTCCTAGACTAGGTGGCGGGCTTGTGGGCTGCCGTGTGCAGAATTCTGTCCAAGGGGCTCTTCCCTCTTAAGTGTATGTGGTGGTTTTAAAACTTTTTAAAAAAAATTTATTTATTTATTTTGACACAGAGAGAGATCACAAGCAGGCAGAGAGGCAGGCAGAGAGAGAGGAGGAAGCAGGTTCCCTGCTGAGCAGAGAGCCCGATGCAGGACCCTGAGACCACGAACTGAGCCAAAGGCAGAGGCTTTAACCTACTAAGCCACCAAGCTGCCCCTATGTGGTGGTTTTAAAACATGTCTGCAAATTCCTTGACATTCCTTTTATCACAGGGCGGGGTCTTGTCCTGCCTCCCCCCTCCCCCACTGCCCCGTGCCCTCCCCACTCCCCACTCCCGGTCTCTTGACCAGAGGCTGGCCTTAGTGACTGACTTCTAATGAATGGAAGTCAGCACATCCCAAGCCTACGCTGAAAATAAATAAAATCTTTAAAATATATATATTTTAAAAAATAAAAATAAAAATAATTTTTAAAAGGGGCAGAGCTCCCACATGGCTTGGACTCGCTGTCTGTGTATCGATGGATCATTTGTCATCTATCAGCTATGTATCTCAATGCTCCCTCTTGGAACCCCAGTCGCCATGTGTGAGGAAGCCCAAGCAAGATGCATGCAGGTGCCCTGGTCCAAGTCCCCGCTGCAGTCCCAAATGACAGCCAGCATCAGCCACCGTAAGTGAGCCACTCCTCAGATGACTCTCCCCCAGCTTCCACACCGCGTCAAGTGCAACAGAGACAAGCTTTCCAACACTGAGCCCTCTTGAAAACAGAGTTATTGGGGCACCTCCGTGGCTGGGTGGGTTCAGCGTCTGCCTTCGACTCCGGTCCTGATCTCAGGGTGCTGGGATCGAGCCCCGCATCAGGCTTCTTGTGCTGCGGGGAGCCTCTTCTCCCTCTCCCTCTGCCTGCTGCTCCCTTGGCTCATGCTCTCTCTCTCAATCATTCTCTCAAATAAGTAAATAAAATCTTAAAAAGAAAAAAAAAAAACAGATTTATAAGAAAAATCAGTATGGGGGCGCCTGGGTGGCTCAGTGGGTTAAAGCCTCTGCCTTCGGCTCAGGTCATGATCTCAGGGTCCTGGGATCGAGCCCCGCATCGGGCTCTCTGCTCAGCAGGGAGCCTGCTTCCTCCTCTCTCTGCCTGCCTCTCTGCCTACTAGCGATCTCTGTCTGTCAAATAGATAAATAAAATCTGAAAAAAAAAAAGAAGAAAAATCAGAGTCACTGCCTCAGGTCACTAGGTTTGGGGAGGTTTGTAACTGCACCGCTCTCCGGCACGGCTCTCCAGCACGGCTCTCCGGCAGCACGGCTCTCGTGGGAGGAGTAAGGACTTGCTTCAGAGTCGCCCGTGGGCCTTCTCCGGCGTCTCCGGCGCGCAGTCTCCATCCCTCTGTCCCCTCCCCCCACCCCCCCACGGATCTCTTCCACCGTTTCAGGGCCTCAGCTGGGGAGGGTAAAACAGCCGCAGGGGCAGTGGCACTGAGGTTGGTGAGGAAAGGTCACAAGCCATTCGGATGTGCCCTCCCCCCGCAGCTGAGACCCAGGACACCTGCTCTGTCCTGTGCAGTGGTCATCAGCCACGTGCGGTTCTTCAAATTCAGTTTAATTCAAGTAAAGGACTCCAGTCCTTCCGTCTCACTAGTTGCATTTCAGGTACTCAGTGGGCGTGTGCAGCCAGTGCTGGCCCCCGGACCCTGCGGCGCGGCTGAAGAATGTTCCCCCGCCACCCAGAGCTCTGTTGGGCTGCGCTGCACTTGAACCTCACGGCCCGGAGCCATCCGAGGGCAGGGGAGGGCAGCATCTCCTGGGAGTGCCTTGGCTTGGGGATCTAGGGCTCCGCCCGGAACCTGGCCAGTAAGAGGCTCCAGGTGATCTGGGGAGCACAGCGCAGGCAGAACCTCACAAGCTTGGGGCACAGCAGAAGCACCTGGGAAGGTCTTTTTTTTTTAAAAAAAAAAAAAAGCTCAATGCTGTAGGGGCTCTGGGTGGCTCAGCCAGTTAAGGGTCTGCCTTCGGAGGGGGTCATGATCCCAGGGTCCTGGGATCCTGTGCCCTGCTCAGCGGGGAGTCTGCTTGTCCCTCTCCCCCTGCTTGTGCACTCTCTCTCTCTCTCTCTCGCAAAAATGAACAATATCTTTTTTTAAAAAAAGAGAGAGGGAGGAGAATAAACGTTTGACGATGTAGCCACACCCCACATGGAGACCATCAGAGCCTCCCAGGAGGTGGGGCCCAGGCAGTCTTCTTAGGGCTTTCTGGGTGATTCCAACATGCAGCCCAGGTTCAGAACCGCTGCTGTCCTCTGTCCTCGGGGGAGTCCAGCCACTTCTGCCCTGTCGTGGGCACTTGCTGGGTTCTCCCAGGAGCGGGACCATGGGGGGAAGCACCTTTTCTGAGTGGTTCCTACCATGTCACCCGGCTCCTAGCCGTGAGTTACTGGGCCAACACTTCCTGCCCGCTGGACCAGGCAGTTCTCTCCCTTGGAACTTCAGGGCTGAGAGGGAATGACTGCCAGGGTGATTGCACCTGTTAGATGTAAAAGTGAGGAACTCTCTGTGACCCCACTCCCATCACATGGACCAGAGAAGTGGAGGCACCCGCCTGCAGACAGAGCAATGGAGAGACCATTTCTGACGCCAGGAGTCCCTGGTTCTAGTTCCTCCCCGACGCCCAGCTTCACTCCTGTCCTTGGGTTCTCGGGTCCTTATAATACATTTCCCTTTGTGTGGGTGGTATATCTGTGACTGGAGACCAAAAAGTGCTCATTTACGTAATCTTACACCTGTGAACTCTGTTCTAGAATAGAACTTCCAGCTAGAGTCCACAGGTAACTCAAAGGTAGTAAGTAAAAAATGCCTTCATTATTATTATACAGCATGTTTCCTCTTTTTTATTTTTTTTTTACCTTTCTATGGTTGTGTAATATTTCATAATATAAAGCCTTTAAAAATCTACCATCTCCTCCCTCTGAGTTTAGTCTCCTTTATAGCTGTCGGAGTGATCAGGGTCAGCCCTGTGATAATGTTTGCATTATCCTGAAATCTTTCCTCTTCCTCACCCCCTTCAACAGCATCAACTGGTCCGTGCGATTTTATACCTAAGATACCCTGCAAATGTGACACTCCTCTCCGCCCCCACAGCCACCCCTTAGTGTCAGTGACCTGTCTGTCTCAACAGCCTTCTGATGCGGTTTCCCTTACTCAGTTTCTCCCTCAACCTAATCTTTTCCAGGGTCATCTTTTATTTTTTATATATTTTTTAAAGATTTTATTTATTTACTTGACAGAGATCACAAGTAGGCAGAGAGGCAGACAGAGAGTGAGGGGGAAGCAGGTTCCCTGCTGAGCAGAGAGCCCGATGCGGGACTCGATCCCAGGACCCTGGGATCATGACCTGAGCCGAAGGCAGAGGCTTTAACCCACTGAGCCACCCAGGGACCCCCCTCCAGGGTCATTTTAAAAAAGACATTTCTGAACTTATCATCTTCCTCCTTCAAAACCTTTGAGAGGGCACCTGGGTGGCTCAGTCGGTTAAGCATCTGCCTTCGGCTCAGGTCGTGATCTCTGGGTCCTGGGATCGAGCCCCGTATTGGGCTCCCCGCTCAGTGGTGAGCCTGCTTCTCCCTCTCCCTCTGCTCCTCCCCCTGTTCATGGTCTCTCTCTCCTTCTCCCTCTCAAATAAATAAATAAAATCTTTTAGAAAATGATAAAAATGATTTACAAAGGTCTCAAAGGCCACCTCTTTGGGGAAATCTGGATCTTGGAACCAGTCAGCCCCGGATTAAATCTGAGATTCCTGGCTCAACAGCTATGAGACCATCTATTTGGTTTCCATTTTTCAAAAATTCCCAACCCGAGGGGCTATGAGGGGGTAACAGCAGATAGTTTGTATAAGGCACCTTGGAAAGCAGGCGTTCGGCCGTTCTGTGCCTTTCCATCTCGACCCAGCACCGCTTCCCATCTCTGAAAGACCATGAAGGATCGGTCCCTTCGCATCAGAGACCGACCTTAAATCTCGTTACCACTCAGGGTTGCTCTGCAGGGACCAGCAGGTTCCCCAGGCTCTGAGTCTCCACGTCCCCGCACCCACCGCTGGTGCACCTGACTGATACCCCGTTCTCGGAGCGCACGTCCTGGAGACCCTCTTATCTCGGTCCGCTTCCCCCGCGCCGTTGACTCTGTGTATTGCTCCAACCGCCCTGTCTCGGGCACGTGCCAGCCTTGTCCTCCCCACCACCTTCTTCATAAATCTTCTGCCGTGGACCCATACAACCACTTTCCTTTGGTCCTGTTGCGGGGTTGGTGAGCCCCATGGGACACAATCACACAACTCACCGCAGGTCGTACCCCTAACTCCAGCTGGTCCCCTCAGCCGCGATGTCACGTGGATCTGGGCGGTGACGCTCCTTCTTTCCCTTCCGTCCGGGAGCTCTTCCGGACCTCTCACAGCTTCCCTAAGGAGCTTTGCCTTAGGGGCAAAGCCTCAACTCTCGCCGTCAGCAGATCCGCTTTCTCTCTCTCTTGTGCCGAAAGGGGATGCCTTCAGGCGGGAGCTCCGGCTCTCTTCCTGGTTCACTTTCAGCCTCCGAGACTGGGGCTGGCCCCTTTGGCTCCTTATCCCCACCCCAAAATGATGGATTAGCAATCACGAACACCATGCTCGTTCGTGGCTCTGTTCATGGCTTGCCTGGGGATTCTTACTGGTTCCTCCTGTCCCTGTGAGCCGGGTCTGCCCAGATGCTTCCTTCCCACGGTGAAGGACACTGTGAACCACTCTGTCCCCTGGGCTCGTTCTCCTACTTTGTTTCAGTGTCTCCACTCCTCCAGTGTCCCTGCTCCTGGCCTGTGACCCTTCTACATGCCTAGTAATTTACTAAGAACTTTTCTTTTCAAGTAATCTCTGCACGCAGTGTGAGGCTCGAAGTCACAGCCCCGAGATAGCTCTCGAAGTCACAGCCCCCAGGCACCCCTGTATGTCTCATTTCATCCTCTCAAATAACCCCGGCGGTGGTTCTAATCCTTCCTTCTCTAACAAGGACACTGAGATTCTGAGACTTTTAAGTAATTTGCCCAGGGAAAGGGGTAGAACCAGACCTCAGCCGGCTTCTCTCCTTTCACTCTGCCATTCTGGCCGGCCGGGATCCTTGTCCCCTCAGCTGTGCTTGAACGAATCCTTGTATGTCAGGCTATGGTGATTCATGGCCTTCCAAAGACAGGTTTGATTGGGTTTGGCCCTCACTAGGGAAGACGACCTCACAGAGCACGACCCTTCATTTCCATTTCCCCCGCATGCTTAGTAAATGCTTTTGATGATGTTCAGTTCAAGCTATCTTGGCCTTGACCATTTTGCCTTTTCTTTTTCTTCTTCTTCTTCTTTTTGAGAGAGAGAACATGAGAAAGAGAGAGCATGAGCACATGAGCAGGAGTGGGAAGGGGAGAAACAGACTCCCCGCTGAGCGGGAGCCTGATGTGGGGCTCGATCCCACGACCCTGAGATCATGACCTGAGCTGAAGGCAGACACTCAACCAACTGAGCCACCCAGGCGCCCCGGCCTTTATTCTTCTATCAGCTGAGTAGACAGGAAAATGCGATGATGGTAGCAGAGACGTGACTTCTCATCACTTTGATGGGAAAGGACCCGAGTTGGGATGCAGTAAAATCAGTGAGTCTGGTCTCAGGCAGAGTAGCAGGGGGCTTTGGGGCTCTAGTCTGCCTGCAGTGTATTGAAGTATCGAATCAGGGAAAGAAAAGAACAAGATTAAAGTGTATGAATGGAAGGCTAGCAATATACGATTTCGGTTTATAACTAAATCACGAGCGGTAAAAATAAAGAGAAAGAAAAGAAAAAGGAAGGAAGGAAGAAAAAAGAAAGGCAGGCAGGCAGACACGTGTGCGGAATAATTAAGAATTTTACAATTTTCTCATCTGCAGAGGACAGAGAGAGAAACAAGCACTCTTCCTCGGCATTCTGCTTGCACCAGGCAGTGTTCTGGAGCTTTACCTACATAAACTATTTCAGAACCACAGCAACCCTGCAAGATTATCATGGGTCTTTTTTGTCTGTGTTTGTTTTTTCAGATGAGAAAACAGAAGCAGAGAGAAGTAAAATAACTCGCCCTAGGCACCAGGCTTCGGAGGGGGCGAGCCCGTCCCAGCCCGTCCGGGGCACACTGCACTGCCCGATTTCATGCGTTTGCAGAACACATCAAGGGCTCGAGCAGAAGACCAAGCTTCATGCGATTTATGGGGGAAATGAGATCCGTTCATATTGTCAGATGAATTCTTCCTGACACAGCAAGAATGATCACATCCTGGTGGAATGACCTCACCTCATTCCCACTGATATCCTTGTATCAATATTTGATATTGTTACATTGTTATATGTTCTGGAGGGTGATTATTCTTGGTGAGGAGTTAAACAAATATAGGAAACAAAGGAAAACACAAAGAGTTGGCAATTGATCAAGCCATTCAGTAAGAGGAATGGAGGCTGAAGGCAAAAACACAGAGGTTCGTAGCTCCTGGCTGGCTTGACTTGATCTCAGGGTTGTAAGTTCGAACCCCTCACTGGATGTAGACAGTATTTAAAAATAAAATTTTAAAAAATATTCATTGGGTTTTTAAAAAAAATTATTATTATTATTTTACTTTTTTAAAAGAGAAAGGGAGAGCAAAGCAGGGGCAGAGGGAAAGGCACAGAGGGAAACCAAGCAGGCTCCATGCCCCTCGTGGAGCCGGACTTAGCGCTCAATCCATAACCGTGAGATCGTGAACTGAGCTGAAACCGAGTTGGACATTCAACCAACTGAGCCACCCAGAGACCCCTTAAAAATAAAAATAAAAAAAATTTTTAAGATTTTATTTATTTGTTTGACAGAGAGAGAGAGAGAGCACAAGTAGGCAGAGCAGCAGGCAGAGAGGGGACCCAGGCCCCTGCTCAGCAGAGAGCTGGATGCACGGGTCCATCCCAGGACCCTGAGATCTGAGATCATGACCTGAGCCAAAGCAAACGTTAACCCACTGAGCCACCCAGGAGCCCCTAAAAATGTCTTAAAAACAAAAAACAAAATGCATACACAGAGATTACAAAAAGAATGACCATGTCATCATAGCTCAATAAAAGGAAATTAAAACCAGATCCCCAAGTGACTTTAATTGGAGATGTACAAATCAACTTGCAGAAAATTCTTTCTTTGAGGGGCACCTACCTGTCTCAGTCAGAAGAGCATTCGATTCTTGATTTCGGGATCATGAGTTCAAGCCCCGTATAGGATGTAGTGATGACTAAAAAAATAAATTAAAAAAAAAAGTCTTTCTTCAAGTCTCGTGATGCACTTGATTAAAATCTCCGGGATCTGACGAAGCTAAACCATAAAATAAAGCTACCTACAGATAAGAAAGACAAGGGCTGCTGCCCTCATCAACTTTATCTGAAAGAGATATAAAAAGTAAAGGCCACGGGACACCTGGGTGGCTCAGCAGGTGCAGCGCCTGCCTTGGGCTCAGGTCAGGATCCCGGAATCCCTGAATGAGCCCCACGTGGCATCATCCGGCTTCTTGCTCAGTGCGGGGCCTGCTTCTCCCTCTCTCACTTCCCCTGCTGTGTTCCCTCTCTGGCTATCTGTCTCTGTCAAGTAAATAAATAATTTTTTAAAAATATTTTATTTATTTATTTGAGAGAGAGACAGTGAGGGGGGCGTGAGAGGGGGGGTCAGAGGGAGAAGCAGACGCCCCGTGGATGCCAGACTCCATCCCCGGATTCCAGGATCACTACCGGAGCGAAGGCAGACACCTAACCGGCGGAGCTACCCAGACACCTGACAAAGTGACTGCGTTGCATTCACCCAGCTCATGAGTGTTGGATGGAGGACCTCAACCCGAAAGTCTATCTTTATGTCCAGGAATCTGCCAAATACAGAATTTCACCCTAAGATTCAGACATAAGAAGAAAACTCAAATAGGACTCTGCCAGAAAGAGAGACAGACAGGAAAAGACCAAGGAGGGGCATTTAACAGAGTTCTCACCAGCAGCCAGGGCGTCTGACCGTCATTACTGGGGCGCCTGCTCGGTGCCAGGTGGGGAGTAGGAGCGGGGAACTCAGAGGTGGGGAAGACACGGTCCCCACCTCGGAGTGGGCGCCAGGCAGGGTTCCGGGTAAACAGATAGATTGCGGCGCAGGGTAATCAGAGCCGGGCTGGGGCCGCAGGAAGCACAGCCGGAGGCCGAGGAAAGGAATTGTTTGGGGGGGGGGGGGGCTGGGGAGGGGACAGCTGCGGCTGAAGGCTTGGTGGGGGGTGCAGGGGGACGGTGGGTGCAGGCGGACGGTGGGTGCAGGCGGAGGGGTGATGGTAGGGCTGAACGTCTCGCGGGCCGAAGATGCTAGGAGGGCAGAAGGCGGAGAACAGAGGCAGCAGGAGTGGCAGAAGCAGATTGCGGGTCATTGTCGCACGTGGGGCCCTGGGGACAGCAGGGACTCTCCTCTGCGACGTGGCGGGGTCACGTCTCTCGCGACCTTAGTTTCCTCACTGGGACCGTGAAGGATGAACGCAGAAAGAAACGTTCGTTTTGCTGTTGTCGTAAAGCCCTTGGTTCCGATGGAGCCAGCGAGGCCGCCAAGAATCGGCTTCCCCAGCGGGAAACAGAGCTGCCACCGCTTGGAAATACATTTTGGAAAACCCGTGATCTGGGTGAGGGGCGGATTCTCACCCCCGCCCCCGCCCCCACTGCAGCCCTCCGTCGCCTGCCCCTGGGTCTGAATTTGCACCAGCACTTAAGCCGCTTTGTCTGGGAGAGGAAGTAGTTCCCGGGCGCCCAGCAGGAGGGGGGGGGGGGGGGGGGGGGGGGGGGGGGGGGGGGTCGCTGGGGTTGGGGGGGTGAGAGCGCCCGCGGCTGCCGCTGTGGGCGCCACCTGCACTGGTGCCACCCACCACCCCTGCCGAGCTCCGGTCTCCACGTTTACTTTTTTATTGAAAAAAAAATTTTTTTTTTTTTTTTTTAATTGGGGCGCCTGGCTAGTAGCTCAGTCCGTTAAGCGTCTGCCTCGGGCTCAGGTCATGATCCCTGCACCCTGGGATCGATCCCGGCATGGGGCTCCGGGCTCAGCGGGGGGTCCTCTTCTCCGCTCCCCCTGGGGCTCCCCCTGCGTGTGCTCTCCCTCTAAAACAAATAAATAAAAGCATTAAACCTTTAAAAAAAATATATATATATATATATACACATACATATATATATACACACACATATATAGTTTATTTTCTTGAAAGACCCAGCCAGCCTAGGACTGAGGGGAAGGAGACGGACAAGCAGACTGGGGCCGGGGGAGCCTGAGGTGGGCTCAGCGCACTGCGGGAGATCACCTGTGAGCGGAACCGAGAGTCCCGGCTCAACGGGCTGAGCCACCCAGACGCCCTGCCACTAGCCACTCTTACTTTTTTTTTTTTTTTTAAAGATTTTATTTATTTATTTGACAGAGAGAAAGATCACAAGCAGGCAGAGAGGCAGGCAGAGAGACGCAGAGAGAGGGGGGGGAAGCAGGCTCCCTGCTGAGCAGAGCCAATGCGGGGCTCGATCCCAGGACCCTGAGATCATGACCTGAGCCGAAGGCAGCGGCTTAACCCACTGAGCCCCCCAGGCGTCCCCTCCACTTGCCACTTTTAAAAGGCAAAACCCAGGGCACCTGGGTGGCTCAGTCTTAGCGTCTACCTTTGGGGGGGGGGTTCCTGATCCCAGGGTTCTGGGACGGAGCCCTGCACCGGGCTCCCTGTTCCAAGGGAGGCCCCCTGTTTCTGTTCCCTCTCTTGCTGTGTGTCTCTGTCTCTGTCAAATAAATAAGTAAATCTTTAAAAATATAAAAATAAAGGCAAAACCCCTCAATGGCTCCCCTTACCATCAGGAGGAATCCAAACTCCTGACCACAGGGGCTGCCCAGAACCTCCCTTTGCCCCTGCACACAGCCCGCACCCTCCGTGCTCAGGGCATTGGTAGCCGTGCCTTCGCCAGGCCCAGTCTTCACCCGAACATCTGTCCTCTGTCCATTGCTTCCGTCAGGTCTTTAGGAATATTACCCAAGGAGGGTGGCCTCCCAGGCAGAGGGAACAGCTTCCACAGCCTTGCTTTTGGTTCACTCTTTCTTTTCTTTTCTTTTCTTTTCTTTTTTTTTTTTTAAGATTTTATTTACTTATTTGACAGAGCGAGAGATCACAAGTAGACAGAGAGGCAGGCAGAGAGAGGTGGGGGCGGGGGGAAGCAGGCTCCTGCTGAGCGGAGAGGCAGATGCCTGGCTCCATCCCAGGGCCCTGAGATCACGACCTGAGCGCAAGGTAGAGGCTCAGCCCACGAGCCAGCCAGGCGCCCCGCTGTATTTTCTCACTGTCTGTCTTGTGCTGTCAGTGCACTGGTTGTCTGATGCTCCGTGGAGTGACAGCTTCTGTGGGTTCGGGGACTCCCCCTGGGGCGGGCTGTCCAGCGTCTGGGCACCTCCAACACGCAGATGCTCCTTCAGTGTATTCCGTCAGTTGCTTTGCCAAGAGGGCAGGGAAGACGGACAGACAGACAGAATGCAAGCTGCCCCAGCCGCAGAAAGCCTGGGGAGGCTTTGGACTTCTACAGCCTGTGGAGGGGGGAATGTAGGCTGGGCATCCGGTGACTCCCACTCCCTCTAGGACTAAGGTAGGCCCCCGGCAGACACACGGGTACATTGCGGAACGTTCAAACCGGAGCCAATGAAGTGGAAGCGGAGGGGGGCCTGGTGTCCCTCTGCCTCCGTCATCTTCCTCCGGGCTCTTCAGGCACGGAGTCAGAGTGTTTGCCGGACGTCCCCGCATGCGGGGCACAAGGGCCCATCTGGTCTCCGGGACCGACAGAGGATGAGCCTGGAGACCCCTCCCACGGGAAGAAAGGCCTCTCTTGCCCTCTGGAGAGGGGCTGGAGGCCTGCTGTGGGGAAGCTAGGGACCAGGCTGCAGGCATAGGAGACACTCCGGCTCTCCTCGTAGGCGGGGTCCGCGCATCAGAGTGAAGCTATGATAAGCACGGGAGCCCCTGTCCTGAGGGTCCCAGGTCTGTCATGCGTGGAAAGACCCGGGCATTCTCCCAAGGTCTCAGACCTCTCTGAGCTGCCGTCTTCAACACTCGGTGTTCGGTTCCATCCTGTGGGATCTACTCCTAAGAAGGAAGAGGAGAGAGAGGGACTGGGGGGGGGGGACAAAGAACAGCAGCAGCAGGAAAAAGGCACCGAGAGAGGGAGTTTAAAGAAAAATCCTCAGAGCGGGAGATGCGCCGCGGGGTTTAAGATCAAGACAAGGAGAGAACCGGGAAAGAAAGGAAAACCGGAGAGGGCCAGAGACAGAACAAAATATCTGGAATGAAGGAGAAGTTAGGTCAGCAGGACAGGCTTGTTTTGACCTTGGAGAAGAGAGGTCAGACAACACATCCTCGGCTGCCCTCCTTATTCTGGAACCGCCGGGGGAGGAGCCCTGTCCTATCTCCGGCTCCTTCAGGTGGGGCTGCCTGGCTTTCTGGGGAGGAGTCCGCACTCCCGGACGTCGAGCCGATGAGGGGGGGGTGGGTGCTCTGTGTGTCCGGCTCCTGGTCAGCAATAAGAGGCTAATGACTCCAGCCCCTCCCTGGGCTCCCTCCTTCCCTCTGCTCGGGAGGATCAGCTGACGCAGAGGGTCAAAGAGCCAACCCTAGGCGAGTCCAAGTAGGACTCAGGAGTCCATCCTAGGGACTTACAGGGAATGGAAGGGCCTTCGAAGAGAAATCTATGAGGTCAGCCCCGGGGAGGTTTCAGACCTTGGGGCTGGCACGTGGGGGCACTGGGGACAGGACCGGGGAGGATGGTTCTGTGTGGGCGTAACCCCCAAAATGTTCAGCTGTGGCTCCCAGAAGTCCTAAGTTCCTGAGCCCCGATCTGCCCCCGAAGGAGGACCGGTCTACTTCGTTAGCTTCCCACTTGGCCCTCTGGCCGGACTGTCTGACCCCAGGAGGGGATCTACAGGTGTTCAGTGTTCACCTGCAGCACCATGTTACCCTTTCAGAAAAGGTTTGTGAACCATCTGGCAGGTTGAGGATAGACAGATGGGCGGGCGTGGCGATGGGGAGCAAGTACAGCGAAATAGTAACTAGGGCAGAATGGACATGGGGCTATACGGGTGTCACTGTGTAATTCTTTTCATTTTTCTTTATGTTTGGATATATATATAGTAACAGGGAAGACAGAAACAATTGTCTGGAAGATAGTAGGCGCTCCTAAGTACAGGACGTGGCGACTAGAATCCCTTTCCAGCAGGATCTATGATTCAAATGCCCTACGAGGACAGTGCTTATCCTGAAAGATGACAGCTTGCGGGGGGATCGCACCTGCGGACACCCAAAGAGGGGAGAGAGAGACTTAGACCACACCCAGCAGTGATCGGTAACTTCTCCCACCCAAAGCTGCCGCCCCTTCGGTTGGTGAAGTTTTCTCAAGTGCGTTCTGGGAGTCCTGAGATCTGGGCCTTGGCCCCGAGCGAACCCCACCCTGTGATCTAGAACCCGTGCTGGGGAGAGGCAGGATAAGAAATTCAGGACTCGGCCTGACGACTCACCCTAACAGATTGACCGTATTTGCTCAGGAGGTGAGGTTCACACGATAAACAGCAGGGGGAGGACTTGGACCTGGTATAAAAGATCAGAAAGCGTCAGGGGGTTACTTTGCACTTGAAACAGCCAGGTGAGGGGTGACCGAGGCCTGAGCGAAGGGGTGACAGGGATGGCTGGGTTGAGTTGGGGGGAATTCAAGCTGAGCTGGGCAGGAACCTGCCCGGACTGAGTGGCAGAGGACACCTGCGTTGTCAGCGAGGCTGGGACGCTGCGGCTGAATGGGGTGCTAAGATATCCGGGTCTCTGTGGAAGGACTGGGGATGCCTGGGGTGCTCGGGAGCATTGATGTGGCCAGATTTGTGTTAGTGGGGAAAGAAGGATGATACGTGGAGCAGGCGTCTGAAATCTATTGTCTTTTTTTTCTTTTTAAAGATTTTATTTATTTGACAGACAGAGATCACAAGTAGGCAGAGAGGCAGAGAGAGAGAGGGAAGCAGGCTCCCCGCTGAGCAGAGAGCCTGATGAGGGGCTCGATCCCAGGACCCCGGGATCATGACCTAAGTCGTAGGCAGAGGCTTAACCCACTGAGCCCGCCAGGCGCCCCTGAAATCTATTATCTTGAGCCGGTCCAAACTCCCCGTGCAATCTCTCAGTGTGTCCACCTCTGCCTGAACTACTCTGATGCTCATGGTGGCACAGTCTCGTCTCTCATCACCTCTGCTCCCCGGGTGACACAGACACAGCTCTAAAATGCTCCTTTCCTTCTGACCTGAGACCAGCGCGAAGCTAAGAATTTTACCTCTGCCCAGGAGGTCCCCCGAGCCAGGCCAGTGCATCACAGGCAGATTTCAGCTGGTCATGCTCAGACTCTTGGTTGGAAAACTCAACCGTCCCTAAGATCTGGAGACGGTCTCCACTTCTTTGCAAACTCTCTTCCTGCTTCGTGCTGGGAGGGAACAGGACGTAACACAGCTTGGCCCAGATAGAAGGTTAGGATTGATCTTCTGACCTGGGATAGAAGAAGGGTGTTGGCTACCTCCAGACCAGGGAGGACAGAGGGGTTACGGACACAGTAGATAGTCTTCCAGGAGCAGGACCAGAGATTAGAGACAATCCTTTCCAAGCCCAAGACTAGGTCAGTTAGGTCTGAGTTGAAGCATAAAGAAGGTGGAGTCTCAGCTGGAGGTCAGGGATGCCTGGCTAGGATGAAGTCCAAAGGAAAAAGGCTAAGCCTTGACTTTCTGCTTTCTTTCCACTTCAGCCCCAGAATGTTGGCCATCGCTCTTCTGGCCCTTCTCTGTGCATCAGCCTCGGCCAAGGCCAGTAAGTGAGAAAGAAGCCAGGAGCCCAGCACTAGCATCATGGGAAGGCAGCCTTCTGCAATGCTGGTGGCCACGGCTCAATTTCAGAGGCTGGCTTGGGGTGGTGGGCACTGAGTTGTGGGAGGTACTGGGGTGGTGGGGAGAAACTCAGCTCCTGAGGTTTCTTCTCTGACTCCTCCTGTCCCCTCCAGTTCAGGCGAGGGCCTCCTCCTACAATGGAGAGTATGGGGGCGGTGGAGGAGAGCGCTTCTCTCATTCTGGCTACCAGCTGGAAGGCCCCATCACCGCCATCCGCGTCCGCGTCAACAGATACTACATCGTAGGGTAAGATTCTCTGCGTTTCTCTGGTTTGAGGATCCTCTGATCTTGGTGAACTGGGAAGTTCTCAGTCTACTTGGGGTCACGTCTGTTCCAGTCAAAGTCCCAGGGATAATATGTATGTGAAAGAGATCTGAGGCCAGCGCTGCCACAACCAGCCCTCCAGCCCCCAGCACACGTGACCTTGGGCAAATCTTCTAGCATGGCTGCTGGGGGGCCTAGAAGCTGGCTGGTTTGGTGCCCAACCCCCCCCCCCCACCAGAGGCATAAGCCCCCTCAGGCATTTCTCCCTCTTTGCTGATGTTTCTCCCCCGAAATATGCATCTTCTGAGCCTGGACTACATCCTGGGACAACAAAGTCTCTGCCCTCATGAGAGGCTTCCAGAATATTCCTTCTGCTCCTTTCGCATGGGGTGGCGGGGGGTGGGGGGCGTGTGGTGGCCGGCACAGCGGGAATCTAGAGTTCCCCAAATCAAGCTCCTGCACTGGTCTGGTCTGGCTGACTCTGGCTAAGTTACTTTTCCTTTCTGAGCCTGTGTGTGTTTTGGCAAAATGAGTTGAAGTTCCCCGTACGATCTCAAGGGCTCCCTCATCCCTCCCATGCCGTGGGACTGGCAGGAGACTTGTCCCCCCTGTCCCCGGTTTGCGGGTCTTGGAGGGTACGCCAAGAGGTCCTGCATCCTGGTCAGCCCGCTCAGTGTGCGTCTTCCTCGCCTCCCCGCCCGGCCCCTAGTCTCCAGGTCCGCTACGGCAAGGTGTGGAGCGACTACGTGGGAGGCACCCAGGGCGACCTGGAGGAGATCTTCCTGCACCCCGGGGAGTCCGTGATCCAGGTGTCTGGCAAGTACAAGTATTACCTGAGGAAGCTGGTCTTCGTGACTGACAAGGGCCGTTAC
Source organism: Mustela erminea (assembly GCF_009829155.1). NCBI lineage: Eukaryota > Metazoa > Chordata > Mammalia > Carnivora > Mustelidae > Mustela > Mustela erminea. The sequence goes on from NC_045633.1 coordinate 1,123,446, forward strand.
CTGCCTTTCGGGAAGGACACAGGCACGAGTTTCAACGCCGTCCCCCTGTACCCCAACACCGTCCTCCGGTTCATCAGCGGCCGCTCGGGTTCCCTCATCAATGCCATCGGCTTGCACTGGGACAGCTACCCCAGTGACTGTGGCAGTTGCTGAACCCCAGGCTCGTCCCAGGCCGGGCACTGCGGTGGGGGTGGGAGACCGTCTCTACCACTAACCTCATCCACGTGGCTCCATCAAAAAAAATAAAAGGACATAGCGGCCACTTGTGTCTGTGGGTGTGTGCACTGGGACCCGCCTCCCGGCTTGGGCTCCGGAGGTGCGGGTCTTGTGTCTGGCTGTCTGTGGGACGTCGCTCTGGGGAAGAGTGGGAGAGAGAGAGAGAGAGAGAGAGAGAGAGAGAGGGAGGTGTAAGAGTCTTGGGCTTTTCTTCGTAAGTTATCAGAGGAGATAAGATTCCAGCTTGTACCAACTCGTTTTCAAGGAGAGCTTCTGGGACTGTTTACCCAAACTGGGGTTCTGAGGCGGAGGGTAAGGACTAGCTGTGTCTTATCACCCAAGTCCCAGATGTTCCACTCTCTAGCCCTCCTCGCCCCTGGAGATAAAGCCTTTCCACCAAAAGGCCCTTGACCTTGACTCACTTGCTGTCTGTGGCCTGGGCCGTTTTCCTTTGTTCTTTCCCAGAATCCACCTGACTCCTGAAGCTTGGCCTACGTTACTCCTGCCTAGCTGCCCCCCACCTGTGCCCAGCAGCACCGGTGTCCTTGCTTAGCTTAGCTCGTGAAGAACTGGGCTTCCTTCCCTAAGAAGCCATCACCTTCCCAATGCCTTGTACTCGGCCAATACTATCCTCAAGAAAGGGCATGATCAGAAGGGTGGCTTTCCATCATGGCTTTTCAGGGACAGGAGGGTTGCTGTTGGCTACATAGATACAGCGAGAATATAAAATTACTTCGAAGAGAATTCTTCGGACTCTAGTTGCCAGTCCTAAGATTGTGAACAGTTTTTTGTTTCTTCTTTCCGTGTGGTGGTTGGGGCTGGGGGAAGTCACTCAGTGCTCCCAAAAGATTGATTGACCTCAGGGGGATCATTTCTTTCCAGTGAGACAAAGATGACAAGTATGTCCACGTAATTTTAGTTTTGTTTTTTACAGATTTTGTTTATTTATTTGTCGGAGAGAGAGGAAGAGAGAGAGCACAAGCAGGGGGAAGGGCAGGCAGAGGCAGAAGCAGGCTCCCCGCGGAGCAAGGAAGCTGATGTGGGACTCGATCCCAGGACCCTGGGATCATGACCTGAGCTGAAGGCATCAGCTTCACTGCCTGAACCACCCAGACATCCCTACATGTAATTTTAGAAAGAAATGTTATATAAAAAAAAGAAAGAAAGAAAAGAAATGTTAACATTACAGAAGCAAACTCGTATCTAGCTTGTTTTTTTTAACAATTTCTTTCTTCCTCTCAAACAACTCCACAGAATGGAGTAATGATGTCACTGTAATTTTTTTCTGAGATACACAGCACCGAAGATCCACCCTTTTAAAGTGTGTCATTCCGGTGGCTTTTAGTACATTCAGATGGTGCAACCATCATCTCGAATTCCAGGATACTGTCATCAGCTCAGAAAGAAACCTCGTGCCCGTTAAGCAGTCACTCCCCATTCCTCTGTCCCAGCCCCTTGGAACCACTCATCTACTTTCTGTCTCTATGGATTTGCCTATTCCCGACATTTCGCCATTTCGTGTAGAAGGAAGCATACAATACCGTGGCCTTTTGTGTCTGGCTTCTCCCCCTGGGCATATTTGCAAGGTTCATCCATGTCCTAGCACGTCAGTACTTTGTTCCTGTGTGTGGCCAAGTCTGACCGCAGCTATCTGGTCAATTTTAGGATGGGCTCTAAACCAGCGCTTTCATCGGAGGCGGGTGGGGGTGGTTTGGGGGGGGGGAGGTTGGACCACACTCTCATCTAAGAGGCAGAAACAGCAGAAGGGGATGGAGTAGTGCGATTCCTGGCTTTTGCCTAGTTACATTAGGCTTTTGTACCAGATTTGACTTCAAGAAAATTTTTCTTTACTTATAAAGTCTGAAAATTGCTGAAGTGAGCTAATCATTTATCAAATATTCTCTGCTCGGTGCTTTGGAATACAAAGACCACTGAAAGTTGGGTTCTCTTCCTCTAGTTGAGGGGAAGACGTGGTGATGGGAGGGTGTGTGTGTGTCTCTGTGTGTGTGTGTACGTGTGTGCACATGTGTACAGGGGCCCAGTCCTGGGCGCAGGCTCCAGGTTATGCAGAAATATGAACATACAAAAATGAAAAGTGGTTTAGCACAGCTAAAATGCAAAGTACAACTGGGTAAAGATGAAATGTCATGGAGAGGCTGGAGCCGTGAACGTCACGCTAAATCTATTGTTTATTTTAGGGGCTCCAGGAAGCCATTTAGCCAAAATTTCGCCCGAGGGATTGATAAGATTTATAAGAAAGTCATTTTTTTCTGGTACAAGTGGGGAAAACAGATTGAAGGGGAAGCAGGGTACTGGCTAATAGGTCTAGATCAGAGAAGAAAGGCAACAGTGTGAGGAAGAGAAGGGGGCGGATTTGAGAGATTCCCGGCAGAGGGGGCTCCGGAGAACTTGATCCATGAGCGCAGAAAGGTACGTGAAGGAGCGGAGTCTAGAAGAGCTGCCGCGTCTAGTATCAGCAACTGGGAAGAGTGGGATCCTCTCTGGGATGAGGAGAACAAGGGAAAATTAGCCTTGTTTTAAAATTTATTAATTTTTAGGGTGCCAGGGGCCGAGGAAGACGGAGAGAGAATATTAAGCAGCCTCTATCCCCAGCATGGGGCCCGACACGGGGCCCGATCTCACAACCCCAGGATTAAGAGTCACATGTTCTACCCACTGAGCCCAAGAGGTGACCCCGAGAGATGACAGGATTTATTGCAGAGACTTGGCTCCCCAGATGTGGAGGCGGGTGAGGCAAGTCTAAAATCTGGAGGGCGGGCTGGCCGTCTGAGAACTCGGGCAGGAGGGTGTGCTGCGGTCCAGAGGCAAAATTTCTTTTTCCTCAGGGAAACCCCAGTTTTTTTCTTTCACTTCCTTGTAAATTAATGTCTTATGTTATCAAAATTTACACATTTAGTAACTTAATTTTCTTAAATTTTTTCCCAGCTTTGCTGAAGTATAATTGACAAGTAGAATTCTAATATTTTTGAAGTATACAGTGTGATAGTTTGATACATGTGCGTGGACAAAGCACTCCCACAGTCAAGCTCATTAACACACCCATCATCTCACAGTTGCCTTAAAAATTTTTTTTAATTGAAGAATAATTGACATACAATATTGTATTAGTTTCAGGTGTGCAACATAGTGATTCAGTATTTATATACATGATGAAGTGGTCGGATCGTCCGGGTGGTGCAGTCCATTAAGCATCCGACTCTTGGTTTTGGCTCGGGTTGTGATCTCAGGATGGTGAGATGGAGCCCTCCGTGGTCATCAGAGTCGGCTTGTCCCTCTGTTTCTCCCCCACCCCTGCTCATGCTCACTCTATCTCTCAAATAATAATGATAAATAATAAAATAAATAAGTAATATCTTTAAAAAATTGTTACAATATCATTGACTGTACCCCGTACATTGTATATTACATTCCCATATCTTATTTATTATTTTTTAGAAAATATTTTATTTATTTATTTGAAAGAGAGAATGCACAAGCAAGGGGGAGGGGCAGAGGGAATGGGAAAAGCAGACTCCCCACTGAGCAGGGAACCAGAGGAGGGGCTCCATCCCAGGACCCTAGGACCATGACCTGAGCAAAAGGCAGACGCTTAACTGACTGAGCCACCCAGGCACTTCCCATATCTTATTTTAATCAACAGTTACCTTAAGAAAAATTTTTTTGTTGGTGAGAATGCCTAAGATCTACTCTCTTAGCAAACTGCAATCATTTAATATAGTATTTTCCACTAAGTCACCGTGCGACACGGAGGAAAGTCTATGCCCTTTTACCAACATCTTCTCATTTCCCATATTTCCCAGCTCTTAGCAACCACATCCTACTGTTTCTTATGTGTTTCACTTTTTTTTTTTTAAAGATTTTATTTATTTATTTGACAGAGAGAGAGGGAGAGAGCATAACCAAGAATGGCAGAGGGCACCGAATCCCAGGACAACCTGAGCCGAAGGCAGACACTTAGCTCACTGAGCCACCCAGGTGCCTCCTCCCCTCTTTTTTAAGTAATCTCTACTCTGAAGGCTGGGCTTGAACTCACCACCCTGAGCTCAAGTGTAGCGTGTATCACACATAAGTGATACCATGCAGTACCAGTTTTGCTTTTATTTCTTATTTATTTTATTTTAAGCCTCTCAACTCACTGGGTGAGACCCACCCAGCTGACCCAGGATCATTACTTAAGGTCATATGATCGTAGATGGTAACTGCCTCTACAAAGCATCCTCACGGCAACACCTAGGTTAGTTTGATTGAATGCCCTCCTACAGCCCTAGTCAAACTGAACTAGAACTACCTGTTGCACCTGAGCAACCCTAGGAGGGCTGGGGTGAGGAGTCAGGACAACCGCAGGCAGTGAAGGAGTTTGCTGACCGAAATCAGATAAATCGGTTACTGCGGAATGCTGGGAACTTAGCTATTTGCTTCTAAAGGTCACAGTGAGTTGACAAGAGTAATGTCCAGAGACTTGGGAAAGCTAAGTCCTACCTCCCCGCACAGCTACACAGCCTCAGTCAAATCCCTTAACCTCTCTGGCTTTCAATCACCTATTTGTAAAATGAGCTCCTCTGGGTCACATGCTTTCTAAGATGTATCGGGCTCGTATATCCTAGAAATCTAATTTCTAAGACTTTATTGTTACGTGAAAACAACTGGCCTCATTGTGCACTGGTTGAACGCCATCGAGGGATAACCGAGCTCCCCCCAAGTAGGGAGTGCTCGGGAGCATGCCCGGAACGAAGGTCGCCAAGGCCCACAAGCTACAAAGAGAGCCCACAGCTCCTCTGATGGCAACCTGCAGCTGAAAGGCACCCTCTCAAAAAGGACGCCTCTCCCCACACCTCATCACCTTGTCCCCCTCGGCCAGCTACGGGCGCCTGGTGGGCTCAGTCGGTACAGCATGGGACTCTTGATCTCAGGGTTGTTAAGGTCGAGCCCCATGTTAGGTGTAGAAATTATTAAAAATAAAATCTTGAGGGGCGCCTGGGTGGCTCAGTGGGTTGGAGACTCTGTCTTCAGCTCAGGTCATGATCCCAGGGTTCTGGGATCGAGTCCCGCATCAGGCTCTCTGCTCAACAGGGAGCCTGCTTCCCCTTCTCTCTCGCTCTCTGCCTACTTGTGATCTCTGCCTGTCAAACAAATGAAAAAAAAAAAAAAAAAAAGAAGTAAAATCTTGAGGGGCTCCTGGGTGGCTCAGTCGACTGGGCGGGTGGCTCAGTCGACTGGGCGTCTGCCTTCAGTTGAGGTCAAGATCCCAGGGTCCTGGGATAGAACCTTTCATGGGGCTCCGTGCTCAGCAGGGAGTCTGCTTCTCCTTCCCACTCTCCCTCTGTACTCTCCCTCTCTCTTTCTCTCTCAAATAAACAAAATCTAAAATAAATGAATAAAATAAAATATAGAAAAACAAAACAAAAAACTTCCTCCCTACAGCAGGTCACAAATAAACCAAATCAACTGGGTGATAATGTAACTATGGCTATTTCCTCCTTTGGATCATCCGGAACTCCACAGTGGCTGGAATGGAGTCCTCCAGCTCCCACTGCAGAGGGTCGGGGGCAAAGAGCCATTTCCAGTAAAGACCGTGCCAGGCGTCTGGCGCATTCCCGGGAGCAGAGAAACCTCAATCCGCCCCGCTGACGCAGTCACCCAGGAGACAGCCAAGGTCAAATCCGTGAACGACAACCACCAACAGAACCCGACTCTCCAAGAAACCGAGGACTCCCCTCGGCCTACAGCTTGCGGGTTTCAAGAAAGTTTTGCGCCCCATAACTTCAAGGCCGGCCACTGAGAGGAGGCAATCCTTAGTGTTAGACGCAGACTTGTGTGTGCTGCGGCAGGACAGCAAATACAGAAGAAAACAGCAGGGCGGGACGGGACACGGAAAAAGGAACGTGCACTTACTTTGCATCATGCGTGAGGAGTCCAGGCACTCTGTCAAAGTACCTCATTTCATTGTGACAAAGATCCTGTTGGAAAGTAGTAAGCGTAGTCTCAGTTTCAGATGACGTCACCAGTGATGTCACCAAGACTGAAATCAGTTGGGTTTGTAGGTTTGAGAGTTACAGTGGCACGTGTCGCGGGTCACTGTGTCTCCACCCCTCCAGGCCTTCAACTCGTGCTCATTCCCCCATCGGTAATAACCGAGCAAACCCTGGTTTTTCCCCTCTTTTCTGCATCAGTGTGCCATCAAAGAAAAGTCACCCGGAAACCCTCTAAAGCTTAGTTGGGCCAAACGAAGTGGGCGTTCTCAGACTTAGCACAAACTAGACTCTGAAAGATTACATGGCTTCCTTCGCTCATACTGCAAATACTTATTAGGTGCCCGTGAAGCTTCAGGCACTCCGCTAACTGCTGTATCACGTTCCAAGTCACAAACACAGCAGCCGGCGGGATCAAGGTCAGGGTCAAACTCAGGTCTTTCTGACGCGAAAATCTGGGCATTTTCCACATGTCCGTGATTTTCAAACACCTTAGAAACAACACCTTACAAGATTCTGCACATGATTTCTGTCAAATGCATATACCTGTTGAACCCAAACCCTTCTATCAAGATACATAGGATATCACCCCCCCACCAAATTCCTTCTGGGTCCTTCCCTGTCACTTCCTGTCCCCAACTCCCAAAAGGCAACCCATCTTTCGTGACTTTTCGCCACCAACTAGTGAAGCCTGTTCTGCATTCAAACTGCCATTGCAAGGAGCTTTTGGAAAACTCATTGTATACCCCAGAGGAAATGAGTGAAAAGGCAAATGACTTCAGTATTATCATGAAAATCATTTTAACTCTGCGGCGGCCAGGGGTCCCCAGACCACATTTTGAGAGTCCTTGCTCTAGGGATTACAATATTTTGTTTTGTTTGAAATGTTAATATACTACTCTGTTTTGTGTTCTCAAAGCTGGAATCCTTTGCTGGGCCAGCCTCATTCCAGCAAGTACATCAAACTGGCCCAGGCACAGCAGCCTCCAAAGCTTCGCCGCCACCCGGGGCAGGCTGGCAAGGCTTCCTGGCCACCCGAGGGGCTCTATTATCTCTCTCAGGAGTGTGTATGCGAGGCCAAAGCTATTTTCATAATAGAACTAGGATGCCACCTGCCTCCTCCCTTGCATCCTTTCTTGAGAATGCGGTGGAGTTTTCAAGAAACTATATGACAAATTGGTCTCACAACATCCTGAATGCACAAGCAGATAGCAGAATACAGCTATTTTCTTTTAAGCCACGCATTCTATTTGTAAAACTGTAAAACAGTGTCATTCTTCTATTTTTTTCCTTTCCTTTGAAAAAGTTACTTTTAAAATTAAAATGTTATTTATATATTTTTTAAAGATTTTATTTATTTACTTGACAGACAGAGATCACAAGTGGGGGGGGCAGGCTCCCCGCTGAGCAGAAAGCCCAATGTGGGGCTTGATCCCAGGACCCTGAGATCACGACCTGAGCCGAACGAAGGCAGAGGCTTTAACCCACTGAGCCACCCAGGCACCCCAGACTTTTATTTATTTTTATAAGTTTTTTTAAAAAAAGATTTTGTTTATTTGACAGAGAGAGACATAGCAAGAGAGGGAACACAAGCAGGGGGAGTGGGAGAGGGAGAAGCAGGCTTCCTGCTGAGCGGGGAGCCCAATGTGGGGCTCGATCCCAGGACTTTGGGATCATAACCTGACCTGAAGGCAGATGCTTAATAACTGAGCCACTCGAGCAGATTTTTAAATGGAGATAAACGGACTGCATAGCTCAGTTGGTTAAGGGGCTGCCTTTGGCCCAGGTCATGACCCCAGGGCCCTGAGACTTGGTCCCAAATCCTGCTCCTCGTTCAGCAGGGAGCCTTCTCTGACTGCTGCTCCCCTCCTCTTGCTCTCAGACAAATAAATAAAATCTTAAAAAAAAAAAGTAAATGGAGATAGAATTCACACAACATAAAACTTACCATTTTTAAGTGTACACTTCAGTGGTTTTCAGTACATTCACTATGTTGTACAACTACCACACTAATTCCAGAACATTTCTATCACCCAAAAAGAAACTCCATACCTAATGGTGATAGTCATAATTCACCCTTTCACCAAAGCCCTGATCTACTTTCTGTCTCTATGGATTTGTTACTGCAGTTTTGAAGTGCGTGAATAAGTATTTTTAATTTGTTTTAAGTTCTATGGAATAGACACAACCCATATAAACAAAAGATCTTTGGGGTTTCAATTTTTATTGTTTTTAAGATCTGTAAATTGTGGGCACCTGGATGGTTCAGTGGGTTAAGCCTCTGCCTTTGGTTCAGGTCATGATCTCAGGGTCCTGGGATCCAGACCCCATCAGGCTCCCTGCTCAGCTGGAAGCTTTCCCCCCTCCCCACCCCTGCCTGCCTCTCTGCCTACTTGTGATCTTTGTCAAAATAAATAAATAAAATCTTTTTAAAAATCTATAAATTATTTTTTAAGTAATCTCGAGATCAAGAGATGCATGTCCGCCAACTGGGCCAGTCAGGCACCCCTGGTGCCTCATTTTTTAAGAATGTAAAAGGATTCCAAGGCCAAAAAACTTGGGAACCACTGATCTAACACTTTTTTTTTTTTTAAGATTTCATTTTTATTTATTTGTCAGAGAGAGAGAGAGAGCGAGCACACAGGTAGGCAGAGGCAGCGGAAGAAGCAGGCTCGCCCCCGAGCAAGGAGCCCGATGTGGGACTCGATTCCAGGATATGGGGATCATGACCCTAGCCCAAGGGCTCCGCTTAAACGACTGAGCCACCCAGGCGTCTCTTACTTTTTTTTAATAGATTGGACCTACTTTCTAAGCCAGGACCCTACCAGGAGCTCAAAGATGGATATTCATCTCTGGTTAAGCTTCCAGAAGGAACAGGTAGCTACTTCGCAGACCAGTGAACCCCAGGACGTCGGGTGGGTGGAACCGCGGTGAAAACCACAAGCTACAAGACCGCACACGTCTTTAACTCTCACTCGGATGTGCTGAGTTACAAAGTAACATCTGCGCCGGTCTCCTGCGCTCCGCTCTGACCTAAGAGGACACAGACGTCACCTGGCGCCTCTGGGCTCAGCCAGAGGTGAGTGCGCCGTCATGAGTGTCCGCATGCAGAGAGCGTGGTCCAGACCTCCAGCAGTGACAGAAGTGACCAGAAGGTCAAGTACCGTTGACTGGCCCTGAGTTCAAGTCCCGGAATCCACAAAAAAGACCCCCCTCCACCCCACAGGGCGCGAAACAACCCGAGGCAAGAAACCTCAGAAAATGAAGCTCACTTAGAATAACCCGTGTTTCCCTCTTCCTTTTTCATATAATCACCCCTTCTGCCGCCAATATAGCGAAAACTGAATTCCACGCAGGGAACTTTGGGGGTAGTCGATGGCGTGCCTTCGATCCGTGCTTGATTCGTACCAAAATTCACGGCTGAGGGGGAAACACGAGGCGGCCAGTCTACACTCACGCGTATCTATGCCTGGAAACCCGAAAGCCAGAAGGTACCGGGAGCCCAGGGCCCGGCCGCGCCCAGCAGCTCCTCCCACGGCCGGCCTCCCGCGCCGGAGTTCCAGCGCAGCGCCGCGGGGCCTCCCACGGTCAACCTGCGCGCATGCGTCCTCCGCCCGCGGAAACTTTTCCTTGCAGGTCCCGGAGGCGACCCCTAGAGGGCGCAATAGCCGAGCGCCTCCAACAGGGACTTCCGGCGGCGAGTAGGCGTGATTGGTGGAGCCCCGGGCAGGGGGCGGGGCACCGGGCAATTCGAACGGGAGAGGCGGGCCAACGGAGGGAGTGGAATGGACGCGGGCCGTAGGGGGCCGCTGAGGCGACGCGAGATGGCCTCGGCGACCTCAGGTACGCGAGCCCGGCCTGGGCGGGACGCCGAAGCCTGGAGCCTGGTGGGGGAGCGCGACGGAGTCTGGTCCCGGCGCCGCGGGTCGTCGGGGAGAGGCCGGGCCGGCGCCGGGGACGGGTGGGGAGCGGGGCCGTGCGGCCGTCGGAGCGGGCCAGCCCCCGGCTTCTGCCGGCCAGCTCTGCGCGCGGCCCCGGGCGCCGGGTTCCAAGGGCCGCGGCCCACACTCGAGCTCTGCTGGAGCCTAGCGCGCTCCTGCGGGAGCTCCGGTCCCTTCGTCGAGTGGGGCGGCGAGCGGGCGAGCGGAAGGAGGCGGACCCCGCAGCGTCAGCGCCGGACCAAAGAGCGGGGCGCGCGCTGCGGGAAGGGTCGGTGGGAGACCCCTGGGGGGCGGAGCGGGCCGGCGGGGTTCAGACGCGCCGCGGCCGGGCTGAGAGGGCGCCGCGGGGCAGCGAGGGGCTGTTGCGGTCGCTCGAGCCCCGGCAGTCCGTGGACGCGCAGTCCCGCGCGTTGTTCGTTCACACACGTCTCTGCGTTCTGCTCGGGGACTGTGGCGGGCCCCGCGGTCCTTGGTGGGAGCGCCCCGTGCTTGTCAGGCCCTGCCGAGAAGCCGAGCTTTGGGGCAGAATGTCCGACGCATGGTGAGCCCTTGCAGGGTCCCCGGCGCAGTGGTGAGCCCTTCGCGGCGATGAATCCTTTAATCGTCACCCGATACCAGGAGGTGCTTGGTTGTTACTGCCCCCGTTCTACAGAGGAGGAGACGGAGACATCCGTGGTTCAATCGCTTGCTCAGAGTTGACACGACTAGTGAAGACTGGGGTCTGAATCTGCGCTCAGGCAGACCTACTCTAGAGCCTCTTACCCCGATGCCCGAGCATCTGACATGGTTGCTCCGGAAGGCCACCGCCCCTCGCCTTGTCAAGACGCCCTGTGTCTGCTGCGTAGTAAATATCATAAAAGTGCTTGAGAGAATATTGACCCTTCCCCAGACGAGCTTTCAGTCTGTTCAACAGATGATCCTATCAATACCTACTATCACGGAAAGCCATGATAGATACGTATAAACCGCTACAGAGAGTACAAATTCTGAAGTAGGTAAACCCTTGGATACTCTGGGAGGATTTGATTTAAGGAAGTGATACTGGGAGCGGGTTCGAAGGTTAGATGGCAGTTTACGAGGCCTTGGCTGGAGGAAAAGACCACCAAGTGATTTTTTTTTTTTTAAGAGTTTATTTATTTATTTGACAGCACAAGCAGGGGGAGCGGCAGGCAGAGGGAGAGGGAGAAGCAGGCTCCCCACTGAGCAGGGAGCCTGATGTGGGGCTCGATCCCAGGACCCAAGGTTCAGACCTGAGCTGAAGGCCGATGGATGACTGAGCCACCGAGGCACCCCCTCAAGTGATTTCTTATTTATGATGTATAAAGAGGCCAATGACAGACGATGTCTGTGGCTTAGTTTTCTCATCAATAAAGGAAGAGTTAGGGACCCCTGGGTGGCTGAGTGGGTTGGGCGTCTGCCTTCGCTTGCTCTGTAGGGATTAGGAGTCATCAGCTTTAAGACAGTAATTGAAGCTAAGAAAGCCTGGGACCATACCCATGAAATGAATCCGAGTAGCAGTTCTCAACGAGGGGCAGTGTTGTGCCCTGTGGGGACATCTGTGACATCTGGGGACTTTTTTTGGTTGTTATGAGGGGGGTGGCCCATGGAATGCCACTGTCATATGTGTCCAGCATATGTGTGCTACACGTCCTACAACACACAGGAACACCTTATTACAAAGAATTGTCCAGCCCAAAGTCATAGTGCCCACATTGAGCAACCCTGTGCTGGAGAGATGGTAGAAGGAGCCTAGGAAAAAACGTTCAAGACTGGTGGAAACTTAGATGGGGAGAGCAGAGAGCTGTTTCCCTCCGTTCTCAGGCCTGGAAACTGAGGGGAAAGTCTATTTCTCAAGGGAAGGCAGATCAAGGGCGTTGGATCTTGCTGGGAAGTCAAATGGGATGAGGGGCAGGCATGTCTCCTGGATTTAGCAGGTACGGAGGTCACTGGTGACCCTGCAGAATGGTGAGGGCAGACGTGAGCTGGTGCTGCCTGGAGGAGTGAGTAGCCAGAGTGCAGGACTGTAAGAAGAATCGCTCACGATTACTGAGTGCCAGCTGCCGGCCGCGGGGCCAGACATCGTGTGTACATTCTTCCTCTGGCTTCTCACAATCTTGTGAGGGTAGATACTATTATAAAGAGAAACTGAAGTTCAGAGAGGTTAAGAAGCCTCCCCAAGGTCACACAGCTGGTAGGTAGAACTTGTCGCTTGACTCCAAGGCCTATGGGGTTCCATACGGGAGGGGGGCGAGGAGGACTGGGGGCCCATATAATGAACTTGGGAGTTAGACCTTCATTGGAAGCTCTGTCACTAGGTAGCTGTTGGCCATAGGCAAATTACCTGACCTCTATACTGAGGCCTCCACATTTGGAAAGTGAAAGAGGAATACAGAATAAACTAAAACACTTACTGAGCTTTTACCGACGTGCCGGTTACCTTATTTACCGCCTTAACAACCCAGTGAGGACGGATTTTCGTTTATTCCCACTTTACAGGTGTGGAAATCGAGGCACAGGAATAGACCATCATTTCCCCCAGTTTATTCAGTTAGTTGTAAGTGGTAGAGCTGGGATTTGAACGCAGGCCATCCTACCTGGAGTAATGAACCTACTCACTGTAGGCTAGTTTACATGTTACTTCTTTTCATTCTCATTAAGCCTTTGCAAGGCCCACCTCACCCCATTTTACAGACAAAGAAACCAGGGCACATGGATGTTAAGTCATTTGCCCAGGGTCACAATCTAATAAGTGTTAGAGCTGGAAATTAAATTCACTTGTCTGACCCACGTCTATGCTCTTTCTACATCACCACAGATTTCCCCTTCCCTTTCCCATTTACTTCTGTAAATGCGGGGCACCTGGGTGGCTCAGCAGGTTAAAGCCTCTGCCTTTGGCTCATGGTCCCGGGGTCCTTGGATGGAGCCCAGCATCAGGCTCTCTGCTCAGCGGGGAGCCTGCTTCCTCCTCTCTCTCTGCCTGCCTCTCTGCCTACTTGTGATCTCTGTCTGTCAAATAAATAAATAAAATCTTTAGAAAAACAAAAACAAAAAAACTTCCGTAAATGCTTCTATATCTGCCCTTTCTCTGTTCTTCCAAGAACCCTGGGCAAGAGAGACAAGGAGAAGCCCTGCACGCATTTTTGACAAGTCAGTGAACCTCTGTGCACCTTAATTTTCTCATCTGCATGGGTACGTCCACAGGTTTCTACTGACTGGCTACTGACTTTCAGGATTCATGAGGATCAAAGGAAAACTAGATGCCCAAGTGCCTTGTAAGCTGTAACGTGGAGTCCTTGGCTTCGTTCGTCAGGTGAAGAAGCAGAGGCCACTTCTTGTAGGCCACCTGCTTATGGGGATGCTTACTGTGTGTAAGATTCTTAGCAGGGTCGTCTGTGCACCTTGTAGTCGTGCTGTTTCTGTGCTGGCCCCCGATACCAGCCTCGTGCCTTATACGAGGCCCTGACAACCAGCTGCGACCACCCGCAAAAATGACAGAGTCAGAGCTGCCAGGAACTTCCCCAGGTCGTATATAACAGGCTAGATGGCATCAGCACTGAAACCATATTTTTGGAGGCCAAGAGATCTAGGTTGGAATTCTGCTGTTAGGGCAGCCTAACACTTGGTTGAGTGTCCCAGTTCTTGGGTTTCGGCTCAAGTCATGATCTGGTGGTTGTGGATCAAGTCCTGCTTCCGGCCCTGTGCTTAGTGCGGAGTCTTTGAGATTTTTTTTCTCTCTCCCTCTTGCTCACTTATTCTCTCTCTCTCTCAAATGAATAAATAAATTTTTAAAACAACAACAAAAAAAGAATTCTACTGTTAGCTGTGAACTATAGTGTGGTATCCGCCAACATAAAACAGAAATATTTTCCTCATAAGATATTTTCAGCTCATTCAGTCCTTACGAAAATAAAGAGGATTGTTGTTAACTTTTTTTTTTTTTTTTAAGATTTTATTTATTTGGGGACGCCTGGGTGGCTCAGTTGGTTAAGCAGCTGCCTTCGGCTCAGGTCATGATCCTGGCGTCCTGGGATCGAGTCCCACATCGGGCTCCTTGCTCCGCGGGGAGCCTGCTTCTCCCTCTGACTCTGCCTGCCACTCTGTCTGCCTGTGCTCACTCTCACTCTCTCTCTCTCTCTCTCTCTGACAAAATAAATAAAATCTTAAAAAAAAAAAAGATTTTATTTATTTGACAGAGAGAGAGCGCAAGAGAGGGAACACAAGCACAGGAAGTGGGAGAGGGAGAAGCAGGCTTCCCATAGAGCAGGGAGCCTGACGTGGGGCTTGATCCCAGGACCCCGAGATCATGACCTAAGCCAAAGGCAGAGGCTCAGCCCACTGAGCCACCCAGGTGCCCCAACCAAACAGGCTTTTTTATCAAGTTTTATCTTGTGTTTTCTGATAAAATATTCATAATCTTTTTCTTAGTGACTTAGATTTAATAATTGGAAGCAAACCAAACAGAAAGCTTACACTAGGGAAGGATTGCGTGTTAATGCCTTTTGCACCCTGAGCTGGGACAAAAGAGACTAGGGGCTGCCTCTCAACCTTATTTCTCTGAAATGAAGATGTCCACAGTGTTATTTATTTTAATGCAAACATTACAGCATTACAGAACTGTGTAACATAAAAAAGAAACCCACATAATCCCCATCAAGAGAAAAACTGTCATTAAGTTTTATGTGTATATACACTTAAATATAATTATATGTTATAAACCTCAGGTGGGAAATAGAAGCACAGAAAGTCAGGCAGTTCATTGATGGTTTGGGTGGGGGCTAATGTCAACTCATTTATTTATTTATTTATTAAGATTTTATTTATTTGATGGAGAGAGAGACAGAGAGAGAGGGAACACAAGCAGGGGGAGTGGGAGAGGGAGAAGCAGGCTTCCCACAGAGCAGGGAGCCTGACATGGGGCTTGATTCCAGTACCTGGGGATCATGACCTGAGCTGAAGGCAGATGCTTAACAGCTGAGTCACCCAGGCACCCCAACTCTTTTAATCTTTACAACAACCCCAGATGATGCTGGTCTACAACACCTTTGCACCCCAAAGCATGTTTCACCAGCAGCATCCACATCACCTGGCAGTTTGTTAGAAATGCAGAATCTTAAAAAAAAAAAAAAAAACTAACAAAAAGCAAACCTCAAGCATCATTCCAGAGACTGAAGCAAAATCTGCTTTTTTTTTTTAATTTAAAGGTTTTTATTTGTTTATTTATTTGTGTGTGTGAGAGAGAAGAGCACAAGCAGGGAAAGTGGCAGGCAGAGGGAGAAGCAGGCTCCCTGTTGAGCAAGGAACTCGATTTGGGACTTGATCCCAGAACCCTGAGATCATGACCTGAGCCGAAGGCAGATGCTAAACCGACTGAGCCACCTAGGCACCCCCTGAAATCTGCATTTTAACAAGATCTTCCGGGTCATTTTTGTAAACCTGACAGTCTACACCCCACTGGACCTACTCGTAGAGCCAGCAAGGAACTGGGGCCGCCACCCACGGTACAGCCAGGGTGGAAAGAATTTCCCTGAAATGAACTGGGGGCCTTGGGCCTTCCCGTGGTGTCTCCAGGACCTCAGCATCCACCTCCAGTCCATCTTCCCTGCCCCTCTGTCAAGGTAAAGAAGGTCTCTAATCTACTCAAGATGCTGGGGTTTGGTTTTGTTTCTAGGCTCTGCTTCTTTTGAGGAGCAAAAAGATAAAATGTGGGCCATGACCCAAGTTGTAATGGGCACAGGCCCTAGGCATAACATACTGCGGTGTTCAGAAGAGCTGCTGCCCCTCCGTGGGCTTCTTCATTGGCAAAATGGCCTGAGTAGAACCTACCTCAGCGACACAGTGAAGATTAAAGCATGTCTGGCATGTAGTCGGCGCTTACTAAATGTTAATGTTTGCTACGTACGTGACATGGTTGGCGGAGAAGCTCTCTTCCCCAACTTGCGGCCGTATTCCGGGGAAGCTGCTGTTCATCCTTCAGAGCTCAGCTGTGTCCAGCAGCTCTTCCTGCAAGACTCTTTCCTGCTGTATTTCACGCCTGAAAACTTCCCTTCTGTCCTCTAGGTGCTGGTCGCTGTCGGCTAAGCAAGGTGGGGGCTGGCCGGCGCCCGCCTCCAGCTCGAGTTAGGGTGGCTGTGCGGCTGCGGCCGTTTGTGCACGGGACAGATGGAGCAGGGGGTCCCCCTTGTGTGCGCGGCCTGGACAGCTGTTCCCTGGAGATTGCCAACTGGAGGAACCACCAGGAGACTCTCAAATACCAGTAAGATTCAGGCCACTCTGCCCTCCGGCCCCTCTCCTCTCTCCTAGGCCTGCTCACATCACACTGCCCACACGGTTTCTCAGAAGCTTCTTCAGGATCCTTGCTCCCTCCTCAGCACAGCTTCGTTCCTCACACCTTCGTCTGGTCTTTCCGACGCGTTCCTGGGTGCCCACTCTGACAGCTCCTCTGGGGGGTACTTGGGGGAAGGCCGAGGGCTGAACCAGACCCATTACTGTTCACAGTCTGGTGGGGGAAATGGGCCCAAAGAGGGAAAGGGAAGGAGTAGCGACGGTGAGCAGGGGAGCCCCGACTAGGGTCAGGGAGGTGTAGGAAGGGCTTGGCGGGGGGCACAGACCAGCCACAGCCGACCCAGGCTGCAGCTGGGCGGCAGGAGAGAAGACCACCCAGATTTGGGGAAAGCGCTCACAGGCGCAACCGCTACGCTGAAACTCCGCTGGCGAGTGAAAGTTCAGACTCTTTGGCTCCTCGTTTGAGGCTGGGAGTGGCAACCTATGGCCTGCAGGTCCAATCTGACCGGGAGTCTTTTTTGTAATAAAAGCTTTATTGGAACAGTTGTTCATTTACATACTGTCTGTGGCTGCTTTCCGACTCTAATGATGGCAGTAAATCGCTGCCAAAGGGAATCCTATGGCTCATGGAGCCGAAAATATTTACTCTCTGGCTCCTCCTAGAAAACGTTTGACAACCTCATTCTAGCCCCTTGGCAACGTGACTTGTTTATTTTCAGGCTCATGCCCCAACACAGTCCCCCTTAAAACTGCATCTTTGCTGTGGCCTCAGCCCCTGCTTCTCCAGAGTCCAGAGCATGGATCGCCGGTGTGGGGGGGTCTCGCCTTGTCATCGGGAAGAACCTCTGCTCTGTTCTGATATACAGATACTCCTTGCCGTGGGTGCTGTCTCGGGGGAAAGATCCGGAAGCCCTGACGTTTCACCCTTGTCTGCGCGCTATTTTGGAAACCTGGAATATCTTTCTCCTCTCTCTCTGGCAAAATCCTCTTTCCTCAAGCAGAATCAGTTACTCTTTCTAGTGTGTCCTCCTCTTCACTCCCTGAATCACAGCCATGTATGGGTTTCTTTCTGTCCCACCAGACTGCAGAACTCCCCAGAGTTCTGGACGTTAGACTTATCTCTGTATTCCTAACACTGGCACGGGGACTGGGGCACAACAGGTGTTCAGTGGTGCTTTCTAGGGTCTTTATGTAAGAAAAGCGACAGAGACTCTTAAATCTGAGGCCAGTATTGCCCTCTAAGTCTGGGGCAGGATGGAACCCTCCAGTCATTCCCCCTTTCTTTCGTGCCTGCAGGTTTGATGCCTTCTACGGGGAGAAGAGCTCTCAGCAGGACATCTACGCGGGATCAGTGCAGCCCATCCTCAGGCACTTGCTGGAAGGGCAGAATGCCAGTGTGCTTGCCTATGGGCCCACGGGGGCAGGTGAGGGAGCCAGGTAGAGAGCAGCTGTGGGGCTGAGAGGGCTCGAGAGCAGGAAGATCTCACAGCAATCTTCACTCTTTCCCCAGGGAAGACGCACACAATGCTGGGCAGCCCCGAGCAACCGGGAGTGATTCCCCGGGCTCTCATGGACCTCCTACAGCTCACGAGGGAGGAGGGCGGCGAGGGCCGGCCATGGGCGCTCTCTGTCACTATGTCCTACTTAGAGATCTACCAGGAAAAGGTGAGGCCCCACTCTGCTTGGTGTGGGGAGAGACAAAGGTCAAAGAGAATAGGATCCGGTTCTTGATGACGAAGCTCTGCCCTAGCAACGACGCGAGACCTGGTTGGGTTAGCCGGTGGTACACGTCCGACAGGCCAGCAGAAGGAGGGGACTGATGCCCAGGCAGTAAGCAGCCTGTGTCTGGAGAACTGGCCCTACCTCTCCCTGCTCCAACAGGTATTAGACCTCTTGGACCCTGCATCAGGAGACCTCGTGATCCGAGAAGACTGTCGGGGAAACATCCTGATTCCGGGCCTCTCGCAGAAGCCCATCACTAGCTTTGCTGAGTTTGAGCAGCACTTCCTGCCAGCCAGTAGAAATCGGACCGTGGGAGCCACGCGGCTCAACCAGCGCTCCTCCCGCAGTCACGCTGTGCTCCTGGTTAAGGTGAGGCCCGGTTACAGGGGGAGGACATGGGAAGCCCCTAGAGGGTGAATTAAGTTGGGGGGCCCTTGCTCTTTACCCCAGGTGGAGCAGCGGGAGCGTCTGGCCCCGTTTCGCCAGCGGGAGGGTAAACTCTACCTGATTGACTTGGCTGGCTCCGAGGACAACCGGCGCACAGGTAACAAGGGTCTGCGGCTGAAGGAAAGCGGAGCCATCAACTCCTCCCTCTTCGTACTGGGCAAGGTGGTGGACGCGCTGAACCAGGGCCTCCCTCGCGTGCCTTACCGAGACAGCAAGCTGACTCGCCTATTGCAGGTCAGGCCACCCATCTTGGGGTGACAAGGGGCTGGAGAAGAAGGTTCTCAGGTGTGCTGGGGGGCTGGGGAACTTCAGTCAAGGAATGGAAACGTGGGGCGTCTGATCTCTGCCTATCCTGCCCAATCCCTGTCCCTCAGGATTCTCTGGGTGGCTCAGCCCACAGCATCCTTATTGCCAACATTGCCCCCGAGAGACGCTTCTACCTAGATACAGTCTCTGCGCTCAACTTTGCTGCCAGGTCCAAGGAGGTGATCAACCGGCCTTTTACCAATGAGAGTCTACAGCTTTGTGGTGAGGACGGGGGCTGGCCAGAGTGCAAAGGGCAGATCTGGACAACCGGAGAGTGTGCTGAAGCTGCCCAGCATCAGCACAGAGGCTGACCTGCCCCACATCTTTCCTAGTCTTGGCACCCGTTAAACTGTCCCAGAAAGAACTGCTCGGCCCGTCAGAGGCAAAGAGAGCCCGTGGCCCTGAGGAAGAGGAGACTGGGAGTCCTGAGCCCCCAGCGGCTCCAGCCTCAGCCTCCCAGGAACTCAGGTGAGCAGAGGCTGGGGGCCTAGGGGATGTCCCCTTGCTGTCGCGTGTGGGTTAGATGCAGAGAGTAGTCAGATCCTTGTGCTGTGAACTTGTTCCTCTCCCCTCGAATTCACCCCAAGCCCTACTCTGCTGAATTCACTGGAAGTGCCGAGCTGTCTCTAGCCTTGGTGCTGCGGTCCGTCAGGGGCCTGAAGGAAGCCTCCTCCTGGGGCTCCCGGCCCCTTCCTTTCCACTTTCCAACCCCTTCAGGCAGGCAGCAAAACCTCACATTTGGAAGCTGCTGTTTCAAGGATGAGCACTTTAACTTCTGGCTCAAGGAGTAATCTGGATCAGGCCTCTTCTATCTAGAGGACAAGAGCAAAGCAGAGAGAAAAGGGATGAAGAGCTCTGTCTCCCTGAGACCGCTCCGTCTGCGCACCGGAGTCCGGCGTCTCCAGGACTCTGCAAGGAACCCGTTGCTGTCCTAACTTTGCTTCTAACCTCTATCCAAAGTCTCTAAACTTAGACCCTTCTGTGTGTGTGTGTGTGTGTGTGTGTGTGTGTGTGTGTGGCCTCTCTCCCTGGTTCTGATGGCCCCACCGCATGGCCCAGGATGCACGAATCCGTAGGTCACTGCTATTTGGGGTCTTGCTTTCTTTCTCTGGCTACCAGAGCAGTTGGGGGCAGAGTAGGTACTAATCCTTGACCTCCTGAGGTCACCTCTGTTCACTAGTCTTCAGACTTAGACAGTTTAGAGAGGCTTTATTTGGGCTTGGGTAGAAACCCGGCAAAAGTAAGACTGCAGTTGCCTCCCTAGAATGGCAGGGGTGGGGTGGCGGAGCTGCTACAGTTGAGGCTGGATGGCCTACAGGAAAGGGTGTTTGCTTAGAACCCCGTCTCAGTCTTGTCCTCTCAGCAGTCCCGTGTCCTATGTGCATAAATTCAGAGAAACATGCATCCTTGCAGATGTGTGTTACATGTGAACAGGCAAAGTCTCTGCCAGACAGGTACCCCGGGTAAGCCCAGAGATGGGGCCCATCAGCCCTGGTCAGACCCTGACCTCAGGGGCTCAGGTTTCAGGAAAGGAGAGAAGAGGGGAACATCAGATGATGCAGAGTAGGTGGGACAAGGTGTGATCAGGAAGGACTTGCTGCTGCTGTGAGAGCCAGGAAGGAACGACCTCTGGTGTTCACCCAGATTTTCTGATCCTGCTCTTCCTAGACCCTTGGGCCCAAGGAACAGGGCAGCCTCTGTCCTTGAGGAGCTTCACGGTACAGGAAGGAAGATATGTAGTCAAGTTGGGTTTCATGGGAAAGGTGGTGTCCAATTGACTTAGTGATAACTGGGAGAGAAACAATTCTAGACAGAAAGAACAAATGTTAGGCATTGTCATGCTCAGATTAAGTCAGGACTCCACTCCAAGAGGCCTTTCTTACTGCCCATGGGAAGAAGGCTTGGCATTTGGTCCCCAGTGGCTTTCAAAGCCCTGCTGAAGATGACCTCCACTGTGAATCTTTCCCCAACGGCTCTGGCTCTTTCAAAGAAACCGATTCACAATCCTTGCTGTCACCTCCCAGTCTCTGCCTTCTGTGATGACAGGGAGTGCCTGCAGGCCAGGGTGGGGCAGTGTCTTGGAGCCTGAAGGCTTGGAACTCGGGTGTGCACAAAGCGCTTATTCCTGTCAGATCTCCTGGCACTCTGAGAGGTGACGCGGGCAAGTAGTGATGGAGCCGTATTCACCTGCTGAAGCCGTGTACCTAGACAGTCTGGTTGACTTGCTTGGGGTTGCCCAGAAAGTTTACACCAGAGTGTGGACCCTCAGAATACAGCAATAGAAGGCATCATGAGGGGAATCCTGCTACTGCAGAGAGGGTGATGAGAGACGGGCCAGGTGCAGAGTGACCTTTGTCTGCTCAGCCCCCTACAGAAGCTAAGTAGCATGGACCCCGCTGTGCTGGAACGCCTCCTAAGTTTGGACCGTCTGCTGGGCTCCCAGGGGAGCCAGGGGACCCACGGGCTGAACACCCCAAGGCGAGAGCGGATGGTGCTCATGAAGACAATGGAGGAGAAGGATTTGGAGATTGAGGTAAGTGTGAGGGATATGGGAGCTGGGATTCCTACGGGCCTAAGAAGCCCTCTGAGCATCTTCAGGCAGGGAAAGGCAGCAGAAGCCTGGACCAGCATTTAGTTTTTAGCCTAACACTGGAACCCCTTGTCCCCGGCTTCTGCTTGAATGTCCTTAATGTGGTGGGACTTTGAAAAACAACTGAGGTCAGCTCTGAGGAGGTGAGGGGTGGACATCCCCGCGAAAGGAGCTAATGTTAGGCCTTGTCATTTCCCAAAACCCAGTTCAAATTAAGTTAGGACTTTTTGCCTGAATAGTCCTTTCCCTTCAGTGTTTCACAAAGGGTCCTGTTCCGCTTTGGAGCATCCCTGACCATCCGAAAGCCCTTAATCATACTGGGCTCCAGCTGTCTCCTGGTAGCGTCTCTCCTTTGTCCTCACCCTGCCGGCAAGGGGCTCAGAACCCTGCACTCACTTTCCTAACCCACCTCCTTCAAGCTGCCCCAAAGTTTGTTCTGGGTCACATGTCTCTCTGATCCTTTCCAACAGAGGCTTAAGATGAAGCAAAAAGAACTGGAAGCCAAGGTTCTGGCCCAGGAGGCTGTGGACCCAAAGGATAAAGAGAACTCGTCTCCCACAATGCTTCGACCGCTTGCTCGCCGCACAGTCACTGTAGCAAAGCCCCTCAAAAAGGCTGTGGTGATGCCCTTACAACTGAGTAAGTTTGGCTGTGGGGGCCAGGAGGGCCCCGATGACAGATCCTGGAAAGGTGGGAGGTGTTCAGAGCAGCTTTCATCATGTCATTCGTGTATACTCCCACCATACTGCAACCCTGGGGAAGGCAGTGGGTGGTGGTGAGGACCATCTGAAATCGGGCTCTGGTGCTATGTGCTCAGGCACTCAGTACGGTCAGGGCTGACTGACCGGGCCGTGACTGAGTACCATGCAGTAACAGCCGAGACTACCGGCGGATACAGGTGTGAGAGAAGTTCTGTGGGAGCCACAAAAGAAGAGGTTCACTTGGGCTGGAGGGGAACCAGGGAATCAGGAATAGAAGACCCAAGTAAGGGAGGGCAAAAAGTAACCTCTGCCATGATTCCGGGTCACAATTCTTGCCTTTAGTTCAGGAGCAGGCAGCATCCCCAAATGCTGAGATCCACATCCTGAAGAAGAAAGGCCGGAAGAGAAAGGTGAGTGCAGCTGGCAGCTGGAGCCACAGCTGGAGCCACAGCTGGAGTGGAGAAATAAGGGTAGTGAGCTCTAAGGGGAAGAGCACTGGCCATGGAGTTAAAACACCAGCTGTTTGCAAGTTGCTTACCCTTGGAATGTGGAGGAGATACCTCTCAGGGCATTTCCCACGAGTAGCAGAGAGGGTATCAGTCACCCGTTACTTCCCTTTCTCGCTGGTGGCTCTCACCCTCAGCAGCCACTTACTAGGTACAGTAGCCTGAGTCCCCCTCCACAAACCGAAGAGTCCACCCGGGGAAACGTGACCTAAGCACTCAAGAAATGAAACAACACTGGAAGAATTACCTAAAAACAGAGAATGGGGTGGGGGCGTGGCTGTCCTTTACTGAGTACCTTCTGTGTGCCTTCCTAGGAATGAAAGAGAGCTTACTCGTTCCTTGTTAGAGATGAGGCGGATTTAAGAGCTTACTATATGCTTTACGTTCCTTAACCCGTCTGATCTTCACAAGACTCACAAACTGGGCAAAATGAGAGTCCGCCCAGTGAGTGACTGGAGAGAAGGGTTTGTGGACAGACTTGAGGCGAAGAGAGGCTAGGGAGGGCGGGGAGATAGCTGCTGTTAGGCTCCTATCTTTGGCAGAGGAGTCTAAAGCGGTTTGCTGCCACGGGCTGAATAGCAAACTCTGTTTCTGTCACTCACCTCCCCCTGCCTCATAGCTGGAGTCCCTGGATGCTTCAGAGCCAGAGGAGAAGGCTGAGGACTGCTGGGAGCTACAGATCAGCCCGGAGCTACTGGCTCACGGGCGCCAAAAAATACTAGATCTGCTGAATGAAGGCTCTGCCCGGGATCTGCGCAGCCTGCAGCGCATTGGCCAGAAGAAGGCCCAGCTCATCGTGGGCTGGAGGGAGCTCCACGGCCCCTTCAGCCAGGTAATGGCCCAGGGAGGATGGCCCTGGCAAGGACCTGGGGGTGGGGGGGGCGGGCAGGGAGAAGCCCCTTCCCACCGCCGCCGTCCCTCCAGGTGGAGGACCTGGAACGCGTGGAGGGCATATCCGGGAAACAGATGGAGTCATTCCTGAAGGTGAGCCTCGGCGCGGCCCCTCCTCTGCGGCCCGGGCGCCGCCCCTCCTCTGCGGCCCGGGCGCCGCCCGCCAGCTTTAACGCGGCTGTCCCCTGCCCTCCTGTCTTGCAGGCGAACATCCTGGGTCTCGCCGCGAGCCAGCGCTGAGGCCCCCCCGACTGCCAGCTCCTTTCCTTCCTGTGCCATGTTTTTGTTTTGTTTTTCAAACCCTCGTATAACTGCGTGTCGTGTAAATACAGTTTCTACTCTGGTGTTTCAGCCTGATTCTTGGGACTGCGGGGGCGGGGCCGGGGGTAGAACGGCCCTTGGGCTGGGCCGCAAGCTCCTCCGCGGAACTTCCTCGGGCGCCATCTTTGGGAAGAGCGGGCAGGAATGAAGCCGGGCAGGATTGTAAATAAACCGCTGGAGTGGGGAGGGGGAGGGGACGGTGGCCGAAAGGAAACAAAAAAGTAACGCGAAAGCCTGAGGCCGACGACCGTTAGGCGGGCGCGCGCTTCGAGTTTAGCCCCGCCCCATCCGTACCCCCGGCGCGCGCTCCCCTGTTCTCCCGCTCAGCAACGGCAGCGGTTTTATGCGCGTGCGCGCGAAATAACGGCCGCTGGCGGAGAGAGGAGGGGGGTGGAATCTTTGAAGGGGGGGGAAGAGAGAAGCCGCCCTGTCTTCCGCGCGCCCACCACCTGCGCCATCGTCAGCCAATCAGCGGCCGTCTCAGGGGTCTCGCGCTCGGGGCGACTCGGGCTGCTGGGTGGCTCCCCCGTCCCTCCTCCCGCCAGAGTCCCTCTCGTGCCTCCCCCCTCCCGCTGGCCTCGCGCGCGCTCGCGCTCGCGCCCGCTCCAGCCTCTTGTGTGTCCTCGCGCCCCCCGCCCGCCCTCCCCGCGCGCCGTGTGCTCCGCTCCCCCCACCCTCCTCCTCCTTCCCCCCTCCCGCCCGCCCCGCGCGCCTCCTCCCTGGGTTCCCCCTCCCCCACTACCGCCTCCTCCTCCTCCCGCCCCAGGGTGAGCGCGAGCCACCTCCCTCCCTCCCTCCGCCATGGATCCCGGCAACTGGAGCAGCTTCATCTTCCAGGTAACAACCCCCTCCCCCCGCCCCCCCACCCCCCCTTCTCACACCCCCTCCCGCCCGCCCTCCCTCCCGTCCCACCCCCCCTCCGCGCGCCCGGTGCGCGCGCAGCTGTCCCCCTCCCTCCCTCGCGCCCTCCCCCGCCCTCCCCGAGGCGCCGGCTGGGCGCGCGCGCGGCGGGGGCCGAGGCTGCTCCCTCGCTCCCCCCACCCCGCCCCGCCAGGCTCCAACCGCCGCCGCCGCCGCCGCCGCCGCCGCCGCCGCCGCCCGGGCCCCCGCCCCCCGCCCCCGGCCCCCGGCCCCGCGGGGCCTCCCGCCCCCACCCAGGGGGCGTCGCCGCCGCCGTCGCCGCCGCCGCGCTCCGCGGCCCGCCAGGCGCCCTCCTTCCCTCCCTCCCGCCGGCCGGGGTGCGCGGGCGGCGGGGCGGCCCGCGGGCCATGCGTTCGGCGCGGCCCAGCCCGGCCGGCCGGGGGCGGCGCCCCGAGCCCGGGCCCCGCGCGGCCCGCGCCCCCGGCCCCCGCTGAGCCCCGGGGGCCCCGCCGTGGCCGAGGCCATGTTCCCCGTGTTCCCTTGCACGCTGCTGGCCCCCCCCTTCCCCGTGCTGGGCCTGGACTCCCGGGGGGTGGGCGGCCTCATGAACTCCTTCCCGCCACCTCAGGGTCACGCCCAGAACCCCCTGCAGGTCGGGGCTGAGCTCCAGTCCCGCTTCTTTGCCTCCCAGGGCTGCGCCCAGAGTCCATTCCAGGTGAGTAGGGGCCGGCCGTGGCGGGCCGCGCCGGGAGGGCGCCGACCCGCGGCCGCGGCCCACACGGCGCCTTGTCTTCGCAGGCCGCGCCGGCGCCCCCACCCACGCCCCAGCCCCCGGCGGCCGAGCCCCTCCAGGTGGACTTGCTCCCGGTTCTCGCCGCCGCCCAGGAGTCCGCCGCCGCCGCGGCCGCCGCCGCCGCTGCCGCCGCCGCCGCCGCCGTCGCTGCTGCGCCCCCGGCCCCGGCCGCCGCCTCCACAGTGGACACAGCGGCTCTAAAGCAGCCGCCGGCGCCCCCGCCGCCGCCCCCGCCGGTGTCGGCGCCCCCGGCCGAGGCCGCGCCCCCCGTTTCTGCCGCCACCATCGCCGCAGCCGCGGCCACCGCCGTCGTAGCCCCAACCTCGACGGTCGCCGTGGCCCCGGTCGCCTCTGCCTTGGAGAAGAAGACAAAGAGCAAGGGGCCCTACATCTGCGCTCTGTGCGCCAAGGAGTTCAAGAACGGCTACAACCTCCGGAGGCACGAGGCCATCCACACGGGCGCCAAGGCCGGCCGGGTCCCCTCGGGGGCTATGAAGATGCCCACCATGGTGCCCCTGAGCCTCCTGAGCGTGCCCCAGCTGAGCGGCGCCGGCGGGGGAGGGGGCGAAGCGGGCGCGGGCGGCGGGGCGGCCGCCGTGGCCGCGGGCGGCGTGGTCACCACCACCGCCTCGGGCAAGCGCATCCGGAAGAACCACGCCTGCGAGATGTGCGGCAAGGCCTTCCGCGACGTCTACCACCTGAACCGGCACAAGCTGTCGCACTCGGACGAGAAGCCCTACCAGTGCCCGGTGTGCCAGCAGCGCTTCAAGCGCAAGGACCGCATGAGCTACCACGTGCGCTCACATGACGGCGCTGTGCACAAGCCCTACAACTGCTCCCACTGTGGCAAGAGCTTCTCCCGGTGTGCACGGGGCCGCGGCCGCCCGCGGGGCGGGCGGGGAGGGCGGGCGGACGGCGCTGGCGGTGGCCCGGCCTCGGCTGCCGGGGCGGGAGGCGGCGTCTGGGGCCGGGGACCGGGAGCCACTCCCCGGGAGGAGGGAGGGAAGCCTCGCCCGGTTACCAGGGAGCAGGGGGTGGTGCTTCGCCGAGGAGGTGGGTCCTCCGGGTGGGAGCAGGCTCGGCGGGGGCGGAGGGCCGGCCCGCCCCGCGGCAGGGGGAGGGATTTCCCGCCGCCCGGGGGCTCCGGGGCCGGGGGCCGGGGCGGGCAGGCGGGCGTCTCGGGCTCGGCCGGGCGGGCTGAGAAGTTAGACCGGGGAGCGCGCCCCCGCCCCAGGGCCCTAACCCCGACCCCAACGTATTCCCAGGCCGGATCACCTCAACAGTCACGTCAGACAAGTGCACTCAACAGAACGGCCCTTCAAGTGCGAGGTAGGAAGCCCGCCGCCGCCTCCTGTCCCGGTTTTCACGATTTTGATCCTCCCGGTGGCTGAGTTCGGCCTCTCAGACCCCCTTTTTCTCTCTCTCCTGTTTGCTCTTTCGCTCCCGCCTTCCCGTCCCTTCTTCAAGACCTTGCCGTCTCTCTCCCGTCTCCTCCAGACCCAAGACCCCCGAGGCTCGGATTCCTTTAACCTCTTGCCCCCCCTCCCGCTCCCTGAAGCTTTAACTCTCCTGACACCCCCACGGCCCTCCCCCTCCCCAGAAATGTGAGGCAGCTTTTGCCACGAAGGACCGACTGCGGGCGCACACGGTGCGACACGAGGAGAAGGTGCCGTGTCACGTGTGTGGCAAGATGCTGAGCTCGGCTTACATTTCGGACCACATGAAGGTGCACAGCCAGGGCCCTCACCATGTCTGTGAGCTCTGCAACAAAGGTACATGCTGGGGCACGCTGGGAGGGCCGGGGACAAAGGGTGGGGACCGAGCCGGAGGCCCTTCCACGGATGAGGCTTCCAGGTGCTGTCGCCTAGGGCTCGTGGCCTCTAGAGCCCTTTAGGAAGCAAATGGAGCAAGGGCGGGTCGACTGAGCCTCGTTAAGTTCTAAGAGGTCTGGGCTGGAGGCTCAGAGCTGCCAGAAAGAAGCAGCCTCTGGGGGTGGGTTGCTCTGGGGAAGGAGTGGTCCAGAGAGCCAGTGCCCCAGGGTTGGAAGGCAGGGTTTGGACCGCCCGCGCCGGGCCCTCCTGCTCTGGGGCAGGTGGAGTCCGACCGCAGGGGCTTATCGGCCTGCTGGGGCCATGCCCCAGCCGCAGAGGAAGCTGCTTTTAAACAGCTTCACCGATTCGCCGAGTAATGAGTAACGGGGCTGAGACTGATTGGGGCCCTGGAGGGAGGGGACACAGCCGTCTCTGCTGAGGGTCAACTCTTTCAGGTGGCTAGAGATCAGTGTCCTGTCAGCCGGGGAGAGGTTCCCCTAGCCACGGAGAATAGGTTCTGTGGGTACCCAGGCTGAGAAGCTGTGGCACCATGCACCCAGGCCCCAGGCTGAGGGAGGGGCTGTGCCCCACCAGCCCCAACAGAGTCGTTGGCCCCAGGTTCCCAAGGATGCGGTGGG
Source organism: Mustela erminea (assembly GCF_009829155.1). Lineage (NCBI taxonomy): Eukaryota > Metazoa > Chordata > Mammalia > Carnivora > Mustelidae > Mustela > Mustela erminea. Next base: position 1,151,462 of record NC_045633.1, read on the forward strand.
CGGAGGACAGGGCTATCTGAGGAGGGCGTCCCCGGCCTTAGGAGAACAGCCCCGTCTCTGGGGTCTCCGCCTGGCTGACCCCCCATCCCCCCCATCCCAATCCACCCCCCCAATAGGCTTCACCACAGCAGCATACCTGCGCATCCACGCGGTGAAGGACCACGGGCTCCAGGCCCCGCGGGCTGACCGCATCCTGTGCAAGCTGTGCAGCGTGCACTGCAAGACCCCTGCCCAGCTGGCCGGCCACATGCAGACCCATCTGGGGGGGGCCGCCCCCCCTGTCCCGGGAGACGCCCCCCAGCCACAGCCCACCTGCTGAGGGGGACCCCCGCACCCACCAGGCAAGGCGTGGGGCATGGCTGGGGGGGGTGGGGTGGGGTGTGTGGGACGAGGGGGCTCAAAGGGCCCAGTAGGGGATCTCAGGCAGGCCAGGGATGCCCACCTACCACTGGAGCTAGGGAGACTTCTGGGGACAGGGAGGGCCCTTCAGGAGAACTGGGAAAGCCTCTGGGGGCCAGACAGGAAGTGAGCAACGGCTGTGTCCCAGGGGAGGGAGTCTGGGAACCAGGCTGGGGTGAGGGACCAGGCTCTTGCCTATCGGATTGCGCTGTGATCTCCTGGCATTTGTGCCCACGCAGGTACCGGTGAGGTCTGTCCTATGGCGGCAGCGGCGGCGGCGGCGGCAGCGGCGGCGGCAGCAGTGGCAGCCCCCCCCACAGCTGTGGGCTCCCTCTCGGGGGCTGAGGGGGTGCCTGTGAGCTCTCAGCCCCTTCCCTCCCAGCCCTGGTGAGCTCCAGGTTGGTGGTCGGGAGAGTGGAAAGTGGAGGGACGTCCCTTGGTACTGCCTCCTCTGACCCCCTCTTCCTGCCGACTCCTCACCTCTTCCCCGCCAGCCAAGGAGCCTCCAGAAGGAAAGGAGGAAGAGGTGTTTCTTAGGGGAATTCGCTAGGTTTTAACGATTTGTTTCTCCTGCTCCTGTCTCCTCCCCATCAGACCTGACCCCACACACACTTGTCCCCTCGGTTGTGTTGAAGCCCCCTGGACAGTGGGCAGGGGTGGCAGAGGACAGGAGCGGCCACTGCCCTCACCCCTTCTCCTCTCTGTGACCCCTGCCCTGCCCTTACAGGGATCTGCGAGCCTTCTCCTCCACGGTCCTCGCCCCCCCATACTGTCTGCTGCCCCTCCCTGGGGAGTTGGTGCTTTTTTTTTTTTTTCTCTTAATTTTTTTTCCAGGGGGAGGGAGGAGAGGAAGGAGGGGTCCCGATTCCGTCCCAGAGAGGGGAAGAGGCGAGACGGGAGAAGGGGCCGGAGCAGGGACGGCAGCAGTACCTTCACGAGGCGGGGTTGTTTGGGGTCAGGCCCTAAACATTGTCCTACTTGAGAATCTGTCAGGGGAAAACAAGTCAAGGGGAGCAAAAGAAGGAGCCACTAGGGCCAGAGGCAGGACAAGAGACGGAATTCTAGGGTGCCAGGGTGAATGGGGGATCCAGGGACTAGAGGTGCTTCCTGGGGGGGGGGAATGCGGTCACGGTGTCTCCCCCCGCCCTCTTCCACCCCAGCCCCAGCCCTGGCCTTTTCTTTTCATCCCTCTCCCCCACGACAGAAGCAGTGGCCCTGGCCATGTCATCGTGTTCCTGTGTCCCCTGCATGTTCCCCACCCTTCACCCCCCTCCTTTTGCGCGGACCCCATTACAATAAATTTTAAATAAAAACCTGTCTCTGACTTTGGAGTGGTTGGATTGCTCTCCCCAGAGCCCCTGTCCCCACCCCCCAAGGCATTACTTCTGGGCCTGGTGTCCCAGCCGGGCTCGGGCCTTTGTGGCTCCCGGGCTCTGGCTCCTCCCTCAACCCCTGCTGCAGCCCAGATTCAGGGTGGGGCCGAGGCTCCAGTGGCTGGAGAGCAGGTTCCAGGACTCCCAGGGCTCCCGGGAATACCCAGGCAGGCCCAGAATAGCCACTGGAGGGTTGAAGAGGCCTGGGTTAAAAACGCCAGCGGGAGACGAATGCTGCTCTTCTGCTCACACCCACTGCCTGCGGCTCAGACCTCTGCCCAGTACCTGCACACCCTTAAGGCCCTGGGGGCTGACAGTGGGCGAGGGAGCTGCAGAAAGGGTGCGCACGTCAGCCCAAGGACCGGGAGCGGAGAGGGTGGCCGAGAAAAACCGCGCTTGTGCCCTCGCCTGTCCCCTCCACTCTTGGTGTGGTCCATGGAGCGCGTCCGGGCCGGGCCCAGCCCCCTCTTGCTCCGGACGGCCCCTGCAGCCTCTGCCCTGGAATTCCCTTTTGAGTCCTGCTCCAGGGACCCGGGAGCCTTCCAGCGCCCGTTTCTGCTGCTGCTTCCTCGAGGGGCGAGGGGCTTCCTGTACTGCAGGCTCCCTTTTCTCCCAGCCCCACCCTGCTCCGGAGCAGCCTCCCCAAGTTTTGCCTCGTTCCCCTTCCCCTCTCTCTGCCTGTAGGGGTCCCGCCCGTCTCACAGGTCCGGTCTCCTCGTAGACCCCTCTCCGTTGCCCCCAGCCCCCTGCCTCGGCCAGGAACCCCGGTGACCGTTGGCGGGAGGGGCCCGGGGCTTGGGAAGGGGGCACCCCCAAGAAGCGCGCGTGGGAAGGGGCAGGGAGGTGGCGCGAGTGGTTACCCCGCCGGTTGCCCGGGTAACGCGGGGCCTGGCACGCGTGGCTCCCTCGGGCTGGCCGGGAGGGGCGGGAGGCGAGCGAGGGGCGGGGGCGGTGCGTGGCGGCAGCGGAGCGTAGGGGAGGGGACGTGAGAGGAGCGAGAGGAGGGGACGAGCCGCGGGGAGGGGAGACCCGCCGCCTCCCTCCGCTCGCGGACTCGCTCCCTCCCGGGCCGCGGCTGCTGCAGCGGGGCGGCGGTGGCGGCAGCCGCGGGAGCAGGCTGGAGGCCGGCGTCGAGGTGAGACGGGGATGGACCGAGGCCGCGGGCAGGACTGTGCGCGGACAGACGGCGGACGCCGGGAGGGCTGCACCGGAATGCGGGCGCCCGGCGGGCTGGGTGCTGGTGCCGGGCGCGCCACGCCAATGGGAGGAGGAGGCGCCTCCTCCTTCCCCCGGGGGCGAGGGAATCCCTGCGCGAGGGGCTGAGAAGGGGCTCGGAGGGGCGAGCCCAGGTGCCCGGGGCGGGGCGGGGGCGCTGCGCCCCAGTCGCGCAGGGGGGAATACCGCACCGGCGGGGCGGCCCGGGAGGAAGGGAGGACGCAGAGGGCGTGGAACGTGAGCACCGGGCCTCTGCCCAGTGCGCCTGTCTGCCTGTGGGAGTGTGCGGGCGTCTGCACAGCTTGCTGATTTCGGGGTGCCGGGGCATCTGCGGGATCTCGGAGTCTGGACCCTGTCGGGCGGGCCCAGGGAGAGAGCCTGGGAGGGTCCTGTTTACAAAAGGGTTAATCTTCCCAGGGCTCTCGAGCAGAAGACTTTGAGCAGGGCACTCCTCCCCAGGGATGTCCCACCCCAAGGCAAAGGAAACCCCAACTTTTCTTCCTCTCCCCAGAGGCAGCCCAACGCTGGCCCTAAGACAGGAGCATATCGGTCTCCAGCTGCAGTGACGGGCGCCTCGGCTTTCCTCCTCACCACACCTGTCTCCTCCTCTTTCAGGATTCTGCGGTCTCCGCTGCTCCAGCCGCTCCATCGAGGTCCTCTCCCCTGTCCCCTCTCCCCTCTCAAGATGGCAGCCAGCGGTTCTGAGGGCTCGGAGGTGAAGGGGGTAGAAGAGGGTCCCCAAACCCAAGGAGAAGGGCCTGGCCATTCTGAAGGCAAAACTGGCCCTCTCCAGGCCCCAGCTGGGGTCCCAGATGAGCCAGAGGCCCTGCAGCCAGGCCCAGACATCGCGGGGGCCCCTGTGGACTCAGAAGCCAAAGCTGGGCTGGCTCCAGCAACCACAGAGACCCCAGCTGGGGCCCCAGAAGCAGCCCAGGCCAAAGACCTCAGCTCGAGCCCAGGAGGGGAGCCAGATGCCAACCCCAGCCCCGAAGAAGCATGCCAAGAGCCAGCACCCAAACCAGAAGAGAATAAAGAGGTCACTGCAGACCAGGGGTCCGATCTGGGGTCCGGAGCCCCACCTGAGCCAGCCTCGGAGCCTGCTCCCCAGTCGGACCCCCAGTCAGACCTTCAGCCAGACTGCCAGCCAGGTTCCCAGCCCACCCCCAAGTCAGCTCTTCAGCCAGAGCCCCCTACCCAGGAGGACCCCACCCCTGAGGTCCTGACTGAGAACGTGGGGGAAAAGCAGGAGAACGGGGCAGTGGTTCCCCTGCAGGCTGGTGGCGGGGAAGAGGGCCCAGCCCCGCAGCCTCACTCGCCACCCTCCACCAAAACCCATCCAGCCAACGGGGCTCCTCCCCGAGTGCTACAGCAGTTGGTGGAGGAGGACCGACTAGGAAGGGCTCACAGTGGGCATCCCGGATCTCCCCGAGGGAGCCTGAGCCGCCACCCCAGCTCCCAGCTGGCAGGGTCTGGGGTGGAGGGGGCCGAAGGCACCCAGAAACCTCGGGACTACATCATCCTCGCCATCTTGTCCTGCTTCTGCCCCATGTGGCCTGTCAACATCGTGGCCTTCGCTTATGCTGTTATGGTGAGCCCCCTGGGACCCCGGCCCAGGTCTGCTGTGGCTGCCAGTTTCCTGCCACCACTGGGACTGCACCCAGGAGTAGTACCTTGCTTTTCCTCTCTTCTCTGCATGGATCTCCCTTCCCAAGTATGGGGTCTTTTCTGGCCTCCCCCTGGGACCTTCCCTTCGGAGCCACCGCTGCCCTAGCCCATCAGGTGGGAGGGCGGGCAGGACAGGTTTCACGCCGCCTTGCTGACCTGTGCCCTCCCCTCCTTGCCTCTCCAACCCTCTTTCCCCCCTCGAACCACTGTCCATGGGGCCTGCCTGTCTCCTTGGGACAACTCTTTCACCTGAACCCTGCTGGGCTGCCGTCTCCTGACCTGGGCCCACGGTGCCGCACCCCTCACCCTCACCCCAGTCCCGGAACAGCCTGCAGCAGGGGGACGTGGATGGGGCCCAGCGTCTGGGCCGCGTGGCCAAGCTCTTAAGCATCGTGGCGCTGGTAGGGGGGGTCCTCATCATCATCGCCTCCTGCGTCATCAACTTGGGCGGTGAGTGGGGGTCTGGGACAGGCCGGGAGGAATGGAAGGGTTGGCAAGGGCAGCTTTACTAACCCCTGCCCCTGCTCTCTCCTGTCTGTCTTCCCTACTTCTCCTTTGTCTCTCCTTGTTCTACCCCCACCGTCTCTGTCTGTCTCCTCTCCCACAGTGTATAAGTGAGGGGCTCTGCCCGCATTCCAAGACTTTTCTTCCTGTTGGGAGCTGCCTTGGGCCCATCCTCCCCTGGGGGGAGCCCAATGGATGGCCCAGGCCCGCACCCATAGGGACCAAGAGAGCCTGAGCGGCCTTGTTTACAGCTTCTTTCCTGCTCCTGCATCCTGCCAGGCTCCTGTGCCAACCGTAGGCCTCTCTTCTCCCTGCACTGTTTTCCAACCTCCCTGCACTTCTGCCTGCACCCCTCCAGCCTCGTGGCTTCCCTGTCCCTGCACTTCTGGAAACCTCCCTGACCCGAACATCTCCCAGACTCCCTGCTCGCAGCCTTCCTGCATCTCTCCCAGCCTCCCTGCACTCCTCCCAACTTCCCCAGTCCCTGCGCCCCAGCCCCGGTGTCCCCCTTTCAACTTTCACTGTCTGGGCACCTTCCCCCTCATTCCTTTCTTCCTTCTCCCCTTTATCATCTCCCCTTCCCCCTCCGCACCCTCTGCCCCTTCCTCTTCCTGCCTTCTCTCCCCTCAGCATCCTTTCCTCCTCCCTCCCGCCGCCGATCTCTCTGCAAAAACTCCAGCACTTACTAGATCAGGCTGGGGAGGGGGGCGATGTCCGGGGAGGGCTGCTCAGCCCGCTTCCAACTATTTTCTGCTGGGACCACCCAGGTCCTGACGCCCCCAGGGCGCCTCTGGGTCGCAGAGCTGGCAAGCCAGGCCTTGTCTGGGGACTTGGGCGGGGTGTCGCGCACGGGGGCTCGCTCTGTTGAGAGCGTGCACCGGGGAGGAGGAAGGGGCGCAGGGGCGCGGCTGTTGGCCCTTTCTGATTAGCCCGAGCCGACCTGCCCCACTTGGGCTCTTAAACCCGCTCAGCGAGTTTCTTAAAGGCGTCGGGGCTGGGGTCATTCACGTGCTTTGTAACGAAAGAACCCCGAAATAGGACCAAAGCTCCCGAATGCAGGGAGCGAGTGAGGGGAGGGGAACTCTCTAATCATTTTCCAAGAGGACGAGGGAGATTTGAGGGAGATTTGTTGCACGCGACAGTCCGCTAGGGAGGCGGGGACTGAGCTACGACGCGGCTCGGAGTTGGCGGGTTTTGTTTTCTAAAAAATAAAAAATAATAATAAAAAAAATTTAAAAAGAGAGAGAGAGAAAGAAAAAAAAAGGCGTGGGGAGGGAAAAAAAAACTAAAAGTCTTTAAAAAAAAAAAAAAAGGATACATCAAACAGATTATCCCTTTTTGTATGCCGGATGCTGCATGAGTCTGAAACACCAATAAACGGAGACTGCATGAGACTCGCCTCCTGCCTCAGTTGGTCCTTCCGTCTGTCCGCCGCGGGGTCCCGCGGTACTGCCCTCTTTCGGGCAGACTCGACTGGGTGTATGCGCATGCGCCCTCCCGGCGGCCATCTTTACTGTGGGCCGAAGCCCGTTGCGTCCGAGCCTGCCTGCGCATGTGCAATCTTCCCCACGCGTTCTTTTTGTCAAGTAGCTTCGGCTAGAGCGGAGCCTTCCGCGCCATCTCTGCGCTTGCGTACTGTGACCCTGCGCAGCGCGGGAGGCGGGTCTTCGCTCCAGGTGCGGACGGCGGCTGAGGCGGCCGAACGGCGAGGTGCGGGGTGGGGCGCCCGGTGCAGGGGCGGGGAGGGGCAGGGGGACGGCGAGAGGAGCGGCCCCGCCCCTCTCCGGCCCGGAAAGTGGCTTCCGCTGGCCCCTGGGAGTCTCAGAGGGCCGCCGCGGGATCCGTGGGGCGGGGTCCTGGGAGGGGACTCAGCGCCACCTCCTGGGAGCCGGCGGCCTCGTCGCTGGGGCCGCCGCTGGAGCCCGGTTGGTCGCAGACGCTCCCTGAACTTCTGGGGCGCCCCGTCCCGGGGGAGGGGCACGGGGGAGCCCCCCAGCTTGTCCTCCCGCGTGTACTGTCATCGCAGGGCCCCTCCCCAGTAGCCTATGTCCCTTGTTCGTGGTCATGGAGACACGTCGGCCTCCACGGCGGTGCCTCTGTCTGAAGAAGGGGAAGTGACCTCCGGCCTCCAGGCTCTGGCCGTGGAGGATCCTGGAGGCTCCTCGGCTTCGGCCAGGAAAGCCGAGGAAGAGGGGGACGGAGGCCGGGAGGAGACGGAGCATGCGGGGTCCGGGGCTGAGACGACGCGGGGAGCAGCCCCCGGCGCGGAAGGGGAGGCGCCCGCCCCGGGAGAGCCCGAGGACTGGTGCGTGCCCTGCAGCGATGAGGAGGTGGAGCTCCCCGCCGACGGGCAGGCCTGGAGGCCTCCGCCCTCGGAGATCCAGCGGCTCTACGAACTCCTGGCTGCCCACGGGACCCTGGAGCTGCAGGCGGAAATCCTGCCCCGCCGGCCGCCCACCCCTGAGGCCCAGAGCGAAGAGGAGAGATCCGATGAGGAGCCCGAGGCCAAAGAGGAGGAAGAGGAGAAGTGAGGGCACCCCCTTGCACCCCGTTCCTGGGCTCGCTCCCTTGGTGCCCGAGATAAATGGGGAGGGGAGGTGGGCCCCTGGAGCGTGGGAATGAAGGGCTGGAAGGGGGCGGGGAGACCCGCGGGCTGGGGTGTTTGGGGAGACCACCCTCAGCCTTCCATTTCTGCCCACCCGACCCAGACCGCACATGCCTACGGAATTTGACTTTGACGATGAGCCAATGACCCCGAAGGACTCCCTGATTGACCGCAGACGCACCCCAGGTACAGACATGGGGGAGAGGCGGGGGCGGTGAAGGACCTCTAATCCCACTCACTGAAAGGTGACTCCCTAAAAGAGGCCTGTGTTTGGTGCTTTGGGAGCTGCGCAGCTTGTGGCGGTAGGAGAGAGCATCCCCCAGTGGTGCCGTGGTACCAGCTTGGAGCCCTCCCTGTCTTCCTGCCCGAGACTTGCACAGGTGACCCTGTCAGGCTTCCCATGGCTTTCATCTTCATCTCCCCTGGAAGTTCAAGTCTTCCTGGTCATTCCTTATTATTTAGATCCTCATTCCCATATTGCTGTGTGACCCAACGGCCTTCCTGGAATCTACCCTGGAGCCGTTCTTGATTTCTTTTTCTCTCATCCCAGCATCCAGTAGTAGCGAATCCTGTTCGCTCCGCCTCCACGTTTCCAAGCTCAGCTGCTGCCCTCCACCTTCCACCCCACACCCTCATCCAAGCCGCTATTTCTCTCTCTCATTTATTCATTCACTTACTTTTTACCGAAGCCATACCTGTGCACCTGATGGGGGGGCGGGGCGGGGAGGCAGAGGGCAGAGAATCTTAAGCATAAGCAGACTCCACTCCCAGCACAGAGCCCAACTTGAGGCTCAATCTCACGACCCCAAGGTCACGACTGGAGCCGAAATCAAAAGTTGGAAGCCCACCGACTGAGTCACCTAGGCGCCCCAAGCCATCTCTTTTGCCTGGATATTTGTGGTGGCACCTAACTAGTCTCCCTGCTTCCATTCTCAGCAACCAGAAAGATCCTTTCAAAATATACATCACGACGCTTCTCTGTTTAAAACCCTCCAAAGGATTCCGTTGTTGGGGGAAGTATCATGTCAAGAGAGAATCCAAACACCACTACTTCCCCTGACTGTCCCGGCCCCCAGGGTTTCCAGAGACATTTATTTCCATTTAAACTAAGAGATCCAAACCTCTCATCATGGTCTCTAAGTGCGTGCGTTCTTTCTTTCTTTCTTTTTTTTTAAGACTATTTATTTATTTGACAGAGAGAGAGATCACAAGTAGGCAGAGAGGCAGGCAGAGAGAGAGAGGAGGAAGCAGGCCCCCAACTGAGCAGAGAGCCCAATGTGGGACTTGATCCCAGGACCCTGAGATCATGACCTGAGCCCAAGGCAGCGGTTCAACCCACTGAGCCACCCAGGCACCCTCTAAGTCATTTCTTTAACTATATATTTCTGTCTTCCCGCTACCCCCCAGTTCCCTATACTCTTCTTGGAACAGACCTCTCTGTTCCTGCCTCAGGGCCTTTGCACTTGCTTGTCCGCCTGCCTGGATGTCTTTACCCTGGTCTTCACATTACGGGCCTCTTCTCATAGTTCATAGTTCAGACCTTCACTGCCTACCTCATCTGAGGCCCAGCCCCAAACCTCAGGGCCTCCATGACAGAGGCCAGGAAACCTGTATGTTTAATGAGCTCCCCAAGTAGTAACATCTAGGCAGGTCTGATGCACAGCGCCTCACTCCCATCCACACTTCCTACCTTCCTTTTCTCCAGGAAGCTCTGCCCGGAGCCAGAAACGGGAGGCCCGCCTGGACAAGGTTCTCTCAGACATGAAGCGACACAAGAAGCTGGAGGAGCAGATCCTTCGTACGGGCAGGGACGTCTTCAGCCTGGACTCCGAGGACCCCAGCCCCACCAGCCCCCCACTCCGGTCCTCCGGGAGCACGCTGTTCCCCCGGCAGCGGAAATACTGAGTGCTGCCGCCGCCTTTAGGGTGCACAGCGTTTGCCGTCCGGGGTCCTTCCCTAACCCAGGGCGCTGGACACTGGGCCGAGAGAGGGAAGGAGAGAGGAGAGCCTTCCACGCCCCCAGCACTGCCCCGTGCCAGAAAGAGAACGTGTGTGCGCCTATTACGAGCTTTCTGTGAAACCTCTCTTCCGAGACCTGAACTGATTTTCTGAATCCAACATTAAAAACACGCTAAGTGATCTTCTCTTCGGGGTGGGCTGCTGCGGAAGCCGGTCCGTCGCGGAGGGGCGGGTCCGAGTCACCCGACGGGGAAGCTGAAATTAAAGCCACGTGGGGCAGAGGCGAACTCGGCAGCACCTGTCCCCCTCCGCCCGGGTCGGGCCCTCTGGCCCTTCGCAGCCGGCTGCGCGGCGGGGCCTCCCGAGGCCCGAGCCTCCCGAGGCCCGAGCGGCAGCGCCTCCAGCTGCGGGCGGAGCGCGGAGACCCAGCTGCGAGGGCCCTTTAAGTGGCCAAGCCCCACCCCTCGGCGGCGGCCCTGCGGGGAAGTGATCCCTAGGGCTGGGCCACGTTTCCCCATCCGAAGTGGGGGGTGGTCTGCGGCGGCGCGCGCGCTTCCGGGTGCGCTTCCGACCAGTCGCGGCCCAGGCAGGGTGGGGCCGCGCGTCCCTGCGGGGAGAGCCCGGCCCGCCTTCTCGCGCGGCGTCTGCGGGGCAGGTAAGACTCCTCAGCCTGGGAGCGGGTTTGGCTTTTCGTGGTGGACCTTTTCTCCTGCCCGTCGAAGTAAAGGTAGGTCAACTTACGACCTGGCCAACACTCCCTACCCCCCCCCCCCCATCTCCGGCCTCTCGACTTCCAGAGTCCTCCTTTTGTGTCTAGAACCTTTCTTCGGGAAAAGCCTGGCCACTTCTGGTTTGCGAGCTCTTCCAGGCTAAGGGCTGAATTCCGAGCCTGTTCTTCGAACACTGGGTGACCTGAGCCGTGTTGCTTAACTTGTAGGATTAGGTGAATCCGTTAAGGGCAATTAACTTCAGGCTCCCACATCAGAAGGAAGGGCAGAAGAAACTTGGGTCCTGCTGCCAGCCTCTGCCACCCCCCACCCCCCACCCCCACCCCCACCAGGCATCTGGGCTCTGTCCTGTGCTCTTGAGCCTTCAGACTGGGATTCCTGTCCCTGCCCGCCGCCCCAGATCCTTCATCTCTGCCACAAGTTGAGGCTTTCCCATTTGCCTCGCTTAAGGTTACGCCAGCCGTGGGCCTTGCAGATCCTGTGGGAAGTACTTGGCAGAGCAGTCCTGGGGTAGGCTTGACTTCTAGAAGGCGTGGAGGTTGGTCAGCGAGGCTCTTTCTCTCTTTGGGAGGGTGAAAGGAAGGAATGCAAAACTCCTCGATTGCCAGCCTGTGACTGGGGAGATGTCAGAGCCCCCCTCGACCTCTGGGAAGGTGGGGATGGTGGTCGACTGAGGCAGATGGCCCCGTGTGGTCTGCTCTCTGCCCCCGGGCGGACCCTGGGTTGTGAGGAGAAAGCTGGTTGTTTAGAAAGCTCTCCCTGGGAGCTCCTGCCTGTTTCCACCTTTGGCACACAGAGCTCCCAGCCTGACCCAGGATGAGGCTTTCTGGGTGGAGCAGCCACCTTGCGTGGATGGCCCCGGGGACCGCCTGAGGTCTCGTAGGTAACTCAGCCTTCCAGGTTGGATGGAGGCTGCCCTCCACCACCCACTGCCCTTGAAGCAGAAAATGCTGGCCTATAAAAGGCTGGTCTCTTGAGAATACTCTGCCCCACCCAGGTCCAGAGTCCTCTTGTGTTTAGAACCTTTCTTCGGGAAAAGCCTGGCCACTTCTGGTTTGCGAGCTCTCTTCCAGGCTAAGGGCTGAATTCCAAGCCTGTTCTTCGAACATTGGATGACCCTGAGCCGTGTTGCTTAACTTCTAGGATTAGATGAATCAGTTAAGGGCAATTAACACGTGGCACAGTGTAAGTCCTTAGTAAGTGGGAGCTGTTCTCTGGGGGCTCTTGCCAAAGACCCACGTTCTGGGGTCTCTTCCCCCAGAATCTGGTGCAGCGGGTCTGGGTCAGGCCTGGGAATCTGCGTGAGTCAGAGCCACACTCTTCGGCTGGGTCCTGTGATGAAGCGAGTTTAGAAAACCTCGATCTGGGTCCGGGGTTCTAAAGCCTGGTTCCTGGGTCACTTCCCTGTGGGGAGCCATGCACTTGTGGATGGCAGTCACGCTTCCCCACTAGGCAGTCTTCTCCAGGGACGAGTGTTCATCGGGAGCCTCCGGGAGGTAGGATGAGGGTAGAAGCAGCACCCTGAGCGGAATTGTCCCCGGCCAGGCCACCGAGCTGCTCTTCCACGAGGTAGTTGTGGAGCTCGGAAGGAAGGACTGCTTCCTCCCTCCTAGGAGGAGAAGGTCTTAAAACTTTGCTCTTAAACATCATTGCTGGGAGATAAAGTGTCCTAAACGTCCACTCTGGTCCCCTAAAGCTGGAAATAATTTCCCTAAACCAAGCCAGTGTGTAAGCCGCTTCTGTGCAGTCCCTGAGTCCTGGTACTCTTGGTTTCTCCGAAACTTAAGAATGTTTACAGTCAGGGAATTGCAAAGAGGAGACCCTGTTTACACCAAATGTCATGTTCATTGTCCTAAACCCGGGCTTGACTTGACAGAGGTGACTGCCGTGGGCCTCCCCTGCACCTTCCAGCCTGCTTGGGGCCGGGGCGTGTGTTGGCTAGGGGGCAGGAGGAGCATAAGCAAAGGCCGACGCCCGCCAACAGTTTCTCATCCGGGCTCTTCCTGACCCTCCCTACCCCCAGCCGCCCTCTGAGCCGCCCTGCACCGGAGACCTCCTGTGGCCGCTGATCTCTTCAGCCCCAGAAAATGGTCCCTCCTCTTCCCACTTCAGTCTGGGAGGCTCCGACTCCGAGCCAGCAAGTGGCCCAAGATCATGACTGCTCCTCCTTGTTGGGTATTACAGTCAGCGCGAGAGCTTTTAAATACAGCAGCGCTTTGGGTGCCTGGGTGGCTCAGTCTGTCAAGCATCCAACTCTTTTTTTTTTTTTTTAAAGCTATATTTATTTTAGAGCGAGAGCGCCTGCGGGGGAGGCTGGAGGTGGTTGTGGGGGGGAGCGGATGGAGTTAGGGGCAGAGGAAGAGAGAGAATGCCAAGCAGACTCCGCGCTGAGCATTGAGCCTAACGCACTGCCCCGTCTCATGAGCGGAGCTGAAATCCAGAGTCTGCTGCTAACCCGCCCAGGCGCCCCTGGCATCCAGCTCTTGATCTCAGCCCAGGTGTTGATCTTAAGGTCGTGAGTTCAAGCCCTGTGTTGGGCTCCACGCTGGGTGTAGAGCCTACAGTGGGGGTGGGGGGTAGGGGAGTGGGGGAGGCAGTGCTTGCCCCCCACAGCCCTGATGTGAGAATCTGCAGAGATCAGTGGTTTTCAAAGACCTCCAGGGCAGAGAGTGGCTGCTTGAGGCCAGAGCTGCTGGGACTTTAAGGTACGCCCGGATCGAAAGGAATGTAGTTAAAATGCCAGCCGACTCTGCAGCTCTTGTGGCCCAAGAAGTCCCCTCGCTAACAAGCTTCAGGCGAGGTGGACCCCACCCGACGCAGAGCAGCACGCAGTAAGAAATGAGCTGGTCCCCGAGACACCTGCCCATGGAGTCACTGCCAGGTGCTCACAGTTGATCCTGAAGGTACCTGACCGGTAGTGACCAAAGAAACTCCTGAAAACCATAGTGTTAGGTTCCCTTTTGAGCCAAGACGCTGGTCAGGAACCACCTCTTCACTCAAGGTTGAACCCCTGCTCGTAGCATGTTTCGTTCTCTGCCCAACCCCCCATTACTTTCCTATTTTCGTCACGGGGGTGGTGCTGTGCCTGAGGCTTTGGGCAAAAGTTGGCTGGCTCTTGCAGGAATCTCATGACCTTTGAGGGACGTGTTGTCTAGCAGAGATAGCCCAGGGCAAGGGAGGCCTACGTGGGTTTGGGGAGGCCTACGTGGGTTTGGAGTCACGGGAGTCAAACCCGTGTAGTGCCCAGGAGCTTCCCAAGGTCAACACAGTTCTTGACTCTTGTTTTTTGAGGGTCCTCATACATTGGGAAGAAAATGTTCTGACTGTATGTGTCTGGTAAACCACAGAAGTCTCAATCTGGGCCTTGTGACAGACATGGTGCCTGAGTCAGGTCGTTTCCCTGGTTCCCTGGAGAGGCCTTATCTCAAGGCTCCCTTCTGCGGATGATCAGAGTTAAAGAGCAAGAACCCACTGTTCGTGGGTGAAGAGCCGGTGGTCTAGGTGGGAGGCCCAGCTGGAGGGCATGGTGGGTTAAGACCTGGTCCTGGTACTGAGACACGGCCTTGGCTTTGGAACAAGGCGGAAGCACAGGCAGGTCAGCTAGAAGGACTCGCAGCTGACTCACTGGGCTGGGTGAGGCTCTCAGCCCCCCTGACTGGGCCCAGCTGGGGTGACAGATGGTGGAGAGGCCTCAGCCATAGGGAGTGGAGGATTGTCCAAAAAGCACTCATTGGAGGCTCTTCCTGGGGCCTGCTTCCCAGGCCTGCATGGCCTTCTACTGTTAAGCACTTCCCTGGGGGGGTGCCTCATGGAGCCCTGTCCACACCTCCGTTTATAGCCCTTAGCCCTTCCGCTCCCCCATCTGGCTTCCTGGCCAGGCTTCCACCCCGCAGAGAACTTGGCAGGGAGCAGCTGGAAAAGGCTTTACTTGGCTGTCAACGTGCTGCTTCTTTGCTGCTCTCCTAGCCCCACAGCTGGGGTGACAGGAGACTTGCCGTCTTTCTGACCAGTCAGTGGGGGGGACCCTCTGGTGCCAGGCCGCACCCCCTGATTAAGAGAGCTGGAGCTCAGGCAGGAAGCCACATGAAGAGCCGGGCTCTGTTCCAAATACTTGATGATGACCTCAATCACATAACTCGAGTAGATGCCCCATCCGTTGTCCGTTTACAGGCCCAGGAAAGGGGATTGTCTGAGGTGACCCCAACCAGGAAGGGACCCTGGGCGCTGTTCAGGGGCTTCATCAGGGAGCAGCTTCAGAACCATAGTTGGGAGGGGCTGGGCCGAAGAGAGGAAGGAACAGGAAGGTCCAGGTGAGGGTGAGGACGAGAACCCATCCGGGAAAGCCGAAAGCCCGCCCCTTTATTTTCAGACATGACCTGAACACAACAGAAAGGGGAGCTCTGATGTTAGAAAAGCCATTCCTACTGGTTACGGGAACTTCACATAAAAAGGAGCCACAGGAAGGTATCAAGGTCAAGTCCCATACAAAGTTGAGAGAGAGAGAGAACATTCCTTTAGGGCTGAAAAGTGTACCAGGAAAGTGATCAAAGCCATAACCTTTCAGAATGAGGTAAGACATTACGGAAACGGTGTAAGGCAGGAAATTGGAACTGTAAGCGGGCGCGGTCTGGCTGACTCCAGGCCCCGAACCACTGTCCATGCTGCCCCCGGAGAGAGACGGGACCAGCCATTCCCTCAGGACTCTCTTCCCAGTGGTACCCCTGACTTGCGGGGTGGCCTGGAATGATTCAGAGTCCCTGTGTGGGGCTCCGCCACTTTGAGTGACACTGTAATCTGGGATCGACCAGCCTCGTTTGGCTACCTTCATTAAAGTGTGATATTGCATTCCTCAGTTACACCAGTCACCTCACTGGTATTCAGTAGTGACACGTGGGCAGCCCAAAGAGCATGACTTCAGATGTCCATCATCAGAGAAAGTTCTGTTGGATGGTGCTGAGGTTGCAGGGTTTCAAGCAGGAGCCTGGCGGGTGATGTGCGTGCCGTGGCCCAGGTGTGGGACAGTGGGGACAACAGGTGGGGACTGTGGTAAGCAGGGAAGCTCGTGTCCCGTCCAAAGGGAGCAGGTGCGACCTGGCTGGCTCTGGCGGGTTCTGCTAGGTGGGGGCAGCGGGTATGGGGCTTCTGCAAGAGTCTGGAAACTCATAATTGTTCAACAGCAGCAACAGAAACGTACAGATTGTGTAAATGAAGCAGAGCTCCTGGGCCTCGCCTCTGTTCTGTGATTCCGTGGCCTCCGCCGGGTTCTCCTGGGGAAGCCACACCCTCCTCCCCGCTTTCCTCCTCTGGGTTTGGAAGGGTGAACCGCGGAGTGGAGGAGGCGGCCTGCCTTTCTGGTGGCGGCTTCCAAAACATCTGCCCGAAGCCGCAGGAGATAGGAGTGTGAGTCTCCCGGCAAACTTTGTCCCCTTCCGGGACTCCAGGGGATAGGTTGTCCAAACCCGCAGCTCCAGGGTTTTGATCTAAAGCCCCTTCCAGCGCGGCAAGCAGTGTGGGAAAGGAAAGGAGTAGGCAGAGACCCCTGGGCCTCTGGTTCTGTGTCCAGCAGTTCTCAGCAGGGGTCTGCGTGGGCCACGATGCCCTGAGTGAGGAGGAGAGAGGCGGAGGCCGGCTTGGGACGGTACAGGGCGAAATGACGGGAACTGTGGGGTGGGGGGGGGGGGGGGAGGAAGGGCCCCTCCGCCGTCCCCAGCTGGGCATGAGGCTTGGTGCTGCCTTTGCCGGGCACTTCCCACCCCCACCCTGTGCTCCTCTGGTCTCTGCTTCCCCCTGTCTGTCAGCCTGCTGCCCTGGTCTCCGGAGTCGCCATGGCACCCGAAGAGTCCATCATTCGCATTCCCCCGTACCACTACATCCACGTGCTGGACCAGAACAGCAACGTGTCCCGCGTGGAGGTCGGACCCAAGACTTACATCCGGCAGGACAATGAGAGGTGGGTGCTGGGACCTGGCCGTGGGGCATCAGTTCATCTGGCTGATAGGATCTTCCGCCTCCTTCCTGTCCCCAGGCAGGGTAGTCTTCTGACCAGTCTCAGAAGATAAGACTTGGAGTCCCCTAGCAAACTGTGTTCCCTTTGTGTGACTCCAAGGGATATGTCGGGGACTTTGGAGCTTTCTCCCGGTTCGTTGTCCCCCTCAGAAGTGGGAACAGAAGCCCCCTGGGTCCTCACACGGCTTCTCACCCTTCAACAGGATCCTGTTTGCCCCCTTGCGCATGGTGACTGTCCCTCCACGCCACTACTGCACGGTGGCCAATCCGGTGTCCCGGGACCCCCAGGGCGCCGTGCTGTTCGACGTCACAGGGCAAGTGCGGCTCCGCCATGCCGACCTGGAGATCCGGCTGACCCAGGACCCCTTCCCCCTGTATCCAGGGGAGGTGTTGGAAAAGGTACCTGACTTTGCTTCCTCCGTGACCATGCGTCCTTGTCCCAGGGCTCTGCGTGGCCTTTGGAGGGACACAAGCGGGGGCGGGGAGAGGGGGCAGGGTGGGGCATCTGCTGGTTCTCACCAAGGACCGGTCCCTGCTTCCTCCACCTGCCTCTGGCCCCCACCCTTGCCCCTCCTTTGAGAGCTGGCCGCCCATCTCCCCACCTGACCTTCCAGGCTCCAGATACTGCTAGAAGCTCCTGACCAGTGTGGTGCTGAATGGCTTTGCCAAGAGTGGGCATTCGTTCAAATGGTGCCAGACACTGGTGGGTGGTGCCCACAGTGGTGGACGCGTCGTGGTCCGGGCTCCGACCCCGGGGACTGCCCCGCCAGAAGGCGTCACTGGCCTGTGCTCCTGGCCCGGCCCTTGTGCACGTTGTCCTCAGGCCCTGGGCCATAAGCAAACGGGCATCTGCCTTGATGTCCATCTGCCTTCTCCTCCTTGCCAGTTGATACTGGTTTGCTCTGGGCGCCTCTACTCACCGGTGCCTCTTGATCCTGGAAAACTCCAGGCACTGCCACGCCCCCCCCACCCCCTACCCCGGGGAGCTTTGAGACCTTCCTGCCTACTTAGTGGCAGCCTCTTGGGGAGAAAATTGTGTTCGTGTCGGGATAGAAAGTGCTGACGGGTAATTAGAATGTTAACCCTTGAGGAATCTGCGTGAGGAGCCTCCGGGAATTCCTTCTACTATTCTGGCCACTTCCGTGTAAGTCTGAAACTATCAAAAGCCAAAAATCCTCCATACCCAGGTCTGACCTCAGGTCAGATCAGCTCCGTTGCCCTGTGCGTGGGGAGCAGTGTGTGTGTGTGTGTGTGTGTGTGTGTGTTGGGGGTGGTCTTCAGCCCCAGTGTCTGAATTTCCCTCGGATCCCCCGCCCACCACCACTCATTCTCTCGCCGCCCACATTCTCCAGGCCAGGAGGGCAGCGCCCCTTCCTCCTCCCTCGCAGAGCCCGGCCTCAAGGAGACGCTCCCTTCACACCCACCCCTGCTCTCGCCCCTCGGCGCCCGGGGCTGCTTTCCTCGGCTTCGCTGACGGGGTGCTCTGTCTTCCCTCCTCCACTCTTGACCCCCGGGAACCTCACTAATGTCCTTGCAATAACCCCGTCAATGACTTGGCCTTTTTTTTTCCCCCTAAGATTCTACTTACTTATTTAACAGAGAGACAGAGGTCACAAGTAGGCAGAGCAGCAGGCGGGGACGGGGGTGAATACAGGCTCCCCGCCAAGCAGAGAGCCCGACGCAGGACTCGATCCCAGGACCCTGAGATCATGACCTGAGCCAGAGGCAGACACTTAACCAATTAGCCACCCAGGCGCCCTCTTCCCATTTTCTGTCCTCACTCGGACAAATTTGTCACATACTTAGAAATCAAGGCCACCTGGCAGGCGCTGGGTCTGTGTCCCCTTCCCTCACTCGGTGTCTGTGCTTCTCTCTACCTGCTGGAGCCTCCGTTCCCTGGGCCTGGGAATCCGGCTCCTCATTCTGTCGCTTTTTTTTTTTAATCCCAGTGTAATTAACGTACAGTAGGACGTTACATAGTGACTCAACAATTCCATGCATGACTCCGAGCTTATCACAGGAAGAGTGTGCTTAGTCCCCTTGACCTAATTTCCCCATCGCCCCCCACCCCCCGTGACCATTAGTTTGTTCTCTATAGTTAGGAGTCTGTTTCTTGGTTTGTCTTTTTCTCCCCCCTTTATCAGTTTGTTTCTTAAATTCCACATTGAAGTGAAATCATAGGTATTTGTCTTTCTGACTTGCTTTTAAACTTTTTTTTTTTTTTTTTAAAGATTTTATTTATTTATTTGACAGAGAGAGAGATCACAAATAGGCAGAGAGACAGACAGAGAGAGAGATGAGGAGAAGCAGTCTCCCTGCTGAGCAGAGAGCCCAATATGGGACTCGATCCCAGGCCCCTGGGATCATGACCCGAGCCGAAGGCAGAGGCTTAACCCACTGAGCCACCCAGGTGCCCCTTTCTGACTTGTTTTGCTCAGCGTCATCCTCTCTCATTGCAAAGGGCAAGGTTTCATTCTCTTTTTTTTTTTTTTCTTTTTTTTAAGATTTTATTTATTTGTCAGAGAGAGAGATCACAAGTAGGCAGAGAGGCAGGCAGAGAGAGGGGGAAGCAAGCTCCATGCTGAGCAGAGAGCCCGATGCGGGCTCCATCCCAGGACCCTGAGATCATGTCCTGAGCCGAAGGCAGAGGCTTAACCGACTGAGCCACCCAGGTGCCCTAAGTTTTCATTCTTTTTTTATGGCCGAGTCCTGTCCTATCATATGTGTGTCCCTCATCTATTCCTTTACTGATGGACACTTGAACTTTCTCTATAATTTGGCTATTGTAGATAATGCTGCAGTAAGCATTGGGTGCATGTATCCTTTCAAATGAGTGTTTTCATATTCTTTGGGTAAATACCCAATAGTTTGATTACTGGATTGTGGAGCCATTCTATTTTTAATCTTTTTTAAGATTTTTATTTATTTATTTGACAGAGGGAGAGAGCGCAACCAGGCAGAGCCAGCAGAGGGAGAGGGAGAAGCAGGCTCCCCACTGAGCAGGGAGCCCAATGTGGGGCTCGATCCCAGGACCCTGAGATCATGACCCGAGATGAAGGCAGATGCTTAACCAGCTGAGCCACCCAGGTTTTAATTTTTTGAGGACCATCCATACTGTTCCCATACAAGTCCCCAGCTTGCCTTCTCACCAACAGCTCAACAAGAATTCCTTTTTCTCCACATCTTCGCCAACACTGTTTCTTGTGTTTTTGGTTTTAGCCATTCTGACAGGTGTGAAGTGATCGCTCATTATGGGTTTGATTTGCATCCCCTGATGAGTGATATTGAGCATCTTTTCGGGTGTCTTTTGGCCATCTGGAGGTCTTTGGAGAAGTGTCTATTCATGTCTTCTGCCCAGTTTTAATTGGATTACTTTTTGGTGTTGAGTTTGTATAAATTCTTCATGTATTTTGGATGTCGGAGATATCATTGGCAATTATCTTCTCCCATTCTGTAGGTTGTCTTTTAGTTTTGTTGGTTGTTTTCTTTGCTGTGCAGAGACTTTTTATTTTGATGTAGTCCCAATAGGTTATTTTTGCTGCTTTTTTTTTTTTCCTCTTGCCTCAAGAGACCTATCTAGAAAAACGTTGCTATAGCCAATGTCAGAGGCATGACTGTCTCTGCTGTCTTCTAGGGTTGTTATGGTTTCAGATCTCACATTTAGCTCCTTAATCTACTTTGAGTTAATTTTTGTGTAAGAAAGTGGTGCAGTTTCATTCTTTGGCATGGAGCTGTCCAGTTTTCCCAGCACCATCTGTTGAAAACACTTTTTCCCCATTGCATAATCTTGCCTCCTTTCTCGAAGATTAATTGACCGTACAGTCAAGGCTTTATTTCTGGGCTCTCTGTCCTGTGTCATTGATCTACGTGTCTATTTTGGTGTTGGTACCATACTGTTCTGATCACTACAGCTCTTTCAAGAGCTGGACTCCCTCCCGGGACCCTGAGATCATGACCTGAACCGAAGCCAGATGCTCAACCAACTGAGCCACCCAGGTGCCCCTGCCAGTGTAGTTTGAATGAACTTCTGCACTTCGGTGCATAAGTCTGGTTTGCAATACGTAGTTCCATATGATATGCAGGAGCTCAGCCATTCTCCTCTTGAGTATATTTTAGGGTGTTTCCAGTTTATAGGGAAAAATTTTGCCACAAATGTACTTGTCTGTGGTGCACGCTGAAGTTTGCTGCCTTTCTTGAGAGTAGAAAATACTGGGGGGCCTGGATGGCTCAGCCAAAGTGACTTGACCTTGATCTCAGGGTCATAAGTTCAAGTCCTGCGTTGGGCATGGAGCTTACTTAAAATTTAAAAAAAAAAAGGGTAGAAACTACTAAGAATTGCCAGATCCCAGGATATGCACACCAAATCTAAAAGTGTGAACCTTTAGGAGCGACCTGTAAATTTGATTTCTAGCTATTTACTGCCTCGCCTTTCCTTGCTTACATACTCTGATACTTGATGTCCTCGGCCCCATTTCCTCGTAAGCCCCTGCGTCTGGTCCTTGCCCTCACCTCCACTGAGCGCGCTCCGGCAAAGCCCCAAGGCCGCCTCACTGCAGCCTGATGGCCCTTCTTCTCCCCCCTGCGTCTGTTGTTCTCACTCATTCCCAGTTTTATGTGATGATCTCACTGGGTACCAGTCACCCGAGTTGGAAGCCCGCAGTGACGTGGGGAAGGAATCGGAAGGAGACAAGGGGCCGGTGGAGACCAGTCAGTGAGAACTTGCCACCCTTCGGGTGAGAGGCGTCAGCAGCTTAGGCGAGGGAAATGGCAGCGGTGGATAAAGGCGGACGCAGCTGGTGATGGACCAGGCAGGAAGGGATGGTAGAGTAGATTTGGGAGGGGACAGACCTGCTGGTCTCTAGTTCCTTCCAGAATGCGCCCCATTTCCTCCTCCTCCCACGCCTTGGCATCCGAAGCCAGCTCTTCCTTTGAACCCCAGCTCAGATGCTACTTCTGAAGGGCCTTTCCTAACTTCCTTTGGGCTTTTGCTGCCTCTGTCTCTTCCCGCTGACACCGTCCACGGTCTTCTTGAAGAGAAAGGTCTGTATCTGCCTTGTCACCTGCGGGAACTTGCAATCCATGAAGCCGGGGCTAGCCTGTGCCCTACCCCCCCCCCCCACCTCTTGCTGCCACGGGCCAGCTTTGGGGCGTGTACACGGAAGGCATCAAGGAAGGGCTTGCCTGCCTGGTGAGCCTCCAGCTCTGCCTCCATCCCCATGTGTGGCCAGTGGGGAGAGTGGAGTTACCTGACCTCCTCCACCTCAGGGCCACTCTGGGCAGAGTCAGGCGGGCAGGCAGGCTTCAGGAAGACGGCGGTTCAAGTCCTTTTCCTGTTCCTTACAAGTTGGGTAACCTTGAGCGTGTCTCTTAGCCTCTCTTGGGCTCTCTTTGCTTGCTTTCCTGCTTCCCTCAAACCAAAGACCAAGTGAAGTCCTACTCGTAGAAGTCTTTCTAGAGACTTCTAAAAGGTCTGGGTACTTGTTGCCAGGTGCCCCTTCCTGACAAAGGGAGATGTGATGTCTCCAGGGCAGCAGCTGTTTTGTGACCATGAAGCAACACTGCCAGCAAAGCCACGTGCCCAAAGTGTGTCTGTTACAGCTGTTCAGGCTTCCCACTTCCTTAATGCTCCCCAGAGGGCCCTGGTGCACATGAGGCGCAGAGGTGTTTCCCGCCTAGATTTGTAGCTCAGAACCACTTCTGAGCTCTTCCTTTGGAGGAACGTGTCCTTGGCTCACTGGCCGTGGGTCCGCTTGCTCTGTCACCTGTCTGTTCTTCAGACCAGATGGCCTTGGGAGCACCCCTAGCTTGCATATTCCACTTGGGGGTTTGTCTGGGGACATGGAAAGATTGACACTGGCCTCTGACCTCCAGGGAATGGCGTTTGACTCCAGGGGCCACAGTACTGAATGTCCCATGGCCTCCCTTCTTCCCCTGCCAGGACATCACGCCCCTGCAGGTGGTTCTGCCCAACACCGCCCTCCATCTTAAGGCGTTGCTGGATTTTGTGGATAAGAGCGGAGACAAGGTGGTGGCCGGAGACGAGTGGCTATTTGAAGGACCTGGTAAGTGCCTTGCGTGGCCGGCGTCTGGGTCTGAGGCTCCCTGCATTTCCATGCTGGCTTTGATCCCGCCGGACTTCACGCTCTGTACCCCCTTCCCTTCCCAGGCACCTACATCCCTCGGAAGGAGGTGGAGGTCTTGGAGATCATTCAGGCCACAGTCATCAAGCAGAACCAGGCCCTGCGGCTGAGGGCCCGCAAGGAGTGCTGGGACCGGGAGGGCAAGGAGAGGGTGACAGGTGGGGTCGATGGAGCGGTGCGGACGGGGGTGGCCGGGCCTTGTCTTGCCTTGGGTGTGGGGATGGCCCCTTGCAGCCTGGGAGGAAGAGCTTGCCTGCTGTGTCTTAGAGGCTTCTGGGGGCTGCCCGTGGCTGCTGTCCCCCACCCAGCGTCCTGTCACCTCTGCCCTGACCCTGTTACCATGAACGTGCTGACCTGGCTTTTCCTTCCCCCTCCCCTTCACCACGGGCCGGGGGGTGAGCAGTCGGCGCCCCTCTCTAGATGCGCAAAGCGGGCGTTGGTATACAACTAGCAGTCGTATTTGGCCCTTGGGATGTTCTCGGTCTGTGCCAGGTGTGGTTCAGAATGCTCTACAAATGGGAACTCACGTAGCCCCGAGCCACCTCAAGGCCCTGGGAGTCCCCTTCTTCCGGTGACCTCACTGAGGCCCGGAAGTGAGGTTCCTTCCCGAGCTTCATGGTGAGCAAGGGCTCTCTTACTCCTTCTAGAAACGAGACCGTATCTCCCCCTCTCTTAGGGGCAGTGCTGCCCACTTTGGGGGGAGGGAAGAGTTCGTCTTTGGAGCTCAGAGAAGGCATGGCAGCCTTTGTGGGCCCTTAGGTGTCTTTGCCTGTTGTCCAGGGTCGGGGTTGGATTTTCCTCTGGCCTCAGAAAAGAATTAAAGTGGGCACTCTTGGGCGCCTGGGTGGCTCAGTGGGTTAAGCCGCTGCCTTCGGCTCAGGTCATGATCTCAGGGTCCCAGGATCGAGTCCCGCATCAGGCTCTCTGCTCAGCGGGGAGCCTGCTTCCCTCTCTCTCTCTGCCTGCCTCTCTGCCTGCTTGTGATCTCTGTCTGTAAAATTAAAAAAAAAAAAAAAAAAATCTTAAAAAAAAAAAAAAAGTGGGCACTCTTGTCAGGCTCTGGCACCTGAGGCCATGGCATCTCGCCTACAGAGCCTGGCGGGTGCCCTGTTGTCTGGGCTGCGGGATGGGGCAGCTGGGGAGCAGGCCGGGTGACCTTTGACCCTCCCCTCTCCTCCCTTGGCCCAGGAGAAGAATGGCTGGTCCGTACCGTGGGCGCCTATCTCCCAGCAGTGTTCGAGGAGGTTCTGGATTTGGTGGATGCTGTGATCCTCACAGAAAAGGTCTGTGCTCTGGGGATGAAGGGACCCTGGAGTAGGCCTCACTCCTAGTGGCCAAAGAACGTGACAGTACATGAGAGGCAATATTTCTGGGGCCACTCGCAGAAAAATGTGGAGGTCAGCTCCCCGAGGAGCATCCTGGGTCCTCTGAGGGTTAAAAGGTCCTCCTGGGCTGGTAGAGACTGGCATTCTGGCGCGCGAGCGCTCGGTGGCCGGTGGGTCTCCCTCCCCTGAGGAAACCGGAGGTCGGTTTGCTCCAGTGCCCTGATGTCTTGTTCCGCAGACGGCCCTGCACCTCCGGGCTCGGCAGAACTTCCGAGACTTGCGAGGAGTGAGCCGCCGTACCGGGGAGGAGTGGTTGGTGACAGTGCAGGACACGGAGGCCCACGTGCCAGACGTCTACGAGGAGGTGCTAGGGATCGTGCCCATCACCACGCTGGGCCCCCACAACTACTGTGTGATTCTCGACCCAGTTGGACTGGATGGCAAGAACCAGCTGGGGCAAAAGCGTGTGGTCAAGGTAAAGGCCTCCAGCTCTCCGGGAGGGCTGAACGCCCTTGAGGGGTGTGAGGCCCTGGGACCCCTCCCTTCCCTCCTCCCACCCCAGGTCCCCTTTCTAGAAGCATCAAGCTTGTTCTGGCTCCCTTGGTGCATTTGCATACCAAGTTCTGTCTTTCGAGACACTTGTCCTATGGATCTCCCTCTGTCCCCCAACCTCCGTTTACACGGAGTCTCCGCTGCAGGCCCCTCCTGGGGCCCGTCCGTGCCTGCCATCCTGGAAACTTTGCCCTTGTCCTGCACAAAACAAACCTCTTGGTTTGTACTTCTCCCCACCTGCTGCCTCACCCTTCCCTTAACGAGACACTGGCCTGCCAGGGATTGGCAGGGATCTGCTGTGAGGCTCCAGACCACAGATATTCTAGGCTTTGGGAGTGGTGTGCTTCTCTTGCAATCACTTAACCGTGTCCCTGGAGCGAAAGCACAGACAGCTTGTAAAGGAAAGAGTGTCTCTGCGTCCCTGTAACATTTTGCTTCCAGAAACAGTGCGGATGTGTGTCAGTGGATGAATGGGTAACAAATTGTGGCCTCTCCACACAGTGGAATATCCTTTAGCTATAAAAAGAAACGAACGTGTACTGATGCTCGTGTACTAATGATCAGCATGTACTCACACCTGCTGCTCCACGGATAAACAAACATTCTAAGCAGAAGAGGCCACGCATAGAAAGACCACATATTGCATGATTCCATTTATGTAAAACGTCCCAGATGGGTAAATCCATAGATAGATGATCGTTTATAGCGAGTAGGGATGGACAGACATTAGCTGCTGCTGAGTACAGGGCTTTTCGAGGTGATGAAAATATCCTGGGGTTAGAGCACAGTGGTGATTGGACAACTCTGTGGACAGCCCAGAATAGCTAACCTGCATACCTTATTTACTTATTTTTAAGGTTTTATTTCTAAGTAATCTCTACACCTAACATGGGGCTCAAACTCAAAACCCCAAGATTGAGGGTTGCATGTTCCACTGAGCGAGCCAGCCTGGCACCTCTGAATTGTGTGTGTGTGTGTGTGTGTGTGTGTGTGTGTGTGTGTGTATATATATATATATTTTTTTTTTTTTTTTTAAGATTTTATTTGTCAGCAAGAGCGCTCAAGTGCACAAGCAGGGGAAACAGTAGGCAGAGGGAGAAGTAGGCTCCCTACTACTGCTACTACTAATACTATCCCCTACTAAGCAGGGAGCCTGATGCAGGACTTGATCCCAGGACTCTGGGATCATGACCTGAAACAAATGCAGACTCTTAACTGACTGAGCCCCTCCAGGCACCCGTGAACTGTATATTTTATTTTTTCCCCTTTTTAAAAATTTCAGTTTCAATTAACATCTAAGGTATTACAGGTTTCAGAGGTAGAGGTCAGTAATTTGAATTGTATCCTTTATTTATGCTAAGCAGGGACTATAATTTAGTTCTGCTTTTTATAAATTTTATTTATTTGATAGAGACACACAGCGAGAGAGGGAGCACAAGCAGGAGGAATGGACGAGGGGGAAGCAGTCTCCCCGCTGAGCAGAGATTCCCCATGCGGGACTTAATCCCAGGACTCTGGGATCATGACCCAAGCTGAAGGCAGACACCCAACGACTAAGCCACCCAGGCGCCCCTGAATTGTATACTTTAAACGAACACATTTTATAGCCTATAGATTATATCTCAAACTTATAATTAAAAAAGCCAGATTTGGCCCGACGACAGGGTCCGCCAATGCCCAGACTACAGCATCCCAAGGAGACAAGGCACGGGAGAAACGGCAACAGAAGCTTCTTCCGAATTGTCAAGCCTGCGAAGGTTCCGCTCATGACCGTGAACAGAATTTGTCAAGGGTGGTTTGGCCCACGTGAGGTCTGCAGGCCTTTGTGGAGTCCCCCGGTGCAGACAGTGCCTCACTGTATTATGGCAGGAGTGTGTGGGGGGAGCTTTGGGGGCTCCTGTTCTCAAGCCTGTGGCCGCAGGAAGGGCTGTCCGGGGTGCAAGTCAGGGACGCAGCCGTGGGCGGCGCCCGCTCCTAACCCCCCCGTCTCTCCCCCAGGGTGAAAAGTCCTTTTTCCTCCAGCCCGGAGAGCGGCTGCAGCGAGGCATCCAGGATGTGTATGTGCTGTCGGAGCAGCAGGGGCTGCTGCTGAGGGCCCTGCAGCCCCTGGAGGAGGAGGAGGAAGGAGAGAAGGTGTCCCGCCAGGCTGGGGACCGCTGGCTTATCCGCGGGCCCCTGGAGTACGTGCCGTCCGCCAAGGTGGAGGTGGTGGAGGAGCGTCAGGCCATCCCTCTGGACGAGAATGAAGGCATCTACGTGCAGGACGTCAAGACTGGAAGGGTAACAGCTGGGGATGGGGGTCTGCGCCGCTCCGTGGCCGTGGAGATGGCTTGCGTGGGCTGCCGGGGACAGCTGCGCGGTGGGGGGCGGGCGGGCGACTTCGACAGCCTTGACGGTGGCATCTGAGCTGGCTGGCCGGGAGGCGTGAGGGCGTTCTGGGGAGTGTTTTGCCTTCCCTCTTTCTTTTTAGAGCGGGAGTGCGGAGGGGCAGAGGGAGAAGGGGAGAGAGAATCTTCGGCTCCACGCCCAGGGCCGAGCCCAGTGCAGAGCCCAGTGCCGCTGGATCTCATGTGACCTGAGGCAGAATCAGGAGTCCGATGCTTAACTGACTGAGCCACCCGGGCACCGTATTAAACAGCTCACTTTAAGTTTGACGAAACCCCCCAAGGGAGGTGACGAGCCAGGTTTTAGGATGGGGACTCTGGTCCCAGGATAAAGGTCTGACTGGGGAGTGGCCTAGGAGCACCAAGAACCCATGAAGAACCCTCTCCCATGTGCTCATCCTGGGGGAAGCCTTCCTCTTCGCCCCCTCATCGGAAGCCTTGACCTTGGTTTGACTTAGAACCGCATCTCCAGCCTCTTTCTCTGAGAGTCCAACCTGGAAGTAGAGCTCAGAATCCCAGGGGACATTAGTGGATGTGACCGGTTTCCTAGGATTGACTACCTCTGTCCCCAGGATGCCCTCCAAGTTGCCCCGAGAAGGAAGGGGACAGAAGAAACAGATCGAACCCTTACCACAGACCCGGTTCTCAGCACTAGACCTGGGCGAGGTCCTGCATTCCTCGGCCCAGGGAGGTGGCCGGGGGCGGGTCCGTTCTGTGGACGGGGACCTAAAGCCTGGCTGTTTGCCCTTGGTGACGGCGCGGGCAGAGCCGCTGCGGAGACTGAACCCAGCCGCCGCGCTCTGCTGCCCCGAGACCAGCTCTATTTCGGGGCAGCTGGCTGGGTCTTCCCCGTCTTACCCTCCCACATGACGCCCCCGCCGTGTCCTCCTCTGTCAAGGTACGTGCTGTGATCGGAAGCACCTACATGCTGACCCAGGACGAGGTCCTGTGGGAGAAGGAGCTGCCCCCCGGGGTGGAGGAGCTGCTGAACAAGGGGCAGGACCCTCTGGCCGACAGGGGTGAGAGGGAGACGTCCAAGACCCCTCAGCCCACCGCTGTCCGGAACAAGACCCGTGTGGTCAGCTACCGGGTCCCCCACAACGCGGCTGTGCAGGTGTATGACTACAGGGAGAAGAAGGCTCGGTGAGGGGCCGGCGGGGGGGGGGGGGCGAAGTGGGACGGGTGACTCGGTGGGGGGGCGGGCTGCGGGGGGCTGGTGGCGAGGTGGGACAGGTGACTGGGGGGAGGGGTTGGCTGGGGGGGGGGTAAGGGGACTGGCGGGGGGAGGGGGAGGGGTTCTCCGTGTGTCTGACTCTGTGCTCCTTCTGCAGTGTGGTCTTTGGGCCCGAGCTGGTGTCGCTGGGTCCTGAAGAGCAGTTCACCGTGTTGTCCCTCTCGGCCGGGAGGCCCAAGCGTCCCCACGCTCGCCGTGCACTCTGCCTGCTGCTCGGGCCTGACTTCTTCACAGATGTCATCACCATCGAGACCGCAGACCACGCGAGGCTGCAGCTCCAGCTCGCCTACAACTGGTGAGTGGCAGGGAGGGAGCGCGCGGTCCGTGGTGCCGCGCTCGTCATGGGGGCAGGACGCCCAACTCCATGCCGTGGCTGAGAAGGAAACCCAGCCCGATGCCCAAGGCGGGTGACGGGAAGGTGCAGGCTCCCCCTCCCAGGAGTAGCATTTGGTGGACGTGGTTGGGGGGAACCAGCTTCCAGCCAACCACGGAAGGGCAAGGTTCCCATCGGAGGGGACGTGTGGGCAGTTGCCACAAGCACACACTCAGGGGCTCGCTGCCTGGGTCCCAGCCCTGCTGCCTGCTAGCTGTGGACGTGGGCAAGGGACTCGGCACTTTCCTCAGTTTCCCGATCCGTAAAATGAGAACGGCCACCGTCCACCTCTCGGGGCTGTTGTGAGGACCAGAGCAGCGCCCCACACCCCACATGTAGTTAGTAGCAGCGCCTGGAGCTGGGGCGCAGGGGCGGGGGTCCCATCCGGAAGCTGGGCTCCACCTCCGCCCCCTCTTGGCCAGGACTGTGACGGGGCAGATGGGTGTGGACATCTTGGGGGCGTGACCGCTAAGAGCGCAGACCACAGAGTCACGCTCCCCGAGTTCAGGTCTCCACCGTGCCGCAACCCTGTGACTTCGGGCCTGTCCCTTGACCTCCCTGAGCCTCTATTTCCTCGTCTGTGGGAGGGAATGACGCCCATCCCTGCCTCCTAGGGTGGCTGAGAGAATGAGGTGGGACCCACCTGGGCGCGTGGCGGGCATGAGCTCAGCCTCTCCGTTGAGAGACCCTGGCCGGTCATAGAGGGTGGGCGTCCGAGTCCCTTTCAGAGACGAGAGACTTGCTGTGTCCTGGAGGAAAACAATGTCCCCATTCTGGGCCTCTTTGCTCACAGGCACTTCGAGGTGAGTGACCGGAAGGACCCTGAAGCGACAACCAAGCTCTTCTCGGTGCCTGACTTCGTGGGTGACGCCTGCAAGGCCATCGCGTCCCGGGTGCGGGGGGCCGTGGCCTCCGTCACCTTCGACGACTTCCACAAGAACTCCGCCCGCATCATCCGCACGGCTGTCTTCGGCTTTGAGACCCTGGAAACCAAGGGGCCCGAGGGAAGGACCCTGCCCCAGCCCCGGGACCGGGCTGTCTTCCCCCAGAACGGACTGGTGGTCAGCAGCGTGGACGTGCAGTCGGTGGAGCCCGTGGACCAGCGGACCCGGGACGCCCTGCAGCGCAGCGTCCAGCTGGCCATCGAGATCACCACCAACTCCCAGGAGGCGGCTGCGAAGTGAGTGCGGCCTGGGGGAGGGGCGCCCGCCGCTGACGCTGCCCGCCGTGCGCTGGACCTGTCCACGCTCCTCCCTCGCCCTCAGCCCTCGGCCAGGACCTGGGAGACGTGGCATCCCCGCCCCAGTCGGCCGGCCGTCCCCCTTGGCAGATAGCGTGGGCCACTTCAAGTACGACCCCGTGCCGACCTGCGCCAGTGGCGTCCTGTCTTGCTTGTGCTAGAACCCCAAATCCACTTCCGGCCTCTCCCCGGGCTCACGGGCTCGGATCCCCACCCCTCCCGCTCCTTTCTGCCCCTTGAGGGCGCAGCGGGGTTCCCACCGTAGGGCCCTCTGCACTGGCCGTTCCCTGGGCCTGCAATGCTTTTCCACCCCAGAGCGCTCCTTGGAGGGCCTCTTTCCTCCTGAAAAGCACCCTCTCTGCCTGGCCTTGCTGTCACTAAACCCGTTTTCAGGGAACTTGTCCCTGTCACAAATCACCCACATTCATTTGGTTCTCCTGCCCGGAGGGTCAGTTGCATGGAAGCAAGGGGCTCGGTCGCGGCCGCATCCCCCGTGCTTAGAATCGCGCCAGGCTGGACCGTGCACAGCCGTCTTCTGTTTGTGTGCGGAGTGCCGCCCGCGCGCCCCGCACGTCCGCGGGCCCTGCCTGTGGAGTTCTGTGGGAGCTCGGGCCCATGCAGCGTCTTCCCTGGCCCTGTCCCCTCTCCCGTCCAGGCACGAGGCGCAGAGGCTTGAGCAAGAAGCCCGCGGCCGGCTCGAGAGACAGAAGATCCTGGACCAGTCGGAGGCTGAGAAGGCTCGCAGGGAGCTCTTGGAGCTGGAGGCTCTGAGGTGGGTTGAACTGGAGGCGAAGAAGGCTGGGCCTCTGCGGCAGCAGCGGGTGGGGGTGGGCACGAGGGACACTGCTCTGGCGGAAGTCAAGGCTGGGGAGGGCCGGGCCGGGCCGGGCCGGGCGTTCTCCTGGGTGTCCCCTGACTCCTCCCCGCCCTCCCCAACACCCCTAGCACCGCCGTGGAGAGCACGGGGACCGCCAAGGCAGAGGCTGAGTCCCGCGCAGAGGCCCTGCGCATCGAGGGGGAGGGCTCCGTGCTGCAGGCCAAGCTGAAAGCGGAGGCCTTGGCCATTGAGACGGTGAGTGGGGGCGATGCCCGTGAGAGGGCAGGGCCTTGGGGTTCCCCACCACTGCACCCCAGCACCCCTCAGTTGGTTTCCTGAGACTAAGAGTCTCTTCCGGGTTGTCCCCTTCTCTGCTTTCGTTTTTTCTTTCTTCTCTTCCCCTCGGACCCTCCGCCTTGTGTCTCAGATGCCACACACCAGTGAGACCATAGGATGATTGTCTTTCTCTGATGGACTTAGTTCGCGGAGCTTAATCCCCTCTAGCTCATCCTCAGAGAAAGAGAGAGAGAAGCTTAACAAGCAGGCTCCAGGCCTGGCTTGGAGCCACAGACAGGGCTTGCTCTCACAACCCAGAGATCATGACCTGAGCTCAAAGAGTCAGATGCTTAACCAACTGAGCCACCCAGGCGCCCCTGTTAAAGCCCTGTTTAAATATTGCGTGGTTTATGAAGTCCTTTGCCCTGTCTCGTGTGTAACACTCGTGCAAATGTTGGCCAGCTTTGTGACAACCTTTGCATTGTCTTACACACATGGTCTTCCTTAATGCTTGAAACCCCACTAAGGGGTAGGTAGTATATCCATAGGACAGATGAGGAAACCACGGCTTAGATTAAGGACTCCCGCTGCTCACTAGCTTAAAAGGTAGCCCAGCCACGATCCATAGCTAGTCGACCAGCAGTTTGCAGTTCCAGCCCTTGGCCTCTGGTCCATCAGGCCTGCTGCTTAGGGGGACTTGCTGGACCGGTCCCAGGGGCCCCACAAGGGAAAGAATGCCGCGTCTCCCTCTCTTCCAGGAGGCTGAGCTCCAGCGGGTGCAGAAAGTGCGGGAGCTGGAACTAGCCTACGCCCGGTCCCAGCTGGAGCTGGAGGTGAGCAAGGCGCAGCAGCTGGCTGAGGTGGAGGTGAATAAGTTCAAGCAGATGACCGAGGCCCTGGGCCCCAGCACCATCCGGGATCTTGCAGTGGCCGGGCCAGAGATGCAGGTGAGACTGGGGAGGGAGCAGGAGAGAGTGTGTGTCACTCGGGACCATACTTGGAACCCAGAAGGCAGCGCTGGGGGCAGGGGGGTTGGGGGAGGCGGAGATGGGACAGGCCTATACCCATGCCCGGTGTCCTCTGTTGGGCACTGCACTAGCTGCGTCCGGGATGGACAGGAAGCGGCTGAGCCACCAGTGTGTGGTCAGTGCTTTGAAGGAAGTCAGGTGGGTGCTGCTGGATGGCTTAGGGAGAGCGGCTCGGAGGAGGGGGTACTTGAGGTCAGTGTAGAGTTGATGGGAGCCTCCTGGGAGACCGTCCAAGGACAGAGACCCAGAGGACAAAACCCAGTGTGTTTAGGACCAGAAGGGACCACATGGCCGTAACCCAGGGTGAGCGGTGAGAGGCTGAAGGCAGGACAGGCGTGGCTGGGTCTTCTAGGCCTCCTACGCCCCAGGAAGAAACCTCAGGTTCCCCGCTCCCCCCCCTCGCCGCTTACCCCAGACTCCTCCTGGGAGGCTGGCTTGGGAGGCAGCCCTGGTGGCCGAGGGATGTGGGTGGGGCGGAGGAGCGGAGAAAGGGACCAGGGCCTGAGTCCTCCTCCCGCTCCCCTCTCGCGCTTCCAGGTAAAACTGCTCCAGAGCCTGGGCCTCAAGTCCGCCCTCATCACCGATGGCTCCACGCCCATCAACCTCTTCAACACAGCCTTAGGGCTGCTGGGGGTGGGGTCTGAGGGCCAGCCCCAGGCCCAGACAGCGGCCGGCAAGCCCGGCCCCACGGAGGGCTTGCTGCTTGGGTCCGCTTCTGTGCCTCCGGTTCCCGGAGGCAGCCACGTCGTGCCTTAACTCTGAGCTGCACTTACCAATAAAGCACTTCTGGGCATTGAAGCCACCTGGGCCTGGCGTCTGCGTCACAAGGGAGCCTAGTGGATACCCCTGAAATCTTAAGGTAGCTCTACGGACTGTCCTCCTCTGTCAGGTGGAGAGAAACTGAGGCAGGGAGAAGTCCAAGCTGATAGGAATGACCCCAGTCTAAATGGCCAGATGGCCTTTTGGCGGTCGGCCCTCTTGGACCCCCCGGTCAGGGAGAGGACACCGCAGGGGAGAGAGTGGCGCCCACCCAGCCGGCCCCTCCGGGGGAGCTCCGGCCAAGTGCTCCAGGGGCCGTGCTCCAGGGGCCGGGAGGTGTGGGAATCAGGGTCTGGGGCCCCCAGCGCTGGGGCGGCTCCCTCTGGCGCCACCTGCTGGTCACCCTGCAGACCTCGCGGGCCTGGGCACTTGTCCTTCAGGGGAACTGGGGTGCGTCCCTGAGGCTCTGGGACGGGCTCTTCAGGAGCAGAGGGAGGAGTCCCCTCTTTCCACCCTCCCCCCACAGCCAAGGCAGAGCCCTTTCTTGCGGGAAGCATCCGGGCAGGATCAAATCCTCCTCCCCAAGAGGAGACCTGCTGGTGCCCCAGCCCTTTGCTCAGGGAGAGCAGTGGGAGGCAGGTCTGCAGACCAAGTAGAAGGGTCCTAGGGGTGGAGGAGGCAGCAGCTCGGGGTTCTTCCTGTGTGGCTGGAGAAGGCAACTTCTTGGCTGCCTTCCATCCAGGAAGGGGTTCAGCAGCCATTCCCCTCCTGAACAGGGTGGATGCTTTGGGTTGGGGTCCTCCTCGTCCTGCACCGAGGCCTGACCCCACGAGCCTGGTCTCATTTGGAGTGGATCTTTATTTGTGTGGCTGGCGGCTCTGCTCAAGTGTGCCCATGAGGGTGCCTGGGTGGCTCAGTGGGTGAAGCCTCTGCCTTTGGCTCAGGTCATGATGCCAGGGTCCCGGGATCGAGTCCCGCATCAGGCTCCCAGCTCCATGGGGAGTCTGCTTCTCCCTCTGACCTTCTCCCCTCTCATGCTCTCTCTCTCAAATAAATCTTTAAAAAAAAAAAAAAAAAAAAAAAGGAAAAGGAAAGAAAGTTAAGTCTGCCCTTGAGGCCCGGGTTTGACCACGGAGCCCGCAGTCAGCGGTGGGACTTGGTGGGACAGGCTCTGAGTTGACAGAACAGGCAAGGCAGTCCGCACCCCCAGCCTTGCTTCTGCCTAACCGTCCCACATCTTCCTCGAGAGAGGTATGAATGTGTGCGGGTACAGATGCTCATGGCCAAGGGCTTCTGGGGATAGGTGACAGCAGGCAAGGTTGTCCTTGGTGGCTATATTCCTTCCCCTCAGCAGCCAGCTCCCATGGCTGAGCCCTTCACCTTGTCCTAATAACCTTACCGCCTCTGAAACCTCAGCTTCTGCCTCACCTTCCCAAACTTCCTCCAACTCAAGTCTTCCGTGACCTTGACCCCAACCCCCCTCTCAACCTTGACCCCCACCCTTGCATATCCATCCTGCCACGACTCCCTCATCAGAAACCTCCCTCCTTAACTCCATCTCGCCCCCTCCCCCGTGATACTCAGCCCCATCCCTTCCTAAACCAAGCACTGCCCACTCCGCCCACTCTGCAGCCTGGGACTAGCTGCAGGATGCTGGCAGAGCTCCGTCCCACTTGCTGACGGATCTCCTTTTAAACTCATGGCAACACATCTTGAGGGAGACCCAGGGCCTCTGACGCGGCGTCTCGGGGCCTGTGGGCGCTCTCCTGCAGAGCAAGCACTCACACCGTCTCCCCGTCTCCCACGTCCCCACCCACCTGCTCTCACCTCTTAGAGAAAATAGAAGCGCGCTGGGCAGGAGGCCCCTCTGGTTCCGGGCAGCCGGTGTAGCAGATTCCCAGCACCTGGAGTCCGGCCTCCTCCTATGCCCAGGGGGGACCTGGCCCTCCTCCCCCGGGGGCTCTAGATCCCTGATCGCGTCCACTCTGTGGATCACCTTTCTGGCCTGCGCTACCCGCCCCTCCCCTCGGGGCTCCCTGTCCCAGGCAGGTGAGCAGCCTCTCGGCTCTGGCCCGCGGTGGAAGCAACACGCAGGCTCGCGCCAGGCCCTGCCTTCGTCCAGCCGCCACCGCTCCCGTCTCTTTCCTTTGCAGCCACATTTCTTTCTTTGTTTAAGATTTTTTAGTTGTTTATTGGGCACAGAGAGAGAGATCACAAGTCAGCAGAGCAGCAGGCAGAGAGAGAGGGGGAAGCAGGCTCCCCACTGAGCAGAGAGCCCGATGCGGGGCTCGATCCCAGGACCCTGAGATAATGACCCGAGCCGAAGGCAGACGCTTGACCGACTGAGCCACCCGGGCGCCCCTGCAGCCCCGTTTCTTGGTTCCGTTCCTTACCGCCCATTATCTTCTCAGCCCGCTGACTCCACCCCTTCCTTCCTGGAAACTGCTCTGATCAGCATCACCAATACTGGTCTCCCCGACACGGCCCACTCCGCCTCCTCCCCACCCGAGGCCCACACCTGGCCACCTCCACTTCCTCTGCTCTGTCTAAATCACGGGTCGCCCCAAACCCTGTTCTTTCTCAGCGACCACCTTTGCCATTCCCACGCTTTAGAACATCTCTGTCCCACTGACTTCGAACGAAGTTCCCCATCCCTGACCTCACCCCTGAGCTCTGGACCCCTTTCATGGCCATCAGGCATGGCCATATGACTTGGTCTAGCCAGTCATGCAAGGGGAAAGGACATGGCTGTCCTCTCTTTTCCCTTTGCCATGGGGACGGGCCATGTCCCAAAGAGAGGCTCCTCCGTCACGGGGTCCCACGGAGAGAAATGGCAGGAAGCAGAGCCGCAGCTGACGCATCATAGACCCGCAGCAGGGCCGAGAATTTGCCGGTGTTAAGATGCTGGAATCTGGGGAGGGGGACGTTACCGTAGCATAATCTAGCCCTCCTGACCACTCCATGTCCCCTCACGAGCTTACGGACTCTAGTAAGGTAATAGGAGAAGCTGTCCTTTATCTTTTAAGATTTGGTTTATTTGAGAGAGAGAGAGAGAGCGAGAGCACGGGCAGGGAGTGGGAGGGAGAAGCAGGCTCCCCGCTGGGCAACTCGGCGCCCCTGCGAAGCTGTTTTTAAATCGTATTCATGTGGTTGCCTGGGTGGCTCAGTCAGCTAAGGGTCTGCCTTTGGCTCAGGTCATGATCCTGGGACCGAGCCCCGCATCGGGCTCCCTGCTCAGTGGGGAGCCTGCTTCTCCCTCTCCCTCTGCCTGCCTCTCTGCCTACTTGTGATCTCTGTCAAATAAATAAATAAAGCCTTTAAATAAATAAGAAAAAAAAAGATAAAAAGAACCCCTTGCATAAGAAGTCCCAAGGCAGGGCACCTGGGTGGCTCAGTGGGTTAAAGCCTCTGCGGCTCAGGTTGTGATCCCAGGGTCCTGGGATTGAGCCCCACATCAGGCTCTCTGCTCTGCAGGGAGCCTGCTTCCTCCTCTCTCTCTGCCTGCCTCTCTGCCTACTTGTGATCTGTCAAATAATAAATCTTAAAAAAAAAAAAAAAGAAGTCCCAAGGCCCAGGCACCAGCATGGCCAACTTCTGGTGACAACCCTCTTCCTGGTTCAGAAACTGTGCCTTTGGCTTTATCCCCACCTGGTGGAAGGGGCATCAGCTATCTGGAGCCTCTTTTATGACGGCTTCCCATTCTGGAAGGCTCCAAATGCTGTCCCACCGGGTCTTGGCTTCCAACAGAGGAATTTTGGGAGCACGCAGACCATGATAACATACAGCCCCGCTATGTCCCTTAGATCAAATTCAGTCTAGACTCTCCCCACTGTCCTCCAGGTCACTCTGCTTGCTCCTGGGCTCAGTCTGGCCACTGGGCCTATGGGACCAAAGGCAGAGGCCAGCCTCGGGGTCCTACCACAGGAGGCACCTCCGGCCTCAGTCATGTATTCTACTGGCGTGGAAGACACACTGTCCCGCCCATGTCTCCTCCTTGTTCAGCTCGAGGGTTTGCTGGGTTTACCTAAGGTAGAGACTCCTGGTGTGACTAGAAATGGTTAGGGCCAGAGAGCCAAGAAAGCAGGGCCGTGGGGCTTAAGCGAAAGCTCCATGCCCACTGCAGACCAAGTGTAGCCCCTAAGTGTTCTCCAAAACCGGGCTTGGACGGTTTACCTACATCCTGCACAGGGGCAGGGCCCGCTGGTCTCCTCTGAGGGCCTCCATTTCCTCTCTCGAGGGTGGGCACAATAGGCGGCTAGACTGGGGGCGGAGGCCAAGGAAGGAAGGAATGTGCCCCAAAGCCCTTGGAACTACAGAAGCTCGTGAGAGCAGAGCACTACCCACACGGAACGAGTTTTAAAATACGGAAGTAGGGCGCCTGGGTGGCTCAGTGGGTTAAGCCGCTGCCTTCGGCTCAGGTCATGATCTCAGGGTCCTGGGATCGAGTCCCGCATCGGGCTCTCTGCTCAGCGGGAGCCTGCTTCCCCCTCTCTCTCTGCCTGCCTCTCTGCCTACTTGTAATCTCTGTCAAATAAATAAATAAATCTTTAAAAAAATATAAAATACAATACGGAAGTACGTGTGTGGAGACCTGGAGTTTCTTCAGATAAGTCAAGGGGTGGCAGTGGTCGCCTCTGGGCAGAAGGGAGAGCGGGAGGCCGACTTCTGCACCTTCTGCAACGCGTGCGATTTCGTATTTCTACCCTAAGAGTGAGTATTTGACCTATTATTTTGAAGGCTCCCTTCAGTGGCTCCGTGTGGCCTCAGGATGAAGTCCAAGTGCCTTGCTAGGCTCCTCGAGCGGCCCTGGCTGGCTCTCCCACCCCCAACCGATGGCACTCAGTGTCCCAGTACATCCATCCGTTCTGTTTCCAGATCCTTTCCATTTTGGAGCCCCTCCGCGTGCCCTCTAACCTCTCCACCCCCCGGCTGAGAATCACTCCTCTCTTGCACATTAACCCTTCCTGCCCCGATCGCTAGCCGCTTTCCGGACACCCACCCACTTCGGCCACACGTCCGTGTTCCAGCACTTTCTTATCCCATCCTCCCACAAGCGCAGCCCAGAGGGCATGATGATCTCCCCCATGGCTGGCCCGTGACCTCCTCGGAGAGGACTGATGGAATCCCCGGGCCTAGCACAGGAGCTGAGGTCAAACACCCAGCTGCTACATTGCAGCTCTCTGGGACTATTATAAGGACGAAACAAGTAACATCTGCAAAGAACCCCCAGCTCAGTTTCTGGCATATGGGAGGCTGAATATAGTCTTAAAAAGCAAGCTGGTGCCAGACAGCAGAGAAGACTCAGATGGCAGGGGTAGCTGTTAGGGACAGAAGCCCAGAACAATGTCTATGACATACTAGGTGCCCCCAAAATGGCTTAAGACAGGAATGGCAATTCTCAACATTATGGGGAAGAATCAATCATCTGCTGTGTATTAAAATAGCAGACTCTGGACCCATCCCCAGGGATCCCAACTCTAAACGCCTGGCCCAGGGTCCAAGCAGTTGAATTTTTAGGAAATAATTCACAGGCAGGGCACCGGGGTGGCTCAGTCGGTTAAGCATCTCTTCAGCTCAGGTCATGATCACAGGGTCCCAGGATCGAGTCCTGCACTGGGCTCCCTGCTCATGGAGGACCCTGCTTCTCCCTCTACCTGCTGCTCTCTGTCCCTGCTTAGGAGCTCTCTCTCTCTCTCCCTGACAAATAAATAAAATCTTTAAAAAATAATACTAATCCACAGGTCATCTAAGGACGGCACTCTAAAAAACCAAGTGATCCGCTCGTGGCTTTTATTAAGCGGCTACGATATACCAGGTTAAGGTTCATCTTCACTGTGGGGGTAGAGAAGGAACAAGAAAAGTCTGTGCCCTCGAGGAGTTTACATTCTGGTGGGAGTAGAAAACGTGAGGTATACAAAAAAGTGGGGACAGCCAGTGACAATGTCGCAACGAAAGTAAAGCAGGTGGGCAAAGACCTGGGGGGCAGGGAGGGCCTCGCTCTGAGGTGACGGTGGAATGACAGGTGGAGCCAGTGAGGACACTAGGAGAAAAGCGTCCAGATGGATCTTCCTTCCCCCCCACCAGCTCCCCTCAATCAGGCCTTGGTCCAAGAGTATCTCAAAGGAAACCAAATCCTGGAGAACGAAGCCCTCTCCTCCCCCACCCCACCCCCCTACCATGGAGGCTTCCAGAGCCAGGACAGACTGGACACAGGAGACTGGGATGGGTTAGGATCTACACGCCCCCTTCTCTCCCAGCTGGGGTACCCCAGGCTTCCTGGGGCCAGGGGTACAGTCTGACTCCCCGCCTTCTGAGAAACCTAGCCCCTAGCCCATCTCCCTCACTCGAGTGTCCCAAGTCCCAGGCCAAGCCAGATCCCTGGGCTGAGCCAGCAGGTGTGCCAATGCCGGGTCCCAGGGACTCCGGACTCCCAGCCACCCGGCCTCCCGGGAGCACTGCCCGTAGGGGCGGGGCCTCCGAAGCATCCTCCCTGATTGGAAGTCCAGGTCCTTGGGAATGTGGGTGGGACTGGTCCTCAGGATCTCGGAGAACATGGCATCAGCCCGGAGGCCAATCCCCTTCTCAGCAGGCTGGACAGCACATTAGGAAGACGGGAGCCTGGGCCCTCCCAGGAGGGCGAGGGGAACCGCATGGCCCGGCGAGACTCCCCAGGGCAGGTGGGCGGCCAGGGGCTGGAGGTTCCGGGGTCATTTCTTCCTGGCTCGGTCCGCCGCGTCCAGGGCAGCCATGTTGCGAGCAGCTGTGACCAGGTGGACCACACTGATGAGAGACTTGAGCACCGCGACAGGGGCGGTGATCCAGAGCCCCGCTCGGAAAAGACCCACGGAGCCAACTGCGGAAGGGAGCACGGGCGATACAGAGAAAAAGGGATGCGGGTGAGGGGGAGGAGGACCGGGAGTCTGCAGGCGCCGGACCATCATCATCACCATCATCATCACCATCATCATCACCATCATCATCACCCCGGGCAGGCCAGGACCCCACCCACCTCCCACCCAGCCCCGCACCTCCTACCTAATGGTCCCTCGGAGAAATGGAACAGGTAGAGGAGGCAATAGAAGAGCTCGTTCCCAGCACACAGGGTAAACAGGGCAGGCTGCATGGAGAGCAAAGGGGCCGCTTAAGCAGTGCCGCCCCTCCCCCAAGCTAAGGGACAAGGGGACCGAGCCTTCTGCGGGTGGAGGACCAATACCTACCGGAAACAGAGGCCTGCAGGGGTGAGTGAAGGTGAAAGAGAGCGCTCAGGGTATTGCTTCCCTGCCACACTCTCTGTGGTCCCAGAATCAAGCCCACGTGGCCTACGGCTTGTAGAGAACCGGCTGGAAGGCCGGTCTGGCTAACCTTCCCTCCCCACCAATCCTCCTTCCCAAGGCCGGGTCTCCTCTGGGTTGGGGCGTCCCCTCCTTGTGCCTGGGGCCTTCCCCTCACCGAGGACCAGGGCTCAGCCCAGGGCTCGGCCAAAGCGGAGGGAATCAGGGCGGGGCAGGAATGCTCACTCTGGACGTGTAGTAGAGCCGAAGCACCGGATTTCCAGACAGGTCAATCAGCTTGTGACTTTCACTGCCCCGGACCACAGAACTTGGGGAGAAGCAGGGGGAATCCATGAGCATTCCTTGCCACTCACGTGCATCAGCTCTTCCTATGAGCCCCCATGAGGTCAGACCGGTGCTGGGATTGCCTCCACCGGGCAGAGCAGACGGAACCGAGGTCTTGCCCAAAGCCACACAACCACCTTGCTGGTAATGACCCAGCGGAGTCAGGACTTGAATATCACATTCCGAAGCCCCCAGCATGGCTTCTCTATCTGGAAGTCTCCGGACTATGCAATCCAGACTTGGTGGGGTTGCTTAATGCACCTGTGAACAGGGCCCGGCCCCTCCCACACAGCCTCAGCCCTCCCCACCCAGCGTCCCCTTCAGCCGGCCGCAAACCTGTGCAGGTGGAGCCAGTGGCTGGCCACATCCAGGCTCATGCTGAGCTGGAACAGAAGGGTGGCCCGTGGGTACAGTAGGGCGAGGTTCACCAGCAGACACATGGTGGAGCAGCGGTCCGTCAGCATGTCCAGCATGGCCCCAAACCGGGTCCCTGAAAAATGGGGGGTGTTAGGTGGGAGGGGGCCGCAGGGGGCCCTGGGTCTGTGACAGGAACCACGACTGGCGTATCACTCTGATGCAGCGTCTGAAGATTGAAAATGTGCACCGTCCCCGGGCTGGGGAGGCCAACAGACTGCTGCTGTCTGTGGAGTGTGAGGTCAAGGGGCAGGGGTCACTGCCCCATGAAATGAGGAGTCATGGAAGCTAGCTCTGCAGCTCACCAACCCCGGAACCGAGGGTCCAGGACTCAAGCCAAGCTGACTTAATCTCTTCAGGAAGGTCTGGCAGGGGGGTTTGGAGACCAGACTTAAAAAGTTAATGGACCCTGCAGAAACGATCCTTCCTGCCTCTCCATTTCCCCTCGAAACATGGCTCTGGAACCCCTCTTCCTTGTGCCTGGCACACAGCAGCCCCCCAGGAGTCACCTGGTGAAGGCATTTTTCCTCACGGAGCCCTCCAGCACGGCCATGTCCAGTCTCGCCACCCCACACCCTGGCAGGAAGCTCTTCGCGGCAGCAAAGCTTAAATCCCTTCTGCTGGGAAAGGAGGCCGTTCCGCTCTGCTCTACGGAGATGCGAGGGACGCAGCCCCCGGGTTCCCGAGTTCCCGCCGCCCCGAGGGCCCGAGGAGGAGGAGAAGGGGACGGAGGGTGGGCTGGGCCTCCGGGCTGGCCGAGCGGAGGGGTCAGTCACCTTGATTAAGGGCTCGAGCAGCGTGTCCATCGAAAGCGTCCAGAAGCCCGCTGAGCAAGTAGAAGGAGGAGGCCGTGAGGGGGCAGCAGGGCATGAAGTAGAAAGCAACGATGGCGAAGACAATCCGGGCATAACCTTGGGGAGGACGGGGGCAGCCAGTAGATCAGGGACCCCGGCCAGCCCCTCGCCCTCCCCGCTCGGCCCGGAGCCGCGGGCAGCACTCACCGATCAGGTTAGGCACAAACAGGAAGATGTTTTCGCCCGGCATCGCGGCGGCCCCCTTGCCCCCCGGGGCCCGATCTGGAGGTGGCACCCGAGTCCCAGCTCCGCCGCTCGGCCTCGCCCTCTGGCCCCGCGGATCGGCCGCGCCCACAGCGCGCAGGCCCCCGCCGTCCCCGCCCGGCCCCGGCGTTCGCGCTCGCCGCCCGCCGGAGCATGGGCCGGCTCCGCGCTGCGTCGGGCGCAGGGGCGCGCACCGCCCGCCCTCCCCCGGGGGCAGGCGCTCCCGCCTCCAGCGGCGGCCCGGGTCTCCCCCAGCTGCGCCCGGGGGTGCAAAACAGGAGGGGGGGGAAAAAGGAGCCTAAAAATGGCTGCGGCCCCTTTAAGACGCGCCCGCTTCCTTTTTCCTCCCTCCGCCCCTTTCAGTGGCGCGTACCAAGTGCAGGGCGAGGAGAGGGGTGGGGAAGCCTCGGCGCCCGACGAAGGGGGAAACCGAGACGGCGAGGTCAGAAGAGGAGGAGGCCTCGACCAATGGTCCTCCTGTCCTTGCTCCGGAGGGTGTGTCCTCCTGGCGACAAGGAC
The DNA here is from genome assembly GCF_009829155.1 of Mustela erminea. NCBI lineage: Eukaryota > Metazoa > Chordata > Mammalia > Carnivora > Mustelidae > Mustela > Mustela erminea. The sequence goes on from NC_045633.1 coordinate 1,193,651, forward strand.
AAGGAGAGAACATGCCCCCGCGACCTGGGGCTGCGCGTCCCCGAGAGGTAAGGTTATGTGGTACAGCCCGCAGGTTTGTTTCCACCCCGCCCCCGCCGCCCACCCCCTACCTCCGGCCCCTTCTGCTCTCGCCGGCTCCGGGCAGCGAGAAGGCGGCTAGAGAGGCCCGAGGGCGGCCGAGGGCGGGTTCCTTCTTGCGCGCTCCTAGTGGTAGGAGGATTTGGTCCCAGGCGCCACCCTAGGTCATCTCCTGTGTCTCAGACTTCGGGCGTTGGGGTCACCGTCCCCAAGGAGGGACCCAAAGGGAGGTGGAACGGAGACCAGAGAGCGAATGCGACGCGCTGGGAAAATGCCGCCCCCTCCCCCGGCCCCCGCTTTGGGTTCTAGAATCCCTGATATCCTGGCAACGGAGCTGCAGCAGCCCTGGTCCCCTCTTCCCAGCCTTCCTCCCCGGTTCCTACTCCCCGTCCCCTGAGACCTAAATAGGGGCTCCTTAGCCCTTCCTGTGTCCCGCCTGCCCAAGATTTCAACTCGTCTGTCAGGTCGGGCGCCGCAGGCCTGCTTGCTGCCCTCTGGCCAGGGCGTTGGGTGGGAGGAAGGACCCTGGGAGAAGTGGGGCGAGAGGCTGGTTGCTCAGCCTCACACAGGTGTCTGTCTGCAGGGAGATGGCATCCACACCTTCCAGGAATGAGGAGAAAAAGGGCAGCAGGATGTCCCAAGCGGCAGCCCCCTCTGGTGGAAGTCTGGTGAGCAAGGGCGCCCACACCTCCAGTCTTGAGACTCTGGCCTCAGCCCTGAGCCCGTAGCCCCGAGCACTTTTGGCCTTGGGGTCCTCAAGACTGCCCCCCACGCCCAGTGCCTTCTCTGCCAAATCTCAAGCATCAGCCCTCCAATACCGGACTCGGACCTCAGACCCCAAGCTCCCAGCCTGGGGGCCCCCAGACCCGGGACTCGCCTGTGGGAACTCCCAGGCTGAGCCCCTGTGATTTCCCCTTTTGCAGAAGGTTTCGTTATCCCGATCTGAGGAATTCCTGACCCGGATCAGCACAGAGCTCACCAACGAGGCCTTGTTTATCGCTGGCTGCCCCACGAACTCTGTGCCCACCAAGGAAAAACAGACCCAAGACCGAGGGACTCAGATATCCAAACATGGTGACCCCCCTACTCCAGGACCACTGTGCCCAGAGACCCCACCATACCCCGAGTTCCAGTCCCTAACCCCTCCCAACCACAGCTGACTTTTCCAGCCATCCGAGCCTGTCTCCCCGATCTCACAGCCAGCCCTTGAACTACGCTGTGCTCCTGCCCTCCAGCTCACCCAGCACCCACTCCTCACTGCTGGCCGGGAACACCTCAGCACCTTTCTCCCTAGCCACATCTCTTTCTGGCTGTGGGGGTAACACTTTCTCTGACTCAGGCCTCTACTTCCAGTGTTCTTCAAGACCCGGGGCACCGACACCCGGTGAGTGAAGCTTCAAGGGTTAGGGTTAGGGTTAGTGAGGGTTTGACAATGTCCTAGCAGGGTAGGGGGATTTGAAAACTGTGTAGTCCGAGTCTCTCCTGCTCTGATCCTCAAATTCCGAATTCTCAGCCCTCTCCTTTCCCTCTGCCTTCTCTAGTTCGGACAGAAACCGTACCCGTACTAAGGCACACCTCCTGCCATCCCCTCGTGACAAGGTATATACTGAGTCCACACTGATAAGCCCCTTCTGTGTTAACGAAACATTTAGAGTTCACAGGTTATGCCAGGCCCGGTTTTAGGAGCCTGGGACCCAGAAATGAAGGATACGGTCTCTGCCCTTGAAGAGTTCACAGTTCAGTGTGTTGCCAGTCAAGTAGATGGTCAGTTACAACACGTTCTGGATCCATGCCTGTGATAGAATTGGAAACATCAAGAAGAGCGCTTATCCCAGCCTTGGGATAGGAGGGAAAGGAATCATGGAGCTTCCTGGTGGAGGTGACATCTAAAGAAAGAATCTTCCAGAAAAACAATGGGTTGGTCAGGGTATTCCAAGTGGTAGGGCTTGTATGAATGAGCAAAGGCATGAGGTGAGTTTCAGTAGAGCGAATGGGGGTATGTCCGTGTATGGTCTTAGGGCGGGAGAGAAGGTGGGCTCAGGAGCAGCTGAGTTGCTGGAGTGCGGAGGCATGGGAGCCAAGGACCTCCTCGCCTTGATTCCCTCTGTTGTCAGTCACGCCAGCCTCATCCGTCTTCCTGGAGCATGGCAGCTGTGCTCCCGCCTTTGGACGGATTAAGTGTGAGGAGCCCCTGGGAAGACCATGTAGATCGTTGGAAATAGGGCTTCAAAACTCATCGGGGATGTCTGGGCTGGTGATAGAAATTGGATTCGGGAGGGAGTCGGCAGTTGAATGCTGTGTGGTCGCTCCTGGGGCTGGGGGTGGTGCCGAGCAAGCAAGAAGAGGTGCTGAGGCTGGGGGAGTCCAGAAGAATCTGTGCGTGTGAGGAGTTGGTGGAGGAGAGAGGGCGTCATGGGGAAGGCAGAGAAGGAGCTAAGGGCAGCTGTTTATGGAGTGGTATTTCCTGGGTCCGCCAGGTCTTAGCGATGGCCAGCTCGCTGGGGCTGCTGCTTCCGGTGTTCATGACCAAGACCAGTGGCACAGTGCAGCCGAGAACAAGCCGCTGTTCTTAACCTCAGGCAGCTGACCTTCCAGGGCCTCTGGGACATTTGAAGTCTCCCAGCTGGGCTTTGGTGTCAGAAGCAACTTGAAGTAGCAGGAAAGCCCTGGGCCTTAACAGCTAACCTGCTATCAATCTGATAGTTAGCCTCTGTGCAACCCGATAGTCAGCCTTTCTCCCGACTTGTCGAATGGGGGCCTTGGACAAGATGCTCTGTGAGGGCCCTGGTTTTCTGCTCCTTCCCAAATGCACTTGATTTAGAATTTCATCCTGAGCGGATACCCTCTCACGCCCTGGGCGGCACCCCATGGTCCCAAAAGAGTTTTCCTTCTTTGTCCTCAAGAACAAGGAAGCCCACAGAACTTTCAGCTGCCCCTTGAATGATAGGTCGTTGGATGTGGGCAGAATGTCAAGTCGGGGAATGCGTGAGTGGTGGGAGGGCGTAGGTCAATGGACAGATGGATGGACAAATTCACCGAACGTTTATCAGGCACTTCGTATGTGTTGGCACTGCTTTGGGGCTGGAGGATAGAAGTGAACCAGTGGGTCCCTTGCTTCTGAGAAGTTTAAATGGAGGCTGAGTGCTTAGGTGGAAGAGGGTTGAGTGGGCGGACGGGTGAACGAGGGGAGACAGATGGGCAGACACATGGGTGAGTCGAGCGTGGCGTGGGTAGAATGATGGGTAGATATGTGGGTGGAAACCCCGGGTGGATGGACGGATGGTGAGTGCGTGAGTGGGAAGTGCGGAGTGCTGGGTGGAGAGAGAGAGGAGGGGGGGCAGGGTTGGATGGGGAGGTGAAAGACAGAAGGAGAACACAGGAGCGTGGGGGCCAAAGAATCCGAAGGTTCTTTCTCTTTTCTGGGGAGCTCTGCTTAGCAGCTTGACCTCTGGAGGATGACCCAGTAGCCTTTGGTGCTGCTCGTGGCCTCTCACGTTCTCCCCCATTGTGTCCTTCTAGAACATGCATCAGAGCTCCTCGCTCCCAAGTCACTAACGCTTCAGTTTGCTGGGGTCTCCCGGTCGTGAACAGCAGCACACTCAAAGCCTCCCAGGTGTTCTGGAGCCATCGCCCGCCTTTCCACCCGCAGCCGGCAAGGACATCACCAGAAATCAAAGGCTTTAATAAAAAGACAGAGAGAGGTCCTTCCCTCTTCCCAACCCAGGCCGGGCTCTGGAGTGGCTTCTCTGGGGTGGAGATGTGAGAGGGCGGCCCTTTTTCTTCTTTCTTTTTCTTCTCTCTCTCTTTTTTTTTTCTTGCCAGATGTGTGGGCATATGGGTGAAATGGCATAGTCCATGTTACTGGAACAGCTTTAATTCGGGCAGTTAACGACCTGTTTTCTGTCAGCCTTTTGGTGGCGATGAGCTCATGGATCTGAACTCCGCCTCCTAGCCACACTCCAGCCCCTTCCTGTCTAGCCTTGGGCATCTGAGAGGGTCCCCCCCCCCCCCCGGCTTCTGAGGAGCCACCTCTGCCATCAACGCCAGTGCTGAGGCCTCTCCTTGGGGCTCTGGGGCCTCATGCCTGGGGACACGTGTCACAGCCATTGCTAGCCGGAAGGGAATCCAGCCGCCTTGGTAGAATCTGCATTTAAGTCTGAATCTGGCCGCTTATTCGAGACTCCTGAGGAAGTCCATTCGCGTCTCTGAGCCTCAGTTTTCTTATCTGAGAAACGGGAATGATTATCCCTGTCTCGAGGGCTCCTCCTAGAGGTTAAAAACGAGTACAAAGTGCTTAGCGCCAGGCCTGGCACAGAATAAGGGCCCAGAAATGCAGGCTATTTATTAGAAGGCTCAGTGGGCGTCACGTTCTAAAATTCAGCCTCCTCGGAGGATTTCAGTGTCCTTTGGAGTGCCCTAAAAAATGTTGAATTATACTTAAATATGAGATTTGAGTGACGTGAAATTCAATTAATTTGGAGACTCTTTAGACAAATGGGCCGAAATTCCTTATAATGTTCAAAAGTAGATAGGCTGGAAAAGGACCCCCACAGGGTACAAAACAAGCTCATTCTTTATGAAATGCTACAAATCTGACCCTTACTTAGTAGACACATAACAGTGGATATACTTACAGGGCCCAAAAAATTGGGATTAAAAAGAATGGCACACTTGGATGGATACAAACATTCTCGAAAGGAGAGTGCGTTTTAGGTGAACTGGTCATGAAACGGAGGGCTGTTTGTGTCCTGCCAAGTGGGGGAGGCGGCTACCGTTGTCTCCTGGCTAAAAGAGCCTAGAAGCGTCAAGCAAGGGGCAGGGGATAGACAGAGACAGCTGAGGCCCAGAGGGGGCTCTTGACATCGCCGGGTCCCATCTTGGAACTCCACCTTTTCCCCAAATCATTCCCCTTTCCCCAGGCCTCTCTCCAGGCCACTCTGTGACCCACCTTCCCACACCCCACCAGCCTAGTTACAAATGGTGGTTTTCTGTTTATTGCTCAAAACCAAAAATCCAGAAGCGAAGGCGGGGAGACTGTGGGTTGGGAGACGGCGCCAGGGGGGCAGGGGCCGAGTCCCTGCCCCCCTCCATCCCTCCTCTTCTGACCGCCCAGAGCCCAGGGGTGAGGCCCCGGGACAGAGCATCTGGGAAAAGCCTTCAAGGTCAAAGGGAACAACAGAGTACTCAGGCAGTCCTTGGGGGGTACCCTGGGCCCGAGGGGCCCCAGGAGTTGCAGGGGGGCTGAGTTCCCCTCCCAGAGTCCAAAAGCCAGCAGGGCAGGAGGGGAGGGGCAGGCCCCCTGTTGGGCAACTGAGGAGAGGAGGCTTGGGCGGCAGGATGCTGGTTTATTTACGGTAGGGTCCCCAGGGCCATCAAAGCCCCCTCGTGGGACCAGGAGACTATTTACACAGCAGGAAGGAAAGGAGCCAGAGACAAGGTCCTGTACTCCTCCCTGCCCAGAATGGGAAGGGGAGGGGCGCCCTGGGTCCTGCAGCCTTCGTCCTGGGCTTCAGATGGAAACTTCATACTCCCGTGTGTCCTGGAGAGAGAGCGGGGATCAGTTGCTCGAGCGGGTGGGGATGGAGGGAACACAATGGGAGGAGGCATCCGCCAGGGAGGGGAAAGACCCTGGGTGTTTAAAATAACATTGGCCATGAGGTTTGGGAGCCACGGGGGGAGCAGGGACCAGGGCCGTATTTGGCCCTGGGGACACCTGCTTCATCTTACGGTATCTTAAAAATCACACACAAATTTGAGTTTCTGGGTTGTCCTGAGCAACCGGAAGAACTGGCAGTTGGGCCTAAGTTTCCACTGCAGACCAGATGGGGCACAAGTTGGCCACTGAGCCCCAGACCCCACCACGCTGCCACTCCCCACCGTGCACGTCTGACTCGCTGTGTTCACTGCTGTGGCCTTTGTAGGCCGCTGAGTTGGAAACCCCCAAGACGGGCAGTACAGAGACTTTGAGAGAACGTTCTGGAGCCCTGGGGGAGCTGAGAGAGGGGGCTCTCCAGGGCAGAAGGGGAAGGGCTCACCCCGGCTTCATACAGTGGGTTGCTGAAGTCTGACTCCACAGTGATGGGGCTGTAGGAATGGGAGCCCGAGAAGCCGAAGAGGGATTTTCCCTGTAGTCTGCGAAAGGGAGGAGACAGAGGGGCTTATCCAGAGGTGAGCCCCCAACACCCCCCTCGCCCTGTCTTCCGTGCCAGCCAGGCAGGACGGCTGCCCTGGCTAGCAGCTCCGGGAGCAGTGTCCTTACTTGGTGTAGTATATGTAAACACCACTGCCGAGGACAATGACCAGGCCTAGGGGCAGCAGGATGGCCAAGGCGAGGTTCCCACCCTCCAGCTGCCTCGACGGGTCCGTGGTCTGGGTCACTAGGGAGAGGAGAGGCCAGTGAGCTGCGGCTGGGCCCAGCCCACTGGCCTCTCCCAGCCTCTTGCCCTGGGCCTCGAACCCTGGGCTTCACCCCTCCGGGGCCTGGCGTCCTGCCCCCGGCCTCTGCCTTGCCCTCCCAGCGCAGCCAGGCCTGGGTCTCCACCTGCGCCCTCACTGACCTTCCAGTTTTCGGTTGTCCAGGAGCTCCTCATAGGCCACTGCGGGGAGAGGAGGGGGAGGGGACGGGGTCTGAGCCAGGGAGGGAAGGAGGCTGGGTAGAGGCCGGGGGCCCAGTGGGGCTGCGCTGGACAGCCTGGTTCTCTCTGCCTCTGCTCAACCTAAGCTCTATCCTTCCCTCGGCGGGGGCGGGGCAACACTGGTCAAGGCAGGGCCTCCTTCCGCTTTCTCCAGACCCCTAAAACTTCAGGTTTCTTGGCTGGTCCAAACTAATCGGTCTGTAGAATTTGTCAAAAATGGCGGAAACGTGAGATCTAGCCCGAGGGCAAGGAGACTTCTAAGCCAAGGCCCCTCTGCTACATCCCTTAGGACAGTTCCATGACCTTGAGGTTCCCCAAGACCACTGGATGTTCCTGTGAGGATCAGAGCCCACGGGAGGTGAAGGGGGAGCTCGGTCAGTCGTTCTCAAATTTGCTGCTCCCTGACTTTCCCAGTCCCGTCGCTCCCCAGACCCTGCTGTGCCCCCTCCTGCCCGGTCTGTCCAGGCACCTTTGCAGAGCGGGGGCTGGCTGGTCCACTGGGAGGGGTGGCCGGGCACACAGGTGATGGTGACCTCGCCGATGAGCTCAAAGCCCTCGTAGCAGAAGAAGCGCAGAGACTCTCCGGCCTGGTAGTGATGCTTGTACAGCGTCTGATAGCCGTTCTCCGGCACCCCTGGGTTCAGGCACGGCTCATACTTCACTGAGGGGCACAACGTCCGTCAGCTGCTGGCCCCCTGCTGAGCAGGCCACCCAGCCACCCTTCCCAGGGTGTCCCCAGACTCACAGGCACACTTGGGGACCCGGTCGCTCCACTTGGGTGTGCCCGTGTCCCGGCTGTAGCAAGTGAGCACTGCCGCCCCCTCCAGGCTGTACCCTGGCAGGCAGCGGTACTGGACGTGGGAGCCCACTGGGAAGCCGGCGTCGGAGGTGGTCCGGTGCCCGTTGGTGATCTCACCGGGGTCGGCACAAGTCATGACTGTTGGCAGGAGAGCAAGGTCAGGGGGAGCCTTAAAAGCCCTCCCGGAAGCTGAGGAAGGGGAGACGCCTGAGCCGTGGGCCATCTTCCCGCTAAGCACCTCCCCGTCTCCCACCATTTCCTCCAGATGCAGAGATGAGAGGTTGGAAAAATGTAAAATTCGGTGCATTTCAGATTTCGGGCTTCTTCCAGAAAAGAGCGGTGGGGACAAGCCAGGCCCCATCTGAGAATGAAATGTGAAGTCTTCTGCCCCTGTTACCGGAGCCTCGGAGCTACACCCTGAGGCCACCAGCCCCACTCGGTGGCCTCCTTCCTCACACCCGGCATCCCCAGCGCCCTCCGCTCATTTGCATAGCCTGCCCTTTACAACCTTGTTGTGCAAATAACAATCAGAGCCATTTCTAGTATACGGACCTCTGCTACGTGCTTTACAAGCACAGCATCTACACCCTGATGATCCTGAGGTCAGCGAGACTCATCTCGCAGGGCTCAGGGTGGGGAAGTAACTGGTCCAGAGCACTGGGCTGACATTCAGAGACTTGGCTCTCAGCTCAGCTTCAGGCTCGGTGTGCTGCCTTGGCCACAGGGCCTGTACCCTCTGGCTGGGTTTCAGACTGGACATACTGTCAGTCCTTCTAGAGATGGGGAGCTGTCTCAACCAGAAAGTTTTCCTTGTGTCCAGTCCAAATCCGCCTTCCTGAACTTAACTTCATTGGTCCCACCATTGTCCCCCAGGGCCAGGGAGAAGACCCACAGTCCCATATCCTGGCAGCAGGCTTCCTAAAATTTGGAGAAAATGCCAAGACGCCACCCCTTTCTGCTCCTTCAAATATCACCTCCTCAGTGAAATCTCCCCTGCCTGAAACAATGAACCCCCTCGCCCCTCTTCTCACGGTGCTTCTTCCTTATTTATAGCACCTGCTAAACTGTTCGCAAGCACAGGTCCTGTGTGAAAACTCGGATGTTAAGTCCTTTGCCTGGAAACACCCTGCAGTTATGGCTTTGGAATACCCTGAGCTGTTTTAAGTGTCCCCCTTCTGAACTGTGAGCTCCGCCAGGGTCAGGGGGGACCCCAGCCCTCTGCATCACCCCAACCCAGCATGCGGCTTCAATGACTGCGGTAAAATAAACCTAGTTCTCCGACCAGCCTAGGCCCCAGCAAACTGACTTCCCGCAGCGTCCAGGGCGGGAGATTGAGACTCGAGAAGGGTATAGAAGGGGAGGAGCGGAGGGGAGAGTCGACGGGGCGGGGCTGGGGGCGGGACTCTGACGCGACGGAGGCGGGGCCAGGAGGCGATGGGGCGGGGCCAGGAGGCGATGGGGGCGGGACCAGGAGAAAGTGAGGCGCGACCCAGAGGAAACCCGGTCAGAGCTCAGAACAGTGCACGAGGGAGGCACACCGCCCAGACGTGAGAGTGGGGTCCGCAGGGGGCAGTTTCGGGACACCGAGGATCAGAGGGGTGGAACCCAAAGGGTGAAAGGGACGAGGCCTGAGTAAGATCCGGGCAGAATCCAGAGGGAAGGGGTGAGAAACTCGGCCGGGCCGGGAGCTGGGGCAAAAAGGAACTTGAGCCCGCCGCAGAGGGGTTGCGGAGCGGCGAGACCCCGACGGGCAGGGGCGGGGCCGGAGCTCACTCTTTTGGCAGGCGGGCGGCGCGGCGCTCCAGGACAGGTCCCACTGGCAGGTGAGAATGTCGGAGCCAAGCAGCTCATACCCAGGCTCACACTGGTAGGTAAGCACCGTGCCCCGGATCAGGTCCCCGTGGGAAGCCGTCCTCCAGCCCCACTCTGGAGGGGGCAGCTCCGGGCACGTGTCGTTCCTCGGGACCTCTGTAGCGGAGAGACAGCGAGTTTGGAGGCTGTCCTGCGACGGACTCAGGGCGCCCGTCCAGACTCGGGGGCCTTGCTCCTCCCGGGATCTCTGAATGGCCGAGCCCCTGCGCGTTTCAGGACCCTAGACCTCGGTACCTTTGAAATGCAACACGAAACCCTGCCCCAGGCCCGGGTTTGGGGGCCCTGGCGGTGCCTGGAACTGTAGCGTGAGGTCGGGCCCAGAGGAGAGGAGGCGGCGGCGCGGTTGAGGTCCCCGCAGCTGGGCCAGGACTCGGGCGCTGGGACCGTCCCCATCGAAGAGGGTCAGCATGTCCCCTTCACGCACATTCAGGCTGCAGAGATTGGAACCAGATGTGCGGGGCGGGTTACGATTCGCCCCTCCTGTGCGGTTCTGCCCAGTCAGTAACTCTGTTCATTAGGAACCCCACCTACTCCCCAGCCCTGTCTGCACGTGTTCGGTGGCGCTCGGAGTTCCTGCTTCCTGATTCCCAGCCCAGCTCCCCAGAAACTCCTCGCACTCTCCGGTCGCACCTCCCTCCCCGGGGATGCACAGTCTCTCTCAAGTCCAGCTCCGGCCAGTCACAGGCCATTTCTTTCATCACCGGCCCAACTCCAGGAGCCGCTGAGACTATCCGCCTTGGGGCCATGCCCACTCCTTGTTCCAACCGGTCACATGGTCATCTCATCCCCAATCAGCTCCCTGGCTTCTCCCCACCCCCACTGCCACCCCATAGGCTGGTGACCAGGCCACAGTTTGGGCCTGGGTTCCTGGAAACCGCTCAAGGGGCAGCCTCGAAACAGCCAAAGAGCGAGTGACACAGGGCCAGAGCCCCCTTTTCACTACAGCCGCTGCAGAAGCCCCTGAGTGACCCCATGTCCTTGTCCAGAGTCGCCTGGACAAACCAAAAGCGATTTGTTCCTAGGTCTCCCTGACACCCCCACACCCCTGTCCTGAACTGTCAGTCACCTTTTCATCTCGGGTAGCCAGCCAGGCTCCCGGCGCCGGCTGCAGTGTCGTCACGCCACGCTCCACGGGGCCCACACCCACCGCGCCCTCCGCAGCACCCTAACGTACATTTCAACTTGGAGCAAGATGCGCTTCTCCTCCTGGACGTGCAGGCCCCACACGCAGTCCTGGCCGGGGCTGTAGCTCTGGGGCCAGTCGGGAGAGAGGACCACGCCAGCCGCCTCTGACAGCTCCCCTCCGCACATGGCTGCGGGAGAAGGGGGTGCACATTCCCAACTCCCCGTCTTCGTTCACCGAAGGTCTACCTACTCCCAGCTGTGGGCACCAGACTGCTTCACGGGCTCCCTCTTAATTACCTGTGCCCAATCCCGGCCTTGCTCTCGCGTAGCCCCGCCCACCTGGCCCCGCCCACTCTCCCGCCTATGCGTTACCCCGCCCATCCCAAGACTTAGCTCCAGCTAGAGCTCTTCAAGACATTTGGGTCACGACCCCTAAATTCTGTAACAAACCCACCAATTATTCAGCTGAGAAAAACGATCTCTGAAAAGGACAAGGATTTTACCCAAGGTCTGGGTTTACTGGGTTTGGATATGCAAGTCTCCTTCCCGAATGGCCTTCTCCAGCTGGGGGCGGGGGGGTGGCTGGAGACGGGGGAGGGAGCTCCTGGGGATGTGGGGGCTCACCCTTGCAGGCTGGCTCTGTGTCATTCCAGTGGGGTTCTGTGGGATCCACACATTCGATGGCATTTGGGGGGCCAGGGGGCTCCAGGGCATATCCTGGGAGGCACGAGAAGGTGGCCAGTGCCCCTGGGCGGTACTCTGGGTCTGTGGTGGTGACATTGCCGTGTGCCAGGAAGGGAGCGAAGCAGCGATCTTCTTCAAAGGCTAGAGAGGAGTCAGTCACAGAAAGTAAGCATGAGGACAGGCCTCAGGGGATCTCAGACTGGGGGGGTCTGGGGCTGAGTTCAAGTGACGTTTGGCTGCTCAGTGGGTTGTTTAAAATAGAATGCCTTTGCGCTTAGCTTTCACTCTCCAGTCTCCCCCAAATCCTAACCCTTCTCATTCTCACATTTATGTTACCTTCCTGGCCGCTGACGGGGAACCCCTAGGCTAGTCAAATCCCAGCCCCCGTTCTACAGATGAGGAAACTGAGGTCCACAGACCAAAAAAACACTTGCCCAATGTCACACAGAATCAGGTCTCAAACCCAGATTGCTTGACTCCTAGCCAGAGTCACTCGGTTTTGGAAACTGCAGAGGAGGGAGGGAAAGGGTGCCTTCGGAGAACCAGCTCACACAGGTGTGTTCTCGCCTCAAAAATAAGAGTTAGAGGGGCGCCTGAGTGGCTCAGTCGGTTAAGGGTCCAACTCCTAGTTTCAGCTCATGGACTCTTAGTTTTGGCTCAGGTGGAGGCCGCACTGGGCTCTGCTTGTGGATTCTCACTCTCCCTCTGTGAGTGCCCCCCACTCCCGCTCATACTCTGTGTGTGTGTGTCTCTCTCCCTAAAGTAAATAAATAGATCTTAGAGGGAGAGAGAGAGTGCAGGGGTGGGGAGGAGCAGAGAGAGGTGGGGAGAGAGAATCTCATGTAGACTCCCCGATGAGAGCTGACCCTGACTTGGGGTTTGATCCCCCAACCCTGAGATCATGATCTGAGCTGAAACCAAGAGTTGTCCGATTAAATGACTGAGCCACCCAGGCAGTCCATAAAGAAATCTTAAAAAAAACAAAAACAAAAAACAATTCTCCCCACCCTTGATTACCCATGTTGTGGCTAGAATCCCAAAGTACAACAAATGCAGAAGCTACTCAATTTTGACTTTGGACTAACTCAGCAAAAAAGAACATTTGGAGAGCATTTTTGCTTTTGCCCACGTGATCATAGCTAAGCTGCAGAACGACCCGTGGGGAGGAGTGTGAAGCCCATAGAGCAGCACTGGCCCACAATCAGGGAGGCAGACCTCAGCCCTCGGAATTCTCTGCACATTTGCAAGTCAAACAGGCAGTTTATTTTTCAGATCTGCTGTTCTAGTTCACTGTTACTTACAACCTGATGAGGTCTCAAGTCCAAATCCTATGCGTCCACCAGGGCCCAGTGCCCGATAAATCAGTTGCTCCTTTGATTCACACCACAAACCAGCCCCTCCTGTCTCTGAGCATTTCACCTTCTTTCTCTCTCTCCTGCTACTGCTTGCACAGATCCTCTGCTCCAGTCACGCTGAAATACCCTCTTTCCCAAACATACCAGGCCTTTCTCTACCTCTTTACTGTTGCTCAGCCCGTTCCTCTCACCTGAGATGCTCACCCCTAATCTCCCTCTTTTAAAATGCTCTCTATCTTAGGGGCACCTGGGTAGCTCAGGTGGTTAAGGGTCTGGCTCTTGGTCTCCGCTCAGGTCATGGTCTCAGGGTTGTGAGACTGAGCCCCACATCACGCTCTACACTGAGCACGAAGTTCTGCTTGGGATTCTCTCTCGCTCTGCCCCTTCCCACTCCACTTTCTCTCACTCTCTAAAAAATAAAATAAAATAAAATAAAATAAATTCTCTCTATCCAGTAAGGGCCAACTCAAATGCCTCTTCTCCCACAATCACTGACCACCTTGTTTCTACCTGTCCAGCATCTGCACCGCCGTCTTCTGTTCAAGGCACTCCTACTTTCATTTTGGGACACACGCCTCCCCCATTTCCAGTCCAGGAGGTCCAGTTGGGCCAACTCTGGATGGTCATGTGATACGGGTCTGCCAATCATACCGCCACCAGCCCTTCCTTCCGTGATTGGTCAATGACCTCAGCCAGAGCAATGAGAGCCCCCCCCTGGCATTTTGGCTGCCCCTCTTAGGAAAGCGGTGCCCTTTCTCTTTCTGATGGACTTGCTGTGTGGGTGGCATGTCAGTTTGAACTGCTAGGGGCACCACAGACTGAGAGCCTGACTGACGGTGAAGCCAACACGGAGGGAAACACTGAGGGGTGAAGGTGCCCGGTGTCTTGGCTGTGTACCTGGATCCAGCTATCCGTGAAACTTAAATGGGAAGAGCCCCCCCAGGAATTGGAGGGGGTCCTTGTAGTTTGGGGGTGGGGAGGAAGTTAGTTTCCAGAGATCCAGACAGAGGTGAGCAGGGACAGGGTCTGTGCTTGTGACCATACCCTGCCCTCAGCAAGATGGCAAAGTGCAGGAGTTGGGATCCCTGGGTGGGGGTGAGGGGGGGACACACTTACCTTCAAATCGGAGGCTTAGCAGCAGGGGGTTGGCGGGTGTCTCTGAAAGCAGCTCCACATAAAGGGACTGGGCGTCACTGATGAGACCCCGCTCCGGGACGTCGTCCATATCCGAGTCATAGATGACTGGGGAGAGGGGGCTGCCCCCTGAGCGCACCATCAGCCTGCGATGGAGAGAAGTTTCCCCTCGGAAGCTGGCTCGTCGCTTGCCGGCTCTCCTAACTCGTTTTCACAGCTGTTATTTTCAAGCATCAGCTACGTCCCGTGTATGCTAAGTCTTCGCACATTTTGTCTCATTACTTTTCACAAGAGCCCTTGAGTCAGCATGATTTATCATCCCTGATTTTATAGATGAGGAAATGGAGGCCCAGAGTCACCTGCCCCGCGTCACAGAGCAACTAGTGGCAGAGCTGAGGTAGTGGCTGGTCAGGCGAGAAGGGGTACCAGTGATGATGGTGAGGACAGACACATTTCCAGGGCTCACTCCCTTCCGAGCACTTCCCGTAACTCAACACCTTTATCCCCACAGACACCTTCTGAGGAGGTCCTGTGATCTCCATTCTACTGAAGAGGAAACGGAGGCACAGACAGGGCCGGCAACTGGTCTGTTTGCACAGCTATACCACCTAAGGGGAAGGACTGATCTGCGTTTGATACACCTCTTAACTGGGATCCACCCCAGGTCGGTCTGACTCCCCAGTGAAGCCTTCCTATTTCCCTCAGGTGGCGACCTCTGAGCCAAGGCCCAGACCCTCACCGGTCATTGTCCTCATCCAGTGAGACCCTCTCGAAGTGCAGGTGAAGCCGGCGTCCCTCAGCTGCTTCAATGACCCACCGGCAGGTGAGGTTGGGCCCTGCCGCTCCTCCAGGCTCAGGGGACACGATGCGACCCAGTGTAGCATTGTGGATGGTGCCACCACAGGATGCTGGGGGTAGAGGGGGGACATGGGAAGGTGACTTGTCCTCCTGTCTTCAGAGCGGTTACATCCACACTTTCGGCTGGGACCCAGCCTCAGAGTGCTCTCTGCCCTACAGGCTCACCCCAGAGGGTGGGACCTTCTCCAAGGCCACCACCCAGGTAGGGGACCAATCCCACAGCATGGACCCTCCCTAGGACGGAAAGCCTGCTGATATGAACACTCCCCAGGTATGGACACCCTGGCATGGGGAGTATGAGGGATCCCCAAAATGGAAGCCCTCAAATTTGAAAATCTTTAAGATGGTATCCCCAGGATAAAGATTCTTCATGATAGGGAACCTCTAGATATGGACTTCCAGAATGGTTTCCTTGAGCATGAGGAGTCTCCGAAGGAAGACAGCTCCAAAAGAAGACATCTCCAGAATGGTGACTCCCCATATGGAAACCCTTTAGGCAGGACATCCCCAGATAGAGACACCCCCCTGCCCCCACTGCTGCCAAGGATGACAATTCTCCAAGGGTCGACACCTTCTGTATTAAGAGCTCCAGATGGAGACACCAGGATAGGGACTCTTCCAGGCAGACACCCCTTCAAGATGGGTGTTGGCCAAAGATAGAGACCCCCAAGATAGTACCCGCCCAGTGGGGCTCCCAGGACAGAAGCCGCACCTAGCGTGCAGGAGACTCACCCACGCAGCTGGGGGGTTCGCCACTCCAGGCTGGCCGGGTGCCGTTGAGGCAGATAAGGGTCTCCTCGCCCTGCAGCTGGTAGCCTGAATCACAGTGGAAGGTGGCAGTACCCCCAGGATGCAGGTCCGTCACGCTCACGTCCCCGTGGGCCGGCCGGGGAGGGAAGCCGCAGCTCAGGAGGTAGGCTGGATCGGCAGAGCCGGGAGAAGCGAGACGGGTTTTCCCGTGCCAGCCTCTCCCACCGGTCCCCTCGTACACGCTTCCCTCTTAGGTTCCTTGCTGGCAGAGGGGGCTCCCTACTGGAGGTCTCGCACGGCCACTTGGTCTCACGAAGAGGCCATCTCAACATCCCTTCTGTCCCCTAGTCTTTGTAATCTACCCACTTCGCCCTCCATTTCGTAGATGCAGTATCTGAGACTCAAAGAAATTCTGCCTCTCGCGCTCACTTTGCCTGGGCAACCTCAGGCAAGTCAGTTGGCCACCGCGAACCGAGCCAGCTCTAAAAATAACAAATAGTGTCTGCAGAACTTGTTCAGCTTCTAAAATGAGCTCATGCAGTGCTTCTGAGGTAGCCACAGGAAGGCCGTGATCCATTTTCCAGATGTAGCAATGGGTTGTTAAGTGACTCCTAGTGATTTCTCCCCGCTGAGGTGCGTGGTAGGAGCAGAGCCCCAGCTTTCCTCCAGAGGAGCCCTCATGAAACTCCTTTGGGAAGTTTGGCTATCTTGTCCCTGGAGACCTTAGTACTCAGTGCCCCCTCCGTGAATCCCCAGGGAAGGTGAAGGCCTTGCTGTCCTTAAAGAGCTGGTTTCTCTTCTCCTCTCTTGCAGTGAGAACTGAGTGATCTCTCTTTTTGTGCTGCTAAGAAGCTCAGAACCAGATCAAGGCTTGTTCCGAGCAACAGTGGCTTGTCCATCCACCTTCTATTTTTGTCATCTTTAATAAGCACTTCCTGGTACCCATTTTCTTATTTAATTTTGCTGCATTGTTTTTCGAAAGCCTCCTGAAACTCTTGTGGAATCACAGGAGATAAAACAAAGAAATAGGAAGTGACTTGGGGCCGGGGTGGGGGGGTGGGTGCTGGCCGGCCTAGCCGGAAGGTCGTGAAGTCTTGATCTTGGGGTCATGTGTTTGAGCCCCATGTTAGTCACGGAGTAGAGATTACTTAAATCTCTAAACTTAAAAAGGTAGGAGAGAGTACGGAAGTGGGGGAGGGAAGAAGGGAGGAAGGAAGTGACTTGGCAGGAGACAGTGGACTCTAAATTTGGTCCGGACATAGTTCTATGCTTCAGACCAGACAGAGTTCATCAAGAAGGGCTTCCTGGAGGAGATGTACCAAAGCTGCGTCTCTGTAGGAGGGGCAGGCTCTGGATAGCCGTGCTTGGGAGATTCCGGCTCGCCTGGGCCTTGCTTTTGCTAACTGTGCCGCCCTGAGTGATTAAGTCAGAGACCTGGTCTCCCTACTTCACAGTTCAGCAAGCATTTCCTTGGCTGGGTGCTAGTGCAGAGAGGTGAAAAGGACCCAGGCCTTGTCCGTTCGGAGTCTGCAGTCTACCGAGACAGACCCCAAAAGTTTCTCGAGCACGGTGGCTTAAATAAATATTAGCCTCTTGATGGCTCTCCACGACCGACAGAATCCAGCCCAAACGCTTTGGATTGACATTCCAGCCCCTTCTATCACTGCTCCCAGCCGAACACCTCCAGCTTCAGTTCTTAAACCCACAACCCATAGAGCCTACCCACAAGGTAGCTTTGTGACTTCATATTTTTTCGCATCATCTCCCCTACCTGCGAGGTCCTTTTCCCGGTCTTTCTCATCTTTCAAGGAGTAACGTAAGTACCACCTCTTCCAGGAAGTCTTCCTCGCCCCTCCCCTCTCCCACAGAGTTAGTTTCTTTCTTGCCTCCACACCTGTGCTCGCGTACTTTTATCATCACGTGAACTGCTGTCTGTTGCCATGGTGAGGCTGAACCCGCCTCACTTGTTTTGTCCCCTAAAAACCTGGCCAAGCCGATCTGCCCATGCAACCTAGAGGTGATATGCGCCTGAACACACTGGACTGGGAGATGGGCACACCTGACTTCTAGTTCTAGCTCCACGACTTATTCGCTGTATGACCTTGGGCAGGTGATGCCCCCTCGGGGGCCTGTCACCCGTCAATAGCAGTAGTAAGTCCTACCATTGGCCAGCCAGCCTTCCAGTTAAAGGAAAGAAACACGCAAAGCACCTCACACAGAGAAAGTGCTCAGAAAATCTGAAGCCCCCGTCCCTCAGGCTCGATGAATGAATGACCGGGAGTCTGCGGATCTGTCTGCTGACTCTGCAGCACACCTGTGGGTGGCTGGGCCCTCCCTACAGCCCTTCTTCCTCTTGGAGGTGGAGTGGCCAACGGCCACCCTTGGCGGTGCCCCGGGAAGCACACAAAACAACCAGTCAGCACCAGGGTTGTGTAAATGGGAGTGTTTGCTGGGCCTGGGGCGAGCGGTGATGGAACCTTTGGCCTTTCAGAGAAGCTAACAAGGCCACTCTGGACCAGAGGCCCCCGCTAGTGGAGACTGGGGAAGGCTTAAACAGGGCCTCGGTCCCAGAGGGGCCCAGAGAAGCCGCAAAGCAGGGAAGACCGAGGCAGGTAATGAAGGCCAATTTATGCAACAGCCCTGCTTCCCCAGATGTCTGAAGAGTCCTATTTTCAGGGCCCTAGGGAAGTGGCTGCTTAAGGGAGCTGGCGGGGAGCCATTTCGTAATGTTGGAAGGGCAGTCCCCCAACCCCCGCCCTAGGCCCTTGGGCATGACCTTGCTCCCTGCCAACCGGACCACCAGTTACGTGGCTCCCGTCTCACTGGCCCTTCCGCCTTGTGCATAAGAGTCCCTGGGGCCCAAGCAGAGGCCTCAGGAGAAACTGGAAAGGGTGTGAGGCAGGGATCCGTGTTGTGTGTGTCCTGGATAAGGCCCACGAGGGGCAGGCAAGGCCATGAGGTGATGTGAAGGGGACGTTGGCCCCAAACCCAGTTCGCTCTGTTTCTGAGGAGCACAGGAAGGGGCTTTGGAGACGGCAGCAGCGTCTGGAACGGGACAGCAGGTTGCCGCGCACACACACGGGCTAGAGCGTATGCTCGCTCTGTGGGAAGGTTCCTGCACACACAGGTGAGCACGGTGTGCACCTGCGTGTAGGCTGTCTGTGGGGGGTGCTCCTGAGTGCGGTCGTGCACGGATACCACCCCTTCCTACACCCCCAAAGTCAGCAGGATCTTTCTAGGTCACACATCTGAGGTTGTCACGACCTTGCTTCAGACATTTCAAGAACGTCTCCATGTCCCTTGCAGGGTAAGTAGTCTGTACCCATTACTGAATTTGATGAGGCCCTTCCTGATCTGAATCCAACCTCCTAGTCTGGTTTCTTTTTTTTTTCTCTCTCTCTTTCTTTCTTTCTTTTTTTTTTTTTAAAGATTTTACCCATTTATCTGACAGACAGAGATCACAAGTAGGCAGGAGGCAGGCAGAGAGAGAGGAAAGCAGACTTCTGCTCAGCAGCTCCATCCCAGGACCCCAGGACCACGACCCAAGCCGAAGACAGAGGCTTCAACCCACTGAGCCACCCAGGCGCCCCCTTAGTCTGGTTTCTTACAGCCTGCTTTTCTCGCACCACTTTCTGGGCTTTTCTGTAGCAGTGACTGACATTCCTGAGCTCTCATTGTGGACCAGACACTATTTTAAGCACTTGACATGTGTTATTAGTTAATTTGGCCTTCCTAATAATACCATGAGCCAAGTATTATGGTTCCCATTTTTCAGATGAGACCGTGAGGCACAGAGAGGTTAAGTAAGTCACCCCAGGTCACACAGCTAGCGCAGTTCTATCTTCCATGCTGAATGACTTCAACTCCTCAAGGGGATCACGCTTTTTCATGCAGCTGGACCCCCGTCTTCCTCATTCTCCGTCCCCACCCTTCCCCCTGTAGCTCTTATTTTTGGTCCCAGCTTCATTACCTCCTCCAAGAAGGTGTCCCTATATTCCTTAGGAGAAATGTAGGTCCCTTTGAAATTTGTTCCCTCTGCCTGGGTTTCCTTCCTCATAGGGCCGTAGGTCCTTATCTCATTGAATTATAATCATCCTGATTACTTGTCCATCTCTCTACCTAGATTCTGAGTTCCTGGAAGATTTACGTCTGGCTTGTTCTTGCTTTCCGTACGGACTACACAGGGCAGGTATGAATGGGTGTTCAATAAACATTTTTTGAGTGAATCAATGACCTGCCACTCTGGTGTGTGCACACTGAGTCTGTGAGTGTGCAAAATAAGAGTCTGGCCGGCATAGATCTCCTCTGAGGGCTCTGCCCGCCCCCTACAAGGTCCTAGACAGGAGGAAAAGCCCCTGACATCTCCTTAAGCTCAGATGCCTCCCAGAGATGCCTCTTGTGCCCAGTGTGGCCCCTACCCTTCCACCAGCGCCCCAGACTCCTCACCCTGATAGTGGATCCTGAAGCCACCGCCCCTTGGGACCCGTGGGCTCTGGAAGTGCAGGAGCAGCCGGTTGGTTGGACTCCGGAGCACCTGTCCTTCTCCCAGCATGGAGGAGTTAGCCAGGAGTCGGGGGGCCAGGCCTGGGGACCCCCCACCAGCCAGCACCAGGAGTTCCTCCTCCCGAGATAGGTTCAGCGTCTGCACCTAAAGAAGGCCAGACCCAGACCACCGCCCCCCCACCCCACAGGACAAGTCAGTCAAGGTGGGTGACCCCTAAGCCCCCCACCGTTTGCCTCCCTTTCTCCTGTGTGTGGCAGCCCAAATACCACCGTGACATCGGCCACATTATAGAACTCTGGGAGAGTCTCTGAGATCCTCAGAAAACAGGCCCACGGAGTCAGGGAAGTTTCCCAGGCCAAACCTGTGCCCACGGCTGGGCCCAGAGGGAAGGGCTTGGGGGCTTCAAAGTCCCGTTACCTGGATCTCAATGCCGTAGCCAGGGTAGACATGGATGCTGTAGGTGCAGTCCAAGAGCCCGGCAGTGCGGCTGGCAGCACTGCCCAGGTCCGGAGACTCCACATGCCCTTCGCCCTCAGAGATGTTGTTATTACACAGAACTAAAGAGACACAAGGGGCCGGAGCTGACCGCTTCCCTGTACTCTCGCCCTCCCAGCCAAGCATCTCTGGGGGCCCCCGCCTGGCTTGTCCCCCGCACCTCCCCCCGTCTTCATCGGCGGCGGCTCCCTCTCCCACCCGGGCCCACAACTCCCTTCCCCGGCTGTAGTAGAGATAAAGCCCACCGCAAGGGTAGACACGCGCCCACCATAATAATAAATCATCAAATAATAATCACAAATGATTGAGCAGAGGCCCCTGTCCCGTCTGTACGCAGACCCCTACTTCCACGCGTTTCCCGCAGCCTCTCCCCCGGCACCCCGCGCTCTCCCACGTTCACGCTCCGGCACACTGTCCCCGCCCCCTTCAGACGCCTCACCTGGGCTGGTCACCGTGGTGGTGACGGTGGTCGTGGTGATGATGGTGGTCGTGGTCTCCTCCTCTCCTCCCTCAGGCCCGAGGGGCGGGCCTGGGGAGGCGGGGCCGGGGAGGGGCGGGGCCGTCGTTCCCGGGGGCGGGGTCAGCAGCTCGGGCGCGGTGGGGCCTGCCCCCCTTCCCCCTTTAGGGGTTACCGCGGTTGTCAGAGGCCCAGTCCCGGGCTCAGTGGCGCGTGGCAGGGAGGGCGCTGTAAGAGTCTGGCCGGCTGGAGGGGTGGCTAGTGTGGGGTCCGGATCAGATCCTGGGACAGGACAAGGTAAGGCGCAGAAAGAGCAGATTGGTGGGTCATGGGTGGGGAGCAGGGCTGAGGGAAACTGAACCCGCAAGTAGCAAGCCCCCCACCTCTCCCTTGCGCACACGAACACGTCCCAAGGCTTCCCCGGCCCTCCCTCTCCACCTCTCCACCGAGGCCCTTCCGCTGGGTCAGTCTCCTTGAGACTCTCCACGCTTCCCCGCGCAGGCCTGGCTCCCTTGCCTGCGCACCCCTTCCTCCCTCCTCTTCCTCTCTTTGGCTCTGTCTGGAACTCTTCTTCTCTGTTTAGTATTCTTGTGGCTCTCTGATTTTATGATTCTAAATCTGCTACTCTCTGCATTTCTCTCTCTTTCTAGGTCTCTCTCCCCCGATTCCTCAGACTCTGGTTCTCTGAGTTTCCATCTGTCTTTCTCTCGGATGGTCTGTTTTTCTGTCTGGCTCTGGCTCTTGATCATTCAGTCTCAATCGCCCTGGTACTCTGTCTATGCCGTTTTGATTCTCTCTGACCATATCTTGCTGGATATCACTGGCTTGGGTCCCCATCTCCTCGAGTTAATGTCCCTCCCTCTTTCTCTGGGTCAATTCTGCCACTCTGGGGCCTCACCCGGCAGGTAGCCCATCTCTGGACCCCTCCTCAGCAGGGCCCCATGGAGCAGCTCGGCCAAAACCTCAGAGGCTACTGTGGGGGCCTCACTTCCAGGCTCTGGTAGTGCCTCTTCTTCCTTCAGGGGCAGACCTAGGAGATGAAGTTGTGTGAGCCCTTCCACTGCCCCACACTCCTTCCTTCTCCAGAAAGATCTTTTCCAGAGCTCTTCCTCCCCTCTCAGTCAGCTGGGCCTGCAGGAGCTCAGAGGGTCCCAGACTGGGCTGAGAGCCAAGAGTGGAGGAGGGGCTCCCAGCTGTCCCTGGCACCCCTGCACCTTCCTCTCCACCCCACTCCCCTCCCACGCTGTGTGGGCCTTCAGTGAACATCTTGGCTCTTATGAACCCTGGACAGCGCCAGCCGAGTGGAGAGGGGCCCCGGTGCTACCTTCCTTTCCCCTTCGATGGTGCTCTTCCCCCAGCCCTGGAGCTCTGCGGAGGGTCTGGCAGCACCTCCCAGCCCTTGCTTCTGCAATGCCCAGCTTTATCTCTGGGTTTCTATCTCTGCAGTGTGGTTCCCACTCTCTCTCTCTCTCTTTCATTCTCTGCAGTCTCTGCCCGCTTCCCCGGAGTCTGGCGAGGGGTCAGAGTAGAGGACTGAATATCTGGGCTCTGAGCACTGCCTCTGTTCATCTGTCTTTGTCCATACGTCCAAGAGCATTTGTGCGTGCAGTGCCTGGCGTCTCTCCCCGCACCTCCATCTCCCACCCAGGTACCCTGCATGCTTCGGCCGCCTCCGCAGACATCCCCCCAACTTCCCCAGCCCTTCTTCCTGGATTTAACCCCTGAGACGCTGGTTAAAGCTCCCCTCAATCATTTCCCCACCTTCTCAGTATTGGGGGTTAGGACTCCAGGTACAAGTCAGAATGCCCTGGCTTGCCCCTTCCCTGTCAGCTGTACCCGTCCTCCCCCAGAAGCTCAGAAAGCCAGGATGTTCAGAGAAGGGATGGTAGAGGACCCCAGGTGGGGACCATCCCAGGGCCTACCCCCATGCTCCCATGTCCTTACCCTGAATCCAGGGACAGCTCAGCAGAATTAGGAACAGCAGCTGGGGAGGCGGCGGGTGCTGGGCCCTGGGAGTCCCCATGGCGACTCACACCGATTTCTCTTCTCTGCGCCTCTCCTAAATAATCTAGCTGTCACCTTTCCTCCGTCTCCTTTTATCTTTCCCTTTAATTTTCTTTTTTTCTTTTTCTTTTTTTTTTTTTCCCTGCTAGCAGTTAGCAAGGAAGACAATTTCTCTGTCCCTTGGGATGGAGGGGCAGAATTGGGCTGGGGGTCGCCTGGATCCCACCCCTCCTTGCCCAATCTCCTCTGTCCTCTGTTATCAGGTCTGTGGGAGAGGGGGCGCGGCTCCGGCTGCAGGGGGTGGGACCGGGAAGGCCAAAGGGGCTGGGTCGCCTGGGTTACCCTCTCGCTCGGGCGCGTGGGTCCATCGAGCTAGCTGGATCCCAGGCTGGGGGAGTAGGGAGAGGCAAGACAGCTTCTGAAGGTCTGGGGTGGGGTCGGGGATCGGGAGGGTCCCTACTGTGCTCTAGCGGGGCTTGGTGGGGACGGGAGGGGGTTGCGGAACCTGGAGAGCCGAAGCTCGGGCACTGGAGCTGCGGGAGGGAGAAGCTGAGAAAGGTGTCGAGCCCACGTCAGATCCTGGGGACGGGCGAAGGGAGGGGCCTGGGATTTATTTGGGGGCGATGGGGGGGGGAGGCAGAAGGAGGAAGTGCAGATGGAGGAAGGAGGGACCACATGAGCCAGACCGTAATCCTCACTCCCGCGGCCCCTAGGGGAGGCAGAGGAAACTCTGGTCCTAGCTGTAATTACAGCCCCTTCCCCCAGCCTTTCCAGCACATCTGGAATCTGAATCTCCTTTTCCCAGGGTGCCGAGGGGCGGCACCGCTGGGTTCACGCTTGCTCAGCTCCCCAGTATGCCCCTTGCCCACATCCAGGCGCCTCCCTCCTCCCCACAGGACCTCCTTTCCCTTTTACAGCTCCTGTGAAATGGGCTTTCCCCTCCCCCAGGAGAATGGCAAGTTTCCACGTTTATGAGAAGTCTAAGGGGCGACAGTCCAAGATCTGGGGGAGGAGAGACCCCCTTCTCTTGCGTATAGGACCCCGGCCAGCTGCCAGGCAGCTTCAACTTTGATTTTTTTTTTTTTTTCCTCCTGGCCTCCCTCGGAACGCCTCTGGGCGCCCTTTTCAGCACCACGAGCTGGCGGACAGCTCTCCCCGGCCCAGCCCGAGCGGCCCGGCCCCCGACGCCGCCATTGGCTGAAGCCGCCCTCAGGATCAATCAGGCTCCCGCGGTGGGGGTGGGGGGCTCGCTCTAGCGGAGGCGGAGGGGGATGGGAGCCACAGGCTGACTGGTCAAGGGATCAGCAGACCTACGGACAGGCCGCAGCGCCCCTGTCCCCAGTCCGCCCGCGCCGGCCTGTCCGTCAGTCGATGCGCTCGCCCCGCCCCTTGTCTTGCCACGCCCCTCCTCCCGCCCCCGCCCCTTCTTTTCGCATTGCGGGGCGGCTGGAGGTTGGCACAGCGCCCCCTGCGCCCCACGTGGCGCCCCGTCGGGGCGGGGAGGGGAGGCGAATCCGGAGACCCCCCCCCCCGCTGAGATGCGACTGCCCCTGGGTGGGGGCGGGGGTAGCTAAGCTGAGATGACTGTGGGGAGGGGTGACGTCAGGGTGAGTGGGAGCCAAGGAAGGACCGAGCCGGAGAGAGGGAGGGAGGGAAGGAGAGAGAGAGAGAGACAGAGAGAGAGAGAGAGAGAGAGAGAGAGAGGAGACCCGCGGGTCGGGTCGCGTGGGGAGCGAGGGCGAAGGGGACGAGGGCTTGGAAGGCGAGAGGGAAGCCGCGGCGGAGGACCACTGGTGGCGGGCTCCCGGGGCTACGGGTCCAGGCGGGGGTAGGAGCTGCTGTCCGGGGCGGCTAGAAGGGAGGAGGGAGAGCCAGCGGAGGGACGGGGAGCGGGAGGCGAGGACGAGAAGGGGCCGAGAGCGTGGAGAAAGGAGACGCCGAGGGAGAGGAACTGCCGAGGGAGAACGGGGAGGGGGGAGCTGAAGGAGACAGAGGCGGAAGGAAAGAACAGCGAGAGGAGTGCTGGGAGGTGCTAGGAGGGGGTGAGAAAGAGGGAGATACACGGGGAAGAAAAAGCCTCAGGAGAGAACCAAGGAGTGGGAAATGTGGAGGGGAAACAGCCCCGGGGGGCACCCGGGGGCAGCCCCCGAGGGAACTGGTGGAGAACTGGGAGGACAGGGCAACTGGGGGCTGGAAGATGCCCCTGGCCTGCTGGCCAGAGCTTCCCTGCCCATCACGCCTGCGTGGCCATTGCCCTTGGCCTCCTCAGCCCTCACCCTGCTCCTTGGAGCCCTCACTTCCCTTTTCCTCTGGTACTGTTACCGCCTGGGCTCCCAAGACATGCAGGCTCTGGGAGCTGGGAGTCGGGCTGCCGGGGTCAGCAGAGGGCCTAGGGGATGCTCTGAGGCCGCCAGGCTGGGCCCAGGGAGCTCTGGGGAGCCTGGAGAAGGGCCCAGGGCAGAAGGCCTAGTGTGCCGTCGCCTGCGGGCCTACGCCAGGCGCTACTCCTGGGCGGGCATGGGTAGGGTGAGGCGGGCAGCTCAAGGTGGCCCAGGCCCTGGGGGAGGGCCAGAGGTCCTGGGCATTCAGCGCCCAGGCCTGCTTTTTTTGCCAGACCTGCCCTCAGCCCCCTTCGTGCCCCGGGACGCCCAGCGGCATGACGTGGAGCTCCTGGAGAGCAGCTTCCCTGCCATTTTGCGGGACTTTGGGGCTGTGAGCTGGGACTTCTCAGGGACTACTCCTCTGCCTCGGGGCTGGTCCCAGCCCCTGGCCCCTGGGTGCTACCAGCTCCTGCTGTACCAAGCAGGCCGGTGCCAACCCAGCAACTGCCGCCGGTGCCCGGGGGCCTATCGCGCACTGCGGGGGCTGCGGACCTTTATGAGTGCCAACACCTTCGGCAACGCTGGCTTTTCTGTCCTCCTGCCTGGGGCGCGGCTTGAGGGTCGCTGTGGGCCCACCAACGCAAGGGTCAGATGCCACCTGGGTAAGTAGATGTCGCCTACAACCTCCTTGCCTCCTCGATTCCTTCTGTCCCCGGAGCTTTCTCCAGTGTTTCCGATCACGCCTCCCTTCCCAGAAATCTTCCCTGACTCCCTGTTGCCCACAGCAGCATTTCCTAAGCTTCGATCACCTCCCTTTCAACCATCTTCATAAGCTTTGCCGTGGGCATTTACCTCCTGGCCTCTTCTCTCTTGGTACCGATTCCCCCAACATTTTGTTTCACTTATTTATTTAAAAGGAATCTTTACAGAACAATGCTAATCAGTATTACTTGCACTAAATAGAAAATACTCCTAAAAACAAATTTAAGCTTAAAAAAAAAAAAGCTTTAAAAATTCTAGCTAAATAGACACTCTAGTCTGAGACTAAAGCCCACGCTGCCTTCCTTTAGAAAGGAGTGGAGTTAGTGGGCTGTTAAAGTTACGGTAGCACCAAACCGAGATTCCTTTCTTCATGTTTTAAAGACTGAGAGAAAACGGAAAAGGAAACAATTTTGTTATTTAAAGCGTTATTTAAAACCTTGTGTTGCCTAAAAGCATTTCCTGTGCCACCGGTTGATGTGTCCCACACTGGCCTCAGGATCAAGTCCAGATTTTCTTCGTCCCCCCCCACCCCATGTCCTTCCTCCTCTCCCCTCCCACCGTGCATCAGATCAGGAGAGCCTTCTGGTTGATCCTGGCAGGTGCCACTCCTGGGATCCTCAGCCTAAAATGTCTTTCCGCCTGATCACCTATCACCTCCTGGAATACTCCTACTCAGCCTTCAGGACTCCCACTTTCAAGGTCCACACCTCCTCTGGGAGGTCCTCCTATTCCCCATCATTTGAGCTGGCTGCTGAGTTTTCTCACAGCACTTTACTCTGTCCCGGTCCTTGGGCAAAACCGGATCCATCAGTTTTATACGAATGAGGGCGGAGCACAGTCAGTAGGTTCTTGAGCTAAACTGGCAGAAGCCCAAGAAGAGATGCCCCTTCCTCCAGGAAGCCTTTCCTTTTCTCTGGAACAAGTAGCTTGTGCTTTGCACTGCCCTTCCCTTACCCCCGGCACTTCATCTGGTACTATATTGGAATTACATCGGGACCCCTTCCAGAGGGCAAGGAGGGACACCACATGGGGCGTTTTAAGAGCTTCAAACTGCTGACTGAATGGGGTGGGCCCCTTTGTTGGAGGCAGGGGAATTGGATGCCTGGGTCTCTTCCCATAGGCCTGAAGATTCCTCCTGGCTGTGAGCTGGTGGTCGGGGGCGAGCCCCAGTGCTGGGCTGAGGGACACTGTCTACTGGTGGACGACTCCTTCCTGCACACAGTGGCTCATAATGGTAACGGGCTCCCATTCTGCTAGGAGGACTGAGAGACTGAGTGGAGGGGGTAGAACAGAGGCTGCGCGATCAAGCCCAACTGGCTCCCGGTCCCAGCACTACTGTTTCCCAGCTGCATGACCTTGAACAAGTCATACAACTTCCCCCAACACCTGTGAAGTGTGGAAGCCACCTTCTTTATCAGGTGACTGCAGGGATTAAACGAGGTCTTGGAGGTGCACCGCAAAATGGCCAACAAGACCCTGGGCCTAGACCAACCGGTCCCTGTCCTACCTGTCACTTACTGGCTGTGTGACCTTAGACAAGTTAGTTAACCTCTTTGTGCCCCAGTGACCTCGTAGAAAATGGGAGTGATCATGGTACTGACCTGCAGTTTGTTTTGAGGACTAGGAGTTAACACATAGAAGGGGTGAGAATAGAGCCTGGCACTTAATTTAAACAGAGTGTTGGCTGTTACGAGTATGTGGTGAGTGCTCTGGCAAATAAGTAGTTAATGTCAGTCCTTCTCTTGTCTCCATCCCCATATGCCTCAGGCTCCCCAGAAGATGGGCCTCGAGTGGTCTTCATCGTGGACCTCTGGCACCCCAACGTGGCCGGGGCCGAGCGCCAGGCCCTTGACTTTGTCTTCGCACCAGACCCTTGAAGGAAGGGGCTCTCTTCAGACACCTGGGCTGGAGAGGTGCTGTGCTCGCTCATGGATGGCTTGGAGTGGTAGCCAGGACGGCCTCTAGGCTGCAGGGGGTCGGGGGAGGGCTGAGGGCGTGAACTGGCCAGCCTGCACTGAAATGCAGATTTGATGGCCTCTCCTAGCTCTTGACTACCTGCTTCCAGCTACCCAGCCCAGTGAAAGGCTCGAGGCAGGGGCTCCTGTACTCTCCCATCTGGCCAGCCGAGTACCTCGTCAACACAAGCCATCATCTCCTTGGCCCTCTCCCCCGGAGCCAGCACCAGTCCCTCAACTCAGTTTTCTTCCAATAATTTAATAGAAAATTAAAATAAATAATATGAAATAGATTGCGAAGACGGCTGAGCTGGTGCAAGCCCAGGCCAGCCTAGTACAAAGTTAAAGGGGTGGGGGGACCGGGTGGGGAAGGAGGAGGGAGCGAAGCTACCCTGCACGATGGTGGGAACGTGGCTCAGAACGCGGTGGGTGTCGGTAAGGGCTGGCTGGACACTCTGGCGTGTGAGTGAGAGAGGGAGAGAGAGAAAGAGAAAAAGGGAATTCTCAATCATTCTAAAGCGGCTGGTGAGGGCAAATAGCAGGACAAGGACGGATGAGGGAACAAATGCAGGCCTTCGGAAAGGTTCTGGAATGTACCGCGCTGTGAGCCGGGGGTGAGGATGAATGCAAAAGGGCCGCAGCGAACTGCACCGTGCGACAGAGGGACAGAAGAAGGACCCACGACTTGGCCAGCAGAGCCGGGGCAAAGGCTTGGGAAGGGGAGGGCAAGAGAGAGGAACTGTGTTCCGGCGGCAGGAGGAAAACAGAGAGCAAGGTCAAAGGTCAGTCCTTGAAGACAATCTGCTGGCCATGAGGACGCTCGTCGTGGGTGATGTGGCGCCGGACATGGATCCGGCGGACACGGTGCTCCCGGTTGTCCTCATCCTCCCCTCGGCCTGCCCCACCGCCTCCGGCGGCACCGCCTGTGGCCTCCAGGAGGGCTGGGTCTGGGCCCCGGGGAGTCTCGTAGATCAGGATGTTCAAGGTTTCCTCAAAGATCCGGGCCTCCGGGAACTCCACCTGCAAAAGGCCAGCAATCCCCGCTCCTACCCTGGATGCAGTTACCCAGGCGGTCCCCGGCCCCGGCACACCCCCAGCCTCTGCAGACCCAGGCTCTTTGGCCTGGACTCTGTCCTCTTGGCAAATTCTCTGCTCAGCAAAGTCATACTTGCCCTTCAAGGTCCAGCTCTGAAGTCAGGCAGAGCTACCTCCTTGTTTTCTCCCCTTTGCTGCCAAGTCTCTTGGTATGTTCTTGCATTTGACAAATACCGAGGGACGGCCCCGTCCCAGGGGTGGTTCTAGGCACGGGGACTAGAGCAGTGAACTAAACAGAAGTCCCCGTCTGCAGGAAGTTTACATTCTAGGGGGAGGATCCAGACATACGTGTGATCAAATATAAACCCTCAGATACTGATAGATGTTATAGGAAAAAATACAGCAAAAAGAGAGGGTGGGGAGGGTCATAGCCACACATGGTACAGCTTTAGAGAGGGCGTTCAGAGAAGGCCTCGTTGAAAGGGTGACATTCAACCAACAGTCAGAGGAGGGGGAAGGAGCCCGGAGGGTCAGGAGAGAAAGGGCCGTCTGGGGAAGAGGCAACAGCAAGGCTAGGAGCCTGGGGCAGGAGGGCACTTAGTCCGGGGCTTGAAGATTGGCAGGAGGGAGGCAGAGTGGAGAGAGAACAGAAAGGGGTGAAGCGAGGAGGTGTTAGGGACAGAGCGGGTGTCGTGCGGCCTGGAGGGATGAGCTAACACAGACAGAGTCACCAAGCTGCTTCTCACTACTGGTTTATCTTCCTGCCTTCCCACTCACAGTGGAAACTTCTTGGAAGCTGGGTCATTCATGCATTTGATCAATGCTTCCTCGCTTCTACTGTCTGGGGCTAGAGAGATAGGAAGAAAAGCTAGAGCCCTACCCTCCGGAGCTAACCCCGTGCGGCTGAGGGGACACGCTCCTCCCGCCGGCTGCAGACAAAGAAGGAAGTAGGACCAGCTTTGGGGCTGTGAGAGGTTGAAAGCTAATGAGCGAAGCTGTCCCAAAGAAAGCTGTGCTTGGCTTGTGTCTTAAAGATTGAGCAGGAGTTCATTAGGCAGCCGGGGGTGAGGAAAAAGTCCCCGAGGAGGGACTAGTGTATGCTGGGTGGGGAGGTACGAAGTAGCACTGGGTGCTCAGAGACCTGCGTATCTGAGGCCCTTTCCTCGTATCAAGGTCAGAAGGGAGCAGGGGACACGACAGAGGCTGCTCCTTCCCTAGACCTTTCATTCGCCTGGATTCCAAGCCTGGTGCCGTGCTCAGTGCAGAGGACATTCTCAGAAACTATGTGCTGACTGCCACGTTCATGACTCAGGACATACAGACTCAGGGTGTCCTAAGAGACCTGTGTTTTCTAAGGTCCTGAGGTTCTAAGAACCTACTGTGGGTCGTGGACCCTTCTGAGAGTCTAACAGCTATGGTCCCTTCTAGATGGGAAAATGCACACACACTCCCAAACCTGCATACTGCTTCAAGACGGCCTTGAGACCTAAATGGGCTAGGTAAAGAATCCCACTCCAATCCAACACCCTAGTTTCGTGGCAGAGAGACAGAGACCCGCAGGAGGAAGGTGACTTGCCCCAGGTTAACGAGACCCCGGAACTTGGAACAGCAGCTCCTGACTCCCCGGACTTTCCGCCGCGTGCTCGGCCGTGCTGCCCTCTGGCCAGGGTCCGGGAGCTGCCCACCACCACAGCCCTCCCCGACCAGGCCCTGAGCCCCTTCTGACCTTGGTCTGCTTCTTCTCCGTGGCATAGACAATGGAGGTGCAGCACACCTCGGCGATTTTGCGGCCCTGCCCGTAGAAGGACCAGCAGCAGATCTCGTCCCCCAGGACATCCTTGAGGAAAAGCAGCCGCCCGTGGAAGCGCAGGGCCAGTTTGTCAAACAGCTCAATGTTCTTAAGGAGGTTGTCGTCCGAAGTGCTAAGGACCAGGGGGCCAGGAGGCCTTAAGGGACACTGGGCCCCTTCTCTGTGCTCCCGCGGCGTCGGGGCGCGCCTCGCCTGCACCCAGCTCCGTGCCCGCGGGGCACTTCCTCCGCCCGCCAGTGGGCTCAGGGGGCCTCTGAGGAGCAGCCGCACCGGGGAGGGGCTACCCACGCCGGCAGGCTCCGGGCCCTGGCGGCTTCACCTGACGCCTTAGTGGCACCACTCCTTGTACCCGAGTGACAGCAGGCAAGTTCCTGCACCTCCTGGCGCCCCAGTTCCCCGTCTGCTCCACGGAGAGAGTATGCCCTCACACGGCCGCGGGGATTATGGGAGTTAGCAGTGAAAAGCACCGTCCGCTGTGGAAAAGCCCCTGGCAATGCTAGCCACTCTCGCAACCCTCGCCGGAACCCGGTTTGCGGGTGAGCATACGGAGCCTCCGGGGGGACAATGACCTGCCCAAGTACCCAGAGCTGGAATCTGCATCCCGGCGGGCATTCTGCCCCTCTGTGTGGGTCACAGCCCCCACACCCCGAGGCGGCCCCCATAGGGGCGGTGCCTGAGCCCAGCACCCCCCTACCCCCAGCCCAGGGCACCCCTCAGCCCCGTGGCGGTCACCTGGTGTAGGAGTACTTGTTGTTACTGCGGTTGTGCAGGAGCTTCACCACGGGCTGTGTGGGGAGAGAGAAGGGTGGGGGTCAGGCTGCAGGGAGAGGCCCCCAGCCTCCACCCTACAGGGCTCAGGGGCCTCACCTTGGAGGTGCTGGCCAGGAGCTGCTGCTCCTCCCGGGGAGATGTCACCGTGGGGATGAGGCACAGCGGGGACAGGTTCTCCCTTTTTTGCTGGAGAAGAAGCGGAAGGTGGTTAACAGCACAACAAAAGGTCACTCGCTCCCCCACTTAAAAAGCCGTCCAAAGCGGCTTATTGCCTTCTGGGAAAAATCCAGACTCTGTTCCACAGGGCTCTGCAGGATCCACCCTCTCTGCGCTCCCTCCACCACTCTTCCCTGCCGGCGGGGCTTCAGCCCCACCCTCCGCCCGGTCCCTGCGCCCACCCAGCCCTTCGCAGTTCCCACTGCTCGGAATGGTCTACGCTGCTGTGCTTTGCTGGCCCCTTCATGCCATTCAGATAACTCAGAACAGAGCCCCTCAGAGGGTGCCGGCCCGTCACCTACAGCTCTCTGACTCCCACAGCCTCTCCTACCTCCTTTACACATTAGCAGCTCATTCTTCACGGCACTGAGTTCCTCACATTTTCTCATTTTGTTGTATGTTCGCTTATGATCTGTTCTCACCGAGGGCGTGCCTAGCATACAGTGGGTGCTCAATCTCTGTTCAGTAAATGAACCTGGTTGGGTGGGATGAGGTCTGAGGCAGAACCAGATACATTGGCTTCTTTCCTCTTTTCTTTTCTTTCTTTCTTTCTTTTTTTTTTTAAGATTTTATTTATTTATTTGTTAGAGAGAGAGAGAGAGTGGGAGAACACAAGCAGGGGAGAGGCAGGCAGAGAGAGAAGCAGGCTCCCCACTGCGCAAGGAGCCCGATGCGGGACTCCATCCCAGGACCCTGGGATCATGACCCGAGCCGAAGGCAGCGGCTTAACCAACTGAGCCACCCAGGCGTCCCTCTTTTTTTTTTTTTTTTTTAAAGATTTTGTTTATTTATTTGACAGAGAGACAGAGATCACAAGTAGGCAGAGAGGCAGGCAGAGAGAGGAGGAAGCAGGCTCCCTGATGAGCAGAGAGCCCGACGCGGCGCTTGATCCCAGGACCCTGGCATCATGACCTGAGCCGAAGGCAGCGGCTTAACCCACTGAACCACCCAGGCACCCTTTCTTTCCTCTTTTCTGTCTTTCAGAATTTTTTTTTAAAGACTTTATTTATTTATTAGACAGAGAGAGATCACAAGTAGGCAGAGAGGCAGGCAGAGAGAGGAGGAAGCAGGCTCCCCGCTGAGCAGGGAGCCCGATGTGGGACTCGATCCCAGGACCTGAGATCATGACCTGAGCCGAAGGCAGCGGCTTAACCCACTGAGCCACCCAGGCGCCCTGTCTTTCAGAATCTTTATGCCCAAACCCCTTTCACCTCTCTCAATCAGATCTTTTTCTCAACAGAAATTCCAGATTTTTTTTTTTTTTTAAAGAACCTTATGAGACCTTTTCTAACATTGGGGACACCTGGGTGGCTTAGTTGGTTAAGCTTCTGCCTTTGGCTCAGGTCATGATCCTGGATCCTGGAATCGAGTCCTGCATGGGGCTCCCTGCTCAGCGGGGAATCTACTTCAACCTCTGCCTGCTACTACCCCTGCTTGTGTGCTCGCTCGCTCTCTGACAAATAAATAAATAAAACCTTTAAAAAAGACCTTTCTAACATTAATATGGAAGAATAAAAGTCTATTATTACTTAAGTCGATTTTTACAAAGAGCCAAGAGGAAGGACTGATATTCAGATATCCTATAGAGCCATACTAATGAAAGCTGTGGTTCTGGTTTGCGGGAACAAACACAAAGCCAATGGAACACAAGAGAGTTTGGAAATGGGGTGACGTATATATATGAGAACTGATATTTATAAAGGGGACACCACATACCTGTGGGGCAAGTACAGGGTGCGTATTTGTTATTGCTGTGTAATACGCCATCCCCAAGCTTAGCAGCTTAAAGCAACAATAAATATTTATTATCTTGGTTTCTGTGGGTTAGGAATTCAGGAGTGGTTTAGCTGGGTCGTTCTGGCATAGGGGTCTGTCTTGAGGTTGTAGCCAAGTCAGCCAGTGCTGCAGGAATCTGAAGGCATGCCTGGGTCCAGAGGATGTGTGTCTGAGAAAGCTCATTCACATGACTGGCAAGTTCATGCCAGCTATCTGCAGGAACCATCAGATCCCTGTCATCTGGACCTCTCCACAGGGTCGCTCGGGTGTTCTGCCAACGTGGCAGCTGGCTGCTCTGGAGCAAATAATCTGGGAGAGTAAGGTTGAGGCTTCAGTGTCTTTTAGGACCTGGTTTGTCAGCCCTATTCCGCGTGAAAGGGAAGTACAAGAAAGAATGAGTACTAGGGAGTGAGAATCATTGGGACTGCCTCTGGAGGCTGGCTCCACGGGCCAC